>NC_083417.1:782478-1524956 GCF_020745735.1 Hemiscyllium ocellatum
GGGAAAACTGTGTTCCAGGTCCTCGAAATGACCTACTTGGGCTACAGGGTCAACAAGACCAGTTTATACCCATTGAAACACAAAGTGAGATCAATCAAAGGTGCCCTGGCTCCCACATCTGGCCAGGAGGTGAGTTCATTTCCGGATTTGGTAAATTATGACAAAGGTCACACACAACCTTTGTGGGCAGCACGGTGGCACAGTGGTTAGCACTGCTGCCTCACAGACCTGGGTTCAATTCCCACCTCAGGCGACTGACTGTGTGGAGTTTGCACGTTTTCCCCGTGTCTGCGTGGGTTTTCTCCGGGTGCTCCGGTTTCCTCCCACAGTCACAAAGATGTGCGGGTCAGGGGAATTGCCACGCTAAATTGCCGGTAGTGTTAGGCAAGGGGTATATGTAGGGGTATGGGTGGGTTGCGCTTCGGCGGGTCGGTGTTGACTTGTTGGGCCGAAGGGCCTGTTTCCACAGTGAGTAATCTAATCTAATCTAATCACAACCTGGCATCCATCCTAGTACAATTCAATCAACTCCTTAAAAAGGACCAGGTTTGGAAACAGTCTCAGACAGACCGTTTTTTATGAAGTGAAGAAACAACCACTATCCTTTAATGAATTAAGTACGTTTGTTGTAAATCATAAACAAAAACAGAGGTTGCTGGAGAAGCTCAGCAGGTCTAGCAGCATCTGAGAACAGAAATCAAAATTAACATTCAGGTCTGGTGATCCTTCCTCAAAACTTCCATGTGATGGCACACTATGATCCCAAGAAAGGTCTGGTATTGACATGTGATGCCACCCCATATGGCATCAGGTTTTTATTAGCTCATAGCTGGCCCACTAGAGAGAAGGGACCAATAACTAATGCAATAGGGGCAGAGCAAATATGGATGTATTGAGCCACTTTCTATAAGCAGATATACCAGCTGTGATACCCCCAGTGGAAGAGCTGATTCAATTTTCTGGCCACGCTACAAGTCACAGCTGGTAATATCAGACTTTGGACACAAAGATCCAGTCCTTTCCAAACTGAAACAATTGTTGCTAACGGGGAAACCAAAGGATTGTTGCAGGTAGAACTGAAATTTGTTGGACCCAGAGAGACAGTGGAGGTCAACATTGTTAAGGAGAAGGAACAGTGACTGCAGACCAAGTAGGGTTTGTAGTCCGTGACTATCATGAATCTTTGCCGTAAAAGTATTGATGGAACTTCCTGACTCCAAATATAATCGCCAATCCTCCTTTTTCTATTTGGCCGTATTTACACTCTGCATTAGCTAAAGTCCTAAGTGCATTAGCTATTGGTCCCTCCTCTCCAGTGGGTCACCTAGTGCTAATAATACCTCAATGCCATATGGGGTGGCATCACATGTCAATACCAGATCTTTCCTCGGATCAAATACTGACTAAACAACACCAAGGCCATCTAGGGATCTCCTACTGAATTGTGAAGCATGCTTGAGGGGTCAAATGGCCTACTCCTATTTCTTTTAGTCTTATAGCAGATCATGGACAACATTCAGGCTTGTACCAACAAGTGGCAAGTGACATTCATATCACCTAAGTACCAGTCAATAACCACTTCTAACAAGACAGAACCGAAATACTTCCCTTTGACATTTGTTACCATTAGTGGCAGAATAGCCCACTATCAACATTCTGAAAGTTCAAATTGTCCAGAAACTGAATGAGACCAGCTATATAAATACTTTGAATAAAACAGCAAGCCAGGGATTGGGAATACTGAGTTAAGTGAGCCACCTCCTTAGTTCCTAAATCCTGTTCATTGTTTCCCCATTTGCCTGGATGAGTGCAGGTCCATCAACACTGCAGAAGCTTGACAGCATTCAGGATGAAGCAGCCCAGCTTAACAGGCATCCCAACCACGAAGCTGAAGGAGCAAAGGGATACAGATCTTTAGAAAATAGGTGGCAGGTTTAGATAGAGGATCTGGATTGGCGCAGGCTTGAGGGATGAAGGACCTGTTCCTGTGCTCTAATTGTTCTTTGTTCTAAAGATACACTCCTTCCACCACCCAAGTAAAGCGTAGCAATAAGTACCATCTACAAGGTGCACTGCAACAACTCACTCAGGCTCCTTCAAAGGCACCTTCTAAACCCATAACCTCTACCATGTAGGATGAGGGCAGCAAATGCATAGGGGAACTCTATCACTTCCAAGTTCCCCAAGCCACCGATCAACTTGACTTGAATATTGCTAATCCTTCCCACTCACTGGACAAACTCCTGTGACTCCCTTTGTAAAAGCACTGAGAGAGTATCTATATCCTAAGTATACCAACACTATTTGACCTAGGAGATAATGAGGGAATATTAAAAAAAACAGTATATTAGTTATAGGTGGCATTTATAGTCATGTAGATTAGGAAGTCAGATTGACAGTGGTAGCCAGAGGAAGAATTCATAGAATTTCTATGGAATAATTTCCAGAACAATATAGGAACAAATTATAGATGCTGAAATCTGTACTGAAAACAAAAAAATGCTGGAGATCACAGGTCAAGCAGTATCCATGACTCTTCTTCAGTGCTGACGTGAAGTGTGGAGGGAATAGCATTTATGCAAGGGAGGGGTGGTGGCTGGACTGCTGGGGGAGAAAGGGTGTTGACAGTTCAGATTAAGTGATCAAAATGTGAACGTGGCTGAACAACGGTGCATCTAACTGCCAGACAGAAAAGAACACAGTCCCTCTGGAGTGAGGGGGGAGAAGAGAAAAGAGTACATGTTGAGAGAATACAACCAGCAAAGCTAAAAGAAAGGGAAGGAATGAGAGTGGGTTCACAGTCTGAAGGTGCTGAACTCAACATCACATCCAGAAGATTATAAATCGTCTGGCCTTAAGATGAGATGTTGTCCATGCACACAATTGCATGGATGGCACAGTGGCACAATGGTTAGCACTGCTGCCTCACAGCGCCAGAGACCCAGGTTCAATTCCTGCCTCAGGCGACTGTGTGTGTGGAGTTTGCGCATTTTCCCAGTGTCTGCGTGGGTTTCCTACGGGTGCTTGTTTTCTCCAACAATCCAAAAAAATGTGCAGGTTAGGTGAATTGGCCATGCTAAATTGCCCATAGTGTTAGGTGAAGGGGTAAATATAGGGAAATGAGTCTGGGTGGGTTGCACTTCGGCGGGTCGGTGAGGAGTTGTTGGCCCGAAGGCCCTGTTTCCACATTGTAAATAATCTAAACTAATAACAATTCTGGTTGCCCTTCTATAGGAAGGATGTCGTTAAACTTGAGGGGATGCAGAAATTATTTCCAAGGATGTTCCTGGGACTGGAGGGTTTGAGAGGGAGAGCCTGAATAGGCTGGAACCTTTTTCCTCTGGAATTTCAAGAGTTGAAGGTAACCTTGGAGAAGTTTATAAAATCATGAAGGAGATGGATAGATTGAATAGCCAAGATCTTTGTCATAGAGTGGGGGAGTTCAAAACTAGAGGACATAAGTTTAAGGCGAGAGGGGAAAGATTTAAAAAGGATCTGACGGCTAAACGGTGGGCGGCACGGTGGCACAGTGGTTAGCACTGCTGCCTCACAGCGCCTGAAGACCCGGGTTCATTTCCCGACTCAGGCGACTGACTGTGTGGAGTTTGCACGTTCTCCCCGGGTCTGCGTGGGTTTCCTCCGGGTGCTCCGGTTTCCTCCCACAGTCCAAAGATGTGCGGGTCAGGTGAATTGGCCATGCTAAATTGCCCGTAGTGTTAGGTAAGGGGTAATGTAGGGGTATGGGTGGGTTTCGCTTCGGCGGGTCGGTGTGGACTTGTTGGGCCGAAGGGCCTGTTTCCACACTGTAAGTCTAATCTAATCTAATCTAAAGTTTTCATGGAGAGGGTGGTGGGTATATGGAATGAGCTACCAGAAGAGGTGATGGAGGCAGGTAAAATTACAACATTTAAATGATTTGATTAGATTACCTACAGTGTGGAAACAGGTCCTTTGGCCCAACCAGTCTACACCGACCCTCCGAAGAGTAACCTACCCAGACCCATTTCCCTCTGACTAATGCACCTAACACTATGGGCAATTTAGCATGGCCAATTCACCTGACCTGTACATGTTGTGGTATACCACTAGGAATTGAACTCCAAGATGAACATTTCCCATCAACCACCACCCTGTGTTTTCTTTCAGCTAACCAATTTCTGATCCAAACCGTTAAATCATCCTCAATCCCATGCCTCTGTATTTTGTGCAATAGCCTACCTTGGGGAACCTTATCAAACTCTTTACTGAAATCCATGTACACCACATCAATGGCTTTGTCCTCATCCACCTGTTTGGTCACCTTCTCCAAGAACTCAACCAGGTTTGTGGGGCACGACCTACCCTTCACAAAGTGTTGACTATCCCTAATCAACTTATTCCTATTGAGATGATTATAAATCCTATCTCTTATCACCTTTTCCAACACTTTACCCACAACTGAAGTAAGGCTCACAGGTCTATAACTTCCAGGGTTGTCTCTACTCCCTTTCTTGAACAAGGAAACAACATTTGCTATCCTCCAGTCTTCTGTTGCTATTTCTGTCGACAATGATGACAATAAGATCAAAGCCAAAGGCTTGGCAATCTCCTCCCTGACTTCCCAGAGAATCCTAGGATAAATCCCATCCAGGCCAGGGGATTTATATATTTTCACACTTTCCAGAATTTCTAACACTCCTTCTTATGAACCTCAATCCCATCTAGTCTAGTAGCTTGTTTCTCAGTATTCTCCTCGACAATATTGTCTTCTCCCAGTATGAATATTGACGAAAAATATTCATTTAGCACTATCTCCTCTGACTCCATGCACAACTTCCCACTGTCCTTGATTTGCCCTAATCTTAGTCTTGTCATTCTTTTATCTCTTATATTTCTATAGAAAGTTTTAGAGTTTTCCTATTTGCCAATGACTTTTCATGTCCCTACCTCGCTTGTCTTAGTTCTCTCTTCCTGTCTTTCCTGGCTACCCTGTAACTTTCAATCGCCCTAATTGAGCCTTCACATTTCATCCTAAAATAAGCCATCTTCTTCCTCTTGACAAGAAAATCAACTTTGCTCGTAAACCATGGCTCCTGCGCTCATCAGTTTCTTCCCTGCCTGACAGGTACATACTTATCAAGGACACAATAGCTGTTCCTTGAATAAGCTGCACATTTCAAGTGTACCTATCCCCTGCAGTTTCCTTCCCCATCCTTGAAATTCTAAATCTTGTCTAATTGCATCGTAATTGTAGGTCCCCCAGCTGTAGCTCTTACCATCTGGTATATACCTATCCCTTTCCATTGCTAAAGTAAACATAATTGAATCGTGGTCACCATGACCAAAATGCTCACCTACCTTCAAATCTAACACCTGGACAAATTCATTACCCGGTACCAAATCTAATGTGGTTTCGCCCCCTTGTTGGCCTGTCTACATACGGTGTCAGAAAACTATCCTGCACACAATGGACAAAAACTGAACCATCTGAAGTACTGGAACTATAGTATTTCCAGTCAATATTTGGAAAGTTAAAGACCTCATAAAAACTACCCTTCACTCTCACTCCTATTGAGAATCATCTTTGCAATCCTTTCTTCAACATCTCTAGAACTATTTCAGAGGCCTATAGAAAACTCCCTACATGGTGATCACTCCTTTCCTCTTTCTAATCTCAGCCCATACTACCTCAGTTGACAATCCTCAAACGTCCTTTCTGCAGCCATAATACTGTCCTTGACTAACAATGCCACACTTCCCCATCTTACCATCTTCTGTGTTCTTTCTGAAACATCTAAATCCCGGAACCTTCAACAACCATTCCTGTCCCTCTGCTACACGTCTCTAATGGCCACAACATCGATGTCCCAGGTACCAACCCATGCTGCAAGTTCATCCACCTTAATCTGGATGCTCCTGGCATTGATACAGACACACTTCAAATCAACTTCTTGCTTGCCGGTGCCCTCTTGCAACCCTGAAACCTTATTTTGGACCTCCCTACTCTCAACCTCCTCTATACTCGAACTACAATTTAGATTCCCTATTATCACAGGACTGTTAATTTAGACACCCAGATAACGGTCTAGGGATCTGGGTTGGAATTTGCCACAGCAGATGGTGGAATTTGAATTCAGTAAATATCTGGAGTTAAGAATCTAATGATGACAATGGATCCATTGTCAATTATTGGAAAAACCCATCTAGTTCACTAATGTCTTTTAGGGAAAGAAACTGCCATCCTTACATGTGACTCCTGACCCACAGCAATATTGTTGACTCCTTACTGTCTTCTGGGCAATTAGGGATGGACAAGATATGCTGCCTAGCCAGTGCTGCCCTCATCCCATGGATGAATAAAGGCATAAAAAAGATCATTTCGGGAGTGGGAATGCGTCAAAGCTCAGCAAAAAGAAAGGAAATGGATGAATCTCTCAGACAAAGGGATGGAAAACATTTTCCTTAATTCTATTTGCCAAAGCTATCTCATGTCCCCTCTTTGCCCTCTTGAATTCCCTCTGAAGTATACACCTACTGTCCTTATACTCCTCTGGGGATTCACTCAATCACAGCTATCTATACCTGATACATGCCTCCTTTTTCTTGACCAAAGCCTCAACTTCTGTAGTCATCCAGCATTCCCTACACCGACCAGCCTTGCTCTTCACACCAACATGAACACAGTCTCCAAACTCTCTTTCAAAGGCCTCTCACTTCCTAACCATCCCTTTACCTGTGAGTAGCCTCCCCCAATCAACTTTTAAACGTTCTTGGCTAAAACGATCAAAATTGGCATTTCTCCAATTTAGGAGAAAGTAAGGACTGCAGATGTCTAAGAGTCAAGAATTGAAAAAGATGGTGCTGGATAAGCACAGCAGGTCAGGCAGCATCCAAGGAACAGGAAAGTTATGTTTCAGGCATAAGCCCTTCAGCATCCTTTTCCATAATTCTAATAGTTATGATCACTTGCCCCAAAGTGTTTCCCCACTGACTTGTGCCCTGCCTTATTTCCCAACAGAAGGTCACATATTGCTCCTTCTGTAGTAGGCACATACACACTTAAATTCTTCCCCATCCAAGCCCTTAACACTATGACAGTCCCAGTCCATGTTTGGAAAGTTAAAATCACCCATCATTACAACCTCATTATTCTTAGAGATATCTGAAATCCCCTTGCAAATTTGCTTCTCAATTTCCCAGTGACTATTGGGATACATGTAATACAATCCCAATAAGGTGATCATTGCTTTCTTATTTCTCAGTTTGTGCCCAAACAATCAACCTATATTTCCCCACTCTGTACTCCATCTACACTGGCCATACTTATGCACTCTGATTTCTAAACAAACATGTACTTTGAAAAGTTCCCCGTCTTTACCTGAGGGCACACCTGCCTGTAGTATTCTTCAACAGATAGACACTGCTGAGGACAGGATGCCAGAATCCTGGCAACAATATCACACTTTCTCCAATCAGCAGCTGCTGCTTCTGCACTTTGACCTCCAGCAATTCCAGCTGTAAACATAAAAGAAAGAAACTGAGAAGTAGTCTCAAAGTAGGTCAACACACAATTTCAAACTCACCCTTCCTCCCCGAACATATCCCCAAATCAGTACACATAAACCCCAAGCAGACATCCAACTCACCCTCCATGTCAAACTTGAGCACACCTCAAACCATGTGCAGAACCCATGAACACACATTTCATCTTCCATGTCCTACCCCGTGCACACTCTGAACCATAAAATACAACTCCCAAACACACATCTAACTGCTCTCCCAAATCACTACACCCTAAACTTGTTTACACAACCCCACAAATCAGTCTATACTAATTAACACTAAACTCCTAATGCACCCAACCAAACACACTCCTTAAACACCTAACTCTTCCAATCCCCCTAAAACCTGTGTGCATCCACTGAAACTTGTGTATTACCAATACCTGAACAAAAGATTTTTGCAAAATGTTTTGTCTAAGCTCCAAAGTTCCATATATAGCAACCGACATCAACACGCTGATCACAGTGTTGACTTCTGGTTTTGAAAGTAACTGCCATATAAGTTCATAAGATAAAGGAGTAGAATTAGGCCATTCAGCCCATTGTGTCTGCTCCATCATTTGATCATGGCTGATATGCTCCTCAACCCCATTTTCTTGCCTACTCTCCATATCCCTGCAACCAATACCAATTAAAAATCTGTCTAACTGCTCCTTAAATTTACTCACTGTCACAGCATCTACTCACTTTAGGGTAGCAAATTCCAAAGGTTCACAACCCTGACTAGTTTCTCCTCAACTGTTTTAAATTTGCCACCTCTTATCCTAAGACTATGAGCTGGTCCTAGAATGCCCCACAAGACGAAGCGTCCACTCATGTCTATTTTATCCACACCTTTTATCATCAATATTATCTCAATCTGATCTTCCATCATTCTTCTACATTCCAAACAACGTAGGCCTAAGCTGTTTAATCTCTCTTCATACAACAAACCCTTCCTCTCTGGGATCAATCTCGTGAAACTCTTCTGAACTGCCTCCGATGACACAACATCTTTCCTCAATTAATGGGAGCAAAACTGTGCACAGTACTCCACATGCAGTATCACCAATACCTTGTACAGTTGCAACAATACTTCTTTAGCTTTATATTCTATTCCTTTAACAATAAAAGCCAACTTTCCATTCACTTTATTATCTGCTGTACCTGCTTGCTATTTTTGTTTGACTCAAGAATGAGTATACCTAGGCCCCTGTGGACCGGAGCACCCCGAAATTCTCTCCCCATTAAGATAATAGGTCGCTTTCCCATTTTTTCGACCCAAATGCATGACCTCGCATATATCAACATTAAACTCGATCTGCCAGGTTTTGGCCCAACCTCCTTAACTATCTATATCCATTTGTAAGGCTCTTATTTCCTTAATGCAATTTACTGCCGTCTGTTTTGAGTTGTCCAACGATTTGGCGCTAAAGGCTTCTATCCCTGTATCCAAGTCATTAATGTAGATTGCAAATAGCTGGGGTCAAAGGACCAAATTGTGTGGCACCTCACTAGTCACATCTTACCATTCAGAAAAAAAATCATTTATTCAGACTCTCTATCCATCAGCCAGTCATCAGTCCAGGCTAGTAAATTACCCCTAATCCCATAAGATTCAATCTTGTGAATTAACCTTTTGTACGGCACTTTGTCAATTTCTAGAAGTTCAGATAAATTACATTTACAGCATCCCCATTATCCGCCTTGCTTCTTACACTTTTAATTAACTCTAACAAAATTTAGTCAAACATGATTTGCCCTTCATGCTGACTCTGACGGATAGTGTTTTGACTTTCCAAATGTCCTGATATTGCTTCCTTGATAATTGATTCCAACACTTTCTCCACAACAGATGCTAAAGTAACTGGTCTGTAATTTCCCACATTTTGTCTCCCTCCCTTTTTGAATAAGGGTGTTACGTTAGCCATTTTCCAATCCACTGGAACCTTTCCAGTGGGCAGGAAATTTTGGAATGTTGTAAGCAATAGATCTACTGTCTTTACTACCACTTCCTTTAATAGCCTAGGATATAGGCCATCAGGCCTGAGGGACTTGTCTGTCCTCAATCCTAATAGTGTGCTTAGTACCTTTTCCCTATCAATGTTGATTGTTTTAAGTTCTACCTTATCTATCGTGTCTGACGTGCCTGTTCCAAATGAATGGTACTATTGTCCCCCACCATGAAAACTGAGGCAAAGTATTGATTCAGCACCTCTGCCATCTCAGTGTTCCCCACTATTAGCTCTCCGGTTTTATCTTCCAAGGGACCTATATTCACATGAGCAACTCTCTTCCCTTTTATATACCTATAGAGGCTTTTGCTATCCTTTTGATATTTTGTGCTAGTTTTCTTTCATAATTTACCTTAGCTTTTTTTAGCAAGAGGAGATAAGAAAATTAGTGAATGCTGCTCTCACACCCGCTGAACCTGTAAAAAGCCCCATACACACAAATTCAACATCCCAAACTTATGCAGAGCCCCTAAAACACAGGACCTATCCCCCAAGTGTACTGCCCACAATGTGTATACCTCCGTCATAAACCTGTGTACACCAAACTCCACCTGATCCCTCCATTGAACATACTACTCCTACACATCTCAAACGGGGGTAAAAATGACTAATTCATCTGATGCTTATGGGAGCTACCTTTTGACTTTCAGGGGCTCCTTTTTCATTCTCAGTAACTTTTTTGTGACGTGATCTAGTAATTTAAAACTACACTATTTGTGTTGATTTGCAGGGTGTTTGAGCTCACAAACAGAATTAGTAGAATTCTTCAATATTCTCAAAAATCATAAACTCACCAATAATTTCCAAGAGACCCCAGCATTTAAATCAGCATAAGACAACACATATGTGGCTTGCTTAAAGATTTGTAGCTCGGGTGCCGGCTGTCGTAGTAGGGGTACGTTCGCTGAGCTGGGAAGTTGATTTGCAGATGTCTTGTACCCTGTCTAGGTGACATCTTCAGTGCTTTGGAGCCTCCTGTGAAGCGTTGTTGTACTTTAAGTCTTTTGGAATTTATTCGGTTCCATTCCTGCTACTTCCGGTAGCTCGTTGTAAAGGCAGATATATTGGTTCTAGTTCTGTGTTTGTTGAAAGAGTTTGTGAACGAGTGCTATGCCTCTAGAAGTTTTCTGGTTGACCTCTTTTTAGCTTATCCTATGATCGTTGTGTTGTCCCAGTCGAACTTGTAGTCCTTGTCATCTGTGCGTATGCCACTAGGGACAGCTGGTCTTGGCGTTTAGTGGCCAGTTAATGTTCATGGATACAGATTACTAGTTGTCTGCCTGTTTGTCCTATATAGTGTTCCTGCAGTCTTTACATGGAATCTTGTACATTAAGTTTGTCTTACGCATGATGGGTATAGGGTCTTCTGTCCTGGTGAGTTGTTGTCTGAGGGTGGTTGTCGGTTTATGGGCTGTCATGTATCTGAGTGGTCAGAGAAGTCTGGCTATCAGTTCTGAGATTTTTTTTATATAACGTAGGGTGGCTAGTGAATTAGGTCATGGCATGTCCTCATCGTGTTGTGTCTGATTGGTATCTGCGGATTAAGTTACGGGTATATCTGTTCTTGGCAAAGACTCCGTGGAGGTGTTCTTCTTCTCTTTGTAGGTTGGGAGTGCTGTAGTGTATCATAGCCCTTTTGAACAGGGTCCGAATTCAGCTTCTCTTGTGCGTGTTCAGCTGGTTGTTGTTCTAGTTCAGGATCTGATCCGAGTGTGGTGTTTTTGTACACTTTTGTGGTGCAATCATCATTTGGCGTTTTTTCTACCATCATATCCAGGAAAAGGAGTTGATTGCTGATTTCCACCTCTCTCATAAATCTAATCTCTGAGAGCATGGTGTTGATAATCTGGTGTGTAATCTCAATTTCTGTTCTCTTAATAATAACAAAAGCGTTGTCCACATATATGATCCAGAGATTAGGCTGGATTTGTGGTAATGCTGTTTGTTCAAATCTTTGCATCACTGCTCCTACTATGAGCCCTGACTTGGGTGAGCCCATAGGTGTTCCATTGACCTGTTCATATATTTGTGAATGTGAAGTGTGTCGTCAAGCACAGGTCTAGTAGTTTATGAGTATGCAGTCTTTGTTGATAGGTTCCCCATCGTGATGCTTGTTCTGTTATTTCAAGAGGTTGGCTATTGTCACCCTGGCTAGAGTTTTGTCAATTTAAGTGAACAGTGCAGTTACATCAAATGAGGGCATTGCTTCGTCCCTGTCTATGTTTATGTTCTTGATGTTGTCTAGGAATTCATGTGATGATTGTATGGAGTGTTTGGATCCACTGTCAAGGTATTTCAGTTTTTGTTGAAAGTTTTTTGCCATATATTCTTTTGAATATATTCGGTCTTGTCCATAAGAACAGTCATTCGAATATATTCAGAAAGCAGAGAAGCTAACTGCAGATAATGACACCTACCTAAAGAGGGAGAGTGATCCCATACCACAGCTAACCAATAGAATAAACAATACACTACAAAAAATAGGGCTGATAACCAGGATTGACCTACAAAGGATGAAACCAGAAAGCAACAACACCCCAAGATTTTATGGATTACCCAAGGTACACAAACCAAACATATCAGTTGGACCTATTGTGGCACTCCCAGAAACTCCATTGCATAAACTGGCAAAAAAACTTCAACAAAAACTGAAACACCTTGTCAGCGGATCCAAACACTCCATACAATCATCACACGAATTCCTAGACAACATCAAGAACATAAACATAGATAAGGACGAAGCAATGCCCTCATTTGACGTAACTGCACTGTTCATTTAAATTGACAAAACTCTAGCCAGGGTGACAATAACCAACCTCTTGAAATAACAGAACAGGAACCATGACGGGGAACCTATCAACAAGGACTGATCAAAAGGACGATCAAACTACTAGACCTGTGCTTGAAGACACACTTCACATTCAACAACCAAATATATGAACAGATCAATGAACACCTATGGACTCACCCATCTCAGGGCTCTCGGATTTGAGAGAGGTGGAAACCAACAATCAACTCCTATTCCTGATGATAGAAAGAACACAGAACAGTGAATGCACCACAAATGTGTACAGAAAAGGCACATGCGGACCAAATCCTGAACTAGAACAACAACCACCCGTACACACACAAGAGAAGGTGAATTCAGACCCTATTCAAAAATGGTCTATACAAAGAGAAGAACACCTCTACAGAGTCTTTGCCAAGAGTAGAAATACCTGCAACTTCATCCACAGATGCCTAACATACAAACAACGCAATGAGGACATGCCACAAATTAAGTCAACAGCCTGCTACCTTCTCTAAAAAACATCTCGTAACTGACAGCCAGACTTCTCCGACCACTCGGATTCATGACAGCCCGTGAACTGACAGCCACCCTTAGACAACAACTCAGGAGGACAAAAGATCCTATACCCATCATGTGCCAGACAAACACAAATTACAAAATTCCATGCAAAGATCGCATGAAACACTACAGAGGAAAAACAGGCAGACAACTAGCAACTTGCATCCATGAACATCAACTAGCCATTGAACACCACAACCAGCTGTCCCTAGTAGACATACACACAAATGACAAAGATTACAACTTCGACTGGGACAACACAAAGATCATAGGACAAGCTAAACAAGCGACAGCCAGAGAATTTCTAGAAGCATGGCACTCATCCACAAATGCCATTAACAAACACGCAGAACTAGACCTAATATACCGGTCACTGCAATGAACAATCAGAACCAGCAACTGGAAGCAGCAGGAATGGAACCAAACAAATTCCAGAAAACCAAGTACAGCAGCACTTCACAGGAGGCTCCAAAGCACTGAAGGTGTCACCTAGACTGGGGACGAAACATCTGCAAATCAACTTCCCAGTTTGGCAAACATATCCATAACAATGACAACACACCAGTTAGCAACTAAAATTTTGTTCAAAATAATTGACACACATTTCGACACACAAAAAGCCATCATTCCAAACAAGTTATCTGCAGACTAATGAAATCATAGCTAATATGCTTCCATTACATGTACACAAATACGTAAGATGCAAGTAACTATCCTTGTACAGTTCCATAAAAACAGAATGGCATTTAATAACTAACCGCATTCACAACAGTAACAAATGCATTTTCCCACATATTGTAAAAACTCTTGAATCCATCCAGCTTCAGGTGTTGACAACACGGTGTATTTAGACTCTCACAGGAGCAGAATAAGAACAATTCATCAATATCCTCAATAATCATCAGTGCTCCATTGAAATTAAAGCTGCAACATACAAGCATTGCATTAATTTCCTAGACACCATAGTAATTAAACTGACAAGGCATAATTCAGCAATTTTTAAAAAAATAATTGACAAACTTTTTCACACAAAAATCGAATCACTTACAAACATGCTTACCAAAGACCATGTGATTCCCACCTATTGTGTGAACACTATACGATAAACCCAGATCATCCGGAATCCCAATGCTGCGCAAGTAATCATCTCCAAAGCTCTTCCCAAACAATGCCAGCAAGGCCTGTCTGATCTCCATATTGGCCTGATTGCTTACCTCCAGCTCCTTCCACTATTCCTCTGACCACTGCCTGAACACCATTTGGCTTCATCAGTCTCTCGGAGAGCAGCTGCCCACAGCGGTGACGCAGCCATGCTGGGGTTTGTGAGAATGTTTGTGTTTTTCCAACACACACGGACGCCACCTGCAAGCCCACATGAAGATCAACAATATGTTAAAAACACAAACATTGCACACTCCCTAGTCAAACACCTCTCTCCTCAGAGAAGTATTACGGCAGAGACAAACAGCCAAATCAAATCAGCCTCCCTGTATTTGCAACACCATAAAATTAAAACATTCAAAGATCCTCAAAACTGATCCAAATGATTCCTAACCAGACTTTTTGAATAAACAGTACCAGGCTTTGTGAATAACTGACACCAGACACCAAGTTATAGCTTAAACAGAAGAGCTAACAATTTATGAATAATGCAATAGTTTGAGCAAAGATAAGCAACAAGGGAACACAATAAATGTCTATCATTTAAACACAACCTTCTTCAATTTGAGTCCCCAATCACATAAAGAGACAAACAGACACAGTTCAGGGTTGGTCTAAAGGAAAACAAAACAAGCGAGATGCAGGTAGCCTGACTCTATCATCCATAACATTGCAGGCACACAGGATAACATTTCATTTGTTTTTTGAATATATCAATGCATGTAAATAGCTTTCAGTAGGCTCTGGAAACAAATTCACTTAATATCGAGATTCTATTCTCTAAACTTTCAATCAGTTGTTAATGAGGAAATAACCAGGGAGCAATTAAAGCTCCATCTTGTACTTTTTCAGGCACAATCCTTTTGATTTACACACAGCTAAAATAAACCAGTTCAAACTTTTATTTGTTTCTTTGTCTGGTTGTCTCCCTATGAGGCTCCAGTTAACATTCAAACATCTGCCACCTTTGAGTACAATTCATGTCGGGAAATGAAATTTTTGGAGTGTTTTTTGAATAAGAATCAACCCACAATTAACTTCCAGTCCTGGCCTCAAACATAAATCAAGTGGTTGTTGTGTTTTTAATAAAAAATGCTACTGCTCACAGACTAAACGTCACATTCAGCTCTCAGTTCACAGCTCCAAACCAGACAAACAAACCTCAGCAAGGGTTCTAACACCATGAATAGCTTCTCGTTTTTTGCAAAAAAAGGCTTCCTCATCTAGCCAACTCACTAGACTGTCCCCACCTTCCTTAGCCACAATTTCACGGGTCCTAGTCTCCCCGCCTAACGGAAACAATTTCTTAGCGTCTACCCTTTCCAAGCCATGTATTATCTTGTAAGTTTTATTAGATCTCCCCTTAATCTTCTAAACTCCAATGAGTACAATCCCAGGATCCTCAGCCGTTCCTCGTATGTTAGATCTACCATTCCAGGGATCATCCGTGTGAATCTCCGCTGGACACGCTCCAGTGCCAATATGTCCCTCCTGAGGTGTTGGGCCCAAAACTGGACACAGTACTCCAAATGGGGCCTAACCAGAACTTTATAAAGTCTCAGTAGCACATCGCTGCTTTTATATTCCAACCCTCTTGAGATAAATGACAACATTGCATTCGCATTCTTAATCACAGATTCAACCTGCATGTTTACCTTTAGAGAATCCTCGACTAGCACTCCCAGATCCCTTTGTACTTCGGTTTTATGAATTTTCTCACCGTTTAGAAAGTAATCTATGCTTGTATTCTTTTTTCCAAAGTGCAAGACCTCGCATTTGCTCACATTGAATTCCATCAGCCATTTCCTGGACCACTCTCCCAAACTGTCTCGATCCTTCTGCAGCCTCCCCACTTTCTCAGTACTACCTGCCTGTCCATCTAACTTCGTATCATCAGCAAACTTCATTAGAATGCCCCCAGTTCCTTCATCCAGATCATTAATATATAACGTGAACAGCTGCAGCCCCAACACTGAACCCTGCGGGACACCGCTTGTAACCTGTAAGAAGCTAGCAACAGTGAAGAGAAGGTTGGTAGGTTTTTTGTCTGTGGCCTTCCTACAGACATTAAATCTTGAGAGTTTTACCTTGTCTTTCAATCATTTAAGGGATATGAAGGTTCACTGATCAAGCTAACATCACAACAGCCAGTCGACTTTGTTACATTTAACAACAGAATGAGAGCAGAAGCAGCAAAGAATGCTGCATTCTCCTTGCCTGCAGTTGTAGCTGCTGCACTGCATGCTCAGATGCATTGGTATTCTTCATCTGAAGCATCTTTGTAAGGTCAGAAATCTCATCAGTTTTGTGAAGCATTTAACTGCCCTTAACCAAGAAATCAGATTTCTCCGTGGATTGATGCACAAGGACAGACTGGATTTTGTTTTCAGATTCAGAGAACTGGCTCGATTCCACTCGATTTGGAGGGATGGAGTGGTTACTAGGACTGTGGATTTAAGAACTTTACTGGTGAACTTTTTTTCCACATGGGAGGATTCAAACTCTAATTACTGAAATGGACTTGTAGTTTTTGTTATTATAATCACTGTATGTTGTGTGTAAATTACTTGCTTGAATATTGGCTGTCAGAGTCTTATGAAAGCTGGTAATGCCATTAGATTAGATTACTTACAATGTGGAAATAGGTCCTTCGGCCCAACATGTCCAGACCCACCATCCGAACAGCAACCCACCCAGACCCATTCCCCTACATTTACCCCTTCACCTAACACTACGGGCAATTTAGCATGGCCAATTCACCTAACCTGCACATTTTTGGACTGTGGGAGGAAACTGGTGCACCCGGTGGAAACCCACGCAGATACGGAGAGAATATACAAACTCCACACAGAAAGTTGCCTGAGACAGGAATTGAATGCGAACCACTGTGCCACCCATTGGTTGTCATGAAATCATAAAAGAAGGGAATGAGAATGTGCATAGGGTATAAGCAAGCAGGGCAAGGGTTAAGCTCAGTTTTGTGAAACAAAAAGTTTAGTTAAGCATGACTCGGATCAGATAAGAACTCACAGTTAACAATGGGGTGCTGGAGGCAAAGGTAATGGGTTAATATGGTGGAAAAACATTCATTATGTAGAGCCATTTAACAACATTGGAAGCATTCAGCATGTAATGCCAGATAACAAGGGGAAAAGTATCCACTGTGTGAATCCAGTTAACAAGGTTAAGAACAAAAATTGTATAACAGTAAAGAACAAAGAAAATTTACAGCCCTGGATCAGGATCAGCCCTTTGCCCACCCAAGCCTGAGTTAATCCAAATCCACTGTCTAAACCTGTCCCCAATTCCTAAGCATCTGTATCCCTCTGCCCCCCACCTACTCATGCATGTATCGACCACCTTAAACTTTAAATGAATCGATCATGCCTGCCTCTACTATCTCTGCTGGCAACGCGTTCCAGGCACCTACCACCCTCTATGTAAAGTTCTTGCCACGTGTATCCCCCTTAAACATTTCGCCTCTCACCTTGAAAGCGTGACCTGGTGATACTTGGTCTCTGCTATTGATAGTCAGTGATTATAACGGTCACGCAATTAATATGTATATTGCCTTATCTGAATGCTTCTCCCTGTAAAATGACTATATAGTTCATTGAGAAACTGCTGTTCCAGAGAAGACCGGGAACTCGTGTCCCTGCACACATGTGCGATCATTCTCTCTCCCTCCAAGGCCCGGAACAATGATGAAGAAGGTAAAACTATACTGTGTCTCTGTTTTTTTCAACTGAGGGGGAAACGGGACAACAATAGCTAGGGTTTAAAAGGATGGGGGAACCAACTGAAATGTATAAAATTTTAGTAGGGCTGGACAAACTAGATACAGGAAGGTAGTTTTTCCTGGTTAGGGAATCTCGAACCAGAGAACAATATCAGGATTTAGGACAGAACATACAGGACAGAGATGGGGAAAAATATCTTGATTCAAAGGGTAATAAATCTGTAGAATTCTCTATCACAGAACTGTGGAGGCCAAGTCACTGAACATATTCACAAAAAAAAAATGAATTTTTAGATTTTAAAGACATCAAGGGGTATTCAGAACCAGTAGAAAATGGCTATGAAATACAGGAATAGTCATGATCATATTGAATGGCGGAGCAGGCTTGAAGGGGCAAATGATCTATTCCTGCTTCTAGTTTAACTACTTTAAAGCTCTCTTGCAGTCCCTCATGCTCCATCTATTCATTCAAATCTCTGTGACCAGTACCAGAATCACTTCAGTATCCAATCCCTCATCGCCCCTGTAGTGACTTAAAATTTTATAATTCCCAATACTGTTTAGAAGAACTTCAGAAAGAGCAGTAGTAACAGATCATTCAGCTATTCAACTAGAGAAAGTGAGGACTCCAGACATCTACTTCAAACTCTCAGACTCCCATAGCTACTTGGACTACACCTCCTCCCACACACCCTCCTGTAAAAACACTATTCCTTACTCCCAATTTCCCTGCCTCTACCTCATCTGCTCCCAGGAAGTCCTATTCCACTCCAGAACATCCGAGATGGCCTCCGACTGCAAGGACCATAATTTCCCCTTCCTTGTGGTCAACAATGCCCTCCATTTCCTCCACTTCCTGCACCTCCATCCTTGGACCCAGCCCTCCAACTGCAACAACGTCTCCTCCACATTGGGGAGACAAGACTCCAACTTGCAGAATATTTCAGAGAACATCTCCAGGATAGATGCACCAAACAACCCCACCGCCCTGTGGCCGACCACTTCAACTTCCTCTCTCACTCCGCCAAGAGACATGCAAGTCCAAGGCTGCCTCCACCGCCAAAACCAAGCCACCTGACACCTGGAGGAAGGGCACCTCATTTTCCACCTTGGGACCCTCCAACCACACAGCATCAATGTCAATTTCACCAGTTTCCTCATCTCCCCATGCCTCTCCTTATTCCAGCCTCCAACTCTGCATCACCCCTTTGAAATGTCCTACCTGTCCATTTTCCTTCCCATCTATCCACTCCACCCTCCGCTCCGACCTATCACCATCACCCCCAACCTTCATTTACCTATCACCTTCCAAGCTACCTTCCCCAGCCCCACCCACCTATTTATCTCTCAGCCCTCCTGGACCCCTCCCACCCAATTTCCTGATGAAGGGCTTATGCCCACAATGTCAACTCTCCTGCTCCTCGGATGTTGGCTGACCTGCTGTGCTTTTCCAGCACCACACTTTTTGATTCAGCTATTCAAATCTAGTCTGCCATTCAATGAGATCATGGCAGATCTGCTATTTCAACACCATCTTTCTGTACTATTCCATCCCCCTTGATGTTTTTAATCTGTAGAATTATCCTAATCTCAATGACTAAGCCTCCACGGTACTTTGGAACAAATAATTCCAAAGATTCAGTACCTTTCAAGTGGAAAATATTCCTTGTCATCTCAGTTCTAAATGGCCTGCCCCATAATTGGTATAGGATCCCACTGTGTTGACAGCACATCCCACCCCAACCAGAGGACACATCCTTCCTGAATCTATCCTGTCGACCCCATTTAAGGATTGTGTATGTTTGAAACACAGAAATACAGAAGACAGAAGCAGGAGGCCATTCAGCCTTTCGAGTCTGCTCAGGCATTCATCACGATCATTGCAGATAGCCCAACTCAGTAGCCTAATCCTGCTTTCTCTCCATAACCTTTGCTCCCATTCATCTCAAGTTTTTTATCTAGCCGCTTCTTGAATATTTTGGCATCAGCTACAGCTACTTCCTGTGGTAATGAATTCCACAGGTTCACCACGCTTTGGGTGAAGAAATGTCTCATCCCCATCCTAAATGGTCTATCCCAAATCCTCAGAGTGACCCCTAGTTCTGGAAACACCCACTATCAGCAACATCCTCCCTGCATCTAACCTGTCTAGTCTTATTAGAATTTTAGAAATCTCGTGATTTCCCCCCCTCAATTCATCTGAACTCCAGCAAAATAATCCTAATGTAGTCGATCTCTCCTCAGACATCAGTCTCGCCATCTCTGGAAGCAAGCTGGTAAACCTTCTTCTAAACTCCAGGGAATACAATCGCTCCAGCCTAGATATCAGCTTCGTAAACAGTTGTTACATTCCTTCAATGACAAGTATATTTTTCCTTCAGTGATTTCCAGCATCTGTAGTATTTTGTTTCTATTCTCCTAATCGCTTGTGTTCTAATCTTGTTCGGTTTGCCATTTTGGGCAGGACCCTTCTTCAAGACTAGGGAGAGGGAAGGGGGCTGAAAGATAAATGGGGGTGAGGCTGGGGAAAGGTGGGTGGGATGGCGATAGGTGGGCAAAGGTAGGTGGTAATGGTAATAGGTCAGTGGGAAGTGTGGATCGGATGGGTGGGAAGGAACATGGACAGGTAGGTCAGGTCATGAGGGTGGACCTGAGTTGGAGGAGAGTTTGGATCTGGATGGGATAGGGTGAGGGGCGTTTTGAAAACTGGTGAATTCAATGTTCGTGCCATGGTTGTAGGCTCCCAAGGTGAAAGATGAGGTGCTCCTCCTCCTGTTTGCAGGTGGCCTTGTATAGGTGGTGGAGGCAGCCCAGAACGGATATATCCTCATAGGAGTAGCAGGGAAAATTGAAGTTGATGGCCACAGGAAGGTGGGTTGGTTGATGTGTATGGACCAGAGATGTTCCTTGAACTGTTCGGCGAGTTTGCACTTGGTGTCTCTGCTGCAGAGGAGACCAAATTAGGTAGGAGGATGTACAAGCATATCTCTGCTGCCTGGGGGCAGCTTGGATGCGGGTTTTGCTTGGATGTGGGTTTTGCTTTGCGAACCTCTTGCTAACATTATCGAAAGCTACTAAAAATCCAAGTCGACCACCTCTTCCAGTTTCTCCTTATCTGCTATGTTAATCAAATCCTCAAAAACATTACAGGATTGACAAACATGATTTCACCTTCATGAGAAAAATGTTGACTCATTATTTCCTAAGTGTGAATTTTCCTTATAAGTTCAAAGAGATCAATTGTCGGCTTCCAAGAGATCAATTGTGTTAAGGGATTCTGTAGTCCGAGATACAGATAGACGTTTCTGTGGCCAGCAGTGAAAAAGCAAAATGGTGTGTTGCTTCCCTGGTGCCAGGATCTAGAATGTCTCAGAGAAGGTGCAGAATGTTCTCACGGGATAGAGGGGCCAGCAAGAGTTCATTGTCCACATCGGAACCCACGATATAGGAAAGGAAAAGGTTGAGATTCTGAAGGGAGATTGGAGAGTTTGGCAGGAATTTCAAAAGGAGGTCCTCAAGGGTAGTAACATCTGGATTACTCTCAGTGCTACGAGCTAGTGAGGGCAGGAAGAGGAGGATGGAGGATAGAGCAGAGAGCAGATGAATGCATGGCTAAGAAGCTGGTGTAAGGGAAAAGGATTCACGTTTATTGATCATTGGAACCTCTTTTGGGTTAGAAGTGACCTGTACAAGGACGGATTGCACCTAAATTGGAAGGGGACTAATATGGTGGCCAGCGACCATAATTCTATTCATTTTAAAATAGTTATGGAGAAGAATAGACCAGATCTAAAAGTTGGAGTTCTAAATTGGAGAAAGACCAATTTTGACGGTATTAGGCAAGAACTTTCAAAAGCTAATTGGAGGCAGATGTTCGCAGGTAAAGGGACGGCTGGAAAATGGGAAGCCTTCAGAACTGAGATAACAAGAATCCAGAGAAAGTATATTCCTGTCAGGATGAAAGGAAAGGCTGGTAGGTAGAGGGAATGCTAGATGACTAAAAAATGAAGGGTTTGTTTAAGAAAAAGGAAGCATATGTCAGGTGTAGACAGGATAGATCAAGTGAATACTTAGAAGAGTATGAAGGAAGTAGGAATATACTTATGAGGGAAATCAGGAGGGAAAACTGGGGACATGAGATAGCTTTGGCAAATAGAATTAAGGAGAATCCAAAGGGTTTTTACAAATGCATTAAGGACAAAAGAGTAACTAGGGTGAGAATAGGGCCCCTCAAAGTTCAGCGAGGCAGCCTTTGTGTGGAGCTGCAGAAAATGGGGGAGATACTAAATGAGTATTTTGCATCAGTATTTACTGTGGAAAGGATATGGAAGATACAGACTGTAAGAAAATAGATGGCGACATCTTGCAAAATGTCCAGATTACAGAGGAGGAAGTGCTGGACATCTTGAAATGGGTAAAGGTAGATAAATCCCCAGGACCTGATCAGGTGTATCCGAGAACTCTGTGGGAAGCTAGAGAAGTGACTGCTGCGCATCTTGCTGAGATATTTATATCATCGATATTCACAGGTGAGGTGCCAGAAGACTGGAGGTTGGCAAACGTGGTGCCACTGTTTAAGAAGGGCGGTAAGGACAAGCCAGGGAACTATAGAGCAGTGAGCCTAACTTCAGTGGTGGGCAAACTGTTGGAGAGAATCCTGAGGGAAGGATGTATATGTATTTGGAAAGGCAAGGACTGATTAGGGATAGTCAACATGGCTTTGAGTGTGGGAAATCATGTCTCACAAATTTGATTGAGTTTTTTGATGTAACAAGGAGGATTGATGAGGGCAGAGCAGTAGATGTGATCTATATGGACTTCAGTAATGCTGAAGAGTGATGAGCAAGATTAGATCACATGTAATACAGGGAGAACTAGCCATTTGGATACAGAACTGGCTCAAAGGTAGAAGACAGAGGGTGGTGGTGAAGGGTTGTTTTTCAGACTGGAGGCCTGTGACCAGTGGTGTGCCACAAGGATCGGTGCTGGGTCCTCTACTTGTCATTTACATAAATGATTTGGATGCAAGCATAAGAGGTACAGTTAGTAAGTTTGCTGATGACACCAAAATTGGAGGTGTAGTGGACAATGAAAAGGGTATCCTCAGATTATAATAGGATCTTGACCAGATGGGCCAATGGGCTGAGAAGTGGCAGATGGAGTTTAATTCAGATAAATGCGAGGTGCTGCATTTTGGGAAAGCAAATCTTAGCAGGACTCATACACTTAACGGTAAGGTCCTAAGGAGTGTTGATGAACAAAGAGACCTTGGAGTGCAGGTTCATAGCTCCTTGAAAGTGGAGTCGCAGGTAGATAGGATAGTGAAGGCGTCATTTGGTGTGCTTTCCTTTATTGTCAGAGTATTGAGTACAGGAGTTGGGAGGTCATTTTGCGGCTGTACAGAACATTAGTTAGGCCACTGTTGGAATATTGCGTGCAATTCTGGTCTCCTTCCTATCGGAAAGATGTTGTGAAACTTGAAAGGATTCAGAAAAGATTTACAAGGGTGTTGCCAGGTTGGAGGATTTGAGCTATAGGGAGAGGCTAAACAGGCTGGGGCTGTTTTCCCTGGAGCGCGGAGGCTGAGGGGTGACCTTATCGTGGTTTACAAAATTATGAAGAGCATGGGATAGGGTAAATAGGCAAAGTCTTTTCCCTGTGGTCAGGGAGTCCAGAACTGGAGGGCATAGGTTTAGGGTGAGAGAGGAAAGATATAAAAGGAACCTATGGGGCGACTTTTTCACGCAGAGGGTGGTAAGCGTATGGAATGAGCTGCCAGAGGAAGTGGTGGAGGCTGGTACAATTGCAACATTTAAGAGGCATTTGGATGGGTATAGGAATAGGAAGGGTTTGGAGGGATATGGGCTGGGTGCTGGCAGGTGGGACTAGATTGGGTTGGACTGAAGGGTCTGTTTCCATGCTGTACATCTCTATGACTCTATGTTAGGTCTGTAGGTGTGTGGTTTCTTTGTCTCTCCTGTCTTAAATCATGAGGTTACATTTGCCACCATCCTATTTTCAGGAACCGTTCTGTATTCAAAACTGTAAAAGATAATCACCAACTTAAGACTAGCTGTACAGTCACAGCTGCCAACATTCTGCAATCAAGTCCAGGGTATTTATCTACTTTTAAGTCTCATTAACATTAATATTTTGCAGTTCCTTGTTTACACTCAGACCAAGATGCTTCACTGATCCTGGAAAGCAATATAGGACTTTTTTTTTTGAAAACGGTATTTTTAAAATTCAGTCGAAGGATGAGCATTACTGGCTAGGCCAGCAAGTATTACCTATTCATACTTGCTCTTGCAAGGGTGGTGATGAGTTGCCTTTTTGAACTGTTGCAACCCATGTGTTGTAGGTAGACCCACAACATGATTAGGGATGGAGTTCCAGAATTCTGGCATAGCAACAGTGAAAGAATAGCGATATATTTCCAAGTCAGGATAGCGAGTGACTTTGAGGGGAACTCGCTGATATTGTTGTTCCCAAACATCTGCTGCCATTGTCCTCCTAGACTGTCACAATCATGAGTTTCAAAACATTTGCGAATTTCTGTAGTGCAACTTCTAGGCAGTACATACTAGTGTTAGCAAGGTTTGGAAGTGGAGCAACTGAATTTTTGTGAATGTTGTGTTAATCAAGCAGACTGCTTTGTCCTGGAAGGTGTTAAACTTCTTGAGTGCTGTTGCAGCTGCACCCATCCAGGTAAGTGAAGCAGACTGGTGACTTGTAGATGGTGGACTGATTTTGTTTGGGGGGGGTGGGGGGGAGAATGACTTACTTGTCACAATATTCCTGGCCTCTAACCTGTTCTTATACCCATTGTATACACGTAGCTACTTCAGTTCAACTTCTGGTCAATGGTAACCACGCCAGGATACCAATAGTGAAGGATTCTGTGATGGCGTTTTTACAGTTCTGGTCGCCACATTACCAAACGATGTGGATGCTTTGGAGAGGGTGCAGAGAAGGTTTATGAGGATGTTGCCTGGTATGGAAGGTGCTAGCTATGAAGAGAAGTTGAGTAGGTTAGGTTTACTTTCATTAGAAAAAAGGAGATTGAGGGGGGGACCTGATTGTGGTTTACAAAATCATAAAGGGTACAGACAGTACATTTGGATCGGCTCAGGCTTGGAAGGCTGAAGAGCCTGTTCCTGGGCTGTAAATTTTCTTTGTTCTATAATTTGATGCAGTGCGACTTCTCACCTTGTCCACCCCAGTCCAACACCAGCATCTCCACATCAAAGAAAAAGCAGTAGACCTAAGAATTGGGAGCTATTTAAATTTCAATAAAAGGAGGACAAAAGGGGTTAATTAAGAGGGGGAAAATATAGCAGAAGAATAACCTTGCATGATACACAAAGTGACTGTAAAGCTTTGATAAGTAAGTGAAGAGAAAAGATTACAGTCAAATATCAGGAAATTTATAATGAGGAACAAAGACATAGCAGACCAATATAGCAGACAGTGAAAGTCTTTTTCCTAGAATGATGATGTCAGCGTGTACAAGGGGGCATAACTACAAATTGAGGGGTGATAGATTTAGGACAGATGTCAGAGGCAGATTATTTACACAGAGTGGGAAGGGTGTGGAATGCACTACCTGCTAATGTAGTCAACTCAGCCACATTAGGGAGATTTAAACAATCCTTAGATAAGCACATGGATGACTTTGGGATAGGGGGACGAACATAGAACATAGAAAAATACAGCGCAGTACAGGCCCTTCAGCCCTCGATGTTGCGCCGACCGAAGCCTACCTAACCTACACTAGCCCAATAACCTCCATATGCCTATCCAATGCCCGCTTAAATGACCATAAAGAGGGAGAGTCCACCACTGCTACTGGCAGGGCATTCCATGAATTCACAACCCGCTGAGTAAAGAATCTACCCCTAACATCTGTCCTATACCTTCCACCCCTTAATTTAAAGCTGTGTCCCCTAGTAACAGCTGACTCCATTAACTGAAAAAGGTTCTCACTGTCAACCCTATCTAAACCCCTAATCATCTTGTACACCTCTATCAAATCTCCCCCAAACCTTTTCTCCAATGAGAACAGCCCCAAGTGCCTCAGCCTTTCCTCATATGATCTTCCTACCATGCCAGGCAACATCCTGGTAAACCTCCTCTGCACTCGTTCCAATGCCTCCACATCCTTCCTATAGTATGGCGACCAAAACTGCACGCAATACTCCAGATGAGGCCGCACCAGAGTTTTATACAACTGCAACATGACCTCAGGACTCCGGAACTCAATTCCTCTACCAATAAAGCCCAGTACACCATATGCCTTCTTCACAGCACTATTTACCTGGGTGGCAACTTTCAGAGATCTGTGTACATGGACACCAAGATCCCTCTGCTCATCCACACTACCAAGTAGCCTACCATTAGCCCAGTAATCCATCTTCTTGTTACTCCTACCAAAGTGAATGACTTCACACTTAGCTACATTGAACTCCATTTGCCACCTTTCTACCCAGCTCTGCAACTTATCTATATCCCGCTGTAACCTGCCACATCCTTCGTCGCTGTCCACAACTCCACCGACTTTCAAGTCTTCCGCAAACTTGCTCACCCAGCCTTCAAGCCCCTCCTCTAGGTCGTTTATAAAAATGACAAACAGCAATGGTCCCAAAACAGATCCTTGTGGAACACCGCTAGTAACTGCACTCCAAGTTGAACATATACCATCAACTACTACCCTCTGTCTCCTTCCAGCCAGCCAATTCCTAATCCAAACCTCTAATGCACCCTCAATGCCATACCTCCGTAGTTTTTGCATTAGCCTGCCATGGGGTACCTTATCGAACGCCTTGCTAAAATCCATATACACCACATCTACTGCTTTACCCTCGTCCACTTCCTTGGTCACCTTCTCAAAGAATTCAATAAGGTTTGTGAGGCACGACCTGCCTTTCACAAAACCATGCTGACTATCCTTGATCACATTATTCCTATCCAGATGTTCATAAATCCTATCCCTTACAATTCTCTCTAAGACTTTGCCCACAACAGAAGTGAGACTCACTGGCCTACAGCTACTAGGGCTATCCCTACTCCTCTTCTTGAACAAGGGGACCACATTCGCCATCCTCCAGTCTTCTGGCACTATTTCCGTAGACAACGACGACATAAAAATCAAGGCCAATGGCTCCGCTATCTCCTCCCTAGTTTCCCAGAGGATCCTAGGATAAATGCCATCAGGCCCAGGGGACTTATCTATTTTCATACTTTCCAGTATTCCCCAGACCTCTTCCTTACATACCTCAACGCCATCTATTCTAATCACTTGTGACTCAATATTCACAACAGCAACAGAGTCCTGTTCCTGAGTGAATACTGACGAAAAGTATTGATTTAGTGTCTCTCCAATCTCCTCCACCTCCACGCACAACTTCCTACTACTATCCTTGACCGGACCGATACCTACCCTAGTTATCCTTTTATTCCTGACATACCTATAGAAAGCCTTTGGGTTTTCCCTAATCCTACCAACTAAGGACTTTTCATGTCCCCTTCTCGCTGCTCTTAGCTCTCTCTTTAGATCCTTCCTGGCTACCTTATAACTCTCAATCGCCCCAACTGAACCTTCACGCCTCATCCTTACATAGGCCGCCCTCTTCCCTTTCACAAGGGATTCCAATTCCTTATTAAACCACGGCTCCCTCACAAGACCCTTTACTCCCTGCCTGACTGGTACATACTTTTCAAGGACACCCATTAGCTGTTCCTTGAACAATCTCCACATATCATTTGTGTTCTTCCCTTGAAGCCTATTTTCCAATCCACGCATCCTAAGTCATGCCTTACTGCATCATAATTTCCCTGCCCCCAGCTATAACTCTTGCCCTACAGAGCACTTATCCCTCTCCACCACTAGAGTAAAAGTCACCGAGTTGTGGTCACTGTCCCCGAAGTGCTCACCTACGTCAAAGTCTAACATCTGGCCTGGTTCATTACCTAGAACCAAATCCAGTATAGCCTCACCTCTTGTTGGCCTGTCTACATATTGTGTCAGGAAAACCTCCTGCACACATTGGACAAACACCGACCCATCTAATGAACTCGAGCTATAGCTTTCCCAGTCAATATCTGGGAAGTTAAAGTCCCCCATAACAACCACCCTGCTACTTTCACTCTTCTCCTGAATCATCCTCGCAATAGTTTCCTCTACCTCTCTAGGACTATTAGGAGGCCTGTAGAAAACTCCTAACAGGGTGACCTCACCTTTCCTATTTCTAACCTCAGCCCAAACTACCTCAGATGGCAAGTCTTCCTCCATCGTCCTTTCCACCGCTGTAATACTATCCTTGACAAGCAATGCCACACCTCCCCCTCTTTTACCCCCATCTCTGACCCTACTAAAACATTTAAACCCTGGAACCTGCAACAGCCATTCCTGTTCTACCCACGTCTCTGTAATGGCCACAACATCGAAGTCCCAGGTACCAACCCACGCTGCAAGTTCACCTACCTTATTTCTTATACTTCTCGCATTGGAGTATACACACTTCAAGCCACTTTCCTGTTTACAGGCACCCTCCTTCGAGATCGATGCCATGTTCCTAACCTCCCTACACTCAAGGTCCTGTACCCTAAAGCTACAGTCCAGGTTCCCATGCCCCTGCATAGTTAGTTTAAATCCTCCCAAAGAGCACTAGCAAACCTCCCCCCAAGGATACTGGTGCCCCTCAGGTTCAGGTGTAGACCATCCTGTTTATAGAGATCCACCTTCCCCAGAAAGAACCCCAGTTGTCCAGAAACCAGAATCCCTCCCTCCTGCACCATCCCTGTAGCCACGCATTTAACTGTTCTCTCTCCCTATTCCTCAACTCTCTATCACGTGGCACGGGTAACAAACCAGAGACAACAACTCTGTTCGTTCTAGCTCTGAGCTTCCAACCTAGCTCCCTGAAAGCCTGCCTAACATCCTCACCCCTCTTCCTACCTATGTTGTTGGTGCCAACGTGGACCACGATCTGGGGCTGCTCCCCCTCCCCCTTAAGGACGCGGAAAGCACAATCAGAGACATCACGTACCCTTGCACCTGGGAGGCAACATGCCAATCGTGAGTCTCTGTCGCCCCTGCAAAACCGCCTATCTGTGCCCCTCACTATTGAGTCCCCAATAACTATTGCTCTACCTTTCTCCACCCTTCCCTTCTGAGCAACGGGGACAGGCTCCGTGCCAGAGGTCTGAACCTCGTTGCTTAACCCTGGTAAGTCATCCCCTCACAAGTATCCAAAACGGTATACTTGTTCTTGAGGGGAATGACCGCAGCATCGGGGTTGCGCCGACGAGCTGAGAATAGTTCACATGACGGCGCAACATCGAGGGCCGAAGGGCCTGTTTTGTGCTGTATTGTTCTATGTTCTAACCCACAACATTAACTCTTCTTTTCTCTCCACAAATGCTGTCAGACATGCTAATTTCTCTCACAAATTTGTTTTGCTGCAGTCAGAATAAATTAGCCTTTTTTCCGATTGGCAATCAGTGACTATCGGAGCACTCCAAGGATCAATTTTAGAATGCCTAGTCTATTTATAAAATGTAATAATGATTTCAATGGGAGAACCGAATGTAACAACTCCCCTTTTGCAGATGACACAAATTGAAGTGGAAGGATGAACTTTGAGAAGAAAGCAGAGACTCTTCAGTGCAATTTAGACAAGTTGAGTGAATGGGCAAACAAGAACATCAGAACTTGGTGCATGTGTAGGCAATTCATCTACTTCGGCTGACTCCATCATTTAATATAATCATGACTGATCTCATCCCAAACTCAATTCCACTTTCTTGCCTGCTCTCCACAATTTTCAAATCCATTACTAATTAAAAATCTGTACATCTCCTCAAATTAATTCAGTGTCTCACTGCACTCTGGGGTAGTGAATTCGACAGATTCATGACACTCTGACAGAAGTAATTCCTCCTCAGCTCTGTGTTAAATCTGCTATCCCTTATCCTAAAGCTATGACCTTTCATTCTAGATTGCCCCATCAGGGAAAACATCCACTCTGCATCTATTTTAGCAATCCCCTTTAAACATCTTCTATACATTAATTAGATCTCTTCTTCTCATCTCTAGTCAGTGTAGAAGTAAATTGCTCAATCTCTCTTCATATGATAAACAACCCATCTCTGGGATCAATAAAATGAACATTCTCTGAACAGGCATCAGTGCAACTACATCCCTGCTCAAGTAAGGGGACCAAACCTCTCCAAATATGGTCTCTTTAATGCATTGTACAATTGTAGCAATACTTCCCTGCTTTTATACGTTATTCCCTCAGGAACAAATGCCAAAATTCCATTTGCCTTCCTTATTATCTGCTGTATCCGCATGAGTTCTGTCATTTATGGACAGGTGCACCCAGATCCCTCTTCACCAAAGCACTCTGAAGCTTTTCTCCATTTTGATAATAAATCTAACTGGGGTAGCACAGTGGCTCAGTGTTAGCACTGCTGCCTCACAGCACGAAGGGCCTGGGTTCACTTTCACCCTCAGGCAATTGTCTGTGTGGAGTTTGCACATTCTCAAAGTGCCTGCAAAGATTTACTCTATGTTCTGATTTCCACCCACAATCCAAAGATGGGCAGGTTAGGAGGACTGGCCGTGCTAAATTCCCCAGTATCCAGGGATGTGCAGGCTAGATGGGATAAGAGGTTGGTTGAAATGGGATGCTCTTCGAAGGTTATGTTTCTATGACTCAATGGGCCGAATAGCCTGCTTACACACTGCAGGGATTCTATGAATAAGTTGCCTTTCTATTCCTCGAACCAAAATGGATAACCTTACACTTATTCATTGTAATCGCCATCTACCAAATTTTGGCCCATTCACCTAATTTTAATTTTTAAAGTATATGTGGGATGTTTTTATTGCCTGTGCCTAGTTACCCTTGAGTAGGTGATGGTGAGCTGCCTTCTTCAAATGTTGCAGTCTACCTGCTGTGGGTTGACCCACATTGACATCAGGGAAAGAATTCCAAGATTTCGACCCAACAACAGTGAAGGAACAACAATATATTTCCAAGTGGGGATGGTACATGGCTTGGTGGAAAACTTGAAGGTGGTGTCATTGCCAAATATCTGCTGCCCTTGTCATTCGAGATGAAAATGGTCATGGGGTGGAAGATGCTGTCTCAGGATCTCTGGTGAATTTCTGTAGTGCATCTTATAGATAGTACACACTGACACTATTGAGCGTTAGTAGTGGACAGAATGGATGCTTGTGAATATAATGTGAATCAAGCAGGCTGCTTTACTCTGGATGGTCAAGATTAGAGTGGTGCTGGAAAAGCACAGCAGGTCAGGCAACATCCGAGGAGCAGGAAAATCGACGTTTCCTACAGGACGGGAGGAAGAATGACTCATCTTCCGCCTTGGCACCCTTCAACCCCATGGCATCAATGTGGACTTTACCAGTTTCCTCAATTCCACCCCCCCACCTTACTGCAGTTCCAACTTGCAGCTCAGTACTGTCCTCATGACCAGTCAATCTTCCTTCTCACTCAAAGTCGCAGATACAATGACGTAGGTAGGTTAATTCCAAGAAAGGTGAGAGAGGTAGGCAGTTAGTGCAGGAGTCTTCTGTGGCTATCCCCATTTCAAACAAGTATGCTGTTTTGGAAAATGGAGGGGATGACTGATTCACAGGAGAACGTAGTACAAACAGCCACGTTTCTGGTATTGAGACTGGCTCGAATGAAATGAGAAGTACGTTGGGTTCCAAGAGATCAATTGTGTTAGGGGATTCTCTAGTCCAAGGTACAGACAGATGTTTCTGTGGCCAGCAGCGAAAAAGCAGAATGGTGTGTTGCTTCCCTGGTGCCAGGATCAAGGATGTCTCAGAGAGGGTGCAGAATGTTCTCACGGGGGAGAGGGGCCAGCAAGAGGTCATTGTCCACATTGAAATCAACAAGATAGAAAGGGAAAAGGTTGAGATTCTGAAGGGAGATTACAGAGTTCGGCAGGAATTATGGCCAGCGACCATAAGGGTGGGGGCTTGCGGGGGGGGGGGGGGGGGTGTTTTTGATAAGGGATAGCATTACAGCTGTACTTAGAGAGGATATTCCCACAAATACATTTGGGTGGAACTGAGAAATAAAAAAGGGATGATCACCTTCTTGGGATTGTACTATAGATCCCCTAAAAGTCAAAGGGAAAATGAGAAACAAACTTGTAAGGAGATCTCAGCTATCTGTAAGAATAACAGGGTGGTTATGGTAGGGGATTTTAACTTTCCATACACTGGGACTGCCATTGTGTTAAGAGTTTAAATGGAGAGGAATTTGTTAAGTGGGTACAAGAAAATTCTCTGTCTCAGTACGTGGATGTACCTACTAGGGAAGGTGCAAAACTTGACCTACTCTTGGGAGATAAGGCAGGACAAGTGACTGAGGTGTCGGGTGGGGGGGTGGGGGAGAGACACTTTAGGGCCAGCAACCATAATTCCATTAGATTTAAAATAGTGACGGGAAAGGATAGACCAGATCTAAAAGTTGAAATTCTAAATGGAGAAAGGCCAATTTTGATGGTATTAAGCAAGAACTTTCAAAAGCTGATTGGGGGCAGATGTTCGCAGGTAAAGGGACGGCAGGAAAATGGGAAGCCTTCAGAAATTAGATAACTAGGATCCAGAGAAAGTATATTCCTGTCAGGGTGAAAAGGAAAGCCTGGTAGGTATAAGGAATGCTGGATGACTAAAGAAATTGAGGGTTTGGTTAAGAAAAAGAAGGAACCATATGTCAGATGTAGACAGGATAGATTAAGTGAATCTTTAGAAGAGTATAAAGAAAGTCGGAGTATACTTAAGAGGGTTATCAGGAGGGCAAAAGGGGGACATGAAATAGCTTTGGCAAATAGAATTAAGGAGAATCCAAAGGGTTTTTACAAATACATTAAGGACAAAAGGGTAACTAGGGAGAGAATAAGACCCCTCAAAGATCAGCAAGGCGGCCTTTGTGTGGAACCACAGGAGATTGGGGAGATACTAAATGAGTATTTTGCATCAGTATTTACTGTGGAAAAGGACATGGAAGATACAGACTGTAGGGAAATAGATAGTGACATCTTGACAAATGTCCAGATTACAGAGAAGGAAGAGTTGGATGTCCTGAAATGGGTAAAGGTGGATAAATCCCCAGGACCTGATCAGGTGTACCTGAGAACTCTGTGGGAAGCTAGAAAAGTGATTGCTGGGCCTCTTGCTGAGATTATTATATCATCACTAGTCACAGATCAGGTGCTGGAAGACTGGAAGTTGGCAAAATTGGTGCCACTGTTTAAGGGTAGTAAGGACAAGCCAGGGAACTATAGACCAGTGAGCCTGACGTCGGTGGAGGGCAAGCTGTTGGAGGGAATGATGAGGGACAGGATGTACATGTATTTGGAAAGGCAAGGACTGATTAGGGATAGTCAACATGGCTGTGCGCGTGAGAAATCATGTCTCACAAACTTGATTGAGTTTTTTGAAGAAGTAACAAAGAGGATTGATGAGGGCAGAGCAGTACGTGATCTATATGGACTTCAGTAAGGCGTTCGACAAAGTTCCCCATGGGAGACTGGTTAGCAAGGTTAGATCTCATGATATACAGGGAGAACTAGCCATATGGATACAGAACTGGCTCAAAGGTAGAAGACAGAGGGTGATGGTGGAAGGTTGTTTTTCAGACTGGAGGCCTGTGACCAGTGGAGTGCCACAAGGATCAGTGCTGGGTCCTCTACTTTTTGTCATTTACATAAATGATTTGGATGCGAGCATAAGAGGTACAGTTAGTAAGTTTGCAGATTACATCAAAATTGGAGGTGTAGTGGACAGCGAAGACAGTTACCTCAGATTACAACAGGACCTTGACCAGATGGGCCAATGGGCTGAAAAGTGGCAGATGGAGTTTAATTCAGATAAATGCGAGGTGCTGCATTTTGGGAAAGCATCATTCTAAATTTGACTGTAGTCACCAGCATTTGCAGTATCCACTTCTGCTTTGTCCTGGACAGTGACAAGTTTCGAGTGTTGTCAGTGCTGCACTCATCCAGGAATCCAGCACATTCCATCACATTCCTGTCCAGTGTCTTGTAGATGGTGGACAGGCTTTAAGGAGTCAGAAGATGAGTTACTTGCCGCAGCATTCCTCACTTCTGACCTGCTCTTGTAGCCACTGTGTTTATGTGATGAGTCAGTTGAGTTTCAAGCCAAGGATAACCCCCAGAATGTTGATAGTGGGGAATTCATTGAGTATAACACTGTTGAATGCCAAAGGGTGTGGTGTAGACTGTTTCTTATTAGTGATGGTCATAGCCTGCAATTTGTGTGGCATGGATACTACTTACCACTGGTCAGCCCAAGCTCAGTTAATGTCCAGATGTTATTGCATTTGGACAAGGTCTTTGAAGAATTTCTGAAGAGTCATGAATGATGTTGAACATTGGCAAACATCCCCACTGCTGACCTCATGATGAAAAGAACAGCATTAATGAAGCAGCTGAAGATGATTGGACAAAGGACACTACCCTAAGGAACTCCTGCAGAGACGCCCTGGAGCTGAGATGACTGACCTCCAACTGGAGAGTTGGCTCCCAGTAATCTATTTATTCCAGTTTTGCTTGGGCTTCTTGATGCCACACTCGGTTGAATGCGGTGTTGATGTCAAGGTCTATCACTCTCATTTCACCTCTGGAATTCAGCTTTTTTGTCCATGTTTGGACCAAAGCTGTAATGAGGTCTGGAGCTGAGTGACCCTGGCACAACTCATAATGGGCATCACTGAGCTAGTTTTTGCTGAGCAGGTGCTGCAGGTAGCACTGTTCATGACACCTTCCATCCCTTTACTGATAATCGAGAGTAGACTGGTGGGGCAGTAATTGGCAAGGTTGAATTTGTCCTGCTTTTTATATACAGGGCAAACTTCAACAATTCTCCAGTAGATAACAGTGTTGTGTCTGTACTGGAACAACTTGGTTATGGGAGTGGCAAGTTTTGGAGCACAAATCTTCAGTACTATTGCCAGAATGTTGTCAGGGCCTGTAGCCTTTACAGAATCCAGGGCATCTAACCATTTCTTGATGTCATGTGGAATGAATCAAATTGGCTGAAGACTGGTATCCGTAACAGTGGGGACGACTGGAGGAGGCCGAGATGAATCATCTATTCGGCACTTCTGGCTGAAGATTACTGTGAAAGCTTCAGCCTTAGCCTTATCTTTTGCACTTACGTGATGGGTTCTTCCATCATTGAGATTGGTTTAATTTGTTTGAGACTTTGTAGCGATTGGTACAACTGACTAGCTTGCTAGGCCATTTCAGAGGACAGAACAAGGGACTTTAGTCTAATGTTACACAGTAGGCCATTTAGGATGGTAGAAAAATTACTTCACCTAGGAAGTGGTGGGCCTATGGAATTCTCTGCAACAGAATGCAGTTGAGGGCAAAACATTGAATATTTTCAAGAGTTAGATATAGTTCTTAGGACTAAAGAGATCAAAAGGTATGGGGAGAATATTGAAAGAAATTACTGAGTTGGATGTTCAGCCTTGAATGGTGGAGCAGGCTCAAAGGGTTGAATGATGTATTCCCGCTACTATTTTATATGTTTCTACAATGTCACTATGACTTTGCCACAGCAGTTGAGCTATTTTGTCCAAGTTTGGACCAAAATTGTAATTTACACAAGAGGGTGGTACGCATATGGAATGAGCTGTCAGCAGAAGTGGTTGAGATGGTTACATAACAATATTTAAAAGACATTTGGACAAATACGATAGGAAAGGTTTAAAAGGAAATGGGCCAAGTGCAAGGAAATGGACATTTTGGTTGGCATGGACCAGTTGGGCCAAAGGGCCTATCTCCATGCTGTATGACAATGACTCTACCTCAGGGGCTAAGTGGCCAAAGAATATGTTGTCCACAACAGTATGGGCGGCATAGTGGTTCAGTGGTTAGCACTGCTGTCACACAGCACCAGGGACCTCGGTTCAATTCCTCCCTTGGGTGACTGTATGTGGAGTTTGCACATTCTCCCTGTGACTGTGTGGGTTTCCTCTGGGTGCTGCAGTCTCCTCCCACAGTCCAAAGATGTGTAGGTTAGGTGGGTTAACCATAGGAAATGCAGGGTTGCAAAGAAAGGGCAGTGGGATGGGTCTGGATGGGATGCTCTTCAGAGGGTTGGTGTGGACTCAATGGGCCAAATGGCCTGCTTCCACACTGCAGGGATTCGATGATTAGTACTAATCTTTCTGTAGACTGCAATCGCCCATACCTACTATATTAGTACCTTGATTTCCTGATTTATACTATAATTTACAATACCACTGCTGTTTTGTGGCTGTTAAACAAGACACCAAGTTTTGCCCTGCTTTTCTCACATTGCACCCAAACTGATACTATGTCTTGAACTTCTGATCTGAAGATAATTCTTACTGCTAATGCACTGTTTAATTAAGAGAGCTACCCCACTACCTTTTCCTGGCCTTTCGTAAATGTCACATATACTTGGATATTCAGTTCCCACCTTTGGTTGCCTTGTAACCACGTCTTTGTAATGGGTATCAGGTCACAAATATGATTTCTATTTAAGTTAATTGTCTACTTTGTAGTGAGTGCTGTGGGAATTCAGGTACATGGGTCCTTTCAATTTATTAACACTGATGTAAATTCTGGTCCTTTCAGCTGACACATGCTTGAAGTTTTATTTACTGTCCCTTCTTACCGCACTCTGATTATCAATACTTTTATTGTTACCTTAATCTACTGACTTGGTACTTCCCTTGATTTTAATCAATCTTCCCCAAGATGATTTCCTCACTACTTTCCAAGTAGCATAACTGAGTAGAGTACCAGCCTCAGCCATCTATCCCAATGGTACAGCTCCCAATTTCCACTGTACTAATATGCCAGTGCCCTGTGAATCAAACCCATTTCTCTTAAACCAGATGTTGAGGCATCTTTGCAACTTTATCTACCTTATGCCAATTTGCAATGGCTCAGGTAACAGTCTAGACATTTATTATTTTTTAATGCTCTGCTTTTCAATGTAGCGTCTAGCTCCTTATACTGCACAACGTCCCACTGACTCTAGCCTCTTGTAAAACCACTATCGTCTTGATCACTGCCAATTATATTTTCAGTGTTTCTACAGTATAGGGTCAGAGCAATTACCTGTTTTATTCCTCCCTGCAAGATCAGCAACTCCTTGACAACAATTGGTTGATACACACGATCCAGAAGTTTCTGTAAAGCTTGTTGGCAGCTCTGCTGTTCAGCATCTGTGAGGCCCTGTCAATGACAGACATGTTACACAAAACAAACTATCACCTTCAACTTTGAGGACTTGAGTATTGAAGTTTTACCTTTACAATGATGAGGTGTGTCAAACTCAGTTTACAATCTAGGATTCTAAATGACGTAACTGCAGAAATAGTGGATACTTTGACTATGATTACCCAAAACTCCCTATATTTTGAAATGATGCAAACATAACACTGTTCAACAAAGGATGGAGGGGGAAAACGAAATAACAGGCCAATTAGTCATGAGAAAATGGCTGGAATAGTCTGGTACACTGGTGAGACCATACCTGAAATCCCGTGTGCAACGTTTAAGGGAGACTTTTTTGGAACCGGATGCTGCACAGTAAAGGTTCAGGGGATGAGGGGTGGAATAAATTAGACCAATACGTTCTGGAGTTAAGAAGAATAAGAGGTGATCCCATTAAAACCCAAAATTTTGTCAAAGAATAGACATGAACTATATTCAGAAGTTAATTCTATTGATTAGAGAATCTAGAACACTGAGGCACAGGTTCAGGATAAGGGACCAATTAGTTAAGATTGAGATGAGGAAATGTTGCTTAATTGAAATGATTGTGGCTGAAATGCTGCAGCCCAGATTCACAAAGATGCTAGATAAGCTTGGGTTGTTTTTTCTTTGAAGCAGAGAAGGTTGAAGGGGTACCTGACAGAGATGAATAAGATCAAGAGGCACTGACAGGGTGAACACAAAGCAGCAGTTCTCCTTAGTCGAAGGGTCAAGAACAAGGGGGCACACTTTCAAAATGAAAGGCAGGAGATTTAGAGGGGACTTAGGGAAAAGATTTTCACTCAGAGTAACGTGAGTCTGGAATGCATTGCCTGGGAATGTAGTTGAGACGGGCAACTTCACAACCCTTAAAAAGTATTTGGATGAGCACTTGAAATATTATAACATTCAAGGGTATGGGCCTAGTACAGGAAAATAGGTTTGATGCAGGTAGTTGTGTATGTTTGGTGGTACAGACTCAATGGACTAAAGGGCCTTTTCTGTGATACTATGAGGAGCAGGCCAGAAAGTGGAACGGTGAAACAGAATCGAGGTGCTGAATAGTCTACTACAAATATTTCTTGTGGTTCTAGTTTCTTTGCTTGTAGTGATCGCTCCGGGTTGTTGATGAATATAAGGATCAGTTACTGTACCTTCCGTTTCTCGCTGTCCTCCTGACGTGAAGTCTCCTCTGACATCAGATTCTGTTGATATTTTTTTGGTGAATACGCCAATTGACAGAGACTGGCTAACAAATCTCCGAGGTGCCTGGTAAGGATCAAGTTCTCTAAGGAAGGATGGCTAGCAATGTCAAGGAGTGCCATGGTGACAATGTAAAGCCTCCACATTCCTCTGGGAGATGCCAAGTAACAAACCAATTTCTCAACTGTTCCTGCAAAATCTGACCTGCATCTAAGAGGAGTTCCCACCCCTGGCAGAAGGTATGGACAGATCCCAAGAGTGATGACAAACTGAAGTGCAGTCTGGACTGTTTTCTGTTGCAAGATACTCAGAGTATCTGGAGGCAATGCAGGGGCACATTCTGGAGACTTCGGATTTCGTTTCGGAGGTACGAACTGCTCTAATAACTCAATCATTGTGTGCTTTAAACACAAGAGCTGCACTAAGACCTCAGTAACAAAGTTCCAGACTGCATCATCTGACCTCACTGACCATGTTAACTGAGATATCACCCGTTCCCTCAGCTGCTGTAAAGTTGCCCAGTTAGAATCCTGCTGCAGCTTCTGGTCAAGGACAGACAGATTATGACACAGTGTCTGCAGTAGCACATCCTCTTGACTGGTCTGTGCCGTTGGCGCTTCTGAAATCAAAACAAAACAAAGTTCTTCAGAAAGTAAACTATCTAATTAGCATTTGTTCTAGACCAGTTCTCCTTAACCAGGAAGTGTCTGTTCTCCACTAAGGCAGAGCTGACTTTTATTGTTCAAAATTTTCATTCTAATGTTTTACCTTCCTTCATATTCTCCAGAGTAATGCCCACTCCCTCATTCACTGCTCACTGTCCTACCAACATACCATTCTTCTTCGTCACCCAAAGGTCTTTATTCCTGACCCCAACCTACTCCTACATTCCACTCCCCAAAACATCTTTCTCCTTCCCTGGCCCACTCCAGCATGCCTGCTGTTCTTCCACCCTTTCTTTCACCCAGCCCGCCATGTCTTCCAGCCCATATTATCTCCTCTCCCAACCATTAGGCCACCTCCATCTCTCTGAATTCATCCCTCACTCCTGAATGGGCCTTTCCCTTAGCTGTCCACTCATTCCCAGACTTACTCAGGGTCTCCTCCACTCAACAAGCCCCTCCTAACTCCAGCCTCCTCTCCCCTTGCCCCATCTCCCTCACCCCTGTGTTTCTTCCTGTGTCCCTCCCTTCACCCACAGGCCGTCTCTTCATTATCTCCTCCCCTCATCCTTGGGATATGAAATTTCCTATTGGCTGAAGTGGTTGTCTCCCTCACCCTCGGCCCTTCCCCATTCAACACCCTGCTCTGTCCCTCACTGCTTGGGCTGGCCCTCCCTTTGTCCCTCACCCCCCCCCCCCCCCCCCCCTCACTCGCTCTCTGTCCCTCACCTCCCCAGGTCCCCCTCTCTCGCTCTTTCTGTCCCTCTCCCCCTCAGGGGCCCTCTCTCTGACCCCTCACCCCCCAGGCGCAGGTGGTCTCGCTCTCTGACCCTCACCCCCTAGGGGCGCTCGCTCTCACTCTCTCTGTCCCTCACCTCCTTGTGTCTTCCTCTGCCCCTTCCCCCAACCCTCCAGTCACCCCAGACCTCTGCTCCAACCCCGATACTTCCCCAGATTCTCCATCTGTCCTTCACCCTGACAGGCGAAAGTGAGAACTGCAGATGCTGGAGATCAGAGACAAGACTGGAGTGGTACAGGGCACAGCCGGTCAGGCAGCACCTGAGGAGCAGGACAATCTATGTCTCGGGCACAAGACGAAGGGCTTTTGCCTGAAATGTCGATGTTCCTGCTCCTCGGATGCTGCCTGACCTGCTCGTTCCTCCAGCAGCACACTAATCCTCACCCCTCCGGGCCAGCACTCTGTCTGCTCACCCCCCACCCCCCACCGCGGCGGCTCTCTCTGCCCCTCACCCTCCTCCCCGGGCTCCCTCTGTCTCTCTGTCCCTCACCCCCCCCGGGCTCTCTCTGTCCCTCACCCCCCCCGGGCTCTCTGTCTCTGTCCCCAACCCCCCCGGGCTCTCTGTCTCTGTCCCCAACCCCCCCGGGCTCCCTCTGTCCCTGTCCCCCACCCCCCCCGGGCTCTCTCTGTCCCCCACCCCCCGGGCTCTCTCTGTCTCTGTCCCCCACCCCCCCGGGCTCCCTCTGTCTCTGTCCCCCACCCCCCCGGGCTCCCTCTGTCTCTGTCCCCCACCCCCGGGCTCTCTCTCTCTCTGTCTCTGTCTGTCCCCCACCCCCCGGGCTCCCTCTGTCTCTGTCCCCCACCCCCCGGGCTCTCTCTGTCTCTGTCTCTGTCTCTGTCTCTGTCTCTGTCCCCCACCCCCCCGGGGCTGTCTCTGTCCCCCACCCCCCCGGGGCTGTCTCTGTCCCCCACCCCCCGGGCTCCCTCTGTCTCTGTCCCCCACCCCCCCGGGCTCCCTCTGTCTCTGTCCCCCACCCCCCGGGCTCTGTCTCTGTCTCTGTCTCTGTCTCTGTCTCTGTCTCTGTCCCCCACCCCCCCGGGGCTGTCTCTGTCCCCCACCCCCCCGGGCTCCCTCTGTCTCTGTCCCCCACCCCCCGGGCTCTGTCTCTGTCTCTGTCTCTGTCTCTGTCTCTGTCTCTGTCCCCCACCCCCCCGGGGCTCCCTCTGTCCCTCACCTCCGGGCTGTGTGAGCTCGCGCAAAGCCTCCAACGTCCTCTCTAACGGCGGCGCCATGTTGTTAACACTGCGCGTGCGCGTTCTCGCGCGAGATTCCCGCCGTGTGAAACTATCACGTGACTTCCATAACTGGCCATTCAGCCCGAAATCCCCTTGAGCAGCCCTTTGTTCTTGACACTCTCAGTCTAGGATTGGCCTGGACCGTACTGCATGTGAAGACAATGAACGATAATCTCAAACCTCTCAGATTTAGGCTCATTGACCCTGTCAATTGAACCTAGCACAGACTCCAGTGAGCCCTAGGCAAAAGTGAAGACTGCAGATGCTGGAAATCAGAGTCAAGAGTAGAGTGGTGCTGGTGTTCAGATGCTGCCTGACCTGCTGTGCTTTTCCAGCACCACTCTAACCTGAACCCTTACATTTCCAGGATCTGTCATTGGAATCGCAATGGTGGAGGCAATGACGGCGAGGTAGACCCAGTGACAAAAGATGGTGCCTGAGGATCAACAACTTCATCGTTGGTTGGGTCCAGTGTAGATAGCAGCAATGCGGTGGCAGAAGGACATCGCACCAATATGGACAAGGAGGTGTCCAATAGAGAGACACAACTTAGTGGGCGGCACGGTGGCACAGTGGTTAGCACTGCTGCCTCACAGCGCCTGTAGACCCGGGTTCAATTCCCGACTCAGGCGACTGACTGTGTGGAGTTTGCACGTTCTCCCCGTGTCTGCGTGGGTTTCCTCCGGGTGCTCCGGTTTCCTCCCACAGTTACAAAGATGTGCGGGTCAGGTGAATTGGCCATGCTAAATCGCCCGTAGTGTTAGGTAAGGTGTAAATGTAGGGGTATGGGTGGGTTGCGCTTCGGCGGGTCGGTGTGGACTTGTTGGGCCGAAGGGCCTGTTTCCACACTGTAAGTCTAATCTAAAAAAAAAACTCTGACACAGGCAATGGCAGAGGAGTATCAATCCAGTGGCAAAAGATAGTGCCTGAGGTAGTGGCAAAGCAGTAGATTGATGGTGATGAGATGGCTCAGGACTGCTGAACCTTCTTTAGAATCAGAGAATCCATACAGTGTGAACACGTCCTTTGGTCCAACAAATCCACACCGAATAGTATTCCACCCAACCCATTTTCCTACACTATTACTCTACATTTTCCCCTGGGTGATGCACCTAACCTACGCACACCTGAACATTATGTGCAATTTAGCATGGCTAATTCATCAAACCTGGACATCTTTGGATTGAAGGAGGAAACTGGAGCACCCAGAGGAAACCCATGCAGACATGGGGAGAATGTGCAAACTCCACACAGACATCGCCCGAGACCGGAATCGAATCCTGGTTCTGGGTGCTGTGAGGCAATAGTGTTAATCATTGTGCCATTCTTAGGCTGTATCTTTCTTCTGTTTTCCTCATTCTTAAATTAGTCAAAATGGCAGCAAATCTTTTCATTACATTCTATGGTGTTCTTACTGTGAAATACATGTGACCATAAAATCATAAACTCAATTAATTGCTTTTGCTGTTTCTTAGTCACTGAAGTTTCCTGTATTCTGTATCAATTTTACATATTTCAAACAGCCGCAATATTTGTGGCAGTGTGGGAAAAAAAATTAAGATTACGCAAATAAGGTTGATTAGATTACTGTTGCAAATGTGTTGCTGGTCAAAGCACAGCAGGCCAGGCAGCATCTCAGGAATAGAGAATTCTAGTTTCAGCATAATTGATGGGCTGAATGGCCTCTGACCATGGCTTTTTGACTGGATTACCACACTTCACTTTGAGGACACCAAGATTATGCCTCAAGTATGGTGACCAGAACTTGATGCTAATCCTCCAATTATGCTCCAACCAGAGAATTATAAAGGTTCAGAAAATATTCTATAACCACTTTTGCAGTTTTCCTAACACTGAAGCTCATATCATTTGCTAATTGGTCTCTCAATTACCCTGCCACCTTCAAATCTCAATGCAACATATTTAAGGGGGTTACACACGGCAAGTACTTTACACGGAGGGTGGTGGTTTCTGAAATGCATTGCCAAAAGAGGTAGATGTAGGCATGGTAGATTCATTTAAGGTGAGTCTGGACAGATACATGAGTAGGTGGGGAGCAGAGAGGGATACAGATGCTTAGGAATTGGGCAACAGGTTTAGACAGTAGATTTGGATCGGCTCAGGCTTGGAGGGCCAAAGGGCCTGTTCCTGGGCTGTAAATTTTCTTTGTTCTATGAAAGACAAGGTCTCTGAGATTTAAAGAGTGTTCAGGGGCAATGTTAAGCCTATAATGCACTTTCTACCAATGTAGTGAAATCCTGCACTGTTATATATTAAATTTAATCTGGCACTTGTTTACCTTGCTAGCTGTCTGTATCCTGTTGCAATCAATTAGTATCACCGCTACTGTTTTTTACATGTCTAAATATGGTTCAATCAGCTATTTTGAAATTTAGTTCTGTTTTCCAATATTCAATTCATACATGCAATTAAAGAGCAGTCTGAGCACTGACCTCTGATGAACCTGAGAGTAACAGAGTCATGCAGCATGGAATCAGACCCTTTGGCCCAACGAATTGAGGCTGACCTTGTTTCCTAAACTAAACTAGCTCCATTTGCTTGCATTTGGCCTATATCCCTCTAAACCTTTCTTATCCATGTACCCGTCCATATGTCTCTTACATATTGTAGCGAGTTTTGAGAAGATTTGTAGCTCAGGTTGAGGTTCTGGATGTCATTGAGGTGGAAGGTTAATTTCCAGACGTTTTGTCACCCTACTAGGCAACATCTTCAGTGGGCCTCCAGGCGAAGCACTGTACATGATTCCTGCTTTCTATTTATATGGTTGGGTTTCTTTGGGTTGGTGAGGTCATTTCCTGGTCTTTTTCTCAGGGGGTGGTAGATGTATTTCTTAATAGAGTTCCAGTTGGAATGCCATACTTCTAGGACAGAGACACGCATGAGAATTCCTAGAAGCATGGCACTCCAACCGGAACTCTATCAGCAAACACATCGAGTAAGACCCCATTTACCACCTCACTACAGGAAATGACATCACCAACCCAAAGGAACCCAAACATATAAATAGAAAGCAAGAATCATGATCAGTGCTTCACCTGGAGGCCACTGAAGATGTTACCTACTAGGGTGACGAAACATCTGAAAATGAACCTTTTACATATTGTAATTGCACTCACCTCTATGACTTTCTCTAGCAGCTTGTTCCTTTCCACACTACCTTCTTTGTGAAAACATTGTCCCTCAGGTCCCTTTTAAAATCTTTTCCCCTTACCTATAACTTATACCATCTAGTTTTGTATTCCTCCATCCTGGGAAAAAGAGCTGGCTATATGCCTTATCTAGGGCCCTCATGATTTTATAAATCAGCTTCCGATGCTCCAGTGAGAGTCCCGGCCTATCCAACCTCTCCTTATTACTCAAACCCTCCAGTCTCAGTAGCATCCATGTAAATCTTTTTTACACTTTTTACAGTTTAATAACATCCTTCCTATAGCAGGGCAACCAGAATTGTACACAATGCTCCAAATGTGGCCATACCATGTCTTGTACAACTCCTATACTCAGTATTCTGACCGATTAAAGCAAGCATGCCAAATGCTTTCTTCACCCCCTGTCTATCTGTGATGCCACTTTCAAGGAACTATACACCTCCCCCTCAATTTCTCTGTTAGACTATACTGTCCAGGGACCTACCATTAACTGTATAAGTCTTGTCCCGGTTTGTCTTACCAAAATCCAACACCTCACATCTACCTAAATTAAACTCCATATGCCATTCCTTGGCCCACTGGCCTTATTGTTCAAAATCCCGTTGCACTCTTAGATAACTGTTGTTCACTGTCCATTACACCACCAATGCTGGTGTAATCTGTAAACTTACTCACCATGCCTCTTATATTCTCATCCAGATTGTTTATATAAATAGTCACAGAGTCATAGTCATAGAGATGTACAGCACGGAAACAGACCCTTCGGTTCAACCCGTCCATGCCGATCAGATTTCCCAAACCAATCTAGTCCCACCTGCCAGCACTCGGCCCATATCCTCCAAACCCTCCTTATTCATATACCCATCCAAATGCCTCTTAAACATTGCAATTGTACCAGCCTCCACCACTTCCTCTAGCAGCTCATTCCATACACATACCACCGTCTGTGTGATTCTTTTATATCTTTTATATCTTTCCCCTCTCACTCTAAACCTATACGCTCTAGTTCTGGACTCCCCGACCCCAGGGAAAAGACTTTGCCTATTTACCCTATCCATGCCCCTCGTAATTTTTTAAACCTATATAAGGTTGCCCCTCAGCCTCCGACGCTCCAGGGAAAACAGCCCCAGCCTGTTCAGCTCTCCCTATAGCTCAAATCCTCCAACCCTGGCAACATCCTTGTAAATCTTTTCCGACCCCTTTCAAGTTTCACTACATCTTTCCGATAGGAAGGAGACCAGAATTGCACACAATGTTCCAACAATGGCCTAGCCAATATCCTGTACAATATGTCCTCCCAACTCCTGTACTCAATACTCTGACCAATAAAGGAAAGCATACCAAATGCCTCCTTCACTATCCTATCTACCTGCAAGTCCACTTTCAAGGAGCTATGAACCTCCACTCCAAGGTCTCTTTGTTCAGCAACACTCCCTGGGACTTTACTATTAAGTGTATGAGTCCTGCTAAGATTTGCTTTCCAAAATGCAACACTTTGCATTTATCTGAATTAAACTCCATCTGCCACTTCTCAGTCCATTGGCCCATCTGGTCAAGATCATGCTGAAGTCTGAGGTTACCCTCTTTGCTGTCCACTACACCTTCAATTTTGGTGTCATCTGCAAACCTATTAATTGGTATCTCTTATGCTCACATCCAAATCATTTATGTAAATGACAAAAAGTAATGGACCTAGCACAAATCCTTGTGGCACTCCACTGGTCACAGGCCTCCATTCTAGAAAACAACCCTCCACCACCACCCTCTGTCTTCTACCTTTCAGCCAGTTCTGTATCCAAATGGCTAGTTCTCCCTGTATTCCGTGAGATCTAACCTTGCTAACCAGTCTCCCATGGGGTAACTTGTTGAATGCCTTACTGAAGTCCATATAGATCACATGTACTGCTCTGCCCTCATCAATCCTCTTTGTTACTTCTTCAAAAAACTCAATCAAGTTTGTGAGACATGATTTCCACGCACAAAGCCATGTTGACTATCCCTAATCAGTCCTTGCCTTTCCAAATACATGTACATCCTGTCCCTCAGGATTCCCTCCAACAACTTGCCCACAACCAATGTCAGGCTCACTGGTCTATAGTTCCCTGGCTTGTTCTTACCACCCTTCTTAAACAGTGGTACCACATTAGCCAACCTCCAGTCTTCCGGCACCTTCCGATACATGTGAGTATCGATGATACAAATATCTCAGCAAGAGACCGAGCAATCACTTTTCTAGTTTCCCACAGAGTTCTTGGGTACACCTGATCAGATCCTGGGGATTTATCCACCTTTACCCGTTTCAAGACATCCAGCTCTTCCTCCTCTGTAATCTGGACATTTATCAAGATGTCACCATCTATTTCCCTACAGTCTATATCTTCCATATCCTTTTCCACAGTAAATACTGATGCAAAAATATTCATTTAGTATCTCCCCCATTTTCTGTAGCTCCACACAAAGGTCACCTTGCTGATCTTTGAGGGGACATATTCTCTCCCTAGTTACCCTTTTGTCTTTAATGTATTTGTAAAAACTCTTTGGATTCTCCTTAATTCTATTTGCCAAAGCTATCTCATGTCCCCGTTTTGCCCTCCTGATTTCCCTCTTAAGTATACTCCAACTTCTTTTATACTCTTCTAAAGGATTCCCTTGATCGATCCTGTCTATCCCTGACATATGCTTCCTCCTTTTTCTTAACCAAACCCTCAATTTCTTTAGTCATCCAGCATTCCCTATACCTACCAGCCTTTCCTTTCACCCTAACAGGAATATACTTTCTCTGGATTCTCGTTATCTAATTTCTGAAGGCTTCCCATTTTCCAGCCGTCCCTTTACCTGCAAACTTCTGCCCCCAATCAGCTTTTGAAAGTTCTTGCCTAATACCGGCCTTTCTCCAATTTAGAACTTCAACTTTTAGATCTGGTCTATCCTTTTCCATCATTATTTTAAATCCAATAGAATTATGGTCACTGGCCTCAAAGTGCTTCCCCACTGACACCTCAGTCACCTGTCTTGCCTTATTTCCCAAGAGTAGGTCAGGTTTTGCACCTTCTCTAGTAGGTACATCTACATACTGAATCAGAAAATTGTCTTGTACCCACTTAACAAATTCCTCTCCATCTAAACCTTTAACACTCTGGCAGTCCCAGTCGGTGTTTGGAAAGTTAAAGTCCCCTACCATAACCACCCTATTATTCTTACAGATAGCTGAGATCTTCTTACATGTTTGTTTCTCAATTTCCCTCTGACTATTAGGGGGTCTATAATACAATCCCAACACGGTTATCATCCCTTTCTTATTTCTCATTTCCACCCAAATAACTTCTCTGGATGTATTTCCAGGAATATTCTCCCTCAGCACAGCTGTAATGCCATCCTTTATCAAAAATGCCACCCACACCCACCACTCCCCCTCCTCTCTTGCCTCCCTTTCTATCCTTCCTGTAGCATTTATATCCTGGAACATTAAGCTGCCAGTCCTGCCCATCCCTGAGCCATGTTTCTGTAATTGCTATGATATCCCAGTCCCATGTTCCTAACCATGCCCTGAGTTCATCTGCCTTCCCTGTTAGGCACCTTGCATTGAAATAAATGCAGTTTAATTTTGTTCGTCCTACCTTGTCCCTGCCTGCCCTGACTGTTTGACTCACTTCTGTTCTGAACTGTACCAGTCTCAGATTGATCTCTTTCCTCACTATCTCCCTGGGTCCCACCCCCACCTGACTAGTTTAAATCCTCCCGAGCGGCTGTAGCAAATCTCCCTGCCAGTATATTAGTCCCCTTCCAATTTATGCGCAATCCGTCCTTCTTCTACAGGTCACTTCTACCCCAAAAGAGATTCCAATGATCCAAAAATGTGAATCCTTCTCCCATACACCAGCTCCTCAGCCATGCATTCATCTGCTCTGTCCTCCTACTCCTGCCCTCACTAGCTCGTAGCACCAGGAGTAATCCAGACAGTACTACTGTCAAGGACCTTTTTTAAATTTCTGCCTAACTCTCTGTAATCTCCCCTCAGAATCTCAACCTTTTCCCTTCCTATGTCGTTGGTTCCAATGTGGACAATGACCTCTTGCTGTCCCCTCTCCCCCGTGAGAACATTCTGCACCCTCTCTGAGACATCTTGATCCTGGCACCAGGGAAGCAACACACCTTTCTGCTTTTTCGCTGCTGGCCACAGAAACGTCTATCTGTACCTTGGACTAGAGAATCCCCTAACACAACTGATCTCTTGGAACCTGACGTATCCCTCGTTGCATTAGAGCCAGTCTCAATACCAGAAACTTGGCTGTTCGTGCTACATTCCCCTGAGAATCCATCACCCCCTACATTTGACAAACAACAGTGGACCCAGCGGTGATCCTTGTGGCACACCACTGATCAGAACTGGTCTGAATAGCAACCCTCTATCATTCTCTTCTATCTCCTACTGACAAGTCAATCTTGGATCCAGTTGGCTAGCTCTCCCTGGATCCCATGTGATCTGACCTTACTAAGCAGTCTACTATGCTGAACCTTGGCGAAGGCCTTGCTGAAGTCCATACAGACAATGTTTGCCACACTCTCATCATCTATCTTTTTGGTCACCTCTTCAAAAAATTCAATTAAGTTTGTGGACACATTTTCCCATGCACAAAGCTATGCTGACTCATCCAAAACTGACTGCACAAAACACTACATAGGACAAACAGGAAGACAGCTAATGATCCGCATCCATGAACACCAACTAGCCACGAAACAACATGTCCAGCTATCCCTAGTAGCCACACACGCAGATGACAAGCAACATGAATTCGACTGGGACAACACTACTATTATAGGGCAAGCCAAACAGAGAACAGCCAGGGAATTCCTAGAGGCATGGCACTCATCCACAGATTCTATCAACAAACACATTGACCTGGACCCAACATACCCGCCACTGCAGCGGACAGCTGGAACTGACAACCGGAAGCGGCAGAGACAAACCACTATAAATGCAGGAGGAAACATCACAGAAGCGCTTCACAGGAGGCTCCCAAGCACTGAGGATGTCACCTAGTCAGGGGATGAAACGTCTGGAACACAAATTCCCAGCTCAGCGAACAGAACCACAGCAATGACCTCACCTTTTCAAATTCATGCAGAGCCTCTCAGAATCATCTCCAGCAGCATACCCACCACTGACAACATACCCACCACTGACAACATACCCACCACTGACATCATACCCACCACTGACATCATACCCACCACTGACAACATACCCACCACTGATATCATACCCACCACTGACAACATACCCACCACTGACATCATACCCACCACTGACAACATACCCACCACTGACAACATACCCACCACTGATATCATACCCACCACTGACAACATACCCACCACTGACATCATACCCACCACTGACAACATACCCACCACTGATATCATACCCACCACTGACAACATACCCACCACTGACATCATACCCACCACTGACATCATACCCACCACTGACAACATACCCACCACTGACAACATACCCACCACTGATATCATACCCACCACTGACATCATACCCACCACTGACATCATACCCACCACTGACAACATACCCACCACTGACATCATACCCACCACTGACAACATACCCACCACTGACATCATACCCACCACTGACAACATATCCACCACTGACAACATACCCACCACTGACAACATACCCACCACTGACATCATACCCACCACTGACAACATATCCACCACTGACAACATACCCACCACTGACATCATACCCACCACTGACAACATACCCACCACTGACATCATACCCACCACTGACAACATACCCACCACTGACATCATACCCACCACTGACATCATACCCACCACTGACAACATACCCACCACTGATATCATACCCACCACTGACAACATACCCACCACTGATATCATACCCACCACTGACATCATACCCACCACTGACAACATACCCACCACTGACATCATACCCACCACTGACATCATACCCACCACTGACAACATACCCACCACTGACATCATACCCACCACTGACAACATACCCACCACTGACATCGTACCCACCACTGACAACATACCCACCACTGACAACATACCCACCACTGACATCATACCCACCACTGACATCATACCCACCACTGACATCAAACTCACCGGTATGTAATTCCCTGGTTTTTCCTTGCAGCCTTGCTTAGATAATAGCACAGCATTAGCTCATCTTCTGTCTTCCAGCACCTCACCCATGGGTATCGATTGGATTTGATTTGATTTGATTTGATTTATTGAAGTCACGTATATCTAAGTACAGTGAAAAGTTTTGTTTTGTGAACGGGTAGATCACAGCAAACAAGGACATACAGATTATAGGATTTATCAACCTTTATGCATTTTAAAACCTCCAGCACCTCCTCTTCTATAATTTGAACATTTTTCAATACATCACTATTTATTCTCCTAGCTTCCACATCTTTCTCCACAGTAAACATTGATACAAAATAATAATTTAGTATCTCATCCAACTCCTGTGGTTCCACACATAGGTGGCCTTGTTGATCTTTAAGGTGCCCCTATCATTTCCCTGATTAGTCTTTTGCCCTCAATATATTTGTAGAATCTCTCTGGATTCTTCTTAACCTTATCTGCCAAAACTAACTCATGTCCCGTTTTTGCTCTACTGATTTCACTCTTAAGTGTACTCCTAAACTTCCTACACTCCTCAAGAAATCTATTTGACCCCAGCTGTCTATAACCTTCATATGCCTCCTTTACCTTGGCCAGGGCGTCAATATCTCTCATCATCCAGTGTTTCCTACTCCTGCAAGCTTTGCCCTTTATGCTAGCTGGAACATGCTGTCCCTGAACTCATGTTATCTCGCTTTTGAAACCCTCTCACTTACTAGATGTTCCTTAACCTGTGAACATCTTCCCTGATCAACTTCTGAAAGTTCCTAATAATATCAAGATTGGCCTTTCCCTAGAGAGATCTTTAATTTGTTGACCAGACCTATCCTTTTCCATAATTATTTGAAAACAATTAGAATTATGGCCACTAGTCCCAAATTGTTCCCCCACTGACACCTCGGTCACTTGCCCTGCCTTATTTCTCAAGAGGTTGGGTTTTGCTCCTTCTCTAGTAGGGTCGTCTACATATTGATTGAGAAAAATTTCTTGAACACATTTAACAAATTCTTCCTTATCCAAGCCCTTAACATCTAGGCAGCCCCAGTCTGTTTAGAAAATTAAAACCCCTGCTACTAGAACTCTATTATTCTTGCATCTATCTGCGATCTCCCTTCATATTTGCTCCTCAGTTTCCCACTGACTATTGGGAAGTCTATAGTACAACCCTTTCAGGGTGGTTGTCCCCTTCTTATTTCTCATTTCCACCATATAGCTTCACTGGACAAATCCCACAAATATTCTAAGTACTGCCTAATCAAAAACACAACTTTCCCTTCCTCTCTTTCTATAGCATCTGTATCCTGGAATGTTGAGCTGCTTAGTCCTGTCACTCCCTCAACCATATTTCTGTAGTAGCTATATAGTCTTACCTGTCAGGCCTCTTGCATTGAAATAAATAGTTAATTTATCAGTCTTATCTTGTTCTCTACCATGCTGTTGCCTGCCTTATATATTTAACTTGCTCCCTTTAATCTCTATACCAGTCTCAACCTTCTCTCTTGTCTCACTACTGATTAGGGTCCCACCCTTCTGCCAGACAAGTTTAAACCATCCTGAGTGGCTCTGACAAATCTCCCCACCAGGATATTCATCCCCTTCCAGTTCAGGTGCAACCCGTCCCTTTGTACAAGTCACCTCTTCCTCAGAAGAGATCCCAATGATCCAAAAACCTGAATCCCAAAGTCTTTTCCACAGGGGAGGGGAGTTCAAAACTAGAGGGCATAGATTTAAAGTGAGAGGGGAAAGATTTAAAGTCACCTAAACAGCAACTTTTCACACGGAGGGTGGTGTGTATATAGAACAAACTGTCAGAGGAAGTGGTACAGGCAGGTACAATGGAAAAGGTTTAGAGAAATATGGGCCAAATTCAGGCAAATGGGACTAGATCAATTTAAGAAATCTGGTCAGCATGGAGTTAAGCTGAAGGGTCTGTTTCCATGTAGTATGACCCTATAACTCCTTAGCCGCACATTCATATGTCCTATCGTCCTAGTCCTATTCTGAATACCAGGTAGCCCATTGCAATCTAAACACCTGAAAATTCAGATATTCTGCAAAGGATTGCAATCTATAATTATATTTTTTTAAAAATCAATGTACCAGAAATAACTATTTGCTGTGGAGTACACACACACAATGCTCCATCCCAGGCAACCTCATGGCGAACCTTCTCTGTACCCCCTCCAGTGCTATCACATCCTTCCTGTAGTGACGTGACCAGAACTGTACACAGTACTGCAGCTGTGGTCTAACTAACACCCTGTACAACTCCAACATTCTTATACTTTCTCACTCTTATACTTTCCATCATAACTGATAAAAGCAATATCCCATATGACTTCTTAACTATCCTATTCACATGCTCTACCAACTTCAGGAATCTGTGAATAATTACCCCAAGATCTCTCTGTTCCTCTGAATGATTGTGTCCTGCCATTCATTAAATACTCCCTCGTCTTGTTTCTTATTCCAAAGTGCATCACCTCACATTTATCAGTGTTAAATACCATCTGCCACTGATCTGTCCAACCCATTTTTATCTTCTTGTAATCCACAACCATCTTTTTCCCTATTGATTCACGCTACCAACCTTTATGTCATCTTCAAATAACGCTAACCCCACCCCCCAACGTTTTCATCCATATCATTTAAGTATATAACAAACAATAATGGTCCCAGTACTGATCTTTGTGGTACACCACTAGACATTGTCCTCCTGTCACTTAAACAGTCTACTACCACTATTCTTTGTGTCCTATTGCTAAGCCAATTTCTGATGCATCTCACCAAGTTTCTCTAAATTCCATGTGCTTTAGCCTTCTCAATCAGTATCCTATGTGAGACCTTGTCAAAGGCATTGCTAAAATCCATATAAGCTATATTATCTCATCTTCAAAAAATTCTAGCAAATTTGTTAGGCATGACCTCCATCTGACAAAGTCATGTTGATTATCCTTGTTAACTCAGACTTCAAGTTGGTAGGAGAAAGTGAGGACGTAGATGCTGGAGATCAGTCAAAAAGTGTGGCACTGGAAAAGCCCAGCTGGTCAGGCAGCATCTGGGGAGCATGAGTCGATGTTTCAAGCATAAGCTATTCATCAGGAATGTGGGGCTCAGAGATAAATGGGAGAGGGTGGGCTGTGGGAAGGTGGCTAGGAATGCAAAAGGTAGATGAAGTTGATGATAGATCAGAGGACAGATAGGTGGGAAGGAAGATTGACAGATAGGACAGTTCAAGAGGGCGGTGCTGAGTTGGAATGTTGGATCTGGGATAGCATGGGAGGAGGGGAGATGAGGAAACTGGTGAAATTGACATTGATACTCCTACTGCCTTTGTACCCTAAGGATTCACTCGAACTCTGCTGTCTATACCCGACATATGCTTTCTTTTTCTTGACTAAAACCTCAACTTCTCGTCATCCAGTATTCCCTACACCTACCATCCAGTATTCCCTACACCTACCATCCAGTATTCCCTACACCTACCATCCTTGCCTTTCTTGAGGAAGAACTTCTTCACCCAATGGTTTGTGAATCTGTGGAAGTCCCTGCCCATCGAAGCAGTTGAGGCTATCTCGTTGAACACTTTTAAAACAATGATAGATTTTTGAACAGTAAAGGAATTAAGGGTTACGGTGAACACAGAGGTTATGAATTAAGGGTTATGGTGAACAGATAGGTAAGGAGACCTACATCCATAAAAAGGTCAGCTATAATTTTACTGAATGGTAGAATAGGGGCTTGACAGGCCAGCTGATCTATACCTGCTCCTATTTCTTACATTATGTACTTATCGTGGAATTCTCCTTAATCCTGTTCACTGGTCCTTTTTGTTTTCTTAAGTTCGCCATAGTCCTTCTGGGTGGTCTTTGACTTTATTGCAATGGGGTCACAGTATAGGAATGAAGTCTTGCTCTGACTATACAGGACTTTGGTGAGACCACATAACAAATACTTTGTAGCTTTGTTTTTTAAGATGAAGTAGGGTTATGCTTGCATTGAAAGTAATATAGCAACGGCTTACTAAATTTACTCTGGGAGAGGGTGGTTTTCCTACAATGGGATACTGAGTAAATGGAATCTATTCTTTGGAGTTCAGAAGAATGAAAGATCTCATGAAAACATACAAGATTCTGAAGCAGCTCAACAAGGTAGACATGGATTGTGTTTTCATTGGTCAGGTAATCTAATATCAGGACGCAGTCTCAGAATATAGCACCAAAAATCCAGCAGAGGAGGAAAAAGTAATCAACTCAAAGCGTTCTGGACTTTTGGAATTCTCTTTATCTCAGTGTGAACTGTATTCAGTGATGGAGCATCCACAACCTAGACAGATTGGCTCTCAGTAAATTAGAGAATATGGAGAGTATATGAGTACATGGAATACATTGCGATCAGAACTGAACACCTCATTATCGAAAAGATTTGGCAAATTTAGAGGGTGCAGAGGAGATTTACCAGGATGCTGCTTGGACTGGAAACTGAAGAAAGGTTGAGGGAGCTAGGGATATTCTCATTAGAACAAAGGAGGATGAGAGGTGACTTGAGAGAGGTGTACAAGATGTTGAGAGGCATAGAAAGAGTGGATAGCCAGAGACTTTTTCCCAGGGTGGAAACATCTATAACAAGGTATGAACAGCAAGTTTGCAGATGACACAAAGATTGGTGGAGTAGTAGAAAGCATAAGGGACTGTCAGAGAACACAGGAGGATATAGATAGACTGAAGAGTTGGGTGGAAAAGTAACATCTGGCTTTCAACCCAGAGTAAAAAATGAGGTCTGCAGATGCTGGAGATCACAGCTGCAAATGTGTTGCTGGTCAAAGCACAGCAGGTTAGGCAGCATCTCAGGAATAGAGAATTCGACGTTTCGAGCATAAGCCCTTCATCAGGAATAAGAGAGAGAGCTTCAACCCAGACAAATGTGAGATGATGCATTGAGGCAAGTCTAATTATAGAACGAATTATACAATGAATGGAAGAACCTTGGGAAAGTTGGTGGGCAGAGAGATCTGGGAGTGCAGGTCCATTGTATCCTGAAGGTTGCTGCACAGGTGGATAGAGTGGTCAAGAAGGCTTGCTTTCATTGGAAGGGGTATTGAGTATAAAAGCTGGCAGGTCATGTTAACATTGTACAAGACATTGGTTCGGCCGCATTTAGAATACTGTGTACAGCTCTGGTCGCCACATTACCAAAAGGATGTGGACACTTTGGAGAGGGTGCAGAGAAGGTTTATGAGGATGTTGCCTGGTATGGAAGGTGCTAGCTATGAAGAGAGGTTGAGTAGGTTAGGTTTATTTTCATTAGAAAAAAGGAGATTGAGGTTTACAAAATCATGAAGGGTATAGACAGGGTGGATAGAGACAAGCTTTTTCACAGGGTGAAGGATTCAATAATGAGAGGTCATGCTTTCAAGGTGAGTGGAAAGTTGAAGGAGGATACACGCGGCAAGTACTTCACACAGAGGGTGGTGGGCATTTGGAATGCGTTGCCAGCAGAGGTGGTAGAGGCAGGCATGGTAGATTCATGTAAGATGCATCGGGACAGATGTATGAGTAGGTGGGGAGCAGAGGGATACGGATGTTTAGGAATTGAACGACAGGTTTAGACAATACATTTGGATTGGCTCAGGCTTGGAGGGCCAAAGGGCCTGTTCCTGGGCTGTAAATTTTCTTTGTTCTCGTTCTTTGAGGGGGCATACATTTTAAGGTAACTGAGGAAAGTTTCGAGGGGATATCAGCAGTAGGTTCTTTCCTCAGTGGTGGGTCTGTGGAATGCACTGCCAGCAGCGGTAGTAGAGTCGGAAACATTAAGGACATTTAAGCAACTCTTGGACAGGCACATGGGAGTTGGACAATGAAAGGTATGTAGGTTAGTCTGACCTTAGAGTAGGATAAAAGGCCGGCACAACATCAAGGGCTGAAGGGTCTGTACTGTCCTATGTTCTAAAGTAGAGTTGATGAAACACTTGCAGATTGTGGATAGGCTCTGGGGAGTCAGATAAATTACTCACTGCAAAAGTACCCAGCCTCTGATCCATAGGCTTGCAGATTCCTGGAAACTTCAGTAAATATGGGATTATATTTCTGCGATTCCAGTTTGTCTTCAATGTAGGCAGGAAACAACACACAGCACAACTTCCAAAAGTTTCTTTTAATTAGGTCTTAGATAAAACTGAATAATTTCCAAACATTAAAGCATTAAACGGAGTTCTTTATAAATTTTAACATAAATTAAAGTCTTTTAAGCATAACTGTATAAACCAAAATTTAAATAACACTTTAATTCCTGATTTAGCATCACTATGTCTTAATTTTCAGGTTTCAAGAATGTGATGAGGTGTATGAAACACTCAGTTCATGTATAATCTTGTTTGTGTCATTAAAAATAAAAATCATTCCTTCCTTGACATTCTCTCTCTCTTCAAACAGTCAAAAGTAAATGTGTTTAACTATTTGTAACAAAATTAAAAGACAAATCCCTCAGAACCCCTCAACGTTTACTCAGAGTACAGCAAAGCTTCATTCAATCAACATTCATCCCATCGTTCATGCTAATGCACAAGTGAGCACTGGTGTTCTCCACACTCCCATCTGCATTGCTTTCTCTGCTCAGTCCACGAAGGCAGCTCTGAAAAACTTTTACGAAACCATTGCAGCAATTTTACCTTCGGGTAGTAGCTCAGGTGAGAAAGGGTGGGGGTTAAGGTGAGGAGCAGGCGATATGTGGTTCTGGCAGCTTCAAACACCAGGCTTTCTTTCCAAAGTGCATGCTTCAGTGGACATGGGGAGGGACTGCTTCACACAGCTGTGATTTCTCAAAGCTGCAACACATTGTTCCCCGAGAACGGACATTAGTCAGGACGTCCATGATTGCATACTTTTGAGCATCAATTCGAAAGCTTCTCTGAAAGGAGCTTGTGCGCTTCTCAGCGAGTCTTCAATCCTGCTGTACAAGCTGAAGGATTTCAGGTCCAGCCAGATGAAGCCAAAACATTGCTCATCAAATAGGACAAAAAGCCCAGGTGTCCTTTCGGGGCTGGTGAATCCATGACCTGCGATCAGGCCAGTGCCATAAAAACTAATATGAAGCAGAGAGACAATATTCAGAATCACAAAACAAAATTGTGAAAATAATCTGCCAGACAAACCCAGCTGGTTTACTAATGTCATATCGGGAAATCTGCCATCCTTACCTGGTCTAGCTTACATGTGACTTCAGACCACGACTACGCAGTTGACTTTTAGCTGCCCTCTGGCTAATTAGGAATGAGCAATAAATGCTAGTCTAACCAGTGACACCCTCGTCCCATGAACGAATATTAAGTGTACAGGTGTTTAATTAGTCCACATTTAAAATATTGCAGAGAGTTCTAGTCACCACACTACCAGAAGGATATGGAGTCTTTAAAAGGGCCACAGGAAAGGTTTATTAGAATGAAGTCTGGTTCGGAGGATATTAGCTATGAGTAGAGATTAATCAAACTTGGTTTGTTTTTCACTCTAACATCAGAAGCTAAGGAATGACCTGATAAAAATTTACAGATTTATGAGATACATGGATAGAATGAACAGTTGGAGTCTTTTCCCAGGTGGAAATCTCAACTATCTAAGTTAAAGGCAAGAGGGACAAGTTTAAAGGAGATGCTAGAAGGTTTTGTTTTACATTGTGTGCGCTATGTGCCCTGGAATGTACCACCTTAGAGGTGTAGATGGAGGTGGATACTACGGCAATGTTTAAGAGACATCTTGACAGATAAGTGAATAGACAGGGAGTAGTAGGATAGGAAACATGAGGAGGCAAAAGGCTTTTAAGTTTAGAAAGGAGTCATGCATGAGTTTAGGTTGGGGGGCTGAAGGTCCTCTTGTGGTGTACTGTTCTTTGTTCAAATTGATCAAACATCATATTTCAAAGTGTAAAGCGGATAACCTTACACTGAAATGCATGTGTCACAGTTTTGCCCATTCACAATCTATTGTCTGCCTGCCTATTTGGCCAGATTGTCCAAATTCCCCTTTATCCTACGTTATCCCAGTGCATAATTTTCCCCAATATCAAAATGTCACCTTTGACCTCTTGAAAGGTTTGTTGGTATTTAGCCCATAGACTCTACAGTTCCTTACCAGGCCCTACATGTTCTTGGATACACTTCATTTCGAGCCATCACTCCCACAGGCAGCACAAAGGGTTGCCCAGACACTGATGGTGCTGGTGACCCTCCTGCAGTTGCTCCCTCTGATTCCCCTGTCTCAAGCATTGTGCTCATCCCAGCAGCTTTCGTTTCTTGATCTTCTGGTTCTTGGACACCATTGCATGTAGGCTGCAAGCTGCTTGGATTTTGTGGAGTGCTGTCATGCCAGTGCTCCTGATTCTGTTGGTCACATTGCACTTGTTGGTGAACTTCCAGCACAATTTGTGACAACTTGTCGAAACTTCGAAGATGTTCGACGTCAGGAAATAGGACAGGCCGAGTGACATCAATGTGCAAAGTCAGCTGACCAGCAGGTACATTCGGGTCTCCCTGTACTCAATGTTCAAAATAAACAAAAGGTTAGTTTTCATCATTCTGTCACACCCATAGGTCACTGCTTTATTCAGTACCATTCTGGGGTACTAAAATTGTGTCTTGAAACATTTTCATTTCAATTTCACTGCAAATTTACTGATGAGGCGATGGCCTAAAGGTATTAACACTGGGCTATTAATCCAGAAACCAGTTTGTCCAAATTCTCCTTTATTCTAGTATACCCCCAGTACACACTTGCCCCAATCTCAAGATAGCTATGACCTCTTGAAAGACTTGCTGGTACTAAGTCCCAGACACTCTATAGGTTCATACCAGCTTTCTGGGACCTAGGTTTCAAATCCCACCCGAGCAGATGATAGAATTTGAATTCAATAAAAAAAACAGGAAAAAAAATGGCTTTTTAATATTACATAGTCCATTCCAGCGCAATACAGGCCCTTCGGCCCTCAATGTTGCGCTGACCTGAGAAACCAATCTGAAGCCCATCTAACCCACACTATTCCATTTTCATCCATATGTTTATCCAATGACCATTTAATACCCTTAAAGTTGGCGAGTTTACTACTGTTCCTACTCTGAGTAAAGAACCTACATCTGACCTCTGTCCTATATCTATCACCCTTCAATTTAAAGCTATTTCCCCTCATGCAAGCCATCACCATCTGAGGAAGCAGGCTCTCACTGTCCACCCTATCTAATCCTAATTATCTTATATGTCTTATATGTCTCAATTATGTCACCTCCCAACCTCCTTCTCCTCTGCACCCTTTCCAATGCTTCCACATCCTTCCTATAATGCGGTAACCAGAACTGCACACAACACTCCAAGTATGGCCGCACCAGAGTTTTGTACAGCTGCAAGATGGCTCCAAAACTCAATCCCACTACCAATAAAACTTACCAACCCTATGCCTTCTAAACAATCCTAACAACCTGGGTGTCAACTTTCAGGGATGTACGTACATGGACACCAAGATCGCTGCTTTTGCCAGAAACGTCGATTTTCCTGCTCCTCGGATGCTGCCTGCCCTGCCTCCCTTCTCAAATGCCTTATTAAAACCCATGTTGACAAAATCCACTGCCTTTCCATCAATCATTCTTGTCACCTCAAAAAAAACTCAATCAAATTGGTGAGACATGACCTTCCCCTCATAAACCCATGCTGCCTATGACTAACACGGCCCCAGCCACTTGCCTCCCACAGTTTCCTGGGGTAGATTACCTCAGGCACTGGGGACTTGTCTACCTTAATACATTTCAAGACACCCAACACTTTCTCCTTCATTTTGTTGGCCTGCCCAAGAGTATTCACACACCTTTCCCTAACCTCAAGATCCTACTGATATAAAATACTCATTAAAGGATCTTACCCATTTCATCTGGCTCCACATATAATCTCACTTCTTTATTCTTGAGTGGACCTACTCTTTCCATAGCTACCCTCTTGCTCCTAACAGGAGTATAAAAATGCTTTTGGATTCTCCTTAAGCCTGCTGGCCAAGGGCATTTCATAGCCCCTTTTAGCCCTCATAACTCCAAATTTGAGCTCATTCCTACTTTCTCTATATTCTTTGTCTGTTTTTAGTTGCCTAGACCTGAGGTATTCTTCCTTTTTTTTTGAAAAAGGTGATAGTTTCCTGTCAGACAAGGTTCTCAAATTTCACCATTCCTGTCCTTCATTTTCAGAGGAACATGCCTGTTCTGAATGCCAATCCACTGATTCTTAGAAGACTTCCACATGTCAGATGTGGATTTACCTTCAAATAGCCATGCCCAATCCACGTTAACCAATCCACGTTAACCAATCCTTGTCTCATTCGATTGTAGTTGGCCTTCACCCAATTTAACACTTTCATCCAAAGTCCATTCCTATCCTGATCCATAAGTATCCAAAAAGTTATGAAGTTATGGTCACTAATCCCAAACTCCTTCCCCACTGAAACTCTGATCACCTGGCCAGGTCCATTTCCCAAAACCAGGTCCAGCATAGTCCCATCCCTCGTTGGACAATCCATGTACTGTTTCAAAAAATGCTTCTGGGCACACCAAACAAATTGGTCCCTCAGCACTAAGAGTCCCAGTCAATAGGAGGGAAATTAAAATCACTCACCACAACAACCCTGTTATTTTCACATCTTTCCTCAATCTGACTACATACCTCTTCTTCTATCTCCCATTGGCAGCTGGTCGGTCTGTAGTACAATCCCAGCATTGTGACTGCACCCTTTCTATTCCTGAACTCTACTGATAATGCCTTGATACAAGATCCCTCCAGGGTGTCCTCCCTCAACACAGGTATGATATGGTCCCTAATCAGTAATGAAACTCCAGATCTCTTTTGCAGCCGCTTCAGTTTTGTTTGAAACTTCAATATCCCAAAGCATTAAACTGCTAACTTTGTCCCTCTTTCAACCATGTCTCTGTTATAGTAGTACTATAATTGCATGCATTAATCCAGGATCTAAATTCATCTGTCTTACTGATTTACTTCTTGCATTCAAGCAAATACAGTCCAAGCCTCCAGTTCAGTTGAGCTCTGCAACCTCTCCCTGACTGCTCTTCCTCTTAGCTATACGTGTCTTGGTCACAAGCTTTTCCACAGTCTCGTTAACAAACATGATTGAAACAGAACTTCCTACATAGGCACTGGTCATGGGTTCTGTGAATTCTTGTATGACTGATGAGCCTGATCCTGGATCAGTGGTGCTGGAAGTGCACAGCAGTTCAGGCAGCATCCAAAGTGCAGAGATCTCTCCATGCTACAGGCTCACTGCCTTTATTCCTGATCAAGGGCTTTTGCCCGAAACGTCGATTTCGCTGCACTTTGGATGCTGCCTGAACTGCTGTGCACTCCAGCACCACTGATCCAGAATCTGGTTTCCAGCATCTGCAGTCATTGTTTTTACCACCTTGATGAGCCTGATCTTAGAGTTACGTCTTTGACCACTCATTTGGCAGATGCTCCCAGGAGGTGGAAGTAGTCCATTCCCTTGAGATCACTGGCATGACTTTCTCCAGTTCCTTTCCATATTTTCTCTTACTAACATGAGCACTCGAAGAATTGTGTTCCTTCATACAGGAGATCCCCCCTAAGTCGGTTTCTTCTGAATGAGAATCTCCCAAGCATTTATGTTTATGTTGACTTTCTTGAGGGAATCCTTCTGTGAGTCTTTGAAATGCTTCTCTTGTCCTCTTCTCATTCAAGTGGCTTTGTTAAGTGGAGTGAAAATGATTTGCTTTGGCAGTCAGAACTCAGGCACTCAATGTACATGGCCGGTCCTGCAAAGTTGGCTTCTGATGATCATAGTTTGTGTTATTTGCTTCTTCAATGATGCTGAGGGGGAGAATGCATTTTAAATAGTTTTGAAGGTACTTCTCCAGAGCCTTGAAGTGGTGTCTACATGTAGTTCAAATTTCGGAGCCATATAAAAGAGTCTGAAGGATGACTAACTTATACACAAGGATCTTGGTATCAACACTGATGTCAGAATTCTCTCCTCATATGCCCATAAAATGACTCCAGCAGTTGGTTTCTCTTGCCAACTTATTTTCAAAGCAACTTCTCCCTCTTTAGTTATCTGCTACTGGCTCCCAAAAGATTTCCAAGTCTCTGCCAGACACTAGTTGTTGCCTCTCTAAGTCTTTCTTTTAATTGGATACTCTTCAAGTACCTTTCTTGACCACAACTGGTCCATCCTTCTCATTGAGTCCTGCTTTTTGATCAGAATACATGTTTGCTGAGCATTAGGAAATACTGGCTTACACTGATGTATCTGGGGCTTGTCATCCGTTAGTCTATCTTCCCAGAAAGCTTTAGACAGCTCATTCATACCTCTGTATTTGCCTTTATTTAAGTTGAGGATACCGATTTGAGATTCATGTTGCCCTCCTTCAAATTGAATAAGTAATTCTATCCTGTTGTGATCGCTACCCCGGAGGATCTTTCACTCTTTTTAATTGTTCCTCATTAGATAGTCACAGGCTTAAAATTACCTGTTAGTGGGTAAAGCTGTGCAATGCACTGCTCTAAGAAACAATCCCTAATGATCGTACTAATTTGTCTTCCATTGTACCCTTGCCCATCTGATTCATCCAGATTTGTCAACATGCAGATAAAAATAATCCAGGACAACTGGAGTGCGCTCTTCACCTCCATCATTTCCTGATTTATACAGTGAGGCAACTGCTAGAGGATTGCTGAATGTTTTTGAGCAACCTGCATTGCTATTGATCACCCTCATTTTATGTAATGTTGAAGAACGTTGGGACATTCCTTTTTAAGTGTTTTTCCATACTGCCTTTTTTACAACTCTTGCCATTGCAAATCATGGATGTAGGTTCACTCAAAACTCAAATCTTGTTAATTGCAAATCATCTCAATTTGGGAGTTTTCTGCATCATTCCAAACTCTAAAATCTGTCTTTTTCTTTCACGCGTGCTTTATCTTTTAGTTTTGTGTGATCTCTTGACTCTTCATTCATCCACATCAGTTTTCTTTCCCCGTCAAGTGGATTTCTAGACCATAAAACAGAGAAGCAGAAACTACTCTGCCATGCAACCACGGCCGATAGGCCTCCCAACCCCCTCCCACACCACCCGATCCCCCTGACAAACAAGAACCCATCTATCCCAGCCCCAAATATACTCAGTGATCCGTCCTCCACAGCCCTCCGTGGCAATAAACTCCACAGACCCATGATTCTCTGGCTGAAGACGTTTCTCCCTATCTTTGTCCTAAAGGGTTTTCTGTTTAGTCTAAGGCAGTGCCCTTGGGCCCTGGTCTCTCCCATCAGTGGAAATTTCTTCCCTTTGTCCAAGTTGTTCAGTATTGTGGAAGTTTCAATTAGATCCTCCCTCATCCTTGTAAACTCCATTGAGTAAATCTCCAAACTCCTCAAATGTTCCTCATATGTTAAACCTTTAATTCATAGGACCATTCTTGTGAACCTCCTCTGGATCCTCTCCAGGGCCAGTATAGCCTACCTGAAGTATGAGGCCCAAAACTGCTCACAATACTCTAAATGTGGTCTGACCAGAGCTTTGTAAAGCCTCAGATGTACAGTTATGAAGTTGGAGGCGGGTACTGCACCTTTGAGAGAGAGAATGGTATTCTGCACCTGCGTTAGATGACGAGATAGCAGTCTTAAAAATGTACTGGAAAATTGAAAATATGTAACATTTGGCTGTGAAATGGATACCCAAGTTAAGACCATAGACTATAAGACATAGGAGTGGAAGTAAGGCCATTCAGCCCATCAAGTCCACTATGCCGTTAAATCATGGCTGATAGGCATTTCAAGTTAAAAAGTGAGGTCTGCAGATGCTGGAGATCAGAGCTGAAAATGTGTTGCTGGTTAAAGCGCAGCAGGTCAGGCAGCATCCAAGGAACAGGAAATTCGACGTTTCAGGCATAAGCCCTTCATCAGGAATGAGGAAAGTCTTTCCAAGCCATGTATTATCTTGTAAGTTTCTATTAAATCTCCCCTTAATCTTCTAAACTCCAATGAATACAATCTCAGGATCCTCAGCCAAGTCCTTGTATGTTAGACCTACCATTTCAGGGACCATCCGTGTGAATCTCTGCTGGACACACTCCAGTGCCAGTATGTCCTTCCTGAGGTGTGGGGACCAAAACTGGACACAGTACTCCAAATGGGGCCTAACCAGAGCTTTATAAAGTCTCAGTAACACAACGGTACTTTTATATTCCAACCCTCTTGAGATAAATTACAACATTGCATTCGCTTTCTTAATCACGGACTCAACCTGCATACTTACCTTTAGAGAATCCTCGACTAGCAAGTTGGTTGCTGTTTTGACCACAATTCAAATTTAACCAGTTTAAAATATGTCCCAGGATACTAAAACCCAATCGGGTTTGAATTTATTGTTTAGTCAACATCTAACCAATGAAACTATGCAATGTTGGGGATATAAAAAGAGGGAGGCACGAAAAATCGGGCAGAGCAATTGCCATCAACACAGATCCAAAAAATTAGGAAACATTCTTTATCAAGAAGTACCTTTTCATATGAAATCTATTTGCAATAAAAAGAAAGAAGACGACCCAAGGAGATCTGCAGCAGGAAGAAAATAAGAACCAAAGATGACAGCCACTTTATGGTTTTGAAATTAAGTTGATGTAATTTTAATAAGTGTGTCATTTTTATAAAGTTGGAGGCAGATAATAATCAGTTAAGAGAATGGGGGTTTAGTGTTGTGAATAAGTTGTTGTTTAATGTTCTCTTTTAGAGTAAAAAATATAAATTGATGTTATTTTTCTTCAAATTGTAGAATTTGGAAGTTCTCTGTCACTCATACTAGAGAGGCGAGGTGATCTTTTTTGGGTGGCTGGTTTAATTAACAAAAAGGTTCACAGCCGACTCATAACTGTACATCCCTGCGTTTATATTCTAGTCGTCTTAAAATAAATGCCAACATTGTATTTGCGTCCTAACTACTGAAACAACCTGCAAATTTGCCTTAGGAAAATCCGGGACTATAACTCCCAAATCCCTGTGCACTTCTGAATGTTCTCCCTGGTTAGAAAACAGTCTATGCCTTCAGTCTTGTTACTAAAGTGCATGACCTCACACTTTCTCACATTGTATTTCATCTGCCACTTCTTTGCCCACTCTCCGAAGCTGACTAAATCTTTCTGTAGCTTCCCTGCCCCCTCAATGCTATCTGCCTCTCTAGCTATCTTTGTATCATCTGCAAACCTAGCCAGAATGTCCTCAGTTCCTTCATCTCCATCATTAATGTACAAAGTGATAAGTTGAGGCCCCAACACTGACCCTTGAGGAAGATCACCAGTCACCGGCTACCACTCTGAGAAGTTTCCACTCTCTGCTTTCTGCCAGACAGCCGATCTTCCATCCATGCTAGTACCTTGCCTCTAACCCCATGCCCGATTTTAGAAAGCACATAAGGAAAAACCTCTTCAGCCAAAGATGGTTAATTGCTGGAATTCATTTCCACAGAAGGTCCTGGAGGCCAGGTCATTGAATAGATTTAAGAACAAAATAGATTGGTCCCCTTGATACTCAGGAACCTAAGGCTATGGGGTGAAAGCAGGAGAATGGGGCCGAGAAACCCACCAGCCATGATCGAATGGCGGAGCAGACTCGATAGGCCAAATGCCCAATCTCTACTCCTATGTCTCATGGTCTTATCTTACTCAGCGACCTCCTGTGCGGCATCTCAGATTAAAAAAAAACCCATGCAAGGATTGCACAAAACACTACATAGGACAAACAGGAAGACAGCTAACAACCCGCATCCACGAACACCAACTAGCCACGAAACGACATGACCAGCTATCCCTAGTAGCCATACACTCAGATGACAAACAACACGAATTCGATTGGGACAACACCACTATTATAGGGCAGGCCAAACAGAGAACAGCCAGGGAATTCCTAGAGGCATGGCACTCATCCACAAATTCTATCAACAGACACATCGACCTAGACCCTATATACCGGCCACTGCAGCGGACAGCAACTGACAACCAGAAGCGGCAGATTCAAACCAGTATAAATGCCGGAGGAATCAGCACAGAAGCGCTTCACAGGAGGCTCCCAAGCACTGAAGATGTCACCTAGAAAGGGGACGAAACATTTGCAACAAAAACTCATTGCACAACATCAAACCCAGAATTTCCTGTTCTCTAGTAGGCTCCACCCCATTTCCAGTTCAACAGGGAATATAAATTGGGATTATATCACGTCAAATTACATAATTAGCATCTTCCACTGATCTGTAATCCTACATTAATAGATCTGCCCAATTTACCTTGGATAGTTTGTATCCTCCCATTCCAGTTAACCTTACCCAAGTAATTATGCCACGTGCTCAGTTGAGCCATATATTTTAATCTCTGGTCTGTCTGATTGCTTTACTCACACATTTCCCATTTCTCTTCCCTAATTATCAAATTTACATCTTTTTGTTTTCCATTTAGCCGTATGCCTAAAGCTCTGACTGTTGCTCTATTCTTCCCTTTTGTCCATTTGGATTATTTATATTATTTTTTCACTTGCACTCTCCCCTCAGAAACAATACTTATGTGCTGGTATCAACCTATTGGAACACAATGATGAAATCCTTCTTCTCTAACTCTCTCCAATACCCTTTCAAGCCAGCACAAGATAGGCCTGAAAGGCAACGTTTCTTGTATGACTCTACAACCACCACATTATATATTCCCCCTCTCCTCCTAACTGCGTTTGCTCAATGATTTTCTATCTGTCCTTCCAACAGTGTCCTTAAAATAATAAGTCGCTGGATCAGTTTCTATGGATCCTTGATCTTATCTTATTCTGCACTTTATCTGTCACATCATTGGAAGATGATGATTGGAAGATCGCTGTAGTATCCCCCTTGCTCAAGAAAGGATCAAAACAAAAGATGGAAAATTATAGGCCAATTAGCCTAACCTCAGTTGTTGGTAAAATTCTAGAATCCATCATTAAAGATGAGGTTTCTAAATTCTTGGAAGAGCAGAGTCTGATTAGAACAAGTCAACATGGATTTAGTAAGGGGAGGTCGTGTCTGACAAACCTGTTGGAATTCTTTGAAGAGGTGATAAGTAGGTTAGACCAGGGAAACCCAGTGGATGTGGTCTATTTAAACTTCCAAAAGGCCTTTGATAAGGTGCCACACGGGAGGCTGCTGAGCAAGGTGAGGGCCCATGGTGTTCAAGGTGAGCTACTGGGATGGATTGAGGATTGGCTGTCTGACAGGAGGCAGAGAGTTTGGATAAAAGGTTCTTTTTCAGAACGGCAGCCGGTGACAAGCAGTGTCCCGCAGGGTTCAGTGTTGGGGCCACAGCTGTACACATTATATATTAATGATCTGGATGAAGGGACTGGGGGTATTCTAGCGAAGTTTGCTGATGATACGAAGTTAGGTGAACAGGCAGGTAGTACTGAGGAAGTGGGGAGGCTGCAGAAGGATCTTGACAGCTTGGGAGAGTGGTCCAGGAAATGGCTGATGGAATTCAACGTGAGCAAATACGAGGTTTTGCACTTTGGAAAAAAGAATACAAGCACGGACTACTTTCTAAACGGTGAGAAAATTCATAAAGCCGAAGTACAAAGGGATCTGGGAGTGCTAGTCGAGGATTCTCTAAAGGTAAACATGCAGGTTGAATCCGTGATTAAGAAAGCGAATGCAATGTTGTCATTTATCTCAAGAAGGTTGGAATATAAAAGCACTGTTATGCTACTGAGACTTTATAAAGCTCTGGTTAGGCCCCATTTGGAGTACTGTGTCCAGTTTTGGTCCCCACACCTCAGGAAGGACATACTAGCAATGGAACATGTCCAGCAGGGATTCACACGAATGATCCCTGGAATGGTTGATCTAACATACGAGGAATGGCTGAGGATCCTGGGATTGTATTCATTGGAGTTTAGAAGATTAAGGGGAGACTTAATAGAAACTTACAAGATAATACATGGCTTGGAAAGGGTGGACGCTAGGAAATTGTTTCTGTTAGGCGAGGAGACTAGGACCCGTGGACACAGCCTTAAAATTAGAGGGGGTCAATTCAGAACAGAAATGTGGAGACATTTCTTCAGCCAGAGAGTGGTAGGCCTGTGGAATTCATTGCCGCAGAGTGCAGTGGAGGCCGGGACGCTAAATGTCTTCAAGGCAGAGATTGATCGATTCTTGATGTCTCGAGGAATTAAGGGCTACAGGGAGAATGCAGGTAAGTGGAGTTGAAATGCCCATTAGCCATGATTGAATGGCGGAGTGGACTCGATGGGCCGAATGGCCTTACTTCCACTCCTATGTCTTATGGCCTTATGGTCTTATCATCTGTGTTATAACCTAATATTTTGAATATGCATCTATGAGTTGTGACTAGATTCCTCTTTCTATCACTATTTCTTTTTATATCCATTCTGTCCAAGCCACTTAGTTACCAACGTCCAACTTTAAGTATCAACCAGCTCTCCCTTACCCCCACTTTTAATAACTGTCCTTTAAGACGACTCTCAAATCTCCCTCCAATCCGGCAATTCCCTTGCTTTGTCATTCCATGATAATACCTGGTCCATGACTGTAACACAAAGAGCAACTACATTTCTCTCTCCTTTTCCAAAACCCTTCCCTGCACAGCAATCATCCTGGGAAAGTAACTGCATAGTTTCAAAACCCGGTAGCTCCTTATTTAAGGCGAATGTGGAGGAAACAAATGAGGGGAGTTATTGGGCCTTTTTATGTAAACTGAGATCATCCATTCACTGCTCCCATCCCCTATCAAAATTCACACCCCACTTTCACATCTAAATATCCCCAATTAGGCTTCTGCCTGCCACAGCATTGAAGCAGTCTCAAAGCCTTCAGGGACATCTCTTACGATTGAAAGAGCTGTGATCTCTACTATCTCAGCCACTCAATGGCACAGTCGATCACATCAACTGTTGAAATCGAGCATCTCCAATAAATTGACTAGAAATAGGCATAGGGTAGTTAGAGAGTAAATACAAACCACAAATGTGAAACTCCTCGTGCTGTGAAGCAATAAAGACTAAAGATTGCTGGAATTACTGCCTCCAGAGATGCCAACAGCTTAGAACTTGGATCATTTCCAACCACACACACCATTCAATCATGGGATAAGAACATCACTGGCTCAGCCAACAATTATTGCGCATCCCTAATCACCCATAAAGGTGTTTAAGAGCCAACCCGTTAACGTAGGTCTGGACTCAAACCAGCCAGACCAGATAAGGAAATTACCCCTAAAGGGCATTAGTGAACCAGGTGGGTTTTTCCAACAATCAATAATGGATTGAGAGTCATCATTAGACTCCTAATTACAGATTCTTTTGTTGAATTCAAATGCCACCATCTGCTGCGACTAGATTTGAATGTGGATCCCCAGAAAATTACCTGGGTCTCTGGATTAACAATTCAGCGATAATACCACTAGGCCATAAACCATTTTTGGACAAACTTACCTGCTCATTCGGAAAATATGACCTACATGTGACCGCAGGCCCACAGCTGTAGTTTACTTTTAACTGCTCTCTGAAATGGCCTTGCCACTCAATTATGAAGGGATATTAAAAACTGACGTAGACAATGAGAGCTTCTTTAATTAGATAAAAAGGAAAGAGGTCAAAGTGAACATAGGTCTCTTAAAACATGAATCTAAGGAGATGGTAATAGGGCTTAAAGAAATGGCAGGAGTCATAGATATTTTGCATTCGTCTTTACGGTGAAAGACACTTTAGAAGGGGATTGTATTAATACCAAAGGATACAAGGGAGGAATTAAGTGACACGGAAATTATTGTAGCGAGTTTTGAGAAGATTTGAGCTCAGATTGAGGTTCTGATTGTAGGTTTGCTTGCTGAGCTGGAGGGTTCATTTCCAGACGTTTCGTCACCCTATTAGATAACATCTTCAGTGGGCCTCCGCGCGAAGCACTGCTGATGATTTCTGCTTTCCATTTATATGTTTGGGTTTCTGTGGGTTGGTGATATCATTTCCTGTTCTTTTTCTCAGGAGGTGGTAGATGGGGTCGAACTCAATGTGTTTGTTGATAGAGTTCCGGTTGGAATGCCACACTTCTAGGTTGTTGTATTAGACAATTAATGGGGCTAAAGGCAGATAAGACCCTGACCTTGATAGCTTATATCTTAGGATCCTAAATTAGTTTTTTCATTTCATTTGTGGGATGTGCGTGTCGCTGGCTGGCCAGCATTTATTGCACCTAAGTAAAAGTGAGGACTACAGATGCTAGAAACTAGAGTTTTGATCAGACTGGTGCTGGAAAAGCAAAGTAGGTCAGGCAGCATTCCAGGAGCAGGAAAATCGACACTTCGGACAAAAGCCCTTCATCATTTATTGCACCTCCATAGTTGCCCTTGAGAAGGTGCTGAGCTGCATCTTTGAACTGCTGCAGTCTACAATGCTGTGAGCTGACCCATAATGCCATTAGGGCTGGAATTCCAGGATTTTGACCCAGCAACTGCTGAAGGAATAGCAAAAAATTTCCAAGTCAGGATGGTGAATAACTTCAAGAGAACACCACCATCTTCAAGTTTCCCATGTATCTGCTGATCTTGTCCTTCTAGATGGAATTGGTTGAGAGTTTGAAAGTTGCTGAGAATCTGGTGAATTCCTGCATTGCATCTTGTAGACAGTATATACTGCTACGACTGAGCATCTGTGGCGGAGGGAGTGTCAATCAAGCAGGCTGCTTTGTCCTGGATGGTATCAAGCTCCTAGAGTGTTGTTGCAGCTGCACTCATCCAGGCAAGTGCAGGGTATTCCATCACACTCTTTACTTATGCCTTGTAGATGGTGGACAGGCCTTGGGTAGTCAGGAGGGGAGTTACTCACCCAGTATTCCTAACCTCTGACCTGCTCTTGTAGCCACTGTTTATGTGGTCAGTCCAGTTGAATTCCTGGTCAGTGGTAACCCTCAGGATGCTGGTAATGGGAGATTCGGTAATGGCAACATCACTGAATGTCATGGGGAAGTGGTTAGATTGCCTTTTATTGGTGATGATAATAACCTTGCATTTGTGTGGCATGAATGTCACTTGTCAACCCAAGCTTGGATATTGTCCAGATCTTGTTGAATTTGAATGTGCGCTGCTTCAGTACTGGAGCAATTGCGAATGGTGCTGAACTTTGTGCAATCAGCAGCAAACATCCTCACTTCTGACCTTATGATGGAGGGAAGGTCATCGATGAAGCAGCTGATAATAGCTGGGCCTAGGACACTACTCTGACGAACTCCTGCAGAGATGTTCTGCAGCTAAGATGACTGACCTCCAACAACCACAACCATTTATGTGCCAGCTAGGACTCTAACAGCCAGAGTGTTTGCCCCCTGATATCACCGATTCCAGTTTTGCTAGGGCTTTTTGATGCCACTCTCAGTTGAATGAAGGTTTGATGTCAAGAGCTATCACTCTCACCTTGCCTCTGAATTCAGCTCTTTTGTCCGTGATTTTAAGGCTGCAATGAGGGCAGGAGCTGAGTGGCCCTGGCGGCACCCAAAGTAGGCAAAAACTGAGCACATTATTGCTGATCAGGTGCTGCTTGATAGCACTGTTGATGACATGTTCTGTCACTTTATTAATGATTGAGAGTAGACTGATGTGGCAGTAATCGGCTGTGTTCAATTTATGTACAGGGCATACCTGGGCATTTTTCCACATTGTCAGGTAAATACCTGTGTTGTAGCTGTACTGGAAAAGCTTGGTGAGGGGAGTGGCAAGTTCTAGACAGAAATCTTCAGTACTATTACCGAATATCGTCAGGGCCCACAGCCTTTGTAGTATCCAAAGTCTCCAATCTTTCCATGATATTACATGGAATGAATCGAATTGGCTCCAGCCTAGTATGTGACCACTAGATGAGGCCAAGATGGATTATCCATTTAGCACTTAGAGTCAGAATAATACGGCAAGGATACAGGCTCTTTAGCCCAAACTGGTCAATGTTAGGAAATAGTATTAGGGAATATCATGGGTTTGAAATCCACTAAATCCTCAGAAGTGGCCCTAGAAATCATGGACACATTAGTGATCATTTTCCAGCATTCTGTAGACCCTCTAAAAATTCCAATGGATTGGAAGGTAGCTAATGTAACTCCACTCTTTAAAAAAAACTATTAGAATTAACAACAGTGAATCAGATATTGTGTACCTGGACTTTCAAAAGTCTTTTGACAAGGTTCCATAGATGCAGAAAGGGCTGTAGATAGTTGGAATAAATGGGTCCTCTTCAGAGTGATAAGTGAGGTGCTGTAGGGTTCAGTGCTGGGACACCAGCTGTTCACAATATACATTAATATACGAGTGATTTGGACGAAGGAATCGAGTGTTGGAATAAGGATGTCTCACTGCAGTTATATAGGGCCTTGGTGAGGCCACAACTTGAGTATTGAGTGTAGTTTTGGTCTCCTAGTCTGAGGAAGGACGTTTTTGCTACTGAGTGTGTCCAGCAAAAATTTACCAGACTGATTCCCAGGATGGCAGGCCTGATATTTGAGGAAAGCCTAGATCAACTGGTCTTGTACTTGCTGGAATTTAGAAGAATGAGGTGGGGGGGGGGGGGTGAATCTCATAGAACCATATAAAATCCTGATGGGACAGGACAAGCTAGATGCACCAAGAATGTGCTAGCTATGAAGAGACGTTGAGTAGGTTAGGATTGTTTTCATTAAAAAAAGGAGATAGAGGTCTGCAAAATCATAAAGGGTATAGACTGGGCAGATAGAGAAGCTTTTTCCCAGGGTGAAGGATTCAATAACGAGAGGTCATGCTTTCAAGGTGAGAGGTGAAACATTTAAGGGGTTACACGTAGCAAACACTTTACACAGAGGGTGGTAGATGCCTGGAAAGTGTTGCCAGCAGAGTTGGTGACAGGCGCAATAGATTCATTTAAGATGCATATGGATAGATGCATGAGTAGGTGGGGAGCAGAGGGATACAAATGTTTAGGAATTGGGTGACAGGTTTAGACAGTGGATTTGGATCGGCTCAGGCTTGGAGGGCCAAAGGGCCTGTTCCTGGGCTGTAAATTTTCTTTTTCCTTTGTTGGGTAAATCCAGAACTAGGGGTCACGGTATAAGAATGAGGGGTAAGCCATTCAGGACTGAGATGAGGAAAACTTTCATCACTCAGTTGTGAACCTGTGAAATTCTCTCCCACAGGAAACTGTTGAATATATCTAATGAACTGGCCTCAAGAGGGAGCTGGACATGGTCCTTGTGGTTAAAGGGATCAAGGGGAGAGGGAAGAGGGCAGGAAGGGGATACTGAGATTGCATGATCAGCCATGATTGTATTGAATGGTGGCGCTGGCTCCTGTACCTATTTTATACATTTTATCACTCACTGTTCATGTCGTCTGGCATGCAAGTAGTCCTGTTTTGGTGGCTTCACCAGGTTGACAGATTTTCCCGGCATTGCTCCTGCACTCTCCATTGAGCCAGAGCTGATGCCCTGGCTTGATGCTAACAGTTGAGTGGGGGATATGCCAAGCCATGAGGTTAAAGATCATCTTGGAGTACAAGTCTGCCGCTGTTGATGGCCCACAGAACCTCATGGATACCCAGTCTTGAGATGCTAGACCTGTCTCCTGTGGCAATCACTCTTACCAATACAGACACAAACAGATGCATCTGCAACTGACAGATTGGTAAGGATGAGGTAAAGTTTGTTTTGCCCCCTTGTTCGTTCCCTTACCACCGACCGCAGACCAAATCTAGCAGCTACGTCCTTTAGAACTCAATCAGCTCAATAGCTGCAGAGATCGTGGATTGCAATGGTTGTAATTTTTAAAAATTCCTTGATTCTGGAGAACTACTGGAGGATTGGAAAACTTCTAACGTAACACCCCTATTCAAGAATGGAGGCAGACAAAAAGCAGGTAAGCTGAGGCTGATTATCCCAACATCTATTGTTGGAAAAGTATTGGAATCAATTAAGTAATGACAGCGCATTTGAAAAATCATAATCTAATCAAGCAATCAGCATGGCTTCATGGAATGGGAAATGGTCACTAATTTATTAAGAGTTTTCCTAGGAACTCTCAACCAGAGCGAATACAGGGGAACTAGATGTGTTATATTTAGACTTCCTTAAGGCATTCAAGGTCTCACAAAAGGTAAAGTCATGGCTTTGAAGGTAGCATACTGTTTTGGATAGAGAACTGGATAATGGGGAGGAAACAGCAAGTGAATTAATGGGATGTTTTTCAGGTTGGCAACCTGTTACCAGTTGGTCCACAAAATGTATTGTAGCTAAATTTGCAGACAACACAAAAATAGGGGAAAAGCAAGTTGCAAGAAGGGTACAAATAGTTTACAAAAGAAGCATAGATAGGTAAGTGAGTTGGCAAATAGCACATAACATGGAAAATTTTAAACTGTTCATTTTGGAAGGGAGATCAAAAGAACAGTATTCAATGGAGAAAAACTCCAGAAATCTGCATTCAAAGGGACTTGGAGTCCTTGTACACAAAACAGAGCTAGAGCACAGGATGCAGCACATAATCAGGAAGGCGAATGGAATGTTGGCCCTATTTCAAGGGGATTGGAGTATAAGAAAAGGGAAGGCTTACTGCAACTGTCCAAGGTGCTGGGGAGACCACATCGGGAGTACAGAAAGCAGTTTTGGTCCTCTTATTAAAGGAAATCTAGTATTTCATTGAAGGCAGTTCAGAGAAGGTTCACTAGGATGATCCTTTGGTATGAAGGGATTGTCTTATGAGCAAAGGCCAACAGGTTGGGACTCTACTCACTTTAGTTTAAAAGAATGAAAGGTGATCTCATTGAAACATATAGGATTCTTAAGGGGCTTGGCAAGTTAAATACTGTGGGGATGTTTCCTATCGTGGGAGAGTCTATGACCAGAGGGCACAGGCTTAGAATAAAAGGACACCAATTTTAGACTGAGATAAGGAGGATTTTTCTTCCCCCCAAAAGTTTGCAGTTTATGGAACCTCTTGTCACTGACAGCTTTGGTGCAGAGTCCTTGCGTATATTTAAGACTGAGATAGATTCTTGATCAGTAGGATATCCAAGAGTGACGGTGAAAAGGGAGACAAGTCGACAGGAAGAATGTCGGATCAGCGATGATCCTACTGATTGGCGGAGTAAGTTAGATGGGCGGAATAGCCTGGACTTGTAACAATTGCTAGAACATCTAAAATAAGGCAATGAGAACAGATGGATCACCTCACATCATCCTAGGCACTAGAAATGACACCACACTAGATCAGAATAGCAATCAAACATACATCTCTCCTTGATGCGCTCAATGGTTTTTACACTCGGTTTGAACAGAAGGTCAGCAAAAACGGTGACAGCCACCCCAACAGCCTTGGATGCTTCTCTCAGTCACAGCTGTGGATGTCAGATTGGCCTTCTTGAGTGAACCCATGGAAACCAACTGGCCCAGATAGAATCCCTGGCCGTACACTCAGGTCCTGTGTGGACCAGCTGGCGGGAGGAGTCGCTGACATCTTTAACCTCTCCTTACAAAGATATGGAGTCCCCACCTGCTTCAAGGGGACCACTATCAACCAAAGAAAATTCATGCACCATACCTCAATGACTACTGCCTTGTGCCTCTGACCTCCATAATGAGGAAGTGCTTCAAGAGTTTAGTCATGGCCTATATCACTTCTAGCCTGCCAGTCTACCTCGATCTCTTGTAATTTACCTATCTGCGCAATAGGTCCATGGCAGATGCCATTTCCCTTAGCCCGACACTCATTCCTGGAGCATTTGGACAATAATCTACTTCTTGACTACAGCTGCTTTCAGTAACAAAGAGGATTGATGAGGGCAGAGCAGTACATGTGATCTATATGGACTTCAGGAAGGCATTCAACAAGGTTCCCAACGGGAGACTAATTAGCAAGGTTGGATCTCATTTGGATACAGAACTGGCTGAAAGGTAGAAGACACAGGGTGGTGGTGGAGGGTTATTTTTCAGACTGGAGGCCTGTGACCAGTGGAGTGCCACAAGGATCGGTGCTGGGTCCTCTACTTTGTCATTTATATAAATGATGTGGATGTGAGCATACAAGGTATAGTTAGTAAGTTTGCAGATGACACCAAAATTGGAGGTGTACTGGACAGCAAAGAGGAGTCACCTCAGATTACAACAGGATCTTGACCAGATGGGCCAATGGGCTGAGAAGGGGCAGATGGACTTTAATTCAGATAAATGCGCGGTACTGCATTTTGGGAAAGCAAACCTTAGCAGGACTTATACACTTAATGGTAAGGTCCTAGAGAGTGTTGCTGAACAAAGAGACCTTGGAGTGCAGATTCATAGCTCCTTGAAAGTGGAGTTGCAGGTGGATAGGATAGTGAAGGCGGCATTTGGTATGCTTTCCTTTATTGGTCAGAGTATTCAGTACAGGAGTTGGGAAGTCATGTTGCGGCTGTACATGACATTGGTTAGGCCACTGTTGGAATATTGTTTGCAATTCTGGTCTCTTTCCTATCAGAAAGATGTTGTGAAACTTGAAAGGGTTCAGAAAAGATTTACAAGGATGTTGCCAGGGTTGGAGGTTTTGAGCTACAGGGAGAGGCTGAACAGGCTGGGGCTGTCTTCCCTGGAGCGTCGGAGGCTGAGGGGTGACCTTATACAGGTTTATAAAATTATGAGGGGCATGGATAGGCAAAGTCGTTTCACTGGGGTCAGAGTCCAGAACTAGAGGGCATAGGTTTAGGGTGTGAGGGGAAAGATGCAAAAGAGACCTAAGGGGCAACTTTTTCACGCAGAGGGTGGTACGTGTATGGAACGAGTTGCCAGAGGAAGTGGTGGAGGCTGGTACAACTGCAACATTTAAGAGGCATTTGGATGGGTATATGAATAGGAAGGGTTTGGAGGAATATGGGCCGGGTGCTGGTAGGTGGGACTAGATTGGGTTGGGATATCTGGTCGGCATGAACGGGTTGGGCCGAAGGGTCTGTTTCCCTGCTGTACATCTCTATTACTCTATAATACCAACGAAACTAATCTCCAAACTCGAAGACCTAGGTCTCTGCTCTGCGACAATCCTCAAGAATGTATACTTAGTTCCTGACTCTAGTCCCCGCATACTCATGACTATGTGGCTAAATTTCATCAGACCTACAGCTACACGTTCACAGATGACACACAGTTGTAGGCTGGATATCAAACAATGAGTAAAAAATGAGGTCTGCAGATGCTGGAGATCACAGCTGCAAATGTGTTGCTGGTCAAAGCACAGCAGGTTAGGCAGCATCTCAGGAATAGAGAATTCGACGTTTCGAGCATAAGCCCCGAGACAGAATACAGGAAAGACAAAGTATTTGGCAACATTGGGGGTTACCTTAACACAACTTGTCCCTCAACATCAGCAAAACTAAAGAGCTGATCGTCGACTTCAGGAAGCATGGAGGGGGGCACGCTCCTGTCTCCATCAATGGTGCTGATGTAGAGATGGTCAAGAGTGTCAAGTTCCTAGGAGTGATCAACAACAATCTGTCCTGGACTTCCCACGTTGATGTGACGGTCAAGACGGGCACAACAACACTTCTTCCTCAGGAGATTAAGGAAATGTGGCATGTCCATAAGGACTCTCACCAACTTTTACACATGCACCATAGAAAGCATTCTATCTGGATGCATCACGGCATGGTACGGCATCTGGTCTGCCCAGGACCGTAAGAAACTACGAAGAGTTGCACACACAGCCCAGTCGATCACACAAGTAACCTTGCATCAACTCCACCTACACTTCTTGATGCCTTGGAAAGGCAGCCAACATCAAAGACACATCCCACCTCGGTTATAATCTCTTCTAACCTCTTCCGTCAGGCATAAGATACTAAAGCTTAAACACATGTAGCAACAGATTCAAGAACAGCTTCTTCCCCGCTGTTATTAAACTTTAGAATGGAACTCTCAAATTTCAAATTTAATTGTTGGTCTTCCTTCTCCCCAGCTGCAACATTGTACTTCATACTTTGTTCAATCACCCTATGATTGTTGTATGTTACGATCTGCCTGTACTGCATATAAAATAAAGCATTTCACTGTACTTACATATATGTGACAATAATAAATCAAATCAAAGTCCTCCTTACTAACACCAGGAGGTTAGTGCCAGAATTGAGACAGCTGTCTCACAGACTAGTCATACTTATGAAACCTTCTCTTAATGTCATTATAACCCACTGACACAACGGCACAGTGGTAAACTGTTCGGAGGGAATTGCCCTGAGAGGCTATAACACTGTCTACCGATGCCATAACCTCCTGATCTCCAGGTCCCACCTCCACCCTGGCTACTAAATCAGTATTCCTCCATGACGACCACCAGTCGAAGAGAGCATGGAGGTTGGCAAGGGTACAGAATGTACTCGAGATGGGTGACTTCAATATCTATCAAGAGTGGCCCAGCTACATTACTACTGATCAAGATATTCTGAGTGCAAAAGGAGATGGTGGATAGACATGGTGTGCAGGTGGTGGTAAGTGAACCATCCTCATCAATCTGCTGGCTGCAGATGCACCTGTCTGTAATAGTATCAGTAAGCTGAAAATGTGTTGCTGGTTAAAGCACAGCAGGTTAGGCAGCATCCAAGGAACAGGAAATTCGACGTTTCGGGCCAGAGCCCTTCATCAGGAATGAGGAGAGTGTGCCAGGCAGGCTAAAGATAAAAGGTAGGGAGGAGGGGCGATGGAGATGTGATAGGTGGAAGGAGGTCAAGGTGAGGGTGATAGGCCAGAGTGGGGTGGGGGCGGAGAGGTCAGGAAGAAGATTGAAGGTTAGGAGGGTGGTGCTGAGTTGAGGGAACCGACTGAGACAAGGTGGGGGGAGAGGAAATGAGGAAACTGGAGAAATCTGAGTTCAGTATAGTATCAGTAAGAGTGACCACTGCATAGTCCTTATGGAGACAAAGTCCTGTCTTCACATTGAGAAAACCTTTTCACTGTGTTGTGTGGCAATATCAACATTCTAAACAAGACAGATTTCAAACAGATCTAGCAACTCGACAAGGCATTCACAAGGCACTGTGGCCATCAATAGCAGAAGAGTTATTGGGGGTGGTGGAGGGGTTGCACTTTTACAGAAATTCATAAAATCCTAACAAGAGTTGATGGGATAGATAATAATCCTCATAGTGGGAGATTGCAAAACTTGGGGCCTTGGTTGGGGATGAGGACAGGGACAATCTGCAACCTCATGGCCTGACGTATACCCCACTCAATCATTACCATCAAGCCAGGGGATCAACCTTGGTTCAATTGAGAGCACAGAAGGGCAAGCCAGGAGCCGCACCAGGCAAACTTGAAGATGAGGCGTCAACCTGGTGAAGCTACCAAACTGGACTACTTATATGCCAAACTGCACAAACAGAAAATGATAGACAGAGCTGAGCAATCTGATACCAATGTATCAGATCTAAATAAAAACCGAAAGAACTGCAGCTGCTGTAAATCAGAAGCGAAAACACAAGTTGCTGGAAAGGCTCAGGAAGTCTAGCCATCTGTGAAGAGAAATCAGGATTAATGTTTCAGGTCTAATGGCCCTTCCTCAGGAGGAAACACTGGATCTGAAACGTTCACCCAGATTTCTCTTCACAGATGCCACCAGACCTGCTGAGCTTTTCCAGCAACTTCTGTTTTTGTATCAATCTAAGCTCTGCAATCCTGCAACATCCAGTTGTGAATGGTGATAGACAGTTAAGCAATTCACTGGAGAAGTCTTCATAAATATCCCCATACCCAATGGCATAAGAGCCCAGCACATCAGTGCAAAAGATAAGGCTGAATTATTTTCAACAATCATCAACCAGAAGTATTGAGTGGATGGTCCATCTTAGTGGTTCCCAACATAGAAACATATAAGACAGGAAGAAGAGTGGACCATTCAACCCTTCAAACCTGCTCCATCACTCAAATCGCTGATCAAGTTCACTACTCTAATCCTGCTCATATTGCAATTTCCTTGGTTGCTTTAGCCACAAGAGTTATAGCTATCTTCTTTTTGAAAACACTGTTTTGACCTGAACTACTTTGTGGCAGTAAATGTCACAGGGTCACCATCCTCTAGGTGAAGAGATTTCTCCACATCTCAGTCCTAAAAGGTTCATCCCTCATCCTCAAGATATGGCCCCAAGTTTTGCAATCTCCCACTATGAGGATCATTATCAACTCCATCAACTCTTGTTGGGATTTTATGAATCTCTAAGAATGCAACCCCTCCACCACCCCCAAACCCCACCCCCGCTACCTTTATTTTTCTTAATTCCAGCAAATATAATCCAGCTGACTCAATCTCTCTTCAAACATCAGTTCTATCATCCAAGGAATAAATTTGGTTAACCATGTCAGATTTCAGTCTTCAGTCACTTCAATTCACTCCACATGACATAAACAAATGGCTGGAGGCTTGGACACTGCAAAGGCTATGGGTCCAAACACTATTCTGGCAATAGTATTTAAGACATTAGCTCCATAACTTGCTGCACCTCTAGACAACCTGTGCTCGTATAGCTCCAACACTGGCATTTGCCCGACGTGGGAAATTGCCCAGCATGCCCTATACAGGAACAAAACAGAGACATTCAACCCAACCAACTACCGCCACAACAATCTACTCTCAACCATCAGTAAAGTGATGGAAGGTGTCACCAACGGTGCTATCAAGCAGCATGTGCTCAGCAATAACCTGCTCAGTTTGGTTACTGCCAGGGCCACTCAGCTCCTGACCTCAGTACTGCCTTGATTTAAACATGAACAAAAGAACTAAATTCCAGAGGTGAAGTAAGAGTGACAACCCTTGATGTCATGGCCATATTTGACAGTGTGGAATCAAGGAGAAAACTGCCGTTTGGAGTCATACCTGGTGCAAAGGAAGATGGTTGCAGTCGTTGGAAGTCAGTCATCTCAGCTCAAGGACATCTCAAGAAACTCCTCAAAATAGCATCCTCGGCCTCGTATTCTCAATTGCTTCATCAATGACTTTCCTTCCGTCATGATCAGAAGATGGGACATTCGCTCGTAATTTCACAATGTTCATAACCACTTGTGACTTTTCAGATGCTGAAGTATCTGTGTTCAAATGCAGCAAGATCTGGACAACATCCAGGCTTCAGGTGACAAGTAGCAAATAACATTCATACCACACAAGTGTCAGACAATGACTATCTAACCATCACCCATGATATTCAATTACCATCACTGAACCACAACCATCAACAAGGAGTTACCATTGACCAACAACTGAACTGGACTAGCCATATAAATACAGTGGCTACAAGAGCAGCTCAGAGGCTAGGAATTCTGCTGCAAGTAGACTACTTTTAGAATACTGCATTCAATATTCTGCTATAGGAAGGATGTTGTTAAACTTGACAGGTTTCAGAAAAAATTCACAAGGGTGTTGCTGGGGTTGGAGGGTTTGAGCTTTAGGGAGAGGCTGAATGGGCTGGAGATATTTTCGAGAGCAGTGGCTGAGGGGTGACCTATTAAATATTTCTAAAATTGAGGGACTCGGATAGGGTGAATAGCCAAAGCCTTTTCCCCAGAGTAGCGGAGTCCAAACTTTGAGGGCATACGGCTAAGGTGAGACAGGAAATATTTAAAAGGGACCTAATGGGCAAATTTTCTCAGAGAGTGGTGTAAGCATGGATTGAGCTGCTAAAGGAAATGGTAGAGGCTGACACAATTACAACATTTAATGGGTATATGGAATGTGTATCTGAATAGAAAGGATTTGGAGGGATATGGACCAAGTGATGAAAAATGGGACTAGATTAAATCTGGTGGGCATGCACTCCATGACTCTAAGTAACTCACCTCTTGACTCCCAAAACCCTCCACCATCTAAAGGTGAAATCATGGCTGTGATGGAATACTCCCTACTTGCCTCAATCAGTGCAGCTCCAGCCACACAAACAGCCTGACAACATCCAGAATAAAGTAGCACGCTTAGTTGGTAACACATCCACAAACATTCACTCTCTCTACTACCGATCCTTGGTAGCATGAGTGTGTATTACTTACAAAATGTCCGCAGAAATCCATCAAGGTTCCTCAGACAACAACTTCCAAAGCCATGACCACAATCATGTAGATGGTCAAGGGCAGCAAATACATGGCAACACCATTACCTGCAAGTTCCTCTGAGTCACATACCGAAAAAAATATCACTGTTCCTTTGGTGTCACTGGGTTAAAATCCTGGAACTCCCTACCAAATGATATTGTGGGTTTACCTGCACCAAATGGACTTCAGCAATTTAATGCAGCATAGAACATTACAGTGCAGTACAGGCCCTTTGGCCCTTGATGTTGCACCGACCTGTCATACCAATCTGAAGCCCATCTAACCTACACTATTCCATGTACATCCATATGATTGTCCATTTGTCAGCAACCCATCATCACCTTCAAGGGGCAACCAGAGATGGGCAATAAGTGCTAGCCCAGCCAACAACACTCACGCCATTTGAAAAAATCTTGTTAGTGCAAAGCAAGATGCCATAAATAGAAAATGAATAACTGGATGAACGATTTGTTACGATGCTAGTTGAGACATGGTCGTTGAGTCAGATCATTAAGGGAACATAGATAAGAAAATATCTAATGACGCAGAAACTTAATCAGGAAAGTCCCAAGTTAGCTTTGAGTCACTACCATGGGATCATTTGATGGCCTTTCAATAGGAATGTTAATAGGTTAATGTCTCCTCTAAAAGATTGATCGGTCAACAATTCAGAACTCAGTCATAGAGTCAAACAGCAGGGAAACAAATCCTTTATAGTTCAGTCATACCTAACCGACCATAATCCCCGGCTAAACTAGTCCCACCTGCCTGCGCTTGGCCCATTTTCCTCTAAATATTTCTTATTCACGTAACTATCTAAATGTCTTTTATACGTTGTAACTGCACTCGCGATCACAGTACAGGAACCACCCTCTGTGCAAAAACATTACCCCTTGTGTCTTTAAATCTTTCTCCTCTCACCTTAAAAATATGACCTCTAGTCTTGCAATCTCCCATCCGAGGGGAAAGACAATTGCCATTCATTTTATCTATACCCAACATTGTTTTCTAAACGTCTATAAGGTCACTCCTCAATCTCCTAGCCTACCCAGCCTCTCCTTATAACTCAAACCCTCCATTCCCGGCAACATCCTGCTAAATTTCTTTTGAAACTTCTCCAGCTTAATCATATCTTTCCTGGAACAGGGAGACCAGAACTGGATGCAGTATTCCAGAAGAGGCCTCGCCAATGCCTTGTACAAAGATGTGCAGGTCAGGTGAATAGGCCATGCTAAATTGTCCATAGTGTCAGGTGCATCAGTCAGAGGGAAATGGGTCTGGGTGGGTTACTCTTCAGAAGGTCGGTGTGGACTTGTTGGGCCAAAGAGCCTGTTTCCACACTGTAGGGAATCTAATCTAAACTCAGTTCAACAACTACGACAGGGAGTTGAGCGTATGGTGCTGGAAAAGCACAGGAGATCAGGCAGCATTCAAGCAGAAGAACTGACGTTTCAGGCAAAGGCCCTTTATCAAGAACAAAGGGCTTATGAACGAAACGTTGATTCTCCTTCTCCTCGGATGATGTCTGACTTGTGCTTTTCCAGCACCACCCTCTTGACTCCGATACTCCAGCATCTGCAGTCCTCATTTTCTCTTAGTTAACTTCCGTGGGGACCCAATACTTAGGAACTGGGCTGAGAGGTACACTGCCATCAGTTGAACCAAGCAGGATCTCACTCGCCCCGGCACTCAAACAATTTACTAATATTTTGATAATGATCAGTAACAGGACTAAATTGCCAAGACAACTTAAAAATCTAGGAAATTATGTTAGTCACTTCACTTGATTGCCCAGAAAAAAGGAAGCTCTCCACATGAGGAACAGTCTCCTAGCAGAAGTTTGCCCAAAGGAGTTTCTGCTCTGGGTTCTGGTCTCCATCACTATTTAAAGAATTTTCACCACCTTCAAACATCCCAAGGCCAAAACTGGGCATGTCACAGGGAAGCCAGGCAGTATTGTGGAGACACCCCACTGGGAGTAGAACACTCTGAGGAACTACTGCCACAGATCTGAGGGATGTACACTATTTCTAGAATGAACAGAACCTAGTCACTTACAGTGATTTTTGTTACTTTGATATGGGTTCCATGGAAACTCAACATTACTATCTCCAGCCCATGGCTTCCATATGTTCCTTTAAAAAGACCAGGTGGTAGAAGGTCTTCTGGAGCAGATGGCGGTAAGTAGATCCTACGATATGTCAGGCAGTTACTGAAACATAAACATGAGACATGAGACATTAGAACGCCTCCTACTGCTGTTGAGAGAGGCTGAAATCACCTTCCCCAATGCATGATCATTAACCCCAACAATATCGATACCACTTCCTGATCTGCCCGTTACACATCTACATCTCACCTGGTGAAGCTGCACTGACCACATGGCAAAGATCTGTCAAAAGTCATTCAGTTAACAGCAGTACTGTGCACCTTTTGCTGTAAGGGGCCACATTTTAGTTTTTCTTCCGACACTCAAGAGGATGACGAGCAAATTTCAAAAAGACATGATTTGTTGCCAAGTTAAGTAAGAATTAAAGAGTGGTTACATGGAAGCTCCTTCACCCCTCAAGAACACAATGGAGCAAAACCTTTTGGGGATGGGCACCTTCGGCTCTTCTTCTGTCTCTTGCTGGCCAGGCCCCAACCCCTGCCAACCACACCCTGGGCTCAGGCTGATTATTAAAAGTTCCAGAAGATGGTCAACAGTCACTCACTCATATTGGCTGGTGTAGATAAACTTCATAAGGATCAGCTCCTGCATGTGCTCATGGAAAATATCCTCCAGTGTACGACCCCACTCCTCTGCTAACCAAGTCCGGAATTCCTGTTAGCCAAACATAATTATATCAAAAGAAATTAATTGTCTTCAAAAAGCCCATTAGTCAAACCTTGTTCTGGAGGCACAAGGTGGTTGTTCCCACTGAGTGTTTCTGTGGATTTGGATCTGAACTCGGGAGTTGCTGCTGACCACTGATTCATTGCATACATTGTAAATAATCGTGACCCAAACAGTGATCTCTGTGACAGTCCACAAGTTACAGGTAGCCAACCTGAATATATGCCTATTTTCTCAACTCTCATCTTCTTTAAGTTAACCAATCCTCTATCCAAACCAATATTCTACTCTCCATACCTCAACTTACTAAGTAGCCTTACATGCAATATTTTATCAAAGCCCTTTTAGAAGTTACCTTAAATCAGTAACCCTAGTAATGGACTCCTCTGCTGGGGGAAGCACTCTATCTAACTCCCTCATTATTATGTATGCCTTGATTAAGTCAATCCTCAGCCTCTTCTGTTTTAAGAAAAACACTCCCTAGCCTATCCAATCCTTTCCTCAGCTGCAATTTTCAAGCCCTTGGAACATTCTCACGAATCTCTGCACTGTCTCTAATGTGCTGACCAGAACTGTACAAAAACTCCCAGCTGTGACCCAACCAGTGTTCCAGCATTTCATCCTTGCTTATGTATCGAATATCTCAACCAATAAATGAAAACATCCCACATGCCTTCTTTAACATCTTATCTAACTGTCCTTCCAACTTCAGGGACTTATGGACATGTGCTCCAAGGCGTCTTAATTCCTCGACTCCTCTTAATACACTTCCTTAATTGGGTATTCTGTAATTTTACTTGCCCCCCCCCACCAAATGAATAACCTTAATTTCTCTTAAATGAATTTCATTTGTCTTTTCCTGCCATTCAACCAAACCAGACATCATCCTGCAGTAATATAACAGATGTGACCTAATTGATTCTGATTCAGGGCTATAGTAGCACATTGGTTACATTACTATAGATTATCCTTGGGTGCAGAGCGAGGCACATGTTCAAAGAGATCACTTCAGCCAGAATAATTTAAATTGGATTAATCAAATAAATATAGTGTCATCAGTGGTGATCATGTAATGATCTTTGTGACAACAATCCAACTTGTTCACTAATAAGGAATCAAATTCAGACCCCAAGCAGTCAGGTTGTCACTTAACTATCCCTGCCATACAGCAGCATCAAAATACTGCAGCAAAGTCAAAAATAAATAAAACAGGAAAGACCAATTGGTATCCACCAGCAATCATTACAACAAACCTAGTCAATCCTGCCAATCTTTATCACTATGGGAACTTGTGCCAAATCAGTCAGAGATTCAAAATCAAACTATGAGCTCACATCATGAAAATCACTGCTTGGAGTCAATGTCCCAAATTCCTCCATCATATGCCCACTGGCAGGACAGACCCACCAGAGGAGGTAGTACTTTGGTATACCTTTGGGAGGGAACGTCCTTAACTTTTCATTCTGTCCAGAATCAACTTCATAGCAGCAGAACAAAGGTATGCAAGTAACTCCCCACATGTCTCTTCCTGAGGTCCTCAACATCACAGATGCCAGTCTTCAACTGTTTTCACTCACTCCACATAATAACTGCATTACTAATCACAGAGAATGTCACAATTGCACTCAGAGGACATTCTGGAGGGCTCATCCACTGAGGCAACATGGGTAGAGCTCAAAAATTAGATGGCATAATAACTCTTGTAGGATTATATTATAAGCCTCCCAACAGCCGTCAAGACATCAAGGAACAAATATATAGACAGATATTGAAAGGATGCAATAAAAACAGTTGTCATAGTAGGTGTCTTTAATTTCCCCATTAGACTGGGAATCCCTTACAGTAAGCAGCTTAGAAGGGGCAGAATTTGTTAGTGCATCCAAGGAGATTACCTGAAATGATATGTCCAACTAGAGGAGGGGCCATACTCTTACTTGTACTAGCTAATGAACTCCTTAAGTTTTAAGAAAGCTATGAATGTGAGGACCTTGTGGCAAGGTACTAAACTGGGTGAGGGCAAATTACATCAGTATTAGGCAGGAGCTAGGGAGTGTTAATTGGGAGGAGCGGTTATCAGGCAAGTCCACTTTTGACATGAGAATTGTTTAAAGACCGGCTGATGACCGTTCAGAACCAGCATGTTCCAGTAAGCAGGAAGGACAAGGATGGCAAGTAAGGGACACTCGGATAACAGGGGAGGTTTGGGAATTTGGTAAAAACGAAAAAAAAAGAGCATTTGTAAGGTTTAGGGACATGGCCTATGAGGAATATAAAGAAAGCAAGAAGGAATTCAAGCAGGCAATTAGGAGAGCAAGAAGGAGCCTCGAAATGACCTTGGCAAGTAAGGTTAAACAGAATCCCAAGGTTTTTAATGTTTGTATGGTATACAAGAGGTTAATTAGGAAGAAAGTAGGACCAAAGATAGAGGAGGAAACTTGTGCTTGAAGGCAGAGGATGTGGGTGAGATCCAAAATGAGGACTTTGTCTTAGCATTCACCCAGGAGAAGGATATGGAGAGTAGTGAGATGTATGTGCAGCATGCTAATATACTAGGGCATTTTGAGATCAAGAAAGAAGTGGTTTTTTTTTCTTTACTCATTCATGGACAGCATCACTAGCTAAACAGCATTTGTTACCCATCCCTAATTTCCCAGAGGACATTTAAGAGTCAACTGCATTGCTGTGGATCTGGAGTCACACGTAGGTCAGACCAGGAAAGGACAGCAGTTTCCTTCCTAAAAGACATTAGTGAACAAGATTCCACCATCTTCCATGGTACGATTCGAACCGGAGTGCCCAGAACATCTGAATCTCTGGACTAACAGACCATTAATAATACCACTGGGCCATCACTTCCCTGAGGAGAGTCTCTTGAAGAGCATTAAGGTGGATAGATTCCCAGGGCACGATGGTAGCTATCCCTTGGTGTTGAGGGGGGCAAGAGGGGAGATTTGGAGTCTTGACCAACATCTTTGTATCCGCATTAGCCACAGGAGAGCTCCCGGAGAACTACAAAGTAGCTTATATTGTTCCTCCATTCAAGAAGGGAAAGAGGCATAATTCAGGAAATGAGAGACCGGTGGTCTTACATTTGTGATTGGGAAGCTATTGGAGAGAATTCTTTGGGATAGGATTTACGTGCATATGGAAAAGCATGGCCTAATTAGCAAAAGTCAGCATGACGTTGGCAGGGCAGATTATGTTTTCCTAACTTGATTGAATTTTTCGAGGTGACAACGAAGGTAATCAATGAGGTAAAACAGTAGATGTTGTCCACCTGGATTCAATAAAGCCTTTTGACAAGACCCCTCATGGTAGACTCAGCCAGAAGATTAAGGTACATGGGATCAATGGTGACTTGGTCACATGGATTTGGAATTGGCCTGCCCATAGAACACAGAGGGTGGTGATAGAAGGTTGTGTTTCAGGCTGGAGGTCTGTGACTAGTGGTATTCCACAGGAAGCTGTACTGAGACTTCTGCTTGCTGTGATCTATGTAAACGACTTGGATGAAAATGTAGCTGGGTGGTTTACTAAGTCTGCAAATGATACAAAGATCGGTGAAGTTGTGGCTAGTGTAGAAGGTTGTGAAAGGATACTGCGGGATATAGACCAGTTGTAGGTATGGGTGGAGAAATGGCAGAGTGTAATCCATGTAAGGATGACGTGCTGCACTTTGGGAGATAAACTGTTAAGGAAAAGTGTACTGTTAATTGCAGAACTCTGAACAGCATTAACGTAGACAGGATCGTGGGGTCCAAGTCCATAGGGTGGTAAAGGAGATATATGGTATGCTTGCCTCCATTGGTCAGGGAACTGAGTACAAGAGTCAGGATGTCATTTGCAGCTTTATAAGCCTTTGGTTATGCCACACAGAGTACTACTTTCAATCCTGGTCATCACATTACAGGATAGATGTGGAAGCTTTGGACAAGGTGCAGAAGAGGTTTACCAGGATGCTGCCTGAATTAGAGAGTATGAACTATAAAGAAAGCCTGAAAAAACTCAGGTTGTTTTCTCTAGAGAGTGGAGGCTGAGGAGCTGTCTTTGAGAGAGTGAGGGGCTAGAATCAAAGAAAATTGGGTTTCAATCATAGACATTAATTACATTACCTTGTGCTTAACTTTGCTCTGTTAAAACTATCGTAAATTGCTAAATCTTTTGTTTAAGTTATAAGCTGATGTCTGGCATTAGTTATTTAAAAAGTCTGGTTAGGAACTATTTGGGTCAATTTTGACAGTCATTGAATGTTTTAATTTGACTGTGTTCCAAGTATAAGGAGGAGGAGGCTGATTGAACTTGGCTGTCTATCTTCTTTTCATAACATCAAGGAAAGTAAGGGCAAAACTATCATTGCAAGACTTGAGGTACAGTACACTCACAATGCTGTTATGTTCTGATGGGAGAGTTATTGTGATACATTCATCTGTTGGCCTTAAGCTTCTAGGTGGTACAGGTCATTGGTTTTAAAAGGTGCTACTGAGAGAGATTTGGTGAGATGCAGTAGCACTGCATCTGATAGATGCTACATACAGCTGTCACTATGTTGGCGGTGGAGGAAGGGAATATTTAAATCGGTGGATGCGCTGCCAATTAAGCAGGCTGCCTTATAATGTACGGTGTTGAGCTTCTGGAGTATTTTTGAAGCTGGACCCATACAGCAAAGTTGACAGTATTCCATCATACTCCTGACGTTTGCCTTGTAGGCAATGGACAGACTTGAGGGAGTCAGAATGGGAGTTATTCACCAAGCATTCTTACCACTTGACCAGCTCTCGTAGCAACAGCATTTATATGGCAAGTCCAGTTCAGTTTCTGGTTGATGGTAAAACCCAAGATGTTAGAATGACAGTTGGTATTTATTACTAAAAGATTAGAGTACAAAAGAAGGGAAGTGTTGCTGCAGCTGTAAAAGGCATTAGTGAGACGGCATCTGGAGTAATGCATACAGTTTTGGTCCCCTTACTGGAGGAGGGACGTAGTTATATTGGAACAGTTCATGGGAGTTCCACTGGATTGACTCTAGTGATGAAGAGTTTGTATTAAGGGAGATGGAGCAGTTTAGGCCTATACTCTGGAATTTAGAAGACTTGAGAGAAGATCTAATGGAGGTATACAAGATGCTAAAAGGGGACTGAAAGTAGATGGAGAAAGCTTGTTTCCTCATAAGGGGAACAAGAAGTTTTTGGATAGTTTTAGGATAAGGGGCAGCAGATGAGGAGAAATAACTCCTCTTAAAGCACCAGAGTCTGTGGAATTAAATAAAATAGTGTACTGGATGCCAGGACATTGACTAAACTTAAGGAAGAGATAGACAGATTTTTAATTAACAATGGGTTGAAGGTTTACAGAGAGCAGGCAGGAAAGTGGAGTTGAGGTAAGGTCATTCATGATCATATCAAATGGTGGAGCAGGTTCAAGGATTAAGTTGTTTCTTCTGCTCCCAGTACTTGTGTTATGTTCTTAATCAATTTAGCAATGACAATGCCATTGAATGTAAAGGGGATATGGTTAGATTCTCTTATTGAAGATGGTTATTGCCTGGCACTTGCGAGTCGTGAATGTTACTCGCCACTTGTCAGCCCAAGCCAGGTATTGCTATATTTGGACATGGACTACTTTAGTATCTATGGAGTTGCAAATGGTGCATCTCAATTTCTTACTGCTATTGGAGGGTAGGTCACTGAAGAAGTCTGAAGATGAATGGGCTAAGAACACTACTCTGAGGAACTCTACAGGGGTGTCCTGGAGCTAAGATAATTAATCCGCAACATAATAAAGTATTTGGTTGAGATGTAGTCCAATCAGTGGGGAGTTCCTCCCCTTTCCCCACAATTCCCATTGACTCTACATTTACATATTATCACAATGTCTATCTATAATATTGTGAAAATACTTTACTGGCTGTAAAGCACTTTAGGATGTCTTGACACTGTTTTCATTCCTCAAGGCCTTCAAATCACCTATTGACAGAAACCTCATGAATTTATGGGCAGCACTTTGCTCAGTGGTAAGCACTGCTGCCTCACAGCGCCAGGGACCTGGTTTCAATTCCAGCCTCAGATGACTGCGTAGAATTTGCACATTCTCACGGTGCCTATCTGGGCTTCCTCCGGGTTCTCCAGTTTTCTCCCACAATTCAAAAATGTGCAGGTTAGGTGGATTAGCCGTGGGAAATGCAGGATTACAGGGATAGGGTAGAGGGATGAATCTGGTGAGATGCTCTTTGGGGGAATCAGTGTGGAATGAATGGGCCGAATGATCTGCTTCCACTCTGCAAGGATTCTATGATTCTAAGCTCATAGTTACAAATATCAGGAGCAGCAAGCTGGCTTTAGAAAAACAGAATACAAGAGTGCAGGGTCAAGACATTTGTATTCATGCAACGTGAAACAAACACTCAAAGACATAACTGGTTTAACTTTACTGTTAGTCGCAACAAGAATGATCCATTCTAAGGCTGGACATCAATGCTAACTGACAACTCCCCAGAACACACAGAAAGCAACTGAGGATAATTTCAAAGCAAGTTTATCAACAGAATGCCAGCCTACTCCTTGAGAAATTTTTTTTTTAGATTAGATTACTTACAGTGTGGAAACAGGCCCTTCGGCCCAACAAGTCCACACCGACCCGCCGAAGCGCAACCCACCCATACTCCTACCCCTACATATACCCCTTACCTAACACTATGGGCAATTTAGCATGGCCAATTCACCTGACCCGCACATCTTTGGACTGTGGGAGGAAACCGGAGCACCCGGAGGAAACCCACGCAGACACGGGGAGAACGTGCAAACTCCACACAGTCAGTCGCCTGAGGTGGGAATTGAACCCAGGTCCCTGGCGCTGTGAGGCAGCAGTGCTAACCACTGTGCCACCGTGCCGCCCGCACGAGGATCTAGATCCACAGGCTGTCAGACCCTCAGCTTCACTTACCTCCTGTCTCCCTCCAGCCATCCGGTGGAAATCAGTCTGATTACACTTGGTTGAAAACTCATCCTTCTTTACAATCTACAACATAAAAAAGAGCTCTTAACTGCAGAACCCTGTATCTTTCAAAGAACATATAAGCTTTTACAATGATCCAGTTCAAAGTTTAAGACCATAAGATATAAGAGTAGAATTAAGTCATTCGGCCCATCGGATCTGCACTGTCATTCAGTTGTGGCTAATGCGTTTGTTAATTCCATTGTCCTCCCTTCTCCCTGTAACTATTTTAAATTTACTCAACAACTTGGCCTCTACAGCCCACTGCTTCACAGATTCACCACCATGTGGCTGAAGAAATACCTCATCTCAGTTCTAAACGATTCTCTCTGAACTCTGGGGCTGTGCCTTCACGTTCTAGTCTCTTCTATTAGTGTAAGCATCTTCTCCACGCCCACTGTATCGAGGTCTTTTTCTATAAAATTCTTAGCTTGGAAACAGAACATTTAGCAAATCCACACCCACTCTCTGAAGAGCATCCCACCCAGACTCCACCCTCTCACCTCATCCCTGTAACCCTGCATTTCCCCTGGCTTACGCACCTAACCTACACATCCCTGGACACTGGGCAATTTCATATAGCCAATCCACCTAATCTGCACATCTTTGGACAGTGGGAGGAAACTGAAGCACCCAGAGGAAACCGACACAAACACGGAGAATTTGCCAACTCCTCAGAGTCGCTCAAGGCTGGTATTGAACCTTTGTCCCTGATGCTGTGAAGGCAGCTGTGCTAATTACTGAGCCATCATGCCACCAGGCCTCTTACTATTCTATAATATTCCAATCATATCCCACCTCATCCTTCTAAAACTCCAGAGTACAGACCAGGATTCTCAACCTTTCCTCATATGACAAGTCCTTCAGCCAGGGATCATTCATGTAAATCTCTAGACTCCATCCAACACCAGCATATCCTTTCTAAGATACAGGAGCCAAAACTGCTTATGATATTTCAAATGGAGCTTGATCAAAGCCTTGTGCAGTTTCAATGATATTTGTATTCTAACCCTCTTGAAATGAATGCTAACACTGCATTTGCCTTCCTAACAGCTAACTGAACCTGTATGTTAACCTGAAGAGAATCCTGATCTAGGACCCTCAAGTCCCTTTGCACTTCAGATTTCCAAGCCTTTCACCATTTAGGAAATAGTCTATGCCTCTATTCGTCCTATCAAACTGCATAACCTCTCACTTTCCCACATTGTATTCCCATCTGCCACTTCTGTGCCCAGTCAACTAGCCTGTGCAAGTCCTTCTAAAGCCTCCCCATTTCTTCAACACTATCTGTCCTTCCACCTATCTTTCTATCTCCTATGTTGAATCTATAGTAGCAGACAATATCACTCGTAGGTTTGCAAATTTGCAAGCAGCTGCACAAAATAGAACTGAAAAGGAATCAATTTCAAGATTCTCTATGTGGTCTTACTCCCTCACGTTCCCCTTTAGGGTGGGGGGCCCATTGGTTGAATTGTAGTCTCCTCAGGATTATCCCAAAGAAAGCTCCTCACTTCAACAGACACTCTGTATCTTGCATCTAAAAACACCACCACCCTTCCTGCAAACACCAAACATGGTACTGCATGCTGCACACAGTCATTTGTATATCCAGAACATGGGGTGGGAGCATGTTTTAAGTCAGAAACAGGGATTTGGGGACTTGCAGAAAAGGAATGAGTGCAGCAGGCAAGTCGGGGCCAAGAATCCCGGGGTTGCAACAATTTATTTAGACGACTTACATGAAGGACTAATTGTATGGTTGCCAAATCTATAGATGATAGAAAAATGGCTATGAGGCAAATGGAGAGAAAAAGAGAGAGTGCAAAAGATATATTGTCAGGTTAGGTGAGTGAGCAAATCTTGGTAGGTGGAGTATAAACGTGGGAAAATACGAACTTTTCCATCTTGGGAGAAAGAATGAAAAAGCAATTTCTAATTTAAATGGAGAAAGGTTGCAGCACTGAGATACAGGGGACCTGGATGTCCTGGTACATGAATCACAAAAGATTATGAATTACAGCAAGTAATTAGGAAGGCAAATCAACTATGATTTATTGCAAGGTAAACAGAATATTGAAGTTGGGAAATTTAACAGTGTATAAGGGATTAGTAAGACCATATTGAGAATAGTGCAGCTTCAATTTCCTTACACAAAAACAGATAAATGCATCAGAAGCAAAGCAGAGAAAGCTCATTTGCTCCCCTCGATGAAGGAGTTATCTTATAAGAAAGGCTTGGACAGATTGGACTGATGTCCATTGAAGTTTAGAGTCATACAAGGTGATTGCCTTGAAGATTCCCAGTACACTTGAAAGGAATTAGAACTAGGTGACGGTTTTAAGATAAGGGGTTTCGCCATTCATGATGGAGGGGTTGAGAATGCTTTTTCCTCAGAGGGTCATCAATGTGTGGAATTCTCTTGAAGGCAAGGAATTAAATACCTTTTATGTCAGACAGGTTCTTGACCGAAAAGAGAATCAAGAGTATTCAGAGAAATAAAATAATCAGATCAGCCACAATCTTATTAAATGCCAAAACAGGCTTGAAGAGTCAAATCTGGGAGATGGGGATATGCATCCGGCAGAGAAGCTGGTTCACATGTGTTTGAAATACATCTTTGAAAGGGATAATTTTTGTGTTTTATTTTTTGGGGCAAACTTATCATTTCTATCAAGGACGAACAATCAAAATAAAAAATATTTCCTCATACCTGAATATCACCTTTGTGAGATCCCTTGTGACCATACATGCATTCCACTTCAGCCTTATTCTTATCACACAGGTGAATTCGGAACAAAGGTTTGCAGCGCATTGCATCATTGACTCTAGGATCATGAGGAGGTAGGTACATCCAGCCAATAATAAACAACCCGTCTACCTATAAGTTAATAACACACACCGGTGAATGTTGCATCATTACCAGCTTAGTAGAGTTCTTCGAGAAAGTGACCAAGTTGATAGATGAAGGAAGGGCTGTTGATGTCATATACATGGACTTCAGTAAGGCGTTTGATAAGGTTCCCCATGGTAGACTAATGGAGAAAGTGAAGTCATATGGTGTGCAGGGTGTTCTAGCTAGGTGGATAAAGAACTAGTTGAGCAACAGGAGACAGAGTAGGAGTTGAAGCGAGTTTCTCAAAATGGAGAAAGGTGACAGTGGTGTTCCACAGGGGTCAGTGCTGGGGCCATTGTTGTTTGTAATATACACAAATGATCTAGAAGAGGTCACTGTTGGTATGATCAGCAAGTTTGCAGATGACACGAAGATTGGTGGAGTAGCAGAAAGCATAAGGGACTGTCAGAGAATACAGGAGGATATAGAGAGACTGCTTGCCTTCATTGGACGGGGTATTGAGTAGAAGAGCTGGCAAGTCATGTTAACATTGTATAAGACATTGGTTCAGCCACATTACCAAAAGGATGTGGACGCTTTGGACAGGGTGCAGAGAAGGTTTACGAGGATGTTGCCTGATATGGAAGGTGCTAGCTAGGAAGCGCGGTTGAGTAGGTTAGGTTAATTTTCATTAGAAAAAAGGAGATTGACGGGGGACCAGATTGAGGTTTACAAAATCATGAAGGGTATAGACAGGGTGGATAGAGACAAGCTTTTTCCCAGGGTGAAGGATTCAATATTGACAGGTCATGCTTTCAAGGCGAGAGCTGGAAAGTTTAAGAGGGATACACGCGGTAAGTATATCACACAGAGGGTGGGGGGTGTCTGGAACGTGTTGCCAGCAGAGGTGGTAGAGACAGGCACGGTAGATTCATTTAAGATGTGTCTGGATAAATGCATGAGTAGATGGGATGTAGAGGAATGCAGATGCTTAGGAATTGACTGACCGGTTTTTAGACAGTATATTTGGATGGCTCAGGCTTGGATAGCCGAAGGTCCTGTGCCTGGACTGTAAATTTTCTTTGTATATCACCTTCATGGGAAGCAACTCAAGACACTCACTGAAGATGCTCAATTGCACTGCAACTCTCACAAACCAAAGACAGCTAAAGCAACAGAACACATCACAACAATAACTCCTATTTATACATGGCAAACAATGCCTAAGCTTCACTAAACCATTAACAAATCTTGACATGCAGCCACATAACAGGAGGTTACAGCAGATAACCAAATATTTGGTCAAAAGGGTAGGTTTTAAGAGTCTCTAAGGAAGAAAGGAAAGCAAAGTGAAGAAGTTCAGGAATTCCAGATATTAAAGCCTTAAAGCAACTGAAAACAGTCGCCATCAGTGATATGGTTAAAATCATGGAGGCTCAACACCAGGAGTCAAGAACTATAGAGATCAAATGGTTGTGATAAAAGAGGTCATGAGAGAGAGATTGGGAGGGCTGAAGCCCAGGGGGCACTTGAAAACCAGGCTGAGAATTTTTGTTATTGAGGCATTGCATGGGATTTTGTACACTAGTGTAGTGCAGTGTACAAAATCCCATGCAAGGACTGCAGAAAACATTACATAGGACAAACAGGAAGACAGCTAACGATCCGCATCCATGAACACCAACTAGCCATGAAACGACACGACCAGCTATCCTTAGTAGCCACACACTCAGATGACAAGCAACATGAGTTCGACTGGGACAACACCACTATTATAGGACAAGCCAAACAGAACAGCCAGAGAATTCCTAGAGGCATGGCACTCATCCACAGATTCAATCAATAAGCACATCGACCTGGACCCAATATACCGGCCACTGCAGCGGACAGCTGGAACTGACAACCGGAAGCAGCAGATACAAACCACTATAAATGCTGGAGGAAATATCACAGAAGCGCTTCACAGGAGGCTCCCAAGCACTGAGGATGTCACCTAGACAGGGGACGAAACGTCTGCAACACAAATTCCCAGCTCGGCGAACAGAACCAGAACAACTAGCAACAGCTCCTTGCAGTTAAGTCTACAGCAGAGTAAAGGGGACATTCGAAAGGAGCTGGGAAGAGTATAGGTCCAACACGTTCCCTCGAAAGTGTACTTTAGGAGCAATAGGGTCATAGAACTCGACATCTAGGTCAATTCAGGACTGGATAAGAAAAAAGACAAGGACATTTAGCAAGTCCAAAGGGAACACTTCAGCTGTGGCCCCAGACAAATTCATGGAGTGAAGGAAGAAACTTAAGAGATCAAACAAAAGTGCAAAAATGGGGCATGAAAAAAGATTTGAGAACAGGATTAGGGAGAATCCAGAGATATTTTATAAATACATTAATAACCAGGGGAAAGAGTTAGGCCCATTAGGGACCAAGGAGACAACTTTTGTTTGAAGCCACAGATACTGGAAAGGTGTTGAATGAATAATTCTTTGCGGTCTTTACTCTGGAAAAGGAGAACGTAGGTACGGAATTCAGGAAAGGGATTGTGAGGAACTTGCACAGTTTAATATAGGAAATAGGGAGGTACTGTTGTGATTAAAAAACAACAAATTTCCTGGCCCGGATGAATTGTAATTTCAAGTTGCTGAGGGAGACGAGGCAAGAAAAGGCAATGGTTTCAGCACAATATTTTAATGCCTCTGTTCACAGAGAAAGAGCCAGAAGTCCAGAGTATTGCTAATGCAATTCCACTTTTTAAGATGGGCAGTAGAGACGAACCAGAAAATTACAGGCCGGTAAGTCTCATGTCAGCAGTAGGAAAACTATTGGAGAAACTTCTAACTGAACAAATTAATACCCACCTGTAAGGGCATAGGATAATTAGGGATATCGTCATGGCTTTGTCAGAGGGAGGTCCTGCCTAACAAATTTGTTAGAATTTTTTGAAAACGTGATCAAGTGTGCAGATGAGGGAAGTTCAGTTGACGTTGTTTACATAATTTTAGCAAAGCTTTTGACGAGATCCCACATGGGAGACTTATTGAGAAGATTAAAGCACGTGGAACTTGTGGATCAGAAACGGGCTGAGTCATAGGACACTAAGGATAGTAGTAGAAGGCTATTCGAATGACTGGAGGCTGGTTTCTAGTAGTGTACTAGAAGCATCAGTACTGGGATCCTTTATTGTTTGTTACATACATAAATGTATAGATGAAAACTTGGGAGGAACGTGAACCAAATTTGCAGATGACACCAAGATTGGTAGTGCAGTTAATAGCGAAGATACTGGTAAGTTAAAGGACGATATAAAAGGGTCAATCAGATGGGCAGATGGCATTTAATCCTGGCGGAGAATATTTAGTGAATGGCAGGATACTAGATTGCTTAGAGACCTTGGGTTAATTATTCACAGATCTCTGTAGTCAGCAGAGCACATGAATAGGATAATTAAGGTGGAATATGGGACACTTGTTTTCGATCATGAGTATAGGAGCAGGAAAGTAATGTTGGAGTTGTACAGAGCACTGGTCAGGCCACAACTGGAGTACTGTTGTTCCTATATGGAATCTCAGGTATCTGTACAGTAATGAACAACTCCAGAGGTGAAAGCAAACTAGCAATGATGAGGAAAGTCAAAGGATTACAAAAGGCCAGAATTGGAGAACCGCAGCTTACTGTTATGATGATGTAGGGGTACTGTACCTTTAAGTGAGTTGAAATGCTAACAAAGACTTAGAGAAGCAGAGGGTACAGAACAAGGAAACAACATAACATTTGGTTGAAACAACCAACTAAGAGCTGTGTTGCCTGGAAAAAAAATTCAAATTTGACCAGTTTAAATTGTACTGAAAATGTGTTGCTGGTTAAAGCACAGCAGGTTAGGCAGCATCTCAGGAATAGGGAATTCGACGTTTCGAGCATAAGCCCTTCATCAGTTTAAATTGTGCCCCAAGATACCAAACTCCAATCAAATTTGAATTTAGTATTTGACAATATTAAAACTAATGAAATGATCCAATGTTTTGGGATATAAATATTAGACATTTTGAACAGTTAGCCAGAGCGGCAAAGAGAACTGCCAAAAGACTAACAGATGTAGGTTGCCAGTAAAAGCTCTCTGAGAGGTACCTGTCTAGAGAAGGAGTGTGCATAGAATAAAACATTGAGAAACATCACTTGCACAGAAAAAACATCCAAACCGACCTGGAGAGAGAATCTAAAGAGGAATCTACAGAGGATACGTGTCAAAGCTGTCTGGTTTTGATATGTGATTTTTTTTTGTAAATTGTAAACAGGGTTTTTAGTCGGACCAGTATTGTCATGGGGGAGATAAAAGATAGGTTTAAGAGAAAGGAGTTGTAAATAGTTGTCAGTTAATATTCTCTGCTAGACTTAAAGAATAAAGTTCTTAAATTCTTACATTAAATAGTGACTTTGGGGGATGGTTCTTTACCTCTCGAATTCTAACAGATTACAGCACGGGGTGAATCTTCTCTGTGTGGCTGGTATAAATTAGCAGCGGAGTTTAGCTGTGTCTTAATCGTTTGGGGGCTCGTCGCCAGGATTTGAAGAATTTGGGTCTCTGATTCATGGTTTGAACAGGCTTAGACAGATCTAGTCTGAGATTTGGATAGATTTGGAGTATGAAAAATGCCCAGTAGATTTAAACACATGCAGGTTAGTGTCCTGGACCTTTAAATAAAACATAAGTGAGACAATTTGTTTAATTTCGGTGACTGGTGGTTGATTAAAGTGAAAGAGAGAGAAATGGCTCTTAAAATTCCTAAAGGAGTTCTGGAATTTGAAGATGATTCTCAAATTTGCCAAGACAGTTTAGAAGGAAAGAAAAAGGCCATAGTTTTAGAGAATCAGCAAAGAAATTAGATTTGGGTTTAACCAAGGACAAAAGTAAAGCTGACATTGTAAGGGAGTTACTCAAACATTTAGGCGTGTCAGAGAAACAGACAAGTGCAGTAGAGGTAGTGCGGGGGAGTGAGGTGGAGGGGGGGGGGGAAATCGGGGGATCTTGAGAAGTTGCGACTTAATCAGCAAAGTCAAATTAACAGGATGGAGACAAAGAAAAGATAGTGATGAGAGTGTGTATAAGGTATGAGAATTAAGTTTAGGGTTGCTTGACAAAGGCTCAGCCAGCATGATTGTAAGGTTACCTAATCAATATTAGATGTTGCCTTATTTGGATGCTACTCCCTGTAAGTGACTATATAATTTCTTAAGAATATACTGTTTGGAAGAAGAGCAAGAAATCATGTCTTTGCATCCATGGGCTCGCGCTCTCTCCAGGGGTCAGAATAAAAAAGGTAGAGCTATACTGTGTCCGAGTGTTTGCTTCAACTGATATGAAAATGGGATGATAATGATATGTAGAAATGTCAAAACTCTGCCACATTTTGATGAGAAAGATGTTGAAGCCTTCTTTACTTCATTTGAAAAATTGGCTAGGCAGATGGAGTGGCCGGAGGATTTATGGGTAATGCTAGTTCAGACTAAACTGGTAGGCAGAACTAATCAGGTATTTGCCACACTGTCAGATGAGGGGTCAAGAGATTATGAAGAGGTCAAACAGGCTATTTAAATGCTTATGAATTGTTACCAGAAGTGTATAGACAGTGGTTCAGAAACAAAGGAGGAACCAGGTCAGATTTATGTTGAATGCAAAATAATTAAGCATGGTAATTTTCATTGATGGGTGCGTGCTTTAAAGATAGATAGGACCTTTGAGGCTCTAAGAGAGATTATTCTGCTGGAAGAGTTTAAAAACTCACTTCCAGAGATGATAAGAATTCACGTGGAGGAACAGAGAGTTCAGGAAGTGAGAAGGGCAACAGAATTAGCAGATGAGTACATGTTGGTGCATAAGACAAGCTTCCGGCCAGAATTTCATCCTGTGAGGGATAGAAGTTGGGAGAAGGGGAGATCCTATACTACAAAACAAAGAGTAGAGAACACTAGTAAGAGTTCACCACAAGTTAAAAAAGAAACCCAAGAGGGTGAAAAGGAGGTGAAAGGTCTCAGGTGTTTTTACTGTGGAGTTACAGTTCTGGTCGTTAAAAGCATTGTGGGAAAAAATGCAGCAAAGGTAGCTAAGCCAGTGGCATTAGTGAAGGTAGGAAAGGAAACCCCAAGAAGAGCCGAGGAGATGCAGGAGCGTGCAAAGCCTAGGCAGGGGCTGGGTATGGAGTTAGTGCCTGATCTCTACAAAGAATTTGCCTCTGTGGGTAAAGTTTACTCAGAAAGAACAGGGAGAGAAGGACCCGAAATTATAATTTTGAGAGATACAGGATCTAACCAGTTGCTGATAGTCAGAGATGAGCAAATATGCATTCCTTTTAATCTGTTACCAGAGAGTGTAGTAACTTGTGGGATAGTGTTGGAGTGCCAACTCAAGACTGTGGGAGTTACAGTGAGAGTAATTGACAGTGTGTCAGTTCCAGGAGTAAAAAATGAGGTCTGCAGATGCTGGAGATCACAGCTGCAAATGTGTTGCTGGTCAAAGCACAGCAGGCCAGGCAGCATCTCAGGAATAGAGAATTCGACGTTTCGAGCATAAGCCCTTCATCAGGAACCTGATGAAGGGCTTATGCTCGAAACGTCGAATTCTCTATTCCTGAGATGCTGCCTGGCCTGCTGTGCTTTGACCAGCAACACATTTGCAGCTGTCAGTTCCAGGAATCCAGTTTGTTCTTGTGAATGATTTAGCAGGGTCCAAGGTGGGTGTGACACCCCTTGTGGTGGAGAAACCCAAGGTAAACCAAGAAACTGAGGAGTTAAAACAGAAATATCCTGGTATTTTACCAGACTGTGTAGTAATCTGATCCCATTATTGTACGTCACAGCACGAAGCAAAAAGTAAAGAGAAAGATGAAGGAGTTGAGGTTCAGTTAGCAGACAGTGTTTGACGTAATGTTACAGGAAAAACCTGAACAGGCAGAGGGTCAGGGAGAAGTGTTAGGCCTGAAAGGCTAAGGGACTTTCAACAGCAAGACAAGATAATACAAGATAGATATGTGGATGCGTATTCGAAAAACGAGGCAGAGAATACTCCAGAGGGTTATTATCTGAAAGATAGAATCCTAAGACGGAAACGGTGACCACGGCAGGTTAGTGCAGAGGAGAAACGGGCCGAAGGGCACCAGATTCTGTTGCCAGTAGCATACAGACAGGAAGTGTTACGAGTAGTACATGAATATCTGTAGGAGGTCACCTAAGGGTACGAAAGGCTCAGGCTAAAGGTACAGAAACATTTTTATTGGCCTGGAATGCACAAGGATGTGGTTAAATTTTGCTGTGTGTGTCATACATGCCAAATGGTAGGTAAGCCACAGGTGGTAACAAAACCAGCAACATTGTTGCCGATTCCCGCATCTGAAGAACCTTTCATGTGAGTTATAATTGATTGTGTAGGTCCCCCCCAGACAACTAAACGTGTGAACCAGTACTGATTACCCTTAATGAATGTGTCCACCAGATTTCTAGAGGCAATTCCATTACAGAGTATGAAGGCAAAAAGGATGGTAGAAGAGTTAGTAGCTTTCTTCACATGATATGGGCGACCAGAGAGATTCAGTCAGACCAAGGGTCAAATTTTACTGCTAGGCTGTTTGAGATGGTTATGGATAGCTTAGGTATACAGCACTTTAAATCCAGTATTTATCATCCTGACTCTCAGGGAGCTTTAGAAAGGTGGTATCAGACCTTGAAGACCATGTTGAGAGCGTACAGTCAGGATTGCCCAATTGATAGGAATAAAGGTATGCCATTCATATTGTTTGCCATTAGAGATGCCCCCAGTGAATCTACTCAGTACACTCCCTTCGAGTTAATATTCAGGCATGAAGTGAGAGACCCTTTGAAGTTAAATAAAAATTGACAGGACCAAAGTAGGAGATCTCATACTTAGATTATGTATTGGAGGTGGGAGAGAGATTAAATCGAGTAGGTGAGTTAGGTGAACAGCACCTAAACAGGACACAGCATAGAATGAAGCAAGTGGCAGAAAAAAGCTCTGAGATTCAGACATTTTCCTGAGGGGATGACATGTTAGTACTGTTACCTGTGGTTGGAGATCCCTTCAAAGCAAGGTTTAATGGTCCCTATCAAATTGAGAAAACGTTGAGTCAGGTAAAGTATCTGGTAAAGATGCCAGATAGAAAAAAAACAGTATTGGGTATACTATGTGAACACGTGGAAACCGTATTATATTAGACAGAAAGAACTGGAGAACCAGGTGTTAAGTTACTGCCCCGCAGAGTGAGCAATCAAATCCAGATGATGTGAATTTTGATGTGCCTCAAAGTAGATTAAAAGTGAAATAGTCCTTGAGGAGTGGGATAGGTTAGTAAGCTATCTGTCTCAGGAGCATTGAACACAGTTGAAAGATTTGTTACTGCAGTATAAGATCATATGTAAGAATCAGCTGGGGAGGACTAATGCTGTTGTACACAAAGTAGATGTAGAGAATACTGCTCCGCTAAAACACTACCCCTATTGGTTTAATCCTTTCAAAAAGGAGACAGGCCCAGGAGGTGGTGGAGGCCATGTTCAATGAGGATATCACTGAGGTGAAAGTGAGGACTGTAGATGCTGGAGATTAGAGTGGCATTGAACTGAGCCAGAGCGAGTGGAGCTCGCCGATCGCCTTAATTCCGAAACTGGATGGGACTCAACGATTTTGTGTCGATTATGAGAAGGTCAACGCCTTTACAAAAATCAGACTCATATTCAATTCGGAGAGTGAAGGACTGTATCAAGAAAATCAGAGAAGCCAGTTACATCACCAAGTTGGACTTACTGCGTGGTTACTGCCAGGTACCTTTATCAGAGATAGTGAAAGAAATTTCTGCATTTGTAACCCCAAATGAACTATATCAATTTAAAGTGATGCCCTATGGAATGAGGAATGTACCCACCACATTCCAAAGACTCACGAACAGAGCTGTGACTGGATTAACAAACTGTGCAGTCTATTTGAACGATGTAGTGATCTTTAGTTGGCAGAGTTCTTTAGTTAGCTGGTAAAGCTGGCAAAGCCCTGAATGACTACGGGAAGCAAAACTGGTAATAAACGTAAAACTGAATTCACCAAAGCAGAGTTGACATTCTTGGGACATAACATCAGTAATGGAAAGTTGACCCCAAGGAACGCAAAGACGAAGGCCCACCGAGAATTTCCACAACCAACTTCGAAGCAAGAGGTTTGATTCGTAGGACTAAGCAGATTCTCTCGTAAGTTTGTGCCAAACTTCAGCAGCGTCGTGGCACCGTTAACCGATTTGTTGAAGAACATAATGTTTCAGTGGAGAGAACAACGCCAGGAGGCATTCAACCATTTGTAAGCAATATTAGCCACTGCACCAGTTTTAGCTATATCAAACTTTTTCAAGACCTTTTAAAGCTACCATTGATGCTAGTGACATTGGGGTTGGAGCTGTACTGCTACAGGAGGATGAGGATGTGATTGAACTGCCGGTTGGTTACTTTTAGAAGAAACAACATCCACCAGAGGAAATACTCCACGATCGAAAAAGAACTATTGAGTTCGGTAGTGGCTATACAAGATATTAAAGTGTATGTCATGAACAATGTGTTGGAGACGGTTGTGTACACAAATCAGAATCCTCTTACAGTCTTAGAACACTTTAAAGACAAGATTGAGACAATTGCGGTAGAGTCATATGCTACAAACTTTTAATTTACATATCATACATGTGCAGGTCGTAAGAATGCAATCACAGATGCGTTGTCGTGGATTTAACAGATAAAGTATAGATAAGATATATCTATTCCATGTTATATATATGAAGGAGGAAGTTAATACGAACTTAAAGTCATATACATATCATGATACTGTAGTTAAAGATTAGAGAAAAAATTAAGCCATCTTTTCATTATTATGGTTCATTTTTTCTTAACGGGTTATGAAGATGCTATGAAGATATAGGGGTACTGTACCTTTAAGAGAGTTAAAAAGTTAGCAAGGACTTAGAGAAGCACAGAGTACGGAACAAGGTAACAATGTAATATTTGGTTGAAACAACTAGCTAAGAGCTGTGTCGCCCGGACACAAAAATAAATTGAAATTCGGCCAATCAGGTTAAATTATGCCCCAAGATACCAAATTCATATCAAACTTGAATTTAGTATTTTGACAATATTAAAACCAAATGAAATGACCCAATGTTTTGGGGCATAAATATCAGATATTTTGAACATTTAGCCAGAGCAGCAAAGACCAATAGATGTAGGCTGCTGGTTAGAGCTCTGAGAGGTACTTGTCTGGAGAAGGAGCATGTATAGAAAAAAACATCGAAACTGACCTGGAGAGAGAATCTAAAGAGAAAAACCTACAGAAGGCACTCGGTAAAGCTGACTGGTTTTGAAATGAGTTTTTTTTGTAAACCATAATTGGGATTTTTAATCTGACCAGTACTATAGGGGGGAGATAAAAAAAGGTTTAAGAGAAACGACTGTAAATAGTTGCCAGTTAATATTCTCTGTTAGACTTAACGAATACAGTTCTTAAATTTTTACTTTAAATATGACTTTAGGGGATTTTTTTTGCCTCACGAATTCTAACAGATTACAGTACGGGGTGAATCTTTTCTGTGTGGCTGGTATAAATTAACAGCGGGGTTTACCCTGTGTCTTAACATTTCTCAGAAAGAAAATGGGTGGAAGAGGTTACAAAGATAGGAAGAGGTAGGAAAACAAGGAATTAAATTTTAAAGTTGAGGTAATATCAAACTGGGAGTCAATGCAAGTCAGCAAGCACAGGGACTGATCCTTCCCCATAGGTTGGAAAGCAGTTTCTTCTCTCAGAATAGCATAATCATATAGGATTTTAAAGCAATTTTTTTTTAACATTTCAGAAATTTAACTCCAAATATCAGAATGGGATAGAGAACAGTCGACACAAAACTTGAAGCAAAACCAGAATGTCAGTTCAAAAAACCAAAATGTAACACAGAGCCATAAAATCTGTTACTTACAACCACATTAAGCAGTCCACCATAGGGTCCAATGTCCGGTTGCCACAAGCCCAAAATGTTCCGGTAAGGGTGCAGCACTGCGGCAAACATCAGAACTACTTTCAGTTTCTCACATTGATACAAATGTCAGACCAAACCTCCAGCCCCAACAAAGTCACACGTCAAACCCAACTAAATTGGATATTGTGAAGCTGATCAAATGGGAATTGAAAGCAGATAGGAGGGAAGGAATGAGCGCAGTCAACTGATCTGTTGGGTTACAGGTCTGGTAATCGCCCAAATAATCCTCCTAGCAACACAATGCATAATTAATCACAATTAACAAAATGCAATTAGTCCCATCCAAACAGCAAAAGTGAAACTCAACATCTTAGTTTTGACATGCATCTCAGTACTAATAACCTGTGACATGGTTAATATGGAGCAAAATTACCATCATTCTGATGTTCAGAGTGCCAGTGTTTAAATATATGACACTGTCATTTTACTGCTTACAACAATATGACGGACATCTTTGGATCCTCTTTGGTCAAAGGTGAGGTCCCAGAGGAATGGAGAATAGCCAATGCTGACCCATTGCTTAAGGGATAATCCAAGAAACTATAGGCCTGTGAGCGTCATGTCAGTGGTGGGGAATTTATTGGAAAAGATTCTTAGGGACAAGATTTAAGTGCATTTAGAAGGAAATGGACTTATTAGCAACAGACAGCATTGTCTTGTGCAGGGAAGGTCATGCCTCACTAACGTGATCAAGTTATTTTGAAGAGGTGATGAAGATGATTGATGAGGGAAAAGCAGTTATTGACAAGATCCCCTCATGGCAGACTGGCACAAAAGATGAAGTCACATAGTATCAGGGTGAACTGGCAAGATGGGCACAGAACTGGTTTAGTCATAGGGAAGAGTGGAAGCAGTGGAAGGATATTTTTCGGAATGGCAGGTTGTGACTAGTGGTGTTGCACAGACATCAGTACTGGAACCTCTGCTGTTCGTGGTCTACATAAATGATTTGGAGAAAAACACAGCTGCTCTAATTAGTAAGTTTGAAGATGATACAAAGATTGGCAGTGTTGCGAAGAGTGAGAAGGATTATCAGAAGATACAACAGGATATAGATCAGTTGGAGGCTTGGGCAGAAAAATGACAGATGGAGTTTAATTTAGACTAATGCGAGGTGATACATTTTGAAAGGTCAAGTTGGAGGCTGCAGCAGGACATTGACAGGATGCAGAGATGGGCTGAGAGGTGGCAGATGGAGTTCAACCTGGATAAATGCGAGGTGATGCATTTTGAAAGGTCGAATATGAAAGCTAAGTACAGGATTAAGGATAGGATTCTTGGCAGTGTGGAGGAACAGAGGTACATAGATCCCTTAAAATGGCCGCCTAAGTGGACAGGGTTAAGAAAGCATATGGTGTTTAGGCTTTCATTAACAGGGAGATTGAGTTTGAGAGTTGCGAGATCTTGTTGCAGCTCTATAAAACTTTGGTTAGACTGCACTTGGAATACTGTGTCCAGTTCTGGTCGCCCTATTATAGGAAAGATGTGGATACTTTGGAGATGGTTCAGAGGAGGTTTACCAGGATGCTGCCTGGACTGGAGGGCTTACCTCATGAAGAGATGTTGACTGAGCTCGGACTTTTTTCATTGGAGAAAAGGAGGAGGAGAGGGGACCTAATTGAGGTATACAAGATAATGAGAGGCATAGATAGAGTCGATAGCCATGGACTATTTCCCAAGGCAGAAATGGCTAACATGAGGGGTATTGTTTTAAGCTGGTTGGAGGAAAGTATAATGGGGATGTCAGAGGCGGGTTCTTTACACAGAGTTGAGAGAGCATGGAATGCATTGCCAGCAGCAGTTGTGGAAGCAAGGTCATTGGGGACATTTAAAGAGACTGCTGGACATGCATATGGTCACAGAAATTTGAGAGTGCATACATTAGGATCAATGGTCGGCACAACATCGTGGGCTGAAGGGCCTGTTCTGTGCTGTACTGTTCTATGTTCTATAAGTACAGGTGGAAATTATACAGTGAATGGCAGAACCCTGAGACATCTGGGTTTTGCAGGTCCACACATCACTGAAGGTGACACTGCAGATAGAGAAGGGAGTAAAGAAAGTCTATGGCATGCCTGACTTCATTCAAAGGGGCAATGAGTTGCAAGTTATGCTGCAACTTTGTGGAACTTTAGTTAGACCACAATTGGAATACTGCTTACAGTTCTGGTCACTAAACTACCAGAAGAATACGAATGCTTTGCAGAGGGCACAGAAAGGTTTACCAGGATGTTGCCTGGTATGGGGGGATTTTAGCTCTGAAGAAACGTTGGATAGACTGGGTTTATTTTTATTGGAATGCTGTAAGTTGATGGGCGATATAATAGGAGTTTAAAAGATTGTGGATGGCATGGGTAGAGTGGAAAGTATAAAGATCCCACTCCCAGGGTGGAAGGGGAGGGGTCAAATACTCAGGGACACAGGTTCAAAGTGCAGGGGAAGGAGGGGCTTCAAAGAAATGTGCGATGCAAGTTTTTCACACAAAAGGTGGTGAATACCTCAAACATGCTGCCAAAAGTGGTCGAAGCAGACACAAAAGCAGCATTCAAGAAACACCCGGACAAAAATATGAACAGGAAGAGAATAGAGGGATAAAGGAAGAGAAGACAGTTTTAGTATGGAAGGACAAAATGTGGCAGCACAGGCACATTCTTTGTTCTACAATCTTATCCGAATCTATTTACGTAAAATGACAAACATGCACTAAATCCATTGGCAATGGGGTAGTTTTATAAAGTATATTTCTGCTGATGGGTGAACAGTCCAATTCATGAGGTACAGGTTCTGTCAAGTGGTTATCAGCCATTGACTGTGGCTTGTTGTTGGTGCCTGTTTCCACTGTCAATGATTATCATGGCCCTCAGCTGTCCAAAGGTAGCATTGCCACTTCTGTCCATTTTTGGTTTGTGTCCCCAGGTTTGAAAATGAAGGTTTAGGACCTTCATGTTTGTTTGAAAGAGTTTTTGATTAGATTAGATTCCCAGGTGCGGAAGCAGGCCCTTTGGCCCAACAAGTCCATACCGACCCTCCAAACAGTAACCCACCCAGACATTCCCCTACTCATTTTGTGTTTATCAGCAGCAGCAGCAACTCGAAGGGTGGGAGCACGGGCCAGGGGCCTGCCGGGAGCAGTGAGTCACTGATTTGTGCTTTAACATCTGAAGTCAGAAAGCAGAGGTTTCTGGGAAAGGAAGGACTTCTGTTTTTTTTTATTTCCATCCAGCTATATAAGTCAGTGTTTTCTCAACCCGATACACTACCTTTGGAGGGCCTCCCACCCAACCGCATCCTCTAACCTTAAAGACTAGAGACAAATCAGCTAAGCGTCTCTTCTTTTTTACTTTATAAGGTGACTAGCAGGGATGGCAGTGCAAGGAGAGCAATGTTCCTCCTGCATGATGTTTGAGGTGAGGGATGCCATTAGTGCCCCATCCAAGTACATCTGCAGGAAGTATACCCAATTCTCACTCCTCCAAGACAGTGTTAGGGAACTGAGGCAGGAGCTGGATGAACTTCAGATCATTTGGGAGGCAGAGGCTGTGATAGGTAAGAGTTACAGAAAAGTGGTTACTCCGAGGCATGAAGAATGCTGGGTGACAGTCAGTGGACAGATCCCCTGTGGTCGCTCCCCTGAAAAACATGTATACCATTTTGGATACTGTTGAGGGGGACGACTTACCAGGGGCATCTAGTGGAGCCCAGGTCTCTGGCACAGAGCCTGTCCCTGTTGCAAGGTCACCTACCTTATTTTGAGGGAAAGGAGGAGAGTGTTAGTCATTGGTGACTCAATAGTTGGAGGCTCAGATAGAAGGTTTATTGGGAACGAACGAGACTCACGGTTGGTGTGTTGCCTGCCAGGTGCCAGGGTCGGTGATGTCTCAGATTGTATCTTTGGGGTCCTGAAGGAAGAGGGTGACCAGCCTCAAGCCTCATAGGGATGTAAGGCAGGATTTCAGGGAGCTAGGGTGGAAGCGGAGAGCTAGAACAAACAGTTGTTATCTCTGGTTTGTTACCCATGCCACATGATAGCGAGGCAAGGAATAGGGAGAAATATCAGCTGAACACGTGGCTGCAGGGATGGTGCAGGAGGGAGGGTTTCTGGTACTTGGATAATTGGAGCTCATTCTGGGGAAGGTGGGATCTGTACAAACAGGACGGTCTTCATTTGAACCAGAGGGGTACTGATATCCTGGGAGGGAAATTTGCTGGTGCTATTTGGGTGGGTTTAAACTAGCTCAGCAAGGGGATGGGAACGTGAGGTGTAGTTGCAGTGCACAGGAGGATTGAGAGTAGGGAGGACAGGGACAGGATTTCAGGGTCAAAGGAATGTGCTGGCAAACAGCAAACTGGTTTGAAGATGTAAAAAATGAGGTCTGCAGATGCTGGAGATCACAGCTGCAAATGTGTTGCTGGTCAAAGCACAGCAGGTTAGGCAGCATCTCAGGAATAGAGAATTCGACGTTTCACCCTCACCTTGACCTCCTTCCACCTATCCCACCTCCATCGCCCCTCCCCCTAGTCCCTCCTCCCTACCTTTTATCTCAGCCGGCTTGGCTCTCTCTCTCTTATTCCTGATGAAGGGCTTATGCTCGAAACGTCGAATTCTCTATTCCTGAGATGCTGCCTAACCTGCTGTGCTTTGACCAGCAACACATTTGCAACTGGTTTGAAGATGTCTACTTCAACTCCAGAAGTATCCAAAATAAGGTAGGTGACCTTGCAGCATGGATAGGTACCTAGGACTTTGATGTTGTGACCATTTCGGAGACATAGATAGAGCAGGGTGAGGAATGGATGTTGCAGGTTCCAGGGTTTAGATCTTTCATTAAGAACAGGCAAGGTGGTAAAAGAGGGGGAGGAGTAGCCTGGTTAGTCAAGGATAGTATAACGGTGGCTGAGAGAACTTTTGACGAGGACTCGTCTACTGAGGTGGTGTGGGCTGAGGTTAGAAACAGGAATGAGAGGTCACACTGCTTGGAGTTTTTTTAAAAATAGGCCTCCGCAGAGTTCCAGGGATGTAGAAGAGGGGATTGGCAAAACTATTCTGGGTAGAAGTGAAAGTAACAGGGTGATCTCAATGGGGGACTTTAACTTCCCCAACACTGTACTAGATTTATAGCATTTCCAGTCATCAGATGGATCAGTTTTTGTCCAATGTGTACAGGAGGATTTCCTGACACAGTATGTAGAAGGGCTGACAAGAGGGGAGGCCACACTGGATCTGGTGCTTCATAATTAAAGGGAAGAGTAGGCAGGGAGCAGATGAATGCAAAAAAAAACTGGAGGCCTGAAATGCATCTACTTTAATACAAGGAGCATAGTGTGTAAGGCAGATGAACTTAGGGCTTGGATTGGTGCCTGGGAGTATGACATTATTGCAATCACAGAGACTTGGTTGAAGGAAGGGCATCATGATTGGCAACTGGATGTTCCAGGATATAGATGCTTCAGACAGGACAGGGAGGGAAGTAAAGGGGGGTGGTGGTGGTGGTGGTGGAGTAGCATTGCTGGTCAAGGACGATATCACGGCTGTGCTAAAGGAGCACACTATGGAAGTCTTGGGCAGTGAGGCATTATGGGTGGAGCTGAGAAATAAGAAGGGTGCAGCTACATTGTTGGGGCTGTAGTACTGGCCGCCCAACAGTGAGCGTGAGGTAGAAGAATAAGTAGGTAAACAGATTACAGAAAGATGTAGAGGCAATAAGGTAGTGGTGATGGGAGATTTTAATTTTCCCAACATTGACTGGGATACACTTAACGTCAGAGATCTGGATGGGGTAGAATTTGTAAGAAGCGTCCAGGAGAGTTTTCTAGAGCAGTATGTCAATAGCCCAATGAGGGAAGGGCCATATTGGACCTGGTACTGGGGAACAAGATAGGACAGGTGGTAGAAGTTGTGGTGAGGGATTTCTTTGGGAACAGTGACCACAATTCTGTAAGTCTTAGAATACTCTTAGTTAAAGAAGGGAGTGGTTCTAAGGGAAGAGTACTAAACTGGGCTAAGGTCAATTATATCAAAATTAGGCAGGAGCTCGGCAATGTGGATTGAACACAGCTATTTGAAGGGAGGTCCACATTTGAGATGCAGGAGGCTTTCAAAGATAGGTTAAAGATAGTGCAGGATAGGCATGTCCCATTGAAGGCAAAGGATAGGAAGGGCAAGGTTGGTGAATTGTGGATGACAGGAGAAATCTTACAACTAGCCAAGAGGAAAAGGGAAGCGTACATAAGATCTAGGCAGCTAAGAACAGAACGGGTCCTGGAGGAATATTGGAAGATAGGACGTGTCTTAAACAAGGAATCAAGCGGGCTAAAAGGAGTCATGAAAAAGTTTAAGTGAGCAGAATTAAGGAGAATTCCAAAGCACTTTATTCTTATATAAGAAGCAAATAGGTAACTAGAGAAAGGATTGGTCCACTAAAGGATAATGAAGGAAGGCTGTGTGTCAAACCTGAGAGAATGGGCGAGATTCTGAATGATTACTTTGCGTCAGTGTTCACTGAGGAGAGGAACATGATGAATGTTGAGATTAGAGATAGAAGTTTGATTAGTCTGGATCATGTTGACATAATTCCAGTTATTAGCAGCGTACCATAAGGGTCAGTGTTCGGTCCACTGCTGTTCGTTATAGTTATAAAATGACCTAGATGAGGGCTTAGAAGGGTTTAACACAGAGTATTGTGTATGGTTCTGATCACCGCATTATGAGGAGGATATGGAGGCTTTGGAAAGGGTGCAGAGATTTACTAGGATGTTGCCTGGTATGGAAGGAATGTCTTACGAGGAAAGGCTGAGGGCTTTGAGGCTGTTCTTGTTAGAGAGAAGAAGGTTGAGAGGTGACTTAATAGAGACATACAAGATAATCAGAGGGTTAGATAGGGTGGACAGGGAGAGCCTTTTTCCAAGTACGAGGATGGCAAACATGAGGGGACACAACTTTAAAGTGAGGGGAGATAGGTAGAAGACAGTTGTCAGAGGAAGTTTCTTTACTCAGAGAGTAATAAGGATATGGAATGCTTTGCCTGCAACGGTAGTAGATTTGCCAAGTTTAAGTGCATTTAAGTCATCATTGGACAGGTACATGGACGTACATGGAATAGTGTAGGTTAGATGGGTTCAGATTAGTATGACAGGGTGACATCGAGGGCCGAAGAGCCTGTACTGTGCTGTAATGTTCAATGTTCTATGTGCTGGGTAGGCTAGAGCTTATTAAGCTGGACAAATCCCCAGGGAGGTGAGAGGGGAAACAGCTGGGGACCTGACAGACATCTTTGTGGCATCCTTAAATACAGGTGAGGTGCCGGAGGACTGGAGGGTTGCTCATGTTGTCCCCCTGTACAAGAAGGGTACTAGGGATATTCCGGGCAACTACAGAGCAGTCAGCCGGATGTCAGTGGTGGGACAGTTGCTGGAGAACGTACTGAGGGATAGGATCTATTTATATTTCAAAAAGAATGGGCTTATCAGTGATAGTTGAGGAACACTACTTTAAAGGATGGTGGTGGATAGGCGATGGTAAACATTTAAAGAGTGCACGGAGAAACTACAATATTTGTTCATTCTTGTAAAGCACAAAATTAAAACCAGAAAGATGGCCCAAACATGGCTGGCAATGGAAATTAGTGACAGTGTTAGATCCAAGGTGACTAAATTGACCAAAAAGAGAGCCAGAATTTACATGGCACCAGGTTATAGTTCAACTGGTTTATATGAAATCACAAGCTTTTGGAGTGCTGCTCCTTAGTCAGGTGATTTCAAATAAACCTGTTGGACTATTTATATTTGGAAAAGGATGAGCTTATCAGTGATAGGCAACATGGTTTTGTGTGGGGGATGTCGTGACTTACCAACTTAATAGAGTTCTTCGAGAAAGTGACCAAGTTGATAGATGAAGGAAGGACTGTTGATGTCATATACATGGACTTTAGTGAGGCATTTGATAAGGTTCCCCATGGTAGACTAATGGAGAAAGTGAAGTCACATGGTGTGCAGGGTGTTCTAGCTAGGTGGATAAAGAACTAGTTGAGCAACAGGAGACAGAGAGTAGTAGTTGAAGGGAGTTTCTCGAAATGGAGAAAGGTGACCAGTGGTGTTCCACAGGGGTCAGTGTTGAAGTCACTGTTGTTTGTAATATACACAAATGATCTGGAACAGGGCACTGATGGTATGATCAGCAAGTTTGCAGATGACAAAGATTGGTGGAGTAGCAGGAAGCATAAGGGACCATCAGAAAATACAGGAGGATATAGAGAGACTGGAGAGTTGGGTGGAAAAGTGACAGATGGATTTCAATCCAGACAAATGTGAGGTGATGCATTTAGGCAAGACTAATTCTAGAACAAATTATACAATGAATGGAAGAGCCTTGGGAAAAGTTGACAGGCAGAGAGATCTGGGAGTGCAAGTTCATTGTACCCTGAAGGTTGCTGCACAGGTGAATAGAGTGGTCAAGAAGGCATGTAGTATGCTTGCCTTCATTGGACGGGGTATTGAGTATAAGAGCTGGCAAGTCATGTTAACATTGTACAAGACTCTGGTTTGGCCGCATTTAGAATGCTGTGTACAGTCCTAGTCGCCACATTACCAAAAGGACGTGGACACTTTGGAGAGGGTGCAGAGAAGGTTTACGAGGATGTTGCCTTGTGTGGAAGGTGCTAGCTATGAAGAAAGGCTGAGTAGGTTAGATTTATTTTCATTAAAAGAAGGAGTTTGAGGGGGAGACCTGATTGAGGTTTACAAAATCATGAAGGGTATAGACAGGGTGGATAGAGAGAAGCTTTTTCACAGGGTGAAGGATTCATTAACGACAGGTCACGCTTTGAAGGTGAGAGGTGGAAAGTTTAAGGGGAATACACGCAACAAGTACTTCACACAGAGGGTGACAGGTGCCTGGAACGTGTTGCCAGCAGAGGTGGTAGAGGCAGGCACGGTAGATTCATTTAAGATGCGTCAGGACAGATGCATGAGTAGATGCGGAGCAGAGGGATACAGATACTTAGGAATTGAGCAACAAGTTTAGACAGTACATTTGGATCGGCTCAGGCTTGGAGGGCCGAAGGGCCTGTTCCTGGGCTGTAAATTTTCTTTGATGATGAGGTAAGATAGTTCAGATGAGTCGATGGAGAATTCCAGATCAGCTAGAAATGATTTAAAGAGAGAGTTAAGAACAAAGAGAGGACACGAGCAGTCTTTAGCAAATAGAATAAAGAACCCTAAAGTTTTCTATAGGTATTTGAGGAATAAAAGACAAAATAACTAGGGTAGGAATAGGGCCAGTCAAAGACAGATATGGGAAGTTGAGTGTGGACCCTGTAGAGATCTGAGACGTGCTAAACGAACATTTCTCATCGGTTTTCAGGGAAAAGGAGTGTAATGTAGAGGAGAAGAACGAGGTCAGAAATATTAGACTAGAAAGGATCGAGGTTTGTTCCGAACAGATGTTATCAATTCTAGATGGAGTGAAAGTAGACAAGGCCCCGGGCCAGATGAGATTTATCCGAGGATTCTCTGGGAAGCTAGGAAGGAGATAGCAGAGCCTTTGGCTTTGATATACGAGTCGGCATTGTCTACAGGTTTAGTACCAGAGGACCGGAGGATTGCAAATGTTGTGCCCTTGTTCAAGAAGGGAGGTAGAGTTGATCCAGGTAATTCTAGACCAGTGAGCCTTACTTCTGTTGTAGGAAAGGATTATAAAAGATGAGATTTATAATCATCTAGCAAGCAATAATTTGATTTCAGAAAGTCAACATGGTTTTGTCAAGGGCAGGGCGTGTCTCACAAACCTCTGAGTTTTTTTGAGAAGGTGACCAAGCATGTAGATGAGGGTAGGACAGTTGACGTGGTAAACATGGACTTCAGTAAAGCCTTTGATAAGGTTACACATGGTTGGCTGTTGGAGAAAATGCAAAGGCCTGGAATTGAGGGTGATTTAGCAGTTTGGATTAGAAACTGGCTTTCTGGAAGAAGGCAGCAAGAGGTGGTTGATGGAAAGTATTCAGCCTGGAGTCCGGTTACTAGTGGTGTGACACAAGGATCTGTTTTGGGACCACTGCTGTTTGTCATTTTTATAAATGACTTAGACGCAGATATAGGTGGATGGATTAGTAAATTTGTAGATGACACTACAGTCGGTGGAGTAGTGGACAGTTTGGAAAAATGTTACAGGTTGCAGGGGGATTAGGACAAACTGCAGAATTGAGCTGAGAGCTGGCAAATGGAGTTCAATGCAGCTAAATGGGAGGTGATGCACTTTGGGAAGAATAACAGGAAAGCAGAGTACTGAGTCAATGGAAAGATTCTTTGTAGTGTGGATGTGCAGAGGGATCCTGGAGTCCATGTACGTAGATCCCTGAAAGTTGCCACCCAGGTTGATCGTGCTGTTAAGGTGGCATATAGTGTGTTAGGTTTCATTTGTAGAGGGATTGAGTTCTGGAGCTGCAATATTATGCTGCAACTGTACAAAACGCTACTGCAGCCACACTTAGAATATTGTGCATAGTTCTGGTCGCCATATTTCAGGAAGGATGTGGGAGCATTGGAAAAGGTGCAGAGGAGATTTATCAGGATGTTGCCTGGTCTGGAGGGAAGGTCTTATGAGGAAAGGCCGAGAGACTTGGGTTTGTTCTCATTGGAAAGAAGGCAGCTAGGAGGGGATTTGATAGAGACATACAAAGTGATCAGAGGATTAGATAAGGTAGACAGTGAAAGACTTTTTCCTCGGATGATGACATCAGCTTGTACGAGGGGGCATAACTACAAATTGAGGGGTGATAGATTTAAGACAGATGTCAGAGGCAGGTTCTTTAGTCAGAGAGTGATAAGGGCGTGGAATGCACTACCTGCTGAAGTAGTCAACTCAGCCACATTAGGGAGATTTAAACAACCCTTGGATAAGCACATGGATGATTTTGGGACAGTGCAGGGGAATAGTTCACAGGTCGGCGCAACATCGAAAACCGAAGGGCCTGTTCTGCGCTGTATTGTTCTATGTTCTAGCACCTGTCGTGATGGGCAATTTAGAATGGCCAATTCACGTGACCTGCACCTCTTTGGACTGTGGGAGGAAACCGGAGCACCCAGAGGAAACCCACACAGACATGGGGTGAATGTGCAAACTCCACGCAGAAGCCACCCGAGGCTGGAATCGAACCTGGATCCCTGGCGCTGCGAGGCAGCAGTGCTAACCACTGAGCCACCATGCCACCCTTTTTTGAAGCAGAGCTTTGAGTATCCCACTAACCATCTAGGTCGGGCTACCCCACCATACAGAAAATCTATGGTAATGCATCCAAATTCCATTCTGCCAACGTGCCTGACAGTGAGTAGTTTCTGCTCCATGAGTGCGAGCATTCTGGAGTCATTTGTCTTTACATCAACAGATACTATGGAATAATGTTGAAGCTTAAACCATCAGATTGTACGGTAATATTTCACAAATTGCACTGCAATACAGGCAAGAGATCAATGTTCTCAGGCACACTAAAATATTAAATGTCACGCATTGAAATAAAAAGGATGGACAGAAAGAAAACTGAGAAAATGTTGCACCCGACCTTTGATTCTCCAATAATTATTTGATTTTCACCCAGCCAACAGTTTTGATCCTTAGTCTAAATCTTTTACCTCAAGTAATCAGCTACAAGAGTATAGCCTACAACTTTGAATTTTCCTTCAAACCAGATACAAACAGCCTTTGGGACCAGTCCCAAGAGAAATCAAGGGCATCAAAAGGTGGGCAACGAATACAGGCCTAGCCAATAGCACCAAAGTCCCATAAATGAATCAAGGAAACTGTGAATATCTGGGACAACACAATATCCAACTTGCACCTCTTCAATGTTCAATCCACTCCCCACCTTATTCTGAGTTAGCTCCCTGCTGATATCCATCTCATTGAGTCAGTTCAGAACTCTTTGGCCTTTTACCCCAGCATTTGAATTTAGACTGACAGCACTCAGAGGGAAATAATGCTGCATATTAACAGGTAAAATGAACGCACCAAAAACACATGCAGACAATCAGCAGCTCTCAGTAGTGCAGATTGTCAGGTCTTTGCAAGTGGTTTCAGCAGTTTTTCCTTGATCTGGGAGGGTGTGGGGATGGAAATTCATCATGTTACCCCACCCCACTCCCAACTAAAAGCCAGTGATCTTGTTGGGGAAACTGTGTACCTGCTGGAGATGCTCCAATACAGTCCAATAGTTTCAAATGATGTGAAAATGGCCAACTAGACGACACATGGGGGCACTCGGAGAAAGTGAGGACTACAGATGCAGCACACTCTTGATATGGGGGACTTTGTCATCTTGTTACCACACCAGAAATTCCCGCGGGGCAGGAGAATCTTGACATTTCTCTCCTCCACTTTAGTCTTCCAGTTCAAGCCTCCTACTAGCACGGCAGTGAAGAAAGCAGGCACAGGAGACAGACACTTCACTCTCATCATGCAGTGTTCCAGTCATTACATCAAATCAACAGCATACGTACAGCGAGTGTACACATCACGGTGCTCCACGTTTTCGTTGTCAGGAAGCAACTTCACAAATCTTCCTGATTTGAAGCGAGGCTTAATACCTAAATAAACAGGTGAGACCAGGCTTGGAAAGTGTTCCAACAGTGCTCCCAGATCCCCATTTAGCTTACTGACAGTCCTTGTATTCAGGACAATTTTAAAACAAACAACCTGACAAATTCAGTTGGACATGCCAAGATGAAACGTGCCCCGATCACTTAGGATTATTCAATTACACCATTCACATCTTTGGCATTCTACAGCATGATAATGCCAACAGTACAAGATTACTGCAACAATTCCCAAAACTGTTTTGACAGTACCTTACAAACCCACAAATTCTATCACCTGAAGCTCAAGAGCAGTAGATACATGGAAACACCAGCACACCTGCAAGTTCCCCTCCAAATCCTAATTTGGAAATATATTGTTGTTCCTTGAGTGTGGCTAGATCAAAACCCTAGAATGTCTTACCCAACAGCATTGTGGGTGTCCCTGCACTTGAAGGACTTACAGCAGTTTAAGGCAGCAGTTTACCACTACCCTAGGACAATTAAGGATGAGCAATTAATGCCAATTTAACATCCCATGAATCTCAGGAAAACAAATCTCAAGATTGACCTAAACAGATAGGACATGACTCTGGCTTTGGCTACTCTGTTCGATCTATTTAGTTCAGTCCAACCTGTGTGTACAGCAGAATGGATCAGTACAGGAGGATTTGTTCAATCAGACAAGACATTTGGCCTGCAGAAAATCTTGGCCTCATTAGTTGTTGACTAACGTGTATATTATGAAATTTTCACCATGACAGGAGAGGATGCTATGATTTACAAAGTTCCAGGTCCAGCACATACTTAAATACAGAGCAGAACTCCTCTACACTGTGCCATCAAACACTTCAAGGACAGGGACAGTACACCTTTCGATACAAGTTAAACCTTTTTCTACTTTTTTAAACTGAGAGAAAGCCTCCTTAACTCTTAAACTGAAAGTAAAGCTTCCTCTGCACTGTCCCCATCAAAGATTCTTAGGACACATACAGCAAGAGGTCAGAAACTGAGTCAGGCTCCACATATTGTCATAACAATTTGCCTTAGCCATAATTTCTGAAAACAAATCACCAATTGCAAGAGATTTTACTCGTTTTTTTCCAGCAACCGTCCTTCTGACTTCTTTGGTTTTGTCCAGTCTGATGGTGTTCAACCTGCCTGTTTTTCACCGATACTTGACAACAATATACCCATTGACTGAATCACAATTGTTACCGTGCAGAAAGCAGCTATTTGGCCTGTCATGCCTGTCCCAGTTCTTCAAACGAGCATTACCTACCGCCGAACTCCTGTGTTTTTCCCATACAATTGCTCAACATTTCTATCCAAATAACCAGCTAATGCTTCTTGAACCTGCCTCCAGCACATTTACAGGCAATGCATTCCACACCCAATAACTCATTGAGTAAAAAAGATTTTTCCTGACATCACCCTTGCTTCTTTTGTACTTTACTTTAAATCCACATGCTCTAGTTGTTGTTTCTTTATGAGCAGGAACAGCTTCTCTCTATCCACCCAGCTCATGATTCTGAAAACTTTAACAAATTTCTTCACAATTACCTTTCCTCAAAGGAGAACAGTCTCAATGTCTTCAACCCTTCCTCATAATTCAAGTTTCTCACTCCTGAAACCACTCTTGTAAATCATTTCTATACTCTTTCCAATGCATTCAAATCTTTCCTAAAATGTGGCAAATATTCCAGCTGAGGTCTAAGTATCTTATACAAGCTCAACAGCACTCTTTGCTCTTGTACTCTATGTTTCTGTTAATAAAGCCAAGGACAGCGTACACTTATTTTTAAGCTGCTTCTCTGAGAATGTGTACAAGGTATAAGCAAGTAGGGAGAGAGTTAAGCTCAGAGTTTTACACAACTCAGATCAGATAAGAACTTGCATTTAACAATGAGGTGCTGGAGGCAAGGGTACTGGGTTAACAAGGTGGAAAAGCATTTATTATGTAGAGCCATTTAACAATATTGGAAGCATTTAATGTGTAAGGTCAGTTTAACAAGGTATGTGAGACCAGTTAAGGTTAAGAACATTCATTGTGTAACAGCAGATGGCTTAATCTTTACTATTGACACTCGCTGATTGTAATGGTCACCCAATTAATATGTATGTTGACTTATCTGAATACTCCTCCCTCTAAAATGCCTATATAATTCGTTAAGAAACTGTTCTTCCAGAGAAGACCGTGAACTCCTGTCTCTGTGCACATGGGCGATCATTCTCTCTCCCTCCAGGGCCCGGAATAAAGATGAAGGTAAAACTATACTGTGTCTCTGAGCGTTTTGCTTCGACTGAAGGTTAACATCTCCACCTGTCCTGCCAAATTCAATGATCTGTGCACATATACATCCAGATCCCTGCATCCCCTTTGGAATTGTATCCATGATTTTATCTTTTGATGTTCATTTTATGAAGATAAAGTACAACATCTCACACTTCTCTGCACTGAACCTCATCTGCTACCTATTGACCCACTTTAACACTAGTCAGGCAGGAGGAAAATTGACATTTTGGGCAAAAGCCAGTTACACCACTCCCCACCTCTTCCTCCGCTACATTGATGACTGCATCGGCGCCACCTTGTGCTCCCACGAGAAGGTTAAGTAGTTCATCACCAACACATTCCACCCTGACCTTAAATTCACCAGGACCATCTTTGACACCTCCCTCCCCTTCCTGGACCTCTCCATCTCCATCAATGACGATGAACTGAACACTAACATTGTTTTTTTTTTACAAACCCACCAACTCCCACAACTACCTACCTGGATTACACACCTCTTCCCATCTTACCTCCTGCAAAAATTCCCAATTCCTCCGCCTCTGCCATATCTGCTCCCAGGAGGACCAATTCACGACATGAAAGGAGGCGGCCATCTGGTGAGTAAAGACCATAATTTCCCTTCCCACGTGGTTGAAGATGCCCTCCAACATATCTCATCCACTTCCCACACCTCCGCCTGCAACAAGGACAGAAATCCCCCGGTCCTCACCTTCCACCCTACCAACCACTGCATAAACCACATCATCCACCGACATTTCCGCCACCTACAAATGGATCCATCAGCAGGGATATATTTCCCTCCCCACCCCTTACCGCAAAGGCAGTTTCCCCCATGACTACCTGGTCAGGTCCACGTCCCCCAACAACCCACCCTCCCCTCCTGGCACCTTCCTCTGCCACCAGAGGAATTGCAAAATCTGTGCCCACACCTCCCCCCTCACCTCCATCCAAGGCCCAAAAGGAGCCTTCCAAATCCATCAAAGTTTCACCTGCACACCCACCAATGTCATTTATTGTATCCGTTGCTCCCGATGAGGTCTCCTTTACATTGGGGAGACTGGAAGTCTTCTTGCAGAGTGCTTCAGGGAACATCTCCAGGACACCCGCACCAATCAACTTCACCACCCCATGGCCAACATTTCAACTCCCCCTCCCACTCTGCCGAGGACATGCAGGTCCTGGGCCTCCTTCACCGCCGCTCCCTCACCACCTGACGCCTGGAGGAAGAATGCTTCATTTTCCACCTTGGAAGACTTCTACCCCAGAGCATCAATGTGGACTTCACCCAGTTTCCTCATTTCCCTTCCCCTCCCACCTTACCCCAGTAGCAACCTGCCAGCTCAGCACCATCCACATGACCTGTCCTATCTGCCAATCTTCCTTCCCACCTATCTGCTCCACCCTCCTCTCTGACCCATCACCTTCATCCCCACCTCCATCCACCTATTGTACTGTTGACTCCCTTCGCCCCAGCCCCCTTCCATTTATCTCTCCACCCCAGAGGCTCTCTGCCTCATTCCCAATGAAGGGCTTTTGCCCAAAACATCGATTTTCCTGCTCCTTTGATGCTGCCTGACCTGCTGTGTTTTTCCAGCACCACTCTAATCTAGACTCTGATCTCTAGCATCTGCAGTCCTCACTTTCACCCACTTCACAACTTGTCAATGACCTTTTGGAGTTCTAAATTGTCCTCTTCACATTTACAATTCTTCCAATGTCGTCATCTGCAAACTTTGAAATTGCTCCCTGCACAGCAAGATCCAAATCACTAACCTATCAAGAAAAGCAAAGTCCCAATACCGACCTCTGAGGAACGCCACTAAATATCTATCCCCAGGTGAAAACTATCCATGAAACATCATTGCATCACTCAGCCAATTTGTATATCAATATCACTACTGCCTTTTATACCATGAGTGAAAACTTTCCTCAATGCAGCACTGTATCAAATGCCTTTTAGAAATTCAGGTGTGCAAGTATTGTCAGCATTACCCTTCAGTCCGTTACCTCTTCAAAAAACTCCAGAAACGTAGTGAAATATAATTTCCCCATAATTACCCATGAATTTCATCTGGCCCCAATCTTGCCAGTTTTAAGTACCAACAGAGAAAATGCTGGAAAATCTCAGCAGGTCTGGCAGCATCTGGAAGGAGAGAAAAGAGCTGATGTTGCGGGTCTAACTGACCCTTTGTCAAAGTAAAGAAAGCTTTGACAAAGTGTCAGTTATACTCAAAATGTCAGCTCTTTTCTCTCCTTACAGATGCTGCCAGACCTGCTGAGATTTTCCAGCATTTTCTCTTTTGGTTTCAGATTCCAGCACCCGCAGTAATTTGCTTTTATTAAGTACCAACAGTTTGCCCAAAACTTCTGTATTAATTTTTAAAACTTCTAGTGATACAGTTTCCTCCTCTGTCAGTGTAACCTGGACAGCATCCTCTTTTATAAAGAGGGTCTTGGTTATACCCACTGTAATTTCATCAGGCTGTTTTTTTAAAAAGTTTTTTTTAGATTCCCTACAGTGTGAAAACAGGCCCTTTGGCCCAACAAGCCCACACCGACCCTCTGAACAGAAACCCAGCCCGACCCATTTCCCTCTGACTAAAGCAACAAACACTATGGGCAATTTAGCATGGCCAATTCACCTGACCTGCACATCTTTGGTCTGCGAGAAGAAATTGGAGCACCTGGCAGAAACCCACAGTAGAATGTGCAAACTCCACACAGAACGTTGTCAGAGGTTGGAATCGAACCAGTCCCTGGTGCTGTGAGGCAACAGTGCTAACCACTGAGCCATCCTGTGTTACAGCCCACCTGGAGGATTCAGTTTACAGCAACTATAGCTGGAACCTTGTCTCATCTCTGGGAAATTGCACATTCCAACCAATAAAAAGGATACAAGCTCAATGCCCAATAGCTCCATATCAGTGCCCTCATCCAGGAGCAGCAGCCTCCCAGCCTCCTCGTCAGTTCAACCCAGCTCCTCAGCTGGGAAATCCCATATAAGACATCCCAGAACAAATCAAAGGGGCAGCTCCAAACTGTGAGAAATTTGCCGAGAAATCAATGTTTAAGAAAAGATAATGCTACTTACGTTTGATGTACAAATCACGACAGGCGATCCCTACCACCTCCAAACGCCGCTGGTTTTCTGAAACTCCATATTCTACGATAGAAACATTTACTCAGATGTGTCAAAATTGCCTCAAGGTACCCACTTGTTTTCTCACTTATCACCCCAGGTTTCCCCAGCCCATCCCCAACCTCTGTCACCATCCCAACCCGAGCCCTTCACAACCCCCTACAACAGCCCCCTCACAACCCCTACCACATAGTGTGCAGTCACCAACCTGCCTACCCCCCCCCCCCACACACACACACACACACACACACTCACCCCCACCCACCCCTGCCTGGCCCCGACTGTTCGGCCCCTCACAACCCCTACCATAGTGTGCAGTCACCAACCTGCCCACACACACACACACACACACACACACTCACCCACACCCACCCCTGCCTGGCCCCGACTGTTCGGCCCCTCACAACCCCCCCAGTAGCTCTCTCCATCCAGCCCCCGCCCCCTCACCCTGGCGGCAGCGCCTTCTCCAGATGGTGTCCGTGTTGAGGATTTGATGAAATTTCTTGCAGGCGGCAGCCAAGCTGGGCAGGCTCACCCCGGGGAGGAAGCAGAAAATTTCAACCAGCAGCTCGGGGGGAAGGTCCAGGAGATTCCGGGGCCTCCCCGGTCCAGAGGCCGAGGCTCGACCTTCAACACAGGCTGTGGCTGAGGAGGTAGACGGTCCCGGGCCCGTTGCTACTGCCCTCTGCTCCATCACCGGTCGACCTGGGGGAGCGCGCCCGCCTGTAACGCCAATACATCACCGCCACCGTGAGCGTGCATACCCATAGCGCCATTACATCATCACCTCCGGGACTGCGCATGCTCATAGCACCATTACATCATCACCTCCAGGACCGCGCATGCCCGGAACCCCATCACATCATCACCTCCAGGACAGCGCCTACCCGTAGCGCCATTACATCATCACCTCCAGGACCGCGCTTGCCCGTAGCGCCATTACATCATCACTTCCAGGACCGCGCATGCCCTTAGCGCCATTACATCATGACCTCCAGGACCGCGCATGCCCATTACGTTATAACCTCCGTGAGCGCGCACGGCCTTGGTGCCGTTACGTCATCGCCTCCGTGAGTGCGCATGTCCGTAACATCATATATCATTGGAACCGTACGATGAGGTGAGTCATTGCGCAAACTCGGAGTGGTTCCCGCTCTTTTTCTGGTGTTGTCCTCATGAGCAGCTGAAGTGTGTCTGCTTCATGCTTTATGTAATGCTGCACCTACAGAGATAGTGCAGATGATTAAGAACATCGAAGGGGATGTAGGCAAGGAGGCAGTACGAAACAAAGGCAACCAAAGAACTGCCAATGCTGAAATTTAGACATTACTCAGCAGGCTTGACAGCGAAAACAGAGTTAATATTTAGGCCCAATGACCCTCGTTCAGGATGACGGTACTGTTTAACTGGAAAAATATGATGATGCCTGTCCCTTCGTGAAAGAATGGCCATTCCAAACAGTCCTTAGAGCCAAATGAGATGTATCTGAGGGAAGCAATAAAATAACATTGTGGAGACACACGTTCAATTTTCAGTTCTCTTTCTTTACTACGCTGTAGAGAATTGAACAAAACTCTACCATACACGTTAGACCCTTTTCCAAAACTACAGACTATAAGTCAATTTAAACTCCTTACAGAATATCTGTCAGAAACAATAATTCCATGGAATATTAACAATTACTTGGATAAAATGTGGATTAAGTAAAGCCACTTTGTCAAAGGAATGACCTGGAGATGCTGTGTTGAACTAGGGTGGACAAAGTCAGAAATCACACTACAGCAGTTATAGTCCAACAGGTTAATTTAAAGTGACAAGCTTTCAGAGTGCTGCTCCTTTGTCGGGTGATAGTTTGAGTCAAATGTTGACAATCTGAATAACAAGTCTTTGCAGGTAATCATGATTTGGAGATACCGGTGTTGGACTGGCATGTACAAAGTTAAAATCACACAACGCCAGGTTATAGTCCAGCAGGTTTAATTGGAAGCACTAGTTTTCACAGTGCTGCTCCTTCATCAGGTGGTTGTGGAGTACATGATTCTAAGACACAGAATTTATAGCAGAAGTTTACAGTGTGATGTAACTGAAATTAAACATTGAAAAATACTTGGATTGTTTAAGTCTCTCATCTGTTAGAATGACCATGTTAGTTTCACTTCTTTCATATGTAAATTGCAAAACTGTTTTTAAAATTACATTCTCAAGTGAAGTTTAACAATTAGTGTCAGTCCAGATAATGTATTGAAGGTGTTAGCCCCCTGTGTGCTGCTGAAAATGTGTTGCTGGAAAAGCGCAGCAGGTCAGGCAGCATCCAAGGAGCAGGAGATTTGATGTTTCGAGCATAAGCCCTTCTTCAAGAATTCATGAAGAAGGGCTTATGCCCAAAACGTCCAATCTCCTGCTCCTTGGATGCTGCCTGACCTGCTGCGCTTTTCCAGCAACACATTTTCAGCTCTGATCTCCAGCATCTGCAGACCTCACTTTCTCCCCTGTGTGCTGCTGTCTGTACCGTAATGCTTAGACTGATTCTAATCTTTAAAAAAATGAATTAATAGAATCTTACATGGATCCATGCAGTTTTTGAGCGAAGTAAAATGTAACTCTGCAAGTCCAAATTCACCCCACAAACGTATATGTGTATGTGGGTTTGTGTGTGTGTGTGTGTTTGGGGGGGGGGGAGGGGGGAGTTGTGATGTCTGTTAGAGTATATGTGTGAGTGTAAAGGGGTGTATGTCTGTGAGAGGGTGCATGTGGGAGTGAGTGTGTCTGTCTGTGTGTAGGAATGCCTGTGTGTGTATGGGAGTGTCTGTGTGTTTGTATAGTGCAATGGGGTCACCTGTACTGTGTGATGAACCCAAGGTCCCGGTTGAGGCCATCCCTATGAGTACCGCACTTGGTTATCAGCCTCTGCTTGGCCACTTTTTCTGCTGCCTCTCCTGAAGTCCGCTTTGGAGGATGGTCACCCGAAGGTCCGAAGTCGAATGTCCCAGGATCAAACCCGGAGTTCGATCCCACTATCAAACTCAGCATGGAATACTCTCTACCATCTGTCTCATTCTTGGACACATGCATCTCCACCAAGAATGGGCACCTCAGCACCTCACTCTACTGCAAACCCACGGATAACCTCACAATGCTACACTTATCCAGCTTCCACCCAAAACATTTTGAAACAGCCATCCCCTATGGACAAACCCTATGCGTACAGGATCTGTTCAGATGAGGAACATGATGGGCACCTGGAAGTACTCATAAGAACGGGGTACAATGCTCAACTCATCGACTGCCAGTTCCAACGTGCCACAGCAAGGAACCATAATGACCTCCTCAGGAGACAGACACATGCTGCAACCGACAGGGTACCCTTCGTTGTCCAGTACTTCTCAGGAGCCGAAAAACTACGCCATGTTCTTCATGCCTGCAACACATTATCAATGAGGATGAGCACCTCGCCAAGACCTTCCCCATACTTCCACTGTTTGCCTTTAAACAACCACCAAACATCAAACAGATCATTGTTCATAGCAAACTGTCTGGCTTTCAGGACAACTCCATGCAACCCTGTCATGGTAGACGCTGCAAGACATTTCCCGGATTCCATTACGCGTGGGGACACCTCCCACCATGTACATGGCAGGTACTCAGCCAACGTTGTCTATCTCATACACTACAGGCAAAGATGCCCTGAGGCATGGTACATTGGTGAAATTGAGCAAAGGCTACGGCAATGGATGAATGAGCATCGCACAACAATCAACAGACAGGAGTGTTCCCTCCAAGTTGGAGAACACTTCAGCAGTCCAAGACATTCGACCGCAGACCTTCGGGTGACCATCCTCCAAAGGCAGACTTCGGGACAGGCAGCAGCGAAAAGTGGCTGAGCAGAGGCTGATAGCTAAGTTCAGTACCCATAGGGATGGCCTCAACTGGGACCTAGGGTTCATGTCACACTACAGGTGACCCCATTGCACTATACACACTCACAGACACTCCCACACAGACACACACTCCCACATGCACCCTCTAACAGACTTAGAGTCCTTTACACTCACACACACATATCCTCTCTCTCTCACAGACACTCACAACCCCCCACCGCACGCACACACCCACCCACATGCACGCATACACATATACGTTTGTGGGGTGAATTTGTACTTGCAGTTCCATTTTACTTCACACAAAGACTGCATGTAAGATTCTGTTAATTCATTTTTTAGATTAGAATCAGTCTAAACATTATGGCACAGACAGCAGCACACAGGGGCCTACCATTTTCAATACATTATCTGGGCTGACACCAATTGTTACAGTTAACCTGAGAAAGTAACTTTGAAGAAAAGGTTTTGCAATTTACATATGAAAGAAGTGAAACTAATATGATCATTCTCACAGATTGACAAACAATTCAGGTATTTTTCAATGTTTAATTTCAGTTACATCACACTGTAAACTTTTGCTATCAATTCTGTGTCTTAGAATCATGTACTCCACAACCACCTGATAAAGGAACAGCACTCCGAAAGCTAGTGCTTCCAATTAAACTTGTTGGACTATAACCTGGTGTTGTGTGATTTTTAACTTTGCCAGTAATCAAGAGTGACAATAGATTAATACAAACGGTGTGAGTAAAGTGTCAACAGCTGACTAACAAGTGAAGGAATGACATATGAACTGAATAATTACAGCAAAGTTATAATTCCAAGTAAACAGACGTAAGATGGTATTAGAGACCAAACAAATGGCTGGAATAATATGAGTTGCAGGCGAGGATCTGACCAAAGTAGGAAGTAATCAAAAACTACAAACTAATAAGTTAGGTAATCATAAGTAATCAAGATAATGATGTAAAAACAGAACAATAAGGAAGTTTTTACAAACACAGAATGGTATGGTGGGATTACATGTGGTGCGACATGAACCCAAAGTTAGAATTCAGGCTGTCCTCATTTGTGCAGAATTTGACTATCAGTTTCTGCTCGGCAATTTTGCATTGTTCGGCATCTGGAAGGCCACCTTGTAGGACGCTTACCTGAAGATCGGAGACTTAATGTCCTTGACTGCTGAAGTGTTCCCTGACTGGGAGAGATGCCTGGTAATTATTGTGCATTGTCAGTTTATACGTTGTCGTAGCGTCTGCATGGTCTCACCGATATACCATTCCTTGGGGCATCCTTTCCTGCAGCGTATGAGCTGGACAACATTAGCCGAGTCACATGAGTATGTATCATGTATCTGATGGGTGCTGTACCCACATGTCGATGATCTGACATGTCTTGCAGAAGTTGCTGTGGCAGTGATGTGTGGTATCGTGGTTGCCGTTCTCCTGAAGGCTGGAAGTTTGCTACAAATGATGGTCTGTTTGAGGTTAGGCAGATGTTTGAAGACTAGTACTGGATGTATAGTCATGAAAAGACTATAGATCGCAAACCCACTCAAGCCAACCTACAACACAGATTATGCTGAGAGAGACTCTGACTTCACATCTCTCACACGCTTCTCAACTATTTTGTACACCAGCTTTGTAACAGATATCACGACCTTGACACCAAGATAGAGTCCATATTCCCAGCTCACGCTCAGGACACAGCGGACCAGCTATGAGATACTGCCATGCAGATAAGACAATGGAACACTACCACCTACATGCAGACCAAGAACAGGAAACTTCAGAAACTTGGCACCACCAAGCATCTGCTATGTGTTTATCCACTCACTGAACTTGTCTAAAGCACTCTTACACCTTTTTGCATCCTCCTCCCACCTCTCAATTCTGCCCAATTTTACATCACTAGCAAACTTGGAAATGTGGCATTTGGTTCTCTTATCCAGGTCCTTTACATATATAGTGAATAGGTGGGGACCAAGCACTGGTTTTTTGGCACTGCCTGCCAAAATTTCCCATTCTGTATTTTCTGTCTGTTATCTAATTCTCTTTCCATACTAATATATTATTCCCTATCCCATATGCTTTAACTTTGTCCACTAACCTCTTTTCAGGGGCCTTCTGAAAATCCAAATATACCACCTGGTAAATAATCCTATCCATTGATTCAATAGATAGACCAAAAATAATATTAGTCAGTAAACGTTTCTTTTTATTAATTCATAGAATGAGGGTGTTGCAGGGTAGGTCAGCATTTATTGCCCATCCAAGAGGGCAGTTAACAGTCAACCACATTGCTGTGGGTACGAAGTCAAATGTAGGCCATACCAGGTAAATATGGCAATTTCCTTCTCTAAAGAACATTAGCGAATCAGGTGGGTTTTTCTGACAATTGACAATGGATTTATAGTCACCATTAGACTCTTAATTCCAGTGCCAGAGTCATGAGTATCTCTGAGCGGTTACAGGGCATCCTGAAATGAGAGAGTAAATAGACAGAAGTCATTGTCCATATTGGCAGAAATGACTTGGGTAGGAAGAATGAGAAGATCCTGCAATGACAATTCAGAGAGTTAGGTAGTAAACTAAAAATCAGGAGTTCCAGGTAGTAATTTTAAGATTACTCCCCATGCCACGTACTACTGAGGCTAGGAACAGAGATAGAGTCTAATTGAGCAGGTGGCTAAAGAGCTGATTTGGGGAGGACTTCAGATATGTGGATTGTTGGGATGTCTTCTAGGGAAGGTGGGACCTATACAAGCAGGACAGGTTTCACCTGAACTGGAGGGGCACCATTATCCTGGAAGGGAAGTTTGATAATGCCACTTGGGAGGGTTTAAATCAGTGTGGCAATGGGGGGATGGGAACCAGAGCAGCAGGTCAGTAAGCATAGAGTCAATAAGCAAGGAAACAGACCCTTAGCTCCAACTCATCCATGCTGACCAAGTTTCCCAAACTAAACCAGTCCCACTTGCCTGTGATTGGCCCATATCCCTCTAAACCTTACCTATTCATGTACTTGTCCAAATTTCTTTTAAATGTTGTAACTGCATCTGCATCTAGCACTTCTTCTAGTAGTTCATTCCACAATCTCTGTCTATGAAAAACTTGCCTCTCAAATCTCTTTTAATTCTTTCTCCTCTCACCTTAAAAGTACTCTCTCTAGTTTTGAACTTGCCTGCCTTAGGGAAAAGACCACTGTTATTCACTTTATCTATGCCCCTCATGATTTTATAAGCCTCTATAAGGTTACCCCTCACTTCCTATACTCCAATGCTTCACTTGACCTGGAGGCAGCGCTCCCAAAGCTTGTGATTTCAAATAAACCTGTTGAACTATGTCTAAATTCTTGAATTAAATAGAATACATATGATAGGGAGTGATGTGTCGTCACTTTAGTGTGTGGTGACTAGCCTGAGCAACCCATGGTGACCACATTAAGGAACTGAGTCTATGGTCCTTGCACTTAAAAACTAAAACACTGCAACACTTCCTGAATCTGATGAGTATATTAGAAAAAAACACATAAACCAAGATAAATGGTTCCACCCAACCTTCCGTGCACACCTGAGGAAGTACGCTCTGGAATTCAACAGGTCATTTCAAGAATTAGAAGTGATGGAACAGATTGCCTTGTTTGTCTCAAGTCCATTCCTTCACATTGACACTGGTGGGTTGGTGAAAGGGAAATTTTTAAACACTTTGATCCCTAAAAGATCCTTTACTATTCCACGGATGCTGCCTGACCTGCTGTGCTTTTCCAGCACCACGCTCTCAATTCTTACAATTCCATGGTTCAGCATAATCGTGAACAGCACCAAATACATACCTACTGTTGGTATAGATATTTGCCCTTTACCATGAGCAGCACAGTAGCATAGTGGTTAACACTGCTGCCTCACAGTGCCATGTACCCAAGTTTTATTTGGTCTCGGGCAACTGTCTGTGGAGTTTCCTCTGGGTGCTCTGGGTTCCTCTCCAAAGATATATATGCAGGTTAGGTGGTGTGGCCGTGCTAAATTGCCCATAGTGTCCAGGGATATGCCGGCTACATGGATTAGCTAATGGGAAATGCTCTATGGAGGGTCGGTGTGGACTTGATGGGCCAAATGGCCTTTCTCCCCTTTTTTCCACTGCTGCCTATTCTGTTTGTGGATTGCCATAGAGTCATAGAATTCTACAGCACAGAGACAGGCCCCTTGGCCCAAACTGGCCCATGCTGACCAAAATGTCCGTCCATGCTAACCCTGTTTCCTTGCACTTGGCCAATATCCTTCTAAACTTTTCTAAGCCATATATTTGTCCAAATCCTTTTTAAATGTTGTTGATGTACCTGCCTCAACCACTTCCATATGTGTACCAGCCTCTTGTGTAAAAAAAGTTGCCCCTTAGGTTCTCTTTTATTCCTTCCCCTCTAACCTTAAACTGATGCCCTTTAGTCCTTGATTCCCCAATCCTAAGAAAAAGACTGAGTGCATTCACCCTTTCCATGGCTTTCATGATCCTTATATAACTCTATAAGGTTCCCCCTCAGTCTCCCATGCTCTAAAGAAAAAAGTCCTAGCTTGTCCACCCTCTCCCTGTAACTCAGACCATTGAGTCCAGGTAACATCCATGTAATTTTCTTCTGTACTGTTTCAAGTTTAATAACATCCTTTGTATAACAAGGTGACCAAAGTGCGCATTCACTAACATCCTATATAACTGCAACATAACTTCCCAACTTCTGCACTGAATGCCCTGACTGTTGAAGGCCAGTGTGCCAAAACCTTTCTTCGCAACCCTGTCTACCTGTGGCTTCACTTTCAGAAACCTGTGAACCTGAACTTCAAGGTCTCTCTGTTCCACTGCACTCCTTAAGGCCCGACTATTTACTCCAGTATTGATTTGACTTTCCAAAATGCAAGACCTCACACTTATCTATATTGAACTCCATTTGCCATTTCTTGGCCCACTTCCCCAGCTGATCAAGGTCCTGCTGCAATTTGTGATAACTTCCTCACTGTCCACAATACTGCCTATTTTAATGTTATCAACACACTTACTAATTATGCCTTGTACATTCTCATCCAAATTATTGATATAGATGACAAACAGTAATGGGTCCAGCACCAACCCCTGAGGCACTCCACTAATCGCAGGCCTCCAATCTGCCAAGCATCCTTCCAGTATTACCTTCTGCTTCCTACTGTCAAGCCATTTTGATTTACAATTTGCCAGCTCACCCTAGATTCCGTGCAATGTAACTTACCAGAGCAGCCTGTTTGGAACCTTTTCAAAGTGGTAGGCCAGAGGATTGAGAACTTTAGGAACCAAGTGCAGATGACTCAGAAGTTAATAGATAGATACATTTGTTTATGAAAATAAATTGACAAAATATGTAAAAACAGCAACAGTTTCTAAGGGTGTATAAAAAGAAAATACCCATGGAAAATACCCTTGGATGATGCAACTGGGGATTAATAACAAAGAACAGGGAAATGGTGCATAATTTAAAACAATTTAGGTTGTAGGTTTGCTCGCTGAGCTGTAGGTTTGATATCCAGATGTTTCATTACCTGGCTAGGTAACATCATCAGTGGCGACCTCCTGTTTTCTATTTATATGTTTGTCCTGGTTGGGGTTCCTGGTGATGTCATTTCCTGTTCGTTTTCTGAGGGAGAGAGGGTTGTGTCTTTTTGTGGCTAGCTGGTGTTCCTGGTGGCTAACTTTCTTCCTGTTTGTCCTACGTAGTATTTGTGGCAGTCCTTGCATAGGATTTTGTAGACGATGTTGGTTTTGTCCATGGGTTGTATTGGGTCTTTTAAGTTTAGATTAGATCAGACTACTTACAGTGTGGAAACAGGCCCTTCAGCCCAACAAGTCCACACCGACCTACCGAAGCGCAACCCACCCATACCTATTCCCCTACATTTACCCCTTCGCCTAACACTACGGGCAATTGAGCATGGCCAATTCACCTAGCCCGCACATTTTTGGACTGTGGCAGGAAACCGGAGCAAACCCACACAGACACAGGAAGAATGTGCAAACTCCACACAGTCAGTCGCTTGAGGTGGGAATTGAACCCGGGTCTTTGGTGCTGTGCCACCGTGCCACCCAGTGTGTTAGTTTTTGTTTGAGAGTGTTGGTGGGTTTGTGTGCTACTAGGATTCCGAGGGGTATTAGTAGTCTGGCTGTCATTTCTGAGACTTCTTTTATGTATGGTAAGGTGGTTAGGGTTCCTGGCTGTGTTTGGTCTGCTTGTCGTGGTTTGTTCTTGAGGAATCTACGGACTGTATTTTTTGAGTATCCGTTCTTCTTGAATACGTTGTGTAGGTGGTTCTCCTCTGTTTTCCAAAGTTCGTCTGTGCTGCAGTGTGTGGTGGCTCGTTGGAATAAGTGTTCTGATACAGCTTTGTTTGTGTTGGGATAGTTGCTGGTGTAGTTATGTATTTGGTCAGTGTTTGTCGGTTTTCTGTATACCTGGGTTTGTAGTTCTCCGTTGTCCTCTCTTTCGACTGTGACGTCCAGGAATGTTAGTTTGTTGTCGGTTTCTTCCTCCTTGGTGACCTTTATGCCTGCGAGGGTGTTGTTGATGATGTTACATGTCTCTTCTATCTTGTTTCGTTTTGTGATGACAAAGGTGTCATTTACGTAGCGGATCCAGATTTTTGGTTTGATGGTTGGTAGGGCTGTTTGTTCTAGTCTTTGCATTACCGCTTCTGCTATGAATCCTGATCGCGGAGATCCCATGGGTGTGCCGTTAGTTTGTTTGTAGACTGTGTTGTTGAAAGTGTAGTGGGTGGTGAGGCACAGGCCCACTAGCTTCATGATGTCTTCATTGGTAATGTGATTGATGGTGGTTGGTGTGTGTGTGATGGTCTCTTCTAAAAGTGTGGTAAGTGTTTCCTTTGCCAGGTCAATGTTGATGGAGGTGAACAGTGCTGTTACGTCGAATGAGATCATTGCTTCGTCTTCCTCTATTTTGGTGTTTTTGATGATTTTTAGGATTTCCTGGGTGGAGTGGATGGCGTGCTGTGACTCTTCTACTAGGTACTTCAGTCTTGCATGTATTTCTTTGGCCAGTCTGTAAGTTGGTGTTCCGGGTAGTGAGACTATGGGTCTGAGGGGGGCTCCTGGTTTATGGATTTTTGGTAGGCCGTAGAATCGTGGGGTGTTGGTCTCATCTGGTTTCATTTTCTGGAATTCTGTCTTGTTTAATTGTCCGGAATTGTGTAATTTTCTTCGGAGATATGTAATTTTGTTTCCTAGTTGTGGGGTCGGGTCTAGCTCCACCCGTTGGTAGGTGTTGGTGTCTGCGAGTAGTGCATTGGCTTTCTCTATGTAGTCCCTTCTGTTCAGGATGACTGTGAGCCGACCTTTGTCTGCAGGTAATACAACGCTGTTTTTGTCATTGAAAAAACACATCATTTCGACTGGGACAGGCTAAGCAAAGACATGCCAGACAATTCCTAGAGGCCTGGTACTCCAACCACAACGCCATAAACAAACACATAGATCTAGACACCATCTATCAACCCCTCAGAAAACGAACAGGAAATGACATCACCACAAACCCCAGGAACCCCATCCAGAGCAAACATATAAATAGAAAGCAGGAGACAACAGCTTCCCTTCACTTGGAGGTCACCACTGATGATGTTACCGAGCCAGGTAATGAAACGTCTGGATATCAAACCTACAGCTCAGCGAGCAAACCTACACCCTAAACCTCAACCTGAGCTACAAACCTTCACAAACCTTGCATTTAAAACAATGTTTTGTGTCAGTTATTTACTGGGGCAGCACTCTGGAAAAAATTCCTGATGAAGGGCTTATGCCCGAAACGTCGAATTTCCTATTCCTTGGATGCTGCCTGACCTGCTGTGCTTTAACCAGCAACGCATTTTCAGCAGCACTCTGAAAGTCAAGCTCCACTATTCCTGCAATCATATCAAACATTCACTTTTTAAGATACGCTCAATTTAACTGACTTTCAGGCCAAGTTTGATAGAAAACATGGACAAATTCTGTACTATACAATAGTAGTTATTTATTATAGCAATTAAACTACGACTATAAGTAAATAGATACAAACCATTGGCATATAATGCAGCTAACTAAAATTCTAGTCCCCATAAACTCCCTCTTACAAGCACAGACAAATAGGGAAAAATAGGGCAAAACACAGGCAGAGGCAGTTTTCAAAACTGGAAAGTCAGTTCAGCAGTCTTAGCTTCTCAATTCCAATGTTGAGATGATCCCATTTCAGCTAGTCACACCTTTCCCGGTCATTTATCTTTCTCTGGAAGTTTCAAATAGTTTGTAAGAAGTACATGTCTCTGATTTATCAATTCAAAAGGCACAATACACGACAGATGCTGCAGGAATGGCAATTTGTTTTTACTGCAAAGAACAGGCAGCTTTTACATAGGAACAAGGAGCAGCAGTAGGTCATCTGGCCCTTCAAGCCTGCTCCGCCATTCAATGAGATCATGGCTGATCTTTTTGTGGACTCAGCTCCACTTACAAACCTTCTCACCGTATCCCTTATTTCCAAACTGAAGTAGCGTCAACTACTTCACTGGGCAGGGAATTCCATAGATGTAAAACCCTCTGGGTGAAGAAGTTCCTTCTCAATTCAGTCCTAAATCTGCTCCCCTTAACTTTGAGGCTATGTCCTCTTGTCCTAGTTTCACTTGCCAGTGGAAGCATCCTCTCTACTTTTATATTATCTATTCCCTTCAAATTTTGTATGTTTCAAAATTCCAATAAATATAAGCCCAGTCTACTCAACCTCTCCTCATAAGCCAACCCCTTCGACTCTGGAATCAAACTAGTAAACCTGCTCTGCACCCCAGTACATCCAGTGCCAGTACATCCTTTCTCAAGTAAGAAGACCAAAACTGCACACAGTACTCCAGTATGGCCTCACCAGCACCCTGTACAGCTGTAACATAACCTCCCTGCTTTTAAACTCAATTCTTTTAAGAACAAAATTCCATTTGCCTTCCTAATTACTTGTTGTACCTGCAGACCAACCCTCTGTGATTCACGCACAAGGATACCAGGTCCCTTTGCACAGCAGCATGCTGCAACTTTTTACCATTCAAGTAATAAATAAAGCTTTTCACTGTGCCTTGGTACACATGACAATAAATTCAATTCAATTCAAACCTTTTTACTATTACTCCTACCAAAATGGATGACTTCACGTTTATTAACATTATATTCCATCTGTCAGACCTTTGCCCACTCACTTAGAGTACCTACATACCTCTGCAAAGTTTCACAGTCCTCTGCACACTTTGCCCTGCCACTCACCTTAGTGTCATCTGCAAACTTTGACACAGGACACGTGGTCCCCAACTCCAAATCATCTATATACATTATGAATAATTGCAGTCCCAACACTGATCCCTGAGGCACACCACTAGTTACTGTTTGCTGTCCAGAATAGCACTCATTTATGCCCACTCTTTGCTCCCTGTTGGTCAACAAATCCTCTATCCATGCTAATACTTTACCTGTAATGCCATGCATCCTTATCTTAAGCAGCAACCTCTTGTGTGGCACCTTGTTGAAGCTCTTTTGGAAATCTAGATACACCACATCTGTTGGGTCACCTTTGTTCACCGTGCTCGTAATGTCTTCATAGAATTCAAAAAGGTTAGTTAAGCATGACCTGCCCTTCATGAACCCATGATCCGTCTGCCCAAACGGACAATTTCTATCCAGATACCTTGCTATTTCTTTCTTAATAATAGATTCAAGTATTTTCCTCACTACAGATGTTAAGATAACCAGTCTATAATTCCCTATGTTTTGTCTATCTCCCTTTTTAAATAGTGGCATCACATTCGCTGTTTTCCAATCTGCTGGAACTGCCCAGAGTCCAGTGAATTTTGGAAAATTACCACAAGTGCACTTGCTATTTCTCCCACCATTTCGTTTAGTACCCTCGGATGCCCTCCATCAGGGCCAGAAGACTTGTCTATCCTTAGCTCCATGAGCTTGCCCGAAAGCTAATGCTTTTGCTGGGGAACAATACACTCTTCTGAAATAAAAATAGAAATTGCTGGAAAAACTCAGCAGGTCTACCAGCATTTGTTGACCTGAAACATGAACTCTGATTTCTCTCCACAGAGGCTCTCCATGAAGTATTTGACAATCTAATGGGATAGAAGACAGGAACATTACCACGACTTGATGGCCTTCTTGATTACGTACTGTAACCACAAACTCATTTTTTGTGGCTCGTGCATCAGACAATCTAAATCCCTGTGCACCTTACTCAATCAAGCTATCTTTATCTCTGTAACTCCTTACGTCTATTTCACAAAATAAGTTCCTACTTATTTTGATATCTATGAATTTAGCGATTATATGTTTGTTCTTTTTGTCTAAATAATTGGTGTGAATTTTAAAATGTTAAGATCCTAACACAGACTGAGATCAACTCTGTTTCAATAAAGAGTGCAGGGGGGCATTCCAGGCACCAGCACCTAAATATTGTACACAGCAAGTGATAGAGATAAATAAACCCACAACAAATAGATCAGATCTAACCTCATCCAGACATAAATGATGGTAGACAATTAAGCAACTCACTTGAGGAGGAAGCTCCAAAAGTATCCTAACCTCGGTTGTTGGTAAAATCCTAGAATCCATCCTTAAGGATGAGGTTTCTAAATTCTTGGAAGAGCAGAGTCTGATTAGAACAAGTCAACATGGATTTAGTAAGGGGAGGTCGTGTCTGACAAACCTGTTGGAATTCTTTGAAGAGGTGACAAGTAGGTTAGACCAGGGAAACCCAGTGGACGTGGTCTATGTAGACTTCCAAAAGGCCTTTGTTAAGGTGCCACACGGCAGACTGCTGAGTAAGGTGAGGGCCCATGGTGTTCGAGGTGAGCTATTGGTATGGATTGAGGATTGGCTGTCTGACAGAAAGCAGAGAGTTGGGATAAAAGGTTCTTTTTCGGAATGGCAGCCAGTGACAAGCGGTGTCCCGCAGGGTTCAGTGTTGGGGCCGCAGCTGTTCACGTTGTATATTAATGATCTGGATGAAGGGACTGGGGACATTCTAGCAAAGTTTGCCGATGATACGAAGTTAGATGGACAGGCAGGTAATACTGAGGAAGTGGAGAGGCTGCAGAAGGATCTAGACAGTTTGGGAGAGTGGTCCAGGAAATGGCTGATGGAATTCAATGTGAGCAAATGCGAGGTCTTGCACTTTGGAAAAAAGAATACAAGCATAGACTACTTTCTAAATGGTGAGAAAATTCATAAAGCCAAAGTACAAAGGGATCTGGGAGTGCTAGTCGAGGATTCTCTAAAGGTAAACATGCAGGTTGAGTCCGTGTTTAAGAAAGCGAATGCAATGTTGTCATTTATCTCAAGAGGGTTGGAATATAAAAGCACCGTTGTACTACTGAGACTTTATAAAGCTCTGGTTAGGCCCCATTTGGAGTACTGTGTCCAGTTTTTGTCCCCACACGTCAGGAAGAACATACTGGCACTGGAGCGTGTCCAGCGGAGATTCACACGGATGATCCCTGGAATGGTAGGTCTAACATACGAGGAACGGCTGAGGATCCTGGGATTGTATTCATTGGAGTTTAGAAGAATAAGGGGAGATCTAATAGAAACTTACAAGATAATACATGGCTTGGAAAGGGTGGATGCTAGGAAATTGTTTCCGTTAAGCGAGGAGACTAGGACCCGTGGACACAGCCTTAGAATTAGAGGGGGTAAATTCAGAACAGAAATGTGGAGACATTTCTTCAGCTAGAGAGTGATGGGCCTGTGGAATTCATTGCCGCAGCGTGCAGTGGAGGCCGGGACGTTAAATGTCTTCAAAGCAGCGATTGATAGATTCTTCGTGTCTCGAGGAATTAAGGGCTACGGGGAGAATGTGGGTAAGTGGAGTTGAAATGCCCATCAGCCATGATTGAATGGCAGAGTGGACTCGATGGGCCGAATGGCCTTACTTCCACTCCTATGTCTTATGGTCTTAAATATCCTCATCCTTATTGATGGAAGGGCCTAACACATTAGTACCAATGATAAGACTGAAGCATTTACAATAGTCTTCAGCCAGAAGTGCTAAGTAGATGATCCATCTGGGCAGCCTCCAGAGGCTCCCAAGATCACAGGTGCCTGTATTCTGACAATTAATTACAGATGGAGTGAATCAAAACGTTGGCTAAAGGCAACAACTATTGAAAAGGCTGTGCACCCTGATAACATTGTTTAATTATGCGGAGATGCCGGTGTTGGACTGGGGTGGACAAAATTAAATATAACTTTACCCACATCCACCACTTCCTCAGGAAGTTCATTCCACGTGTGAACCACCTTCTATTTAAAAAAATGTGCCCCCATGTCGTTTTTAAATCTCTGTGTTCTCACATTAAAAATATGCTCCCTCATCTTGAAATCCCCTATCCCAGGGAAAAGACATTGTACTATTAACTTGATCTCTCACTGCAGCCATCCCCCCACCCATGATTATATAAACCTCTGTAAGGTAACCTCTCAATCTCCTACACTCCAGTGTAAGAAGTCCCAGCCCATCCAGCCTTTCTTTATAACTTAAACCTTGCAAAACTGGCAACATCCTGGTACACCTTTTCTGAGTAAAAAATGAGGTCTGCAGATGCTGGAGATCACAGCTGCAAATGTGTTGCTGGTCAAAGCACAGCAGGCCAGGCAGCATCTCAGGAGTAGAGAATTCGACGTTTCGAGCATACCCTGTCTACATTAATAATATCCTTCCCTCAGTCAATCCATTTTCAACTTCTAATAGTCCCTATTATTAGGTTTTCTTTCTCCCGGCTCACCATTATCCATCCCTTTGTTTGCCCAACTGCTGATCTCTTGCTCTCCATGGGCTCCATCTCCACCTCTTGTTCATTCACTGTCCTTCACAAACCCATACCGTCTTCTGCACATATACCACCTTTTCCTAGATGCAGTCAGTTTTGAAGAAGGGTCATTACATCCAAAACATTGACTCAGCTTTCCATCCATGAATGCTGCCAGACCTGCTGCAATTCCCCATCATTTTTACATAGGGAATGTGCTGGGTGGAGTTAAGGCAAATATTGTCATATTGTAAGACAAAGCAGGCTCTGCTCCATCTCTATACCTTTTGTATCTTTGCCATCTCTTTGAAAAAAACACAAAGGCTCAACTGGCCAAAGGTCTCTTGTAACATCACACATGGTTCGGCCAGGATTTCACATCCATTGTCATTGAATACAAATGGCAAGAAGGATGAGTTACACAAGATGACTTACCCTGGTCAAATCTAGAAGATGTTAAGTGGACAGCAGGGTAATCATTTTAGGATGGGAGAGATCACACAGCAGGGCATGTGTTCCAATTCCAAAGCTCCCACATCCTCAGACAAATATGTCAGTCATCTGGACAGGGAAGATCGGAGAGGCTAGAGTTACCGGATTGAATCCAATGTCGACAGCTGGAAGAGGTCAGGAATGTTTATGGGAATAACACATTCCAACATGCTGACATCAAGCAATAACCATTTAGCACAGAGTGACCATGAAATTTCAGTGGACATACCCTGTTTGCCTGCTTCCGTAGACTTGATCGCTGCTAGCTGATTGTCTCAATTCAAATTGGGCAGGAACTGTAAGAAGAGGCTAATAAATTTGAGACAATAAATAAAATTTGTTTGTACATAGAACAGTACAGCACAGAACAGGCCCTTCAGCCCACGATGTTGTGCTGACCATTGATCCTCATGTATGCACCCTCAAATGTCTGTGACCATATGCATGTCCAGCAGTCTCTTAAATGTCCCCAATGACCTTGCTTCCACAACTGCTGCTGGCAACGCATTCCATGCTCTCACAACTCTCTGTGTAAAGAACCTGCCTCTGACATCCCCTCTATACTTTCCTCCAACCAGCTTAAAACTATGACCCCTCGTGTTAGCCATTTCTGCCCTGGGAAATAGTCTCTGGCTATCGACTCTATCTATGCCGCTCATTATCTTGTATACCTCCATTAGGTCCCCTCTCCTCCTCCTTTTCTCCAATGAAAAAAGTCCGAGCTCAGTCAACCTCTCTTCATAAGATAAGCCCTCCAGTCCAGGCAACATCCTGGTAAACCTCCTCTGAACCATCTCCAAAGTATCCACATCTTTCCTATAATAGGGCGACCAAAACTGGACGCAGTGTTCCAAGTGCAGTCTAACCAAACTTTTATACAGCTGCAACAAGATCTCATGGCTCTTAAACTCAATCCCCCTGTTAATGAAAGTCAAAGCACCATATGCTTTCTTAACAACCCTGTCCACTTGGGTGGCCATTTTAAGGGATCTATGTACCTGCACACCAAGATCCCTCTGTTCCTCCACACTGCCAAGAATCCTATCCTTGATTCTGTACTCAGCTTTCAAATTCAACCTTCCAAAATACATCACCTCGCATTTATCCAGGTTGAATTCCATCTGCCACCTCTCAGCCCATCTCTGCATCCTGTCAATATCCCGCTGCAGCCTACAACAGCCCTCTACACTGTCAATGACACCTCCAACCTTTGTGTTGTCTGCAAACTTGCTGACCCATCCTTCAATCCCCTTATCCAAGTCATTAATAAAAATTACAAACAGTAGAGGCCCAAGGACAGAGCCCTGTAGAACACCACTCACCACTGACTTCCAGGCAGAATATTTTCCTTCTACCACCACTCGCTGTCTTCTGTTGGCCAGCCAATTCTGTATCCAGACAGCTAAGTTCCCCTGTATCCCATTCCTCCTGACCTTCTGAATGAGCCTACCATGGGGAACCTTATCAAATGCCTTTCTGAAGTCCATATACACCACATCCACAGCTTGACCCTCATCAACTTTTCTAGTCACATCCTCAAAGAACTTGATCAGGTTTGTGAGGCATGACCTGCCCCTCACAAAGCCGTGCTGACTGCATTTAATCAAGCCGTGCTCTTCCAGCTGGTCATAAATCCTATCCCTCAGAACCTTTCTAACACCTTGCAGACAACAGACGTGAGACCTACTGGTCTGCAATTGCCAGGGATTTCCCTATTTCCTTTCTTGAAGAGAGGAATTACATTTGCCTCTCTCCAGTCCTCAGGTACGACTCCAGTGGAGAGCGAGGATGTAAGGATCTTCGCAAGTGGCGAAGCAATTGCATTTCTCGCTTCCCAAAGCAGCCGAGGACAAATCTGGTCCGGGCCTGGTGACTTGTCAATCTTGATGTTTGACAAAATTTACAGCACATCAGCTTCCTCTATCTCTGTCCATTCCAGCATGCACACCTGATCTTCAAAGGTTTCATTCACTACAAAGTTCATTACTTTCGTAAAGACAGAAGCAAAAAACTCATTTAGGGCTACCCCTACCTCCTCAGAATCCACACACAAGTTCCCTATGCTACCCCTGATCGGCCCTACTCTTTCTTTGACCATTCTCTTATTCCTCACGTAACTGTAAAATGTTCTCCCTAATCTGTTCTGCCAAGCCTTTCTCGTGCCCCCTCCTGGCTCTCCTCAGACCATTTTTGAGCTCCTTCCTCGCCTACCTTTAATCCTCTAGAGCTGAGCTTGACCCGAGCTTCCTCCACCTTATGTAAGCTACCTTCTTCCTCTTGACGAGAAGCTCCACCGCTCTCGTCATCTTACCCCTTCTTGCCTGTCTCAGAGGGACATATTTATTCATCACTCGCAACAACTGTCTCCACATGTCTATAGTGCCTTTACCATGGAACAATTGTTCCCAGTCCATGCTTCCTAACTCATGTCTAATCCCATCATAGTTTCCTCTTCCCCAATTAAATATCTTCCCATTTTGCTTAATCATCTCCTTCTCCATAGCTATGTAGAATGTGAGGCAGTTGTGGTCACTATCACCAAAATGCTCACTCACCACAAGATCTGATAGCTGCCCTGGCTCGTTTCCGAGCACCAAGTCTAGAATGGCCTCTCCCCTCATCGGCCTGTTAATGTACTGAGTTAGGAAACCCTCCTGAACACACCTTACAAAAACAGCTCCATTCAAATCTTCTGCTCAAAGGAGGTTCCAATCAGTATTGGGAAAGTTAAAGTCACCCATTACAACAACCCTACTACGTCCACACATTTCCAAAATCTGCCGACCTATGCTTTCTTCCATCTCCCTGCTGCTATTGGGGGGCCTGTAGTAAATCCCTAAAGAGGTAACTGCTCCCTTGCTGTTCCTAATTTCCACTCATACTGATTCGGTAGGCAGATCTTCCTCGATAATGGAAGCTTCTGTAGCTGTGATACCCTCTCTGATTAGTAGTGCTACACCCCCTCCTCTTTTTCCCCCCTCCCTATTCTTTTTAAATGTTCTAATCCCTGGAACATCCAGCAACCATTCCTGCCCCTGAGAAACCCATGTCTGTTATGGCCACAACATCAGAGCACCAGGTAATGATCCATGCTCTAACCTCGTCACTTTTATTCCTGATACTCCTTGCGTTAAAGCAAACACACTAACTGATCCCTTGATTCCTTCCCAGGAAAATCCTTCCCACTAGCTGGTCTACCTCTCGCTATTGCCTCATCTGCATCAACTCTCATCTCCCAGTATACAGCTCAGGTTCCCACCCCACTGCCATACTAGTTTAAACCCTCTCGAACTACTCAAGCAAACCTTCCACCCAGGACATTGGTCCCCTTCTAGTTCAGATGCAACCTGTCCATCTTGATTAGGTCCCACCTTCCCCAGAAGGCATCCCAATTATCTACATATCTGAAGCCCTCCCTCCTATACCAGTTGCGCAGCCAAGTGTTAAGCTGCGCCCTTCCCTGTTCCTCACCTCGCTATCTTGTGGCACCGGTAGTAAAGGGGGGCTTTAAATAAAAGAGTCAGAAGCTGGGACCAAGTGAGGGGAGTAAGGATGGCACGGTGGCTCAGTGGTTAGCACTGCTACCTCGCAGCACCAGGGACCTAGGTTCGAGTACTAGCTCGGGCGACTGTCTGTATGGAGTTCTCCCTGTATCTGTGTGGGTTTCCTCTGATACTCCGGTTTCCTCCCAAAGTCCAAAGGTCAGGTGAATTGGCCATGCTAAATTGCCCATAGTCTAGATTAGAGTGGTGCTGGAAAAGCACAGCAGGTCAGGCAACATCCAAGGAGCAGGAAAGTCTATGTTTCGGGCAAAAGCCCTTCATCAGGAATAGAGGCAGGGTGCCTGCAGAGAGGTGAGATAAATGGGGGTGGGGGGTGGGGGGTAGGGAGTCCAGGAACCCCGCATCACCCGATTCTACCTCCTTCCCAAGATCCACAAGCCTGACCACCTGGTTGACCCATTGTCTCAGCATGCTCCTGCCCCACCAAACTCATCTCTACCTACCACGACACTGTCCTATCCCCCCAGTCCAGGAACTCCCCACATACGTTCGAGACACCACCCACACCCTCCAACTCCTCCAAGACTTCTGTTTTCCGGCCTCCAATGCCTCATCTTCACCATGGATATCCAATCCCTCTATTCCTCCATCCGCCATGATCAGGGCCTGCAAGCCATCCATTTCTTCCTCTCCCGATGCCTCATCTTCACCTCGGAGCACTTCAACCCCAGGGCATCAATGTGGACTTCACCAGTTTCCTCACTTCCCCTTCCCCCACCTCACCCCAGTTCCAAACTTCCAGCTCAGCACCGTTCCCATGACCTGTTGTACCTGCCTATTGTCCTCTCCACCTATCCACTCCACCCTCCTCTCTGACCTATCACCCATTGAACTCTTTGCTGCTTCCCGCACCCTCCTCTCTGTCCTATCACCTCCATCCCCACCCTCATTCACCTATTGTACTCTATGCTACTTACTCCCCACCCCTATCCCCCTCTCATTTATCTCTCCACTCTGCAGGCACCCTGTCTCTATTCCTGATGAAGGGCTTTTGCCTGAAACATTGATTTTCCTGCTCCTCGGATGCTGCCTGACCTGCTGTGCTTTTCCAACGCCATTCTAATCTAGACTCTGGTTTCCAGCATCTGCAGTCCTTGTTTTTACCTTATAAATTGCCCATAGTGTTTAGGTGTGTTAGTCAGGGATACATATAGGGTCGGGGAATGGATCTGGGTGGGTTACACTTCGGAGGGTTGGTGTGGACTTGTGGGCCAAAGGGCCTGTTTCCATACTGTAGGGAATCTAATCTTATAGTTAAAGTAAAGGAAGTAATTGAATAATAAGCCAGCACCACTTTGACTGATGATTACCAGATTGTGACAAGAAGGGACATGCCACATGTGATCATCTAGTGCTCACCAGCATCCGCAATGTTAAAACACCAGCTGAGAACCTTGTTTGACACACTATGGCCAGAAGAGATTAGAAAGGTGGTATAGCAAAATCAAGAAGGACAGTTTGTAAGAAGAGCAGAAACCTCATGGTCAAGCGTATTCCAAAGTGGAGAGACCATATTGACCAGGAGTTATATATCAGGAGAGAAGGAGATCTCAGTGGGGTGGTGGCTGAAACAAGACTTTTATCAAATACAGTGTAGACTAAGGATGAACTGGTCTGGCTGAGACACTGGGTTCAGCTGGTTGCTGCACTTCACCAATGGTGGGGGGAGGGGAAAATGTCCCTCAGAATACAGAGCTGGTCCATATGGGACCAGTGGTGTTGACTGAGTCATGGGGTGTCCAAGCCAAGTTGGCCATACCCAAGGAGAAAGCAACAGCAGTGTCACACGGTAACAACTGCCAATCAGTGAGGGACCTACCTGAAGAAGAACGGGAGCTTTTGGAAGCCTGGGAGACCACACTAGAAAAGGTTCCTGAGAGAAGGAGATGGTCTTCTAGGAATCACCACCCCCCCCGAGAGACTGATCATGTCAATATACACTATGGAAGGGTAATATTTTGCAATTATTCTTGAAAATGTGCATGTTTTAGCTACAATGATTGTAGAACGGTTATTATATAGAACATAGAACATAGAAAGATACAGCGCAGTACAGGCCCTTCGGCCCTCGATGTTGCGCCGACCGAATCCTACCTAACCTACACTAGCCCAATAACTTCCAAATGCCTATCCAATGCCCGCTTAAATGACCATAAAGAAGGAGAGTTCACCACTGCTACTGGCAGGGCATTCCATGAACTCACAACCCGCTGTGTAAAGAATCTACCCCTAACATCTGTCCTATACCTACCACCCCTTAATTTAAAGCTGTGTCCCCTAGTAACACCTGACTCCATTAGCGGTAAAAGGTTCTCAGTGTCGACCCTATCTAAACCCCTAATCATCTTATACACCTCTATCAAATCTCCCCTAAACCTTCTCTTCTCCAATGAGAACAGCCCCAAGTGCCTCAGCCTTTCCTCATAAGATTTTCCTACCATTCCAGGCAACATCCTGGTAAACCTCCTCTGCACTCGTTCCAATGCCTCCACATCCTTCCTATAGTATGGCGACCAAAACTGCACACAATACTCCAGATGAGGCCGCACCAGAGTCTTATACAGTTGCAACATGACCTCAGGACTCCGGAACTCAATTCCTCTACCAATAAAGCCCAGTATACCATATGCCTTCCTCACAGCACTATTTACCTGGGTGGCAACTTTCAGAGATCTGTGTACATGGACACCAAGATCCCTCTGCTCATCCACACTACCAAGTAGCCTACCATTAGCCCAGTAATCCATCTTCTTGTTACTCCTACCAAAGTGAATGACTTCACACTTAGCTACATTGAATTCCATTTGCCACATTTCTGCCCAGCTCTGCAACTTATCTATATCCCGCTGTAACCTACCACTTCCTTCCTCACTATCCACAACTCCACCGACTTTTGTGTCATCCGCAAACTTGCTTACCCAGCTTTCAAGCCCTTCCTCTAGATCATTTATAAAGATAACAAAAAGCAATGGTCCCAAAACAGATCCTTGTGGTACACCGCTAGTAACTGCACTCCAAGATGAACATAGTCCATCAACTACTACCCTCTGTCTCCTTCCAGCCAGCCAATTCCTAATCCAAACCTCTAATGTATCCTCAATGCCATACCTCCGTAGTTTTAGCATTAGCCTACCATGGGGAACCTTATTGAACGCCTTACTAAAATCCATATACACAACATCTACTGCTTTACCCTCGTCCACTTCCTTAGTCACCTTCTCAAAGAACTCAATAAGGTTTGTGAGGCACGACCTGCCCTTCACAAAACCATGCTGGCTATCCTTGATCACGTTATTCCTATCCAGATGTTCATAAATCTTATCCCTTACCATTCTCTCTAAGACTTTGCCCACCACTGAAGTCAGACTCACTGGCCTATAGTTACTAGGGCTATCTCTACTCCCTTTCTTGAACAAGGGGACCACATTTGCTATCCTCCAGTCCTCTGGTACTATTCCCGTTGACAATGACGACATAAAAATCCAGGCCAATGGCTCTGCTATCTCCTCCCTAGCTTCCCATAGGATCCTAGGGTAAATGCCATCAGGCCCAGGAGACATCTATTTTCATCCTCTCCAATATTCCCAGAACCTCTTCCCTGCATATTTCCAGGCCATCCATTGTAATACTTTGTGACTCCATATTCACATCAGCAACAGTGTCCTGTTCCTGAGTGAATACTGATGAAAAGTATTGATTTAGTGTCTCTCCAATCTCCTCCGCCTCCACACACAACTTCCCACTACTATCCTTGACTGGACCGATACCTACCCTAGTCATCCTTTTATTCCTGACATACCTATAGAAAGCCTTTGGGTTATCCCTAATCCTACCAGCTAAAGACTTTTCATGCCCCCTTCTCGCTTCTCTTAGCTCTCTCTTTAGATCCTGCCTGGCTACCTTATAACTCTCTATCGCCCCAACTGAACCTTCACGCCTCATCTTTACATATGCCGCCTTCTTCCCTTTCACAAGGGATTCCAATTCCTTACTAAACCACGGCTGCCTCACAAGGCCCTTTACACCATGCCTGACTGGTACATACTTATCGAGGACACGTAGTAGCTGCTCCTTGAACAATCCCCACATCTCATTAGTGTTCTTCTCTTGAAGCCTGTTTTTCCAATCCACACATCCTAAGTCATGCCTCACTGCATCATAATTTCCCTGCCCCCAGCTATAACTCTTGCCCTGCTGCGCACACTTATCCCTCTCCATCACTAAAGTAAAAGTCACCGAGTTGTGGTCACTGTCCCCGAAGTGCTCACCTACCTCCAAGTCTAACACCTGGCCTGGTTCATTACCTAGAACCAAATCCAGTATAGCCTCACCTCTTGTTGGCCTGTCTACATATTGTGTCAGGAAACCCTCCTACACACATTGGACAAACACCGACCCATCTAATGAACTCGAGCTATAGCTCTCCCAGTCAATATCTGGGAAGTTAAAGTCCCCCATAACAACCACCCTGCTACCTTCACTCTTTTCCTGAATCATCCTCGCAATATTATCCTCTACTTCTCTAGGACTATTAGGAGGCCTGTAGAAAACACCTATCAGGGTGACCTCACCTTTCCTATTTCTAACCTCAGCCCAAACTACCTCAGACGGCAAGTCCTCTTCCATCGTCCATTCCACTGCTGTAATACTATCTTTGACATATATATATAAAGAAAAATATTGAAATAAAGGGGGAGAGTTAGTATGCATGTACTGTAGTTAGATGTGTGTTGCCCATTCAAGAGAGTGGGTCAGCTGACCGAGAGATGGGCAGTGGGAGAGGCAGTCTAAAACCGACTTTGCAGTTAGGAGAATGCACAATAACGGTACCCTATTCAAGTTTACCCTCGGTCTACCTCAAGTTCTATTTATGGTACAAGTGAACCATAAACATAATACTATACAACTCCAACAAACCCCTCCTTGCTGTTATAATCTATACCTCTTAGCTACTCTCTTAACCTTTCCTGCCACCTTCAGGGATCTGGACAAGCACCCTGAGATCCCTGTGTTTCTCTGAGCATCTTCGGACCCTGCCATTTATTGAGTACTTCCACATCTTGTAACTTCTACCAAAGTGCATTAGTTCATGTTTATCAGGGTCAAATTTTATCAGGTACTGATCTGACCAATTAGTTTATTAAAGCAAGCAGTTTCCAGAAGGGCAGTAGAAAAGCATCAAAGACATGTACAAAGTCAAACTGATCTCCACGTATAGAACCTTGGAGTGGCTGCACGTGCAGCTTAGAGGGAACATTGGCTGTGACCATTCCAGAATTTAAAGAATTTTGGAAGTTTAGAAAAAAAAATCCTTTGATTTGATTTATTGGGCTACTTCCTGCATCCTCCACCAGATCAGAAACAGATATCTTGGTGGGTACATTAGCTCAATCAGAATAATTCTTCAGTAATTTTCCCCCTTGCTGTTGTATTTGCAGTTTGGACTCCGGCTCACCAACACTGAGTCAAAGTTCCTTAAACAACCAGCACTTGCTGCAAATATAGTCACTTCAGTTCGCATCAGCGCTCATCAGCTCCTTGACACTACACGTGCCTACTCACCCTTCTCATGCAGGTCCACTTCCCCAGTCTACTTTGCTGTAATGCCGACTTGCTGCACATTGATCACCTGACTACATATTGATGGTACAGTCAGGAATTTGCAGACGATGGGTTACAGATTGAGAGTTCGGACTCAGTCACCTGGGTCAGTAGTGGTATTACTAAACTACGCTTGGTGACGGTTATTGAAGTACCATAACCAAAGTGAATTCTGTTCCCTTGCCTCTCTCAGGACATCTTCCAGAGAGTGTAAAGATTGCAGGAATACAGATTCATTAGCTGAGTGGGTTGAGCTGGGAGGGTGCATAGCTAGAATTAACAGGAGGTTAGTCTCACAGAATATTACCTCTCAAAGTCAGGCTATCTGATTAGTTCTACTTTTGATACAATTCCCAGGTATTAGCAAGGAGGACTTTGCAGGGTCATAGAACATAGAACATAGAAAAGTACGGCCCACGATGTTGTGCCGAGGTTTAATCCTAATGTTATATATAGTAACTTAACCTACACACCCCTCAACTCACTGCTATCCATGTGCATGTCCAGCAGTTGCTTAAATGTCCCCACTCATTCCACTCATTATTTTGTATACCTCGATCAGGTCTCCTCTTTCTCCTCCTCTCCAGAGAAAAGTCTGAGCTTATTCAACCTCTCTTCATAAGGCAAGCCCTCCAGTCCAGGCAGCATCCTGGTAAACCTTCTTTGTACCCTCTCCAAAGCCTCTATTTCTTTCCTATAGTAGGGCAACCAGAACTGGACACAATATTCCAAGTGTGGTCTCACCAGGGACTTGTAGAGCTGCAGCAAAACCTCGTGGCTCTTAAACTCTATTCCCCTGTTAATGAAAACCAAAACACCATATGCTTTCTTAACAACCTTACCCACTTGGGTGGCAACTTTGAGGGATCTATGTACTTGCACACACAGATCCCTTTGTTCCTCCACATTGCCAAGAATCCTGTCTTTAATCCTATATTCAGCATTTGAGTTAGACCTTCTAAAATGCATCACTTAGCATTTATCCAGGTTGAACTCCATCTGCCATTTCTCAGCCCAGATCTGCATCCTGTCTATGCCATGCTGCAGCCTGCAGTAGCCCTCTATACTATCGACGACACCTCCAACCTTTGTGTCATCTGCAAATTTACTAACCCACCCCTCAACCTCCTCATCCAAGTCATTTATAACAACTACAAAGAGCAGAGGCCCAAGAACAGAGCCCTGCGGGACCCCACTCAACCTCCAGACGGAATACTTTCCATCTACAACCACTCTCTGCCTTCTGTCAGCCAGCCAATTCTGAATCCAGACAGCCAAATCTCCTTGTATCCCATACTTCCTGACTTTATGAATGAGTCTACCATGGGGAACCCTATCAAATGCCTTGCTGAAGTCCATATATACCGCATTCACTGCTCGACTGTCGTCAACCTGTTTTGACACCTCCTCACCACCTCAATAAGATTTGTGAGGCATGACCTGCCCCTCACAAAGCCATGCTGACTGCCTTTAATCACACTATGCTTTGCCAAATAGTCATAAATCCTATCCCTCAGAATTCTTTCCAAAACTTTGCTGACCACAGATGTAAGACTGACTGGTCTGTAATTGCCAGGGATTTCCCTATTACCCTTCTTGAAAAGGGGAACAACATTCGCCTCCTTCCAATCCTCCAGTACGACTCCCGTGGAGAGTGAGGAGGCAAATATCCTCGCCAGTGGCTTAGCAACCTCCTTTCTCACTTCCCGGAGCAGCCTAGGATAAATCTGGTCTGGCCCTGGGGACTTATCAATCTTAATGTTTTCCAAAATTTCTAGCACATCAACTTCATCATTCTTGATCTGGTCAAGACTGTATCCCAGCTCCTCTAAGTTTTCATTTACAACAAGTTCCCTTTCCTTGGGAAGCAAAAAACTCATTTAGGACTACCCCTATCTGCTCAGACTCCACGCACAAGTTCCCTCCACTATCCCTGATTGGCCCTACCTTCTCCCTGATCATTGTCTTATTCAAACAAGGCTGTGCGTGTGTCATTGTTGTTCCCAGTGCTTAGGTCGATGCCAGTGATCATTCTCAATTTCTTTTCTTAAAAAAAAGGCTTTGCAGCTGTTAGGTACAACTGACTGAGTTGATAGGCTATTTCAGTGGAAATTAAAGAGTCATTGAGTCACAGAAATGTACAGCACGGAAACAGACCCTTCAGTCCAACTCATCCATGCCAACCAGATATCCTAAACTAGTCTAGTCCCATTTGGCAGCACTTGGCCCATATCCCTCTAAAAACTTTCTATTCATATTCCCATCCAAATGTGTTTTAAATGCTGTAGTTGTATCAGCCTCCATCACTTCCTCTGTCAACTCATTCATACATACACCACCCTTTGTGTGAAAATGTTGCCTCTTAGGTCCCTTTTATATCTTTCCCCTCTTACCTTAAAGCTATACCCTCTAGTTATGGACTCCCCCACTCCAGGGAAACAATTTTGTCTATTTATCCTAAGCATGCCCCTCAGGATTTTATAGACCTCTATAAGATCACCCCCTCAGACTCCCATGCTCCAGGGAGAACAGCCCCAGCCTATCCAGCCTCTCTGTTTAACTCAAATCCTCCAACCCTGGCAAAATCCTTGCAAATCTTTTCTGGATCCTTTCAAGTTTCACAACATCCTTCCAATAGGAAGGAGACCAGAATTGTATACAATATTCCAAAACTGGCCTAACCAATATGCTGTACAGCTGTAACATGACCTCCCAACTCCTATACTCAATGCTCTGACCTATAAAGGAAAGCATACCAAATACCTTCTTCATGATCCTATCTACTTGCAGCTCTACTTTCAAGGAACTATGACCCTGCACTCCAAGGTCTGTTTGCTCAGCAACACTCCCCAGGACCTTACCATTAAGTGTATAAGTCCTGCTCTGATTTGCCTTTCCAAAATGCAGCTTCTCACATTTATCTAAATTAAACTCCATCTGCCACTCCTCAGCTCATTGACCCACCTGATCAAGATTTTGTTGTACTTTGAGGTCAACTTCTTTACTGTCCACTACACCTCCAATTTTGATGTCGTCTGCAAACTTACTAACTATATCTCCTATGTTGACATCCAAATCATTTATTTAAATGATAAAAAGCAGTCAATCATATTACTGTTGCACTTGAATTACAGGTCGGACAAAACATTGAGGACAGCAGAATTCCCTTTCCTAAAGGGCATTGGGGTTGGGATATCTGATCGGTATGGACAAGTTGAACCAAAGGGTCTGTTTTCGTGCCGTACATCTCTGTGACCCTATGACTCTAAGAATAGTCTTGTGGTTATCATTACCCATTTTTTTAAAAAAGCAACCCAGATTTACTTATTAATTTTATTCAAATTCCACATTGTGTCATGTTGAGATTCAAATCTGTGTCCTCAGTGTTAGAATAAAGGCAAAATACTTCACATGCTGAAATTTGAAACATGCACAGAGTAAGTTGGAGAAACTCAGCAGGTCTGGCAGCATTTGTGAAGAGAAAAACAGTTACTATTTCAAGTCTGAAATGACTCTTACTCAGAACTTAATTCTTTAAAATTGTTTCCTCAGAACATTACCCTGGGTCACTGGATTACCTCATCTAGCGACAAAACCACTAACCCACCATGTTACCCTCCATCATATTTTCATAACATCCTGCATTTTGAGTTTTCAAAGAAATCTGATAAAATTTTAAAACTAAAGGCTGCTGATTTATTTAAAAAATCATAGAATGACACAAGATTAGATTACTTACAGTGTGGAAACAGGCCCTTCGGCCCAACAAGTCCACACCGACCCGCCGAAGCGCAACCCACCCAGACCCATTCCCCTACATTTTACCCCTTCACCTAACACTACGGGCAATTTAGCATGGCCAATTCACCTGACCTGCACATTTTTGGGTTGTGGAGTAAACCAGAGCACCCAGAGGAAACCCACGCAGACATGGGGAGAATGTGCAAACTCCACACAGTCTGTCACCTGAGTCAGGAATTGAACCCGGGTCTCTGGCGCTGTGAGGCAGCAGTGCTAACCACTGTGCCACCGTGCTGCCCAACTGTGCCACCCAACTGTGCCACCGTGCCGCCCAGAGGGTGGCAGCCTTTTATCTCATTAAGCTTGTGCTGCAGTTCCAGCTTTCCACTTGGCCTCACAACAATGTTCTTTCCCCATAGCCCTGCAAATCCTTCCTTCCAAATGTTTGTTTAACTTATTTTTGAAAGATACTCTTGAACTGGCTGCCAGCAATTCCAGATCATAATCATTCACTTAGTTCAGAAAACAAATTTTCCTTGAATTTTTCCTACTGAATCTTTCATCAATCATTTGGAACCTATGTTCAGTTACTGAACCTCTTCCGAACAGGAACAGTTTTTTCTGAATTTATTTTACTTTAACCTTTCATAATATTGATGAAAGGTAATCTAGAATCAAAATACAAGTTTGCTTTCTCTCTATGGATGCTCCCTGACCCTCTGTGATTTCCAGCATTTTTTGTTTTCAGTACAGATTCCAGAATCTTGTAATTAGCCCCTACTAAGGGTCCCAGCTCTGATCACTGTGGTACATGACTGGCCACAGGCTTCCAATTACAAAATAACCCTCAACCACCATCCTTTACCTCCTAATTGTAAGCCAGTTTTGGATCACATTTGCAAACTTACAGTCATAGTCATACAGCACAGAAACAGACCCTGCGCTGACCAGACATCCAAATCTGATCTAGTTGCATTTGCAAACATTTGTCCCATATCCCTCTAAACCGTTCTTGTTCATGTACCCATCCAGATGCCTTTTAAATGTTGTATTTGTACCCACCTCCACTATATCCTCTGGCAGCTCGTTCTATACACGTAGCACCCTCTGCGTGAAAAAGTTGCCCTTCAGGTGCTTTTTAAATCTTTCCCTTCTCACCTTAAATCTATGACCTCTAGTTTTGGACTCACTCACCCGAAAAAAAAGACCTTGGCTAATCACCCTATCCATGTCCCTCATAATTTTATAAACCTCTATAAAGTCACCCCTCAGTTTTCGATGTTCCAGGGAAAATAGCCCCTTCCGATTCAGCCTCTCCCTATAATTCGAACTCTCCAGTCCTGGCAATATTCTTGTAAATCTTTTCTGCATGCTTTAAATTTAACAACATCCTTCCTATAGAAGGGTGACCAGAATTGTATGCAGTATTCAAAAACTGACCTCAGCAATGTCCTGTACAGCTGCAACATTATATCCTAACTCCCATACTCAACATTCCTTGCATTCCATGGCTTTTACCGATTGGACCAGCCTTCCATGTGGGACCTTGTCAAAGGCCTTTCCGAAGTCCACGTAAACCACATCAACTGTACTACCCTCAACAAGATATTTAGTCACCTTTTAAAACTCAATTAAATTAGTCAGATAGGACTGCCTTGAACAAATAGCACACAACACCAGGTTGTAGTCCAACAGGTTTATTTGGAAGCACTGGCTTTCAGAGCGCCGCTCCTTCATCAGTGATTGTGAAGTAGGACCGTAAAACACAGAATTTATAGCAAAAGATTATAGTGTCATGCAATTGAAATGATATTTTGAACAAACCCAGATTGTTGTTAAATCTTTCATCTTTTAGAATGAGTTGCAGGTTTTGGTTCATTAATAAGTAAATCCCAGAACTTCTTTCAAATCATGTTCTCAAGATAACTTAAGATTTTATTTAAAAAACTTGACATCTCAGCTCAGACAATGCATTAAAATTGTGAGGTTAGAGTCTACAAACAGACTCTAACCTCACACCTTTAATGCATTATCTGAGCTGTTACCTTAGCTTCCAAATAATCTGTTGGACTGTAGGACTGTTCAAAGTCTGTCCCATTTAGCACAGTGGTACTGCCACACAGCACAATGGAGGTTATTCTCAATGGGAAGGCAAGATTTCAGCTCCACAAGGACTGTGCAGTGGTCACTCTTACAGAAACTGTCATAGAGAGATGCATCTGCAGCCGGCAGATTGGTAAGGATGAGGTGAAGTATGTTTTTCCCTCTTGTTGGTTCCCTCACCAGTCTAGCAGTGACGTCCTTTAGGACCTGACTAGCTTGATCAGTAGTACTGCTGCTAAGCCACTTTTGGTGGTGGACATTGAAATCCCCGACCAGAGTACATTTTGTGCCTTTGCCATCCTCAGTGCTTCCCCAGCAGTGGGGATGCCAATGATTGCATAATCTTCAGCACCATTCACAATTCCTTAGACACTGAAGAAGTCCTTGTCCAAATGCAGTAAGATATGGACAATAACCAGGCTTGGGCTGATCAGTGATAAGTAAAATTCACGCCACACAAATGCCAGGCTATGACCATCACCAATAAGAGACAATCTACCCACCAACATTCAGTGGTGTTACCATCGCTGAATCCCCCACTATCAATATCATTGATCAGAAACTCAACTGGACTCACCACATAAATGCAGTGGCTGCAAGAGCAGGCCAGAGGCTAGGAATACTGTGGTAAACACATCGACCTGGACCCAATATACCGGCCACTGCAGCGGACAGCTGGAACTGACAACTGGAAGCAGCACAGACAAACCACTATAAATGCCGGAGGAAAGATCACAGAAGCTCTTCACAGGAGGCTCCCAAGCACTGAGGATGTCACCTAGACAGGGGACGAAATGTCTGCAACACAAATTCCCAGCTTGGCAAACAGAATCACAACAATACTGTGGTAAGTAACTCACCTCTGACTACCCAAGCCTATCCACCATCTATAAGGCACAGATCAGGAGTGTGATGGAATATTTGCCTGGAAGAGTGCAGTCCCAATAATACTCAAGAAGCTTGACACCATCCAGCACAAAGCATTAATTGGTACTGCATCCACAAGCATCCACTCCCTCTACCACCAATGCTTTGTAGCAGCAGTGTGTACTATCTATAAGATGCACTGCAGAATTTCACCAAAGATCCTCAGATAGCATTTTCCAAACCCACGACCATTACAGTCTAGAAGGACAAGGTCAGCAGATACATGGGAACACCACCACCTTTAAGTTGCCTTCAAAGCTATTCACCATCCTGATTTGGAAATATATAGCCATTCCTTCATGGTCCTGGAATTCCCTCCCTAATGGCATTGTGGATCAACCCACAGCAAGTGGACTGCAGTGGTTCAAGAAAGCAGCTCATCAACACCTTCTCAAGGGCAACTAGGGATGGGCCATAAATGCTGGTCAGCAAGTAATGCCCAGATTCGATAAAAATGAATGAATATTTTAAAAATTGCTGGGAAAACCTATAAAAGATTATCTGACCACAACTCCTTGACACTCAATGGTGCTATCATCATTGAATTCCACCCCACCCCCAACTATCATCAGCCTGCTGGACACACTTTCCTCATTCCTGATGAAGGGCTTGTGCCCGAAACGTTGAATTTCCTGTTCCTTGGATGCTGCCTGACCTGCTGCACTTTAACCAGCAACACATTTTCAGCTAACATCATCTGGTGGCTACCATTGACCAGATACTCAGTTGGTCTTTTCACATAAACATAGTGGCTACAAGAGCAGATCAGAGGCAAGAAATACTGCAATGAGTAACTCAATGCCTGAGTCCCCAAAGCCTTTCCACCATCTGCAAGGCACAGGTTAGGAGTGTGATAGAATACTCCCCAATTGCCTGGATAGCCTTAGGTCCAACACTCAGGAAGCTTGACACCATCCAGGATAAACAGCCCGCTTGATTGACACCACATCCACAGGTATCAACTTCTTCCAACACCAGTGCTGAGTTGCAGCAATGCATACTATCTACCAGATGCACTGCAGGAATTCACCAAAGATCCTTATACAGCACGTTTCAAACCCATGACAACTTCCATCTAGATGGACAAGGGCAGCAGATATATGGCAACAGTACTGCCTGCAACTTCCCTCCTAAACTACTCTCCATCCTAACTTGTAAATATATCACCATTCTTTCACTGTCACTGAGTCAAATTCTTGGAATTCGCCCTCTCAGGGCATTGTGGATGACAACAGTTCAAGAAGGCCACCCTTTCTCAAGGGCAGCTAGGGATGGGCAATAAACTCTAGCCAGCCAGTGACGCCAGTAATACAAAGATCTCTTGAGTGAATAGAAAAAGAAGCCTGGTGACTATGTCTGATCAATCCTGCCTTTCCAAGTATTGATTAATCCTGTTCTTCAAAACTGTTTTCCCAGTAATTTTCCTATCACCGACATCAGACTAACTAATCTATAATCACCTGGTCTATCCCTGCTACTCTTCTAGCACCAAGGAACCACATTAGCTATTATCCAATCTCTCCATATTAAATAGTTTGTGATTTTGTAAAGTTTGTTGTTCTTACTGAGCTGTACAAAACTTTGGTTAGGCCACAGCTGGAGTACTGTGTACAGTTCTAGAAGGATGTGATTGCACTGAAGGGATGCAGAGGAGATTCATCAGGATGTTGTCTGGAATGGAGTAGATTTGCTGTGTTTCAGTTGTTTTATTTAAGCAGAAAAGGCTGAGAAGTAACCTGATCAAGGTTTATAGTATTCTAAAAGGCATGGACAGGATGAATAAGAGAGCAGCTGTTCACCTTTATTGAACTATCAATAATGAGCACAATTTTAGAGTGAAAGGCGGGAAGTTTAGAGGTGAGTTGAGGAAGGCATTTTTTACCCAAAAGGTGGTGGAAATCTGGAATGCACAGTCTGGGAGGGTGGCTGAGGCTGGAAACCTCACAATCTTTCATTAGTACTTGATTGAGCACTTAAGACCATAGGATATAAGAGCAAGTTAGGCCATATACCTTCTCATGTCTGCTCTACCATTTGATCATAGCTGATATGTTTCTCAACCCTATTCTCCTGCCTTCTCCCCAAAACCCTTAACCCCCTTGCTTATCAAGAACCTACGTATCTGAATGACTGGGCTTCCACATCCTTCTGCTGCAGTGAGTTCTACAGCGTCATCACCTGCTGGCTGAAGTATTTCCTCCTTATTCAGTTCTAAAGGGCTCTTCACTCTGAGACTGTGTCCTCTGTCCTGGTCTCTCCTCATAGTAGAAACATCTTCTCCATGTTCACACTATCCAGACCTCTCTGTTTTATGTAAGTTTCAGTGAGATACCCCCCCTCCTCCTAAACTCCATCTAGTACAAACCCAGAGTCTTCAATCATTCATTATACGACAAGTTCTCCATCCCTAGAATCATTCTTGCAAACCTCCTCAGAACTCCTCCAGCACCACACATCCTTCCTAAACACAGGGCCCAAAGCCACTCACAATATTCCAAATGTGGTCTGACCAGAGTGTTATGCAGTTTCAGCAGTACATCCCTTCTGTTGTATCCTAGTCCTGTTGAAATGAATGCTAACATTGCATTTGCCTACCTTCATAAGTTCATTAAATATTGGAGCAGACTTAGGCTATTTGGCCCATTGAGTCTGGTCCACCATTCGATCATGGTTGATATGCTCCTCACCAACATTCTCCTGTCTTCTCCACATAACCCTTCAACCCATTACCAATTAAAAATCTGTCTAACTCCTCCTTAAATTTACTCAGCATCCATCACATTTTGGGATAGCGAATTCCACAGATTCACAACCCTTTGGAAGAAATAGTTTCTCCTCAACTCTATTTTAAGGATGCTATCCCTTATCTAAGAGTATGACCTCTCATCTTAGAATGCCCTACAAGAGGAACCATCTGCTCCACATCTATTTTATCCATACCTTATATCATCTTGAATATTTGATCTCCCCCCATTCTTCTAAATTCCAGAGAATACAGGCCTAAACTGTTCAATCTCTTCATACAACAAACCCCTCATCTCTGGGATAAATCTAATGAACCTCCTCTGAACTGCCTCCAATACCATTACATCTTTCCTCAAATAAGGGGACCAAAACTGTGCACAATACTCCAGGTGCAGTCTAGAGTAATGCCTTGTATAGTTGTAGCAATACTTCCTTACCTTTATATTATGCTCCTTTAGCAATAAAAGCCAACATTCCATTTGTTTTCTTTATTATCTGCTGTATCTACATGCTAGTTTTCTGTAACTCATGAATGAGGGCTGCCAACTGAACCTGCATGTTAACCTTAAGAGAGTCCACCCCTCTCACCCACTCCAACCTCTCACCCTCAGAACGTGCAGCCCTCCACTCCCTCCGCTCCAATCCCAACCTCACCATCAAACCCGCAGACAAGGGAGGCGCGGTGGTAGTTTGGCGCACTGACCTTTACACCGCTGAAGCCAAACGCCAGCTCGCGGACGCCTCCTCTTATCGCCCCCTTGACCACGACCCCACCTCCCACCACCAAACCATCATCTCCCAGACCATCCAGGACCTCATCACCTCAGGGGATCTCCCATCCACCGCCTCCAACCTCATAGTCCCACAACCCCGCACCGCCCGTTTCTACCTCCTGCCCAAAATCCACAAACCTGCCTGCCCCGGCCGACCCATTGTCTCAGCCTGCTCCTGCCCCACCGAACTCATCTCCCAATACCTCGACACGGTCCTGTCCCCTTTAGTCCAAGAACTCCCCACCTACGTTCGGGACACCACCCACGCCCTCCACCTCCTCCAGGATTTTCGCTTCCCCGGTCCCCAACGCCTTACTTTCACTATGGACATCCAGTCCCTGTACACCTCCATCCCCCATCACGAAGGACTCAAAGCCCTCCGCTTCTTCCTTTCCCGCCGCACCAACCAGTACCCTTCCACTGACACCCTCCTTCGACTGACTGAACTGGTCCTCACCCTGAATAACTTCTCTTTTCAATCCTCCCACTTCCTCCAAACTAAAGGAGTTGCCATGGGCACCCGCATGGGCCCCAGCTATGCCTACCTCTTCGTAGGATATGTGGAACAGTCCATCTTCCGCAACTACACTGGCACCACCCCCCACCTTTTCCTCCGCTACATCGATGACTGTATCGGCGCTGCCTCGTGCTCCCACGAGGAGGTTGAACAGTTCATCAACTTTACTAACACCTTCCATCCCGACCTGAAATTCACCTGGACTGTCTCAGACTCCTCCCTCCCCTTCCTAGACCTTTCCATTTCTATCTCGGGCGACCAACTCAACACAGACATCTATTATAAACCGACTGACTCCCACAGCTACCTGGACTACACCTACTCCCACCCTGCCCCCTGTAAAAACGCCATCCCATATTCCCAATTCCTTCGTCTCCGCCGCATCTGCTCCCAGGAGGACCAATTCCAACACCGCACAGCCCAGATGGCCTCCTTCTTCAAGGACCGCAGATTCCCCCCAGACGTGATCGACGATGCCCTCCACCGCATCTCCTCCACTTCCCGCTCCTCCGCCCTTGAGCCCCGCTCCTCCAACCGCCACCAAGACAGAACCCCACTGGTTCTCACCTACCACCCCACCAACCTGCGCATACAACGTATCATCCGCCGCCATTTCCGCCATCTCCAAACGGACCCCACCACAAAGGATATATTTCCCTCCCCTCCCCTATCAGCGTTCCGCAAGGACCACTCCCTTCGTGACTCCCTTGTCAGATCCACACCCCCCACCAACCCAACCTCCACCCCCAGCACCTTCCCCTGCAACTGCAGGAAATGTAAAACTTGCGCCCACACCTCCACACTCCCTTCCCTCCAAGGCCCCAAGGGATCCTTCCATATCCGCCACAAGTTCACCTGTACCTCCACACACATCATCTATTGCATCCGCTGCACCCGATGTGGCCTCCTCTATATTGGTGAGACAGGCCGCTTACTTGCGGAACGCTTCAGAGAACACCTCTGGGCCGCCCGAACCAACCAACCCAATCACCCCGTGGCTCAACACTTTAACTCCCCCTCCCACTCCACCGAGGACATGCAGGTCCTTGGACTCCTCCACCGGCAGAACACAACTACACGACGGCTGGAGGAGGAGCGCCTCATCTTCCGCCTGGGAACCCTCCAACCACAAGGTATGAATTCAGATTTCTCCAGCTTCCTCATTTCCCCTCCCCCCACCTTGTCTCAGTCGGTTCCCTCAACTCAGCACCGCCCTCCTAACCTGCAATCCTCTTCCTGACCTCTCCGCCCCCACCCCACTCCGGCCTATCACCCTCACCTTGACCTCCTTCCACCTATCCCACCTCCATCGCCCCTCCCCCTAGTCCCTCCTCCCTACCTTTTATCTTAGCCTGCTTGGCTCTCTCTCTCTTATTCCTGATGAAGGGCTTATGCTCGAAACGTCGAATTCTCTATTCCTGAGATGCTGCCTGGCCTGCTGTGCTTTGACCAGCAACACATTTGCAGCTTAAGAGAGTCTGAACTAGCACTCCCGAGTCCCTTTGCGCTTCATATTTCCAAAGCTTTTCCCTATTTAGAAAATAGCCTATGCCTCTATTCTTCTGACCAAAATGCAAAACTTCATACTTTCCCACATTGTATTTTATTTGCCACTTCTTTGCCCACTCGCCTAACCTGTCCAAGACCTTATTGCAGCCTCCCAGCTTTCCCAACACTACCTGTCCTTCCATCTATGTTTGTGTCATCTGCAAGTTTTGCAATTTAGGGGTTATGGCCCAACGGAATTATCACTGGATTTGTTAATCCATAGACCTAGGTAATGTGCTAGTGGTCTGGATTCCAATCCTGTGTTGGTAGATGGTGAAAATAAAAATCTGGAATATTTTTAAACAGTGACCCCCTATTTCTAGATTCTCATACAAGAGTAACATCCTCTCCACATCCACCCTGAAAAGGAGCTTATGTTTCAATCAAATCACCTCTTTATTAAACTCCAGCAGATAGTTTTGTGATTACCCTGGTGAGTTACTGTTCCCCAGACCTAAAATATCTCACGAAGTGACATCCCTACTCCCTGCCTATCTTGGCAGCAGTTTACATCCTACTCTATGCAGAAGTGAAGAGCGCACTTGATGAAATATACACCGTCACAAATAGTCTTGAGACTGGATACCCTGAAACCTTATTCATCATAGCTGGTGACTTCAATCAGGTCAACCTCAAGAGTGTGATACTAAGTTACCATCAACATATCTCCTGTTCCACCCAAAACACCGTTGATAATGGGTACACAACCAAAATAAATGCCTACTGCTTCACTTCCCCCCATCATCTGCATTTTGGTAAATCAGATCACAAGACTGTGCTCCTTCTCCCAGCTTACAAGCAGAGACTGAACCGTGAGGATCTGGTACAGAAAATGTACAGTGCTAATCTGAAATAACAGATGAGCTCCTACGTGACTGGTTGGAGTCAGTGGACTGGTCCTTATTCAAGAACTCAGTGGCCAACCTAAACGAGTATGCCATTAGTCGAGAGTGTGGTGCTGGAAAAACACAGCAGGTCAGGCAGCATCTGAGGAGCAGGAGAATCCATGTTTCGGGCATAAGCTTACTTTTCCAGCACCACACTCTCGACCCTGAGCTCTAGCATCTGCAGTCCTCACTTTCTTCTGAGTATGCCATTACCATCACAGACTTCATCAGTAAGTTTGTAGAGGACTGTGTGTCAACAAAGTTAATCTAAGTGTTCCCCAACCAAAACCATGGATGAACCGAGAGACCCACTCCCTCCTGATGCCCAAGTCTGAGGCATTCAAATTGGGTGCTCTTGGCCTATACAAGTAATCTAGGTACAATCTTCACAAAGCCACCAGGGACACCAAGAGACAATTACAGACTAAACTAGACTCCCAGACTAACCACACAAATACACATCAACTATGGCAAGATATAGCAGGCTACAAAGTGAAGACGCGTAGAATCAGCTTAATTTACAGCTTTAAATTAAGGGGTGATAGGTATAGGACAGATGTTAGGGGTAGATTCTTTACACAGCGGGTTGTGAGTTCATGGAATGCCCTGCCAGTAGCAGTGGTGAACTCTCCTTCTTTATGGTCATTTAAGCAGGCATTGGATAGGCATTTGGAAGTTATTGGGCTAGTGTAGGTTAGGTAGGATTCGGTCGGCGCAACATCGAGGGCCGAAGGGCCTGTACTGCGCTGTATCTTTCTATGTTCTATGTTCTATGTTCTATCACTAACAGCAATGCATCCCTCCCCATTGTGCTCAATGCATTCTCTGTTTGTTTTGAGCAGAAGGTCAGTGAAGTGATGACACTTTCCTCAACAGCCTCAGTAGACCTTTATCCACAGTTACTGCTGCAGACATCAGATCGGCCTTCTTGAGAGTAAACCCACAGAAAGTAACTGGCCCAGATGGAATCCCTGGCTGTGCACTCAAATCCTGGGTGGACCAGCTGGTGGGAGTATTTGCAGACATCTTTAACTTCTCCTTAATCCAATGCGAGGTTCCTACCTGCTTCAAGAAGACCACTGTCATCCCATTGCCAAAGGAAAATCAGGCAACTTGCCCTAATGATGGCTGCCCAATGGCTCTGACATCCATCATTATGAAGTGCTTTGAAAAGTTAGTAATGGTACACATCAGCTCCAACCTCCCAGATCACCTTGATCCACTACAATTCCCCTACCAGCGCAACAGGCCCACCGCAGATGCCATCTCTCTGGCCCTACACTCATTCCTGGAACATCTTGAAAATAAGGACACCTACGTCAGACTCCTATTTATTGTTTAGGTCCACCTTCAAATCCATAATTCCAACCAAACCTATCTCCTAACTCAAAGACCTATGACTGCTCCACCCTCTACAAGTGAATCCTTGACTTCCTGACCCGCAATCACAATCAGTAAGCATAGGTGACAACTACTCCTCCATGATAATCCTCAACACCAGTGACCAGCAAGGCTGTATACTCAGCCTCTTACTATACTCCTTATACACTCAAGATTGTGTGGCCAAATTCAGCTTTAACCCCATTTACAATTTGTTAATGATATCACTATAGTAAGTTGGATCTTAAACAAAGATGATACAGAGTACAGCAAAGAGATAGCTTAGTGATATGGTGTAAAGACAACAATCTCCCCTTATTATCAGCAAAATGAAGGAGCTGGACATCAAGTTCAGGAAGTAGAGTGGAGGACGTACCTCTGTTTGCATCAATGGTGCTGAAGTGGAGATGGAGAAAGTGAGGACTGCAGATGCTGGCGATCAGAGTCAAAAAGTGTGGTACTCGAAAAGTACAGCCAGTCAGGCAACATCCAAGGAGCAGGACAGTCAACGTTTCGAGCATAAGCTCTTCATCAGGAATCCTGGTGAAGAGCATATGCTCAGGAATCTGATGAAGAGCTTATGGTCGAAACTTTGACTCTCCCACTCTCTGGATGCTGCCTGAGGTGGAAATGGTTGAGAGTTTCAAGTTCCAGGAATAAACATCATCAACAATCTGTCCTGGTTCATCCATGTTGATGCCATAGTCAATAAAGCATCCCAACACCTTAGAACTTTCTTAGAAGTCTAAGGAAATTCAGCATGTCTACAATGACTCTTATCAATTTCAGAGATGCATGTGGAAAACATCCTATCTGCATGCAATACTGCTTCATGTGGCAACTGCTTGACCAAAGACCACAAGAATTTACAGAGAGTTGTGAATGCGGCCCAGTCAGTCATGAAAACCAGCTTTTTCCATTGACTCTATCTATAGTTCCTGATGTATTGGGAAAGCAGCCAGCATCACAAAAAAGACCCTCCCACCCTGGTTATTATTTCTTCCAACCGGCAGAGGTTACAAAAATTTAAAAATACATACCAGATTCAAGCTCAGCTTCTTTCCTGCTGTTATTAGACTTATGAACGGACCTCTCATATATTAGACTTGATCTTTCTCTGCAGCTTCTCTGTCGTTATAACACTTTATTCTACATTCTGTTCTATGACCGTGATGTATGATTTGCCTGGATAGCACGCAAAACAATGCTTTTCATATATCTTGGTACATATGATAATAATAAGTGAAGTCAAATCAAATCTCTCTGTCCTTTCATCCCAATACATTTCTAATCGATTCCAGATAAACCTTCTCTGAACTGCTTCCCATGTATTGACATCCTTCCTTTAAAAAGTTGGTTTACAAAGTACACCAACTCTTCATTATCCACAGATTTGCTCCCTGTGCACTTGCAAGGTCAGCCCAGACTCCCCTTTTTAATATAGACTTCCCCAGTCTGATCTTATGGTCCTTTGCATTAGGAGAGTTACGTGGTAGCGATATCCGTATTTTCTGTTATCCACAGAAAATCCGTGCTCCTATTTGCAGTGAATAAAGAGAATTTGGTGTAATCCCGATGTGGTTTCACCAGTGCCACATATGACTGAAACATAACCTCCCTACTTTTGTCTTCAACTCCCCTTACAATAAATAACAATATTCTGTTAACTTTACTAATTACATGTACGTGCAGGCTAACATTTTGTGATTCATGCACTAGGATACTCAAGTTCTTCTGCATCTCAGTGCTCAGCAATGTCTTTTCATTTAGATAATATGTCTTTTTTATTCTTCCTGCTTAAGTATTGTTTCACCTTGTTTCTGCCAGGAAATGATCAAAATTTATGGGAAGGATAGAAGCATCACGCTAGGACAAGAAAATAATTAATGGGATATCTTAGGGTTGAAGGTTCTGTGTTGGAACTAGTGCAGTTTCTAAATTATGGAAATCGATGGGTAACTTTTTCACACAGAGGATGGTATGTATATGAAATGCGTTGCCAGTGGAAGTGGTAGAGGCGTGTACAATTACAACATTTAAAAGACATTTGAATTGGTACGTGAATAGGAATGGGCCAAATGCAAGCAAATGGGACGAGTTAAATTTAGGACATTGGCTGGCATGGATGAGCTGAGCTGAAGAGCCTGTTTTTGTGCTGTATGAACCTATATGGATTCAGAAACCAAAGCTGCATTGTTAGATTTGCAGACAATACCAAACCAGACACAGCAAAATCAAGGCTTAAAAAAAGATAAGTTACACAAAGTTTGACAGTTGGCAAAACAGAAGGCCAATGAAATTTAATACTGGAAATATAAAGGATAGCTCACAGGAAAGAAAACTGGGATAACTGATGCTCACCATAAGGGCTGCTGAAATAGTAACAGGTACAATGGAAACTTATTGAGTCAGTCAGCTCAATACTTAACATTTTAATGTTGATCCATAAACAAGGCAACAAAAATAACAGGTCAAGATCAAAACTGACTCTAAACTGTCCTGATTTCCTGATGAAGGGCTTATGCCCGAAACGTCGAATTTCCTGTTCCCTGGATGCTGCCTGACCTGCTGCGCTTTTCCAGCAACATATTTTCAGCTCTGATCACCAGCATCTGCAGACCTCACTTTCTCCTCTGAAACTGTCCCACCTGGCGTTAGCTGCATTGACACACAGTACTCCATTTACCTCCTCCCCACCTTCTTTCCCATCCAACTTCCCACCCTCTCTCCAACACACAGAACCCCATCCAATTTGGCAACTAGTTGGACACTGGCATTGTATTGCATGTAACTTTGCAGTGTTTGACACACAGTGTTCTCCACCCACTGTCTCTCTCCTTATCTTGTTTACTTTTCCTGTCTTGCTGGGTCACCTTTCCACATCCCATTTTGTCTTTGATTCCCTTGCTCATTCCCTCTCTTTTTCCCTTTCTCTCTTGCTCTCATTCACCTCTTACCCTTTTAATCTCCCAGTGTTTTCATTATTAGCATGGTATGGAATGCCTGTGTGACAGACTGAGTTTACAATATGATATCATCCTTATCCACTGACCCCTAAGATAAAAATTTGACAGTTGTGTTCCATATCACAGAGTGATGGCTCAGAATTCAGATGAAAAACTGTACAAGTTATTGGCAAAGAATGAGAATAATTTCAGACATTTAGTGATTCAGTTGGAATAATACATTTTCTCAGACTGAAGTTTTGGAGATCTCAGTTGGGCTGAGAATTAGTGATCTCCATACATATCAGCTAGCTTCTTGAAACGAGGGCCCCAATCACTAAGGTAGTCATAATCCTGGTCTGAGTCAGAAGCCCTGGATGTGATGGAACTCAGAGTCTCAGCCAGAGAGCCCTCACCCTCATAATCGTAGATCAGAGCAGTGTCATACGGGGGTGCATTTGGGTCGTTATCAGCTGCATCCAGTCCCTGCAAAACAGATTAAAAAGGGTTATTGGAGAGCACAATGACAGGGCACACAGCACCAAGAAGAGCACATGGCGCTTACTTGGGAAGAGAGACACCTGAGCACAAGACTCTATTGATGTATATTTAATGTAGCTCTATACTGGTAACTTTAATTTCAGCACACAGAGCAGGATATGTTTGTATAGAAATTACTATTAGAGAATGACTTGTATTTATGATTAGATGTTTACTGCATTTTGTTCTGAAATCATTGTTCTAGCCGTTGGAATCAAGTGTTGCATATTTTTAAGTGTATAGTGCTTGCAATGATACTCATCAAATGGAGATTACACCAATATCAGCTCACAGATTGTGGGGGACAAAGAAACCCAGTTCTGTCCTCCACGTAGGTGGATCAATCTTTCTGAATACTAGTTGATGCCACTTATAGATCTCTCTTATTGTGTCTATGACAGTTTCTGTCTGACATGGTGAGATGAAAACTGCTTGCACCTATAATGATCCAGTAGCTAAAATACATCTGCAATAAATACAGTTAATGAACCGCTAACATTTACTTAACAAGGTCTTTCTCTGTTGGGCTAACGTGAGCAGTATGACTTCCTTAACAGTGCATGACTGACTATAATAACTTCACCCATAATGTTATAATTACTCATACAAAATCTGTAAATAACTGCAATGATTCCATTGCCCCGAGTTGCCTCTATGGAAACCCACCTCATTGATGAAATCCTTGATGTCGTTGGGGTTAGCAGGGGGTCTTTTTGGATAATGTGGTTGCCCATAATTAAATGGTGCATCTCTTCTGATTGGCTGCTTTCCTCTGATTGGGGTTGAGGGCAAGACCTCATCTGGGTTCCTTAATTGGTCAATGTTATAGGCATCCTTGGGGGACAAAAATCAACCATGAGCAAGTGGTGTGTGGAAATTTCAAAATCGATTTGCAAAATGTATTAAAGACAGGAATTGAACAAGAACTCTTTCTAGTGGTGTTTTGATGATGTTATTTTGCACATTACCCAACAATCTTCCTTAACTTCAGGAAAACAAAATTCAATGAATAACTGACCAGCAAATTAAAAACACACAAGTGATAGAAGAATCACACAAGATATGTAGCAGCGTAGAGATTGGAACGAGGTCAGCCAGGTGGACATCATAAAATATGAGTTCCCTGATTGGGACTGTTAATTTGGTCCAATCAGGGAGCCCTAATGAAAACAGACCCAAGTCTCTCAGCCTTTCCTCATAAGACCTTCCCTCCAGACCAGGCAACATCCTGATAAATCTCCTCTGCACCTTTTCCAATGCTTCCACATCCTTCCTGTAATGGGGCGACCAGAACTGTACACAGTGTTCCAAGTGTGGCCACACCAGCGTTTTGTATAGTTGCAGTAGGATATTGCGGTTCCAAAAATCAATCCCTCTACCAATGAAACCTAACACACCGTATGCCTTCTTAACAGTGCTATCAACCTGGGTGGCAACTTTCAGGGACCTATGTACATGTACTCCAAGATCCCTCTGCACATCCACATTACCAAGAATCTTTCCATTAATTCAGTATTCTGCCTTCCTGTTATTCTTCCCAAAGTGCATTATCTCACATTTAGCTGCATTGAACTCCATTTGCCACATCTCAGCCCAATTCTGCAGTTTATCCAAGTCCCCCTGCAACCTGTAACATTCTTCCAAACTGTCTACTACTCCACTGACTTTAGTGTCATCTACAAATTTACTAACCCATCCATCTATGCCTGTGTCTAAATCATTTATAAAAATGACAAACAGCAATGGTCCCAAAACAGAGCCTTGTGGCACACCGCTCGTAACTGGACTCCAGACTGAATACTTTCCATCAACCACCAATCGCTGCCTTCTTACAGAAAGCCAGTTTCTAATCCAAACTGCTAAATCACCCTCAGTTCCATGCCTCTGCATTTTCTCCAACAGCCTACCATGTGGAACCTTATCAAAGGCTTTACTGAAGTCCATGTACACCACACCAACTGCCCTACCCTCATCTACATGCTTGGTCACCTTTGCAAAACATTCAATGAGGTTTATGGGACATAACCTGCCCTTGACGAAACCATGTTGACTATCTGAAATCAAATTGTTGCTTGCTAGATGATTATAAATCCTATCTTTTATAATCCTTTCCAAAACCTTTCCTACAACAGAAGTAAGGCACACTGGTCTATAATTACCTGGGTCATCTCTACTGCCTTTCTTGAACAAGGGCACAACACTTGTAATCCTCCAGTCCTCTGGTACTAAACCTGTAGACAATGATGACTCAAATATCAAAGCCAAAGGCTCTGCTATCTCCTCCCTAGCTTCCCACAGAATCCTCCAATAAATCCCATCCGGCCCAAGAGACTTGTCTACTGTCACTCCTTCTAGAATTGATAACACCTGTTCATAACTACCTCAATCCTTTCTAGTCTAATATCTCGTATCTCATTCTTCTCCTCTATAATATTCTCCTTTCCCTGAGTGAAAACTGATGAGAAATGTTCATTTAGCACCACTCCGATCTTCACAGGATCCACACTCAACTTCCCACTTCTTTCTTTGACTGGCCCTATTCCTACCCTAAAACATTTCCAGTCAATGTTGAGGAAGTTAAAGCCCCCATAATGACCACCCTGTTCCTTTCACTCCTACTCAGAATAATTTTGCTAATTCTCTCTTCCACCTCCCTGGAACTCTGCAGAGGCCTATAAAAATCTCCCAGCAGTGTGACCTCTCCTCTCCTGTTTCTAACCTCAGTCCATACTACCTCAGTAGACAAGTTCTCATCAAAAATTCTCTCAGCCACCGTTATACTATCTTTGACTAACAAGGCCACACCTCCCCCTCTTTTACCGCCTTGCCGTTCTTAATGAAAGATCTAAACCCTGGAAACTGCAACATCCATTCCTCACCCTGCTGTATCCATGTCTCCGAAATAGCCAAAATATTGAAGTTCCAGGTACCTATCTATGCTGCAAGGTCACCTTCAGTCTGAGAGCTGGCTCTGGTGAAGCCAAATCAGTGTCAACGACTTTGCACATATAAATAAAAGGTGACTTGGTGACAGGATACTGGCCTCTGTGGAGTTATTTCAGTGGTGATGAAAGAAAAGCACGCTCCTGAAGACATTCACTTACAATAGTTAACTTTGAGTTGAGGTAAGCATTTCTGGCATCATGCTGTTGTTTTGAAAGCTTCATTCATTTGATCCTGTCATCGCAAACTGGGGTTGTTTTGAGCAAATGACATTGGGGGTGGGCGGGTAGATGAAAAGCAACAAGTAATTCTACTAACAGTTGAAGACCACAGCTTCCTTAGTTATTAAGAGCCTAACTTTCCCTGAGGCATCAGATACTAAAGTATTTCAAGAGTTGATGGATTTAGTTAAGGAATGTTATGACCCCAAACCTCCCCTAATTCTGAGTTGCTATGGGTTTTACTTGGCAATTTGGAAACCAAGGAATCCTTATCTGGATTTTTGACTAAATTAAGAAGACTAGCAGAGGCATGTGACTTTGATTTAACCCTTTATTAGATGCTGTGAGAGTGTTTGGTATGTGGTATTAATGGTATAACCATGAAAAAGTGCCTACTAGCTGAAGCCCAGCTGGACTTCAAACAAACATTACAACTGGCTTTATCATTGAAAAATACTGCCGGTGGAAAATATGCGTTGCAGGGTATTTCAATGGAAGTGGACACCCTCACTAATCTGACTGAGTTTATAGAACACCACTTGAGTGCTGGCAGTTATACAGCCTCACTCAGGACATGTCCTGACCAGAGGGACTGTGGGTTAGCTCACAACTAGAAAGCCAGTAACACCCTGTTCTCCACCTCCTCACTCTGTCTCTCTGTCTAACCTCAACCTCCCAGGTGTACTCTCAGCATTTATCTCCCTCTTTTTCTTGCCCTCAGTCTCTCCCTCTCCCTCTCTCTGATTCTCGCTTTCACTGATACTCTGATCACTTATGGAATCACAGCAAGAGGAGGAGATGCATGCATACACTGAAATCATGGCTGATTGTGACCTTACTCCATTCACCTGCATTTTTCACATATTCCTCAATACCATTGTTAATAAAACAAATCAACCTCAAATTTTAAATTCTGTTGAATACGGAGGATGAGGATTACATATGAGGAATGTGTATTATATAGGAACAGGATTATATATGGGATTGGAGGAAGTTTACATAAAGTGGGGGTTATATATAATAAGAATTATATATGGAGTGTGGAATATTTATGAGAAAGGGAGATTATGTAAAGAGAGTAGGGTTTATATGTAAAAGGACTAGGAATGATATACAGATGGGGTGGGGATTATATATGGAGAGATGAGGATTATATATGGGGCGGGGGGTAGGGACATAGAGGGGTGCAGATTATATTCACAGATAAATGTAGTCTGCAGTTGTCCTGCATATGTTGATGTTGCTTAGGACATTATTTACTATAATTTGTGAATTGCTCACTGACCTGATCTTCCTCTCCTCCTCCCTGCTCGTTGTAGTTTAAAATGTTGTCCCGAATGTCATCTTCAGAAGCAGCCAGGAGTCCCTTGTGGTGGAGACGGCGGTGAAGACAGTCAGAAACTGCCACAAGCAGAATGAGAACTGGTATAGTGACAGTGTGAAAGAGAGAGAGAGAGTCTATGTCAGTATGATTATCAAAATGGACCTCAACACAGAGCTAGGAACTGTGGGTCTAAGGAAAGAGTTACTCTCTGTCTGTTTGAATTTCTAACCAGATGAAGATTTCATTTGTTCACATGATCTATGTGTTGCTAGTAGGGCCAGCATTTATTGCCCATCTTAATTCCTTTGAAAAAGTGGTGATGTGCTGCCTTCTTGAACCCTGCAGTTCATTTGGTGTAGAGATGCTGTAAAGATGGCATTTTTCATTTTTCTGTATCTCCAATTGTGGACTGCAAGAGAAATGGGCTAGTTTAAAAGCAAAGGATTGTTGAAGGATTACAACACTTTTAAAAATCAAGTTACCTGATACTCATTGTAAGTGCTGTTAACAGATGGTTTATGCAATGGAAAAAGCCTAGTTATAGGTGAGATGGAGCCATGGGACTATGTATAAATGGAGATTTGACCAGCAACATTGACATCCAACAAAAAAGCTACTGTTTTGGGAGTTAAAATACCTCCTGAGCAAAAATTGAGTGCCCTCCTTGTGATGATGGGATCTAACATCTGGCCCCAGTCAGCCAAGATCCTCCTCCATTCATTGCAGCCAAGACCACTCTTCATTTCTTCCTGGACCATCCCTGCTCATCCCAGCCCAGCTCACCCAGAGCTCCATCTCCATTGGCAAATCTGGAATAGTCTATAGGATTATACCATGGAATTTACCAGTTTGTCAGAATTCTGCTTCAGGATACTGAGTGCAAGTGAACCAATACTGAGCAATGGGCAAACTAACATGGGGTAAACAATGTCAATAAATTAACTTGCATGACTCAAAGATTGGTGCGGCTGGCATAGGTTTCATTTCATGGGTACTGGTATCAGCACTGGTAGAAAGGAAATTCTTGTTGGACATGTTTTGCTTGAACAGTGCTGGGATTACTGTCCTGGTGAATTGATTAACCAGGCTTAGAGATGGGATTTTAGAGAGAGAGAGAATGTAGCCTTATGAAGTAAAAGGATATTGCAACATTGCAGGGCAGCTATTTGGATAGTGATATGTATTGGATATGCTGTTTTAGCTATTATGGAGAAATTGCTTGCATGGAGATTAAAGATGGGACTAAATATTCAGGAATATGTGGCTTTTTGAAAGGATAGGTAGGAAGTAAAGGGTGGAATATATATGCCTGCAAGTAATGATCTTGGATTGGAAGATGTTAGAATCCATATAAGCGGAGGTAAGGAATAACAAGGAGAAAGAAGACATTAATAAGAGTAGTCTATGAGCCCCTGAACAGTAGCTATACTGTAGGACAGAGAATATACCTAGAAAAAAATCAAGGCACATAGAAATGGTAGTATATTAATTGTGGGTGACTTTAATCTTCATATAGATTGGGAAAATCAAATTGGCAGAGGTAGCCACAGGAGAAACTCATAGGGCTGAATCTTTTTTTTTGTTGACAAAGTATGAGTTGCGATGAGTTTTTTGGAGGGAGACTTGACATAATGCCCAACAAGATATCTTGCCATATCTTATCAAATGCACTGCACAAACTTCCTACCACCTCTGACATTCCTCAAGTTCAGTTCTATCCACATCTTACCACTTACCAAGTCCCAGTATACCTCTGCACTCACTGACTATCTACCAAAAGTCATGCACTCTCACCATGGACACTGGAAGTGTCCCTGATTTCCCACGAATTACAGGTGGAGCATTCCATGAGGCTGAGATCTACCATTTCAAACTTGATCCACTAAAGCAATGACAGACAATAATCCAGGAACTGACTATGCAACATATCTACTGGTCACTAAACTCAAGTCTCTTACTTCTGCTCTCCTGTCCTAGCAGGCTACAACCACAAAAAAGTAAGTGCTTTCTTCAGTCACAATTCACTCAGTCTGCAAACATGGTTCCTGAGGAGGTAAGACCAGGTCAACTTTTGAGTCGTGACATCTTGCCCTTGCAGCCAAAACTGTCACAAGAGGGTCGATGATATTTTCTGCTCCACCAGGGTGCATGCCAGATTCTTCTGTTATCTTACATTGCTCTATCTCAGCTACTGCACCAATCTCCCACCAAGTCAGAAGCCATCTGATTTTACTGCTCCTCAGATGCTACCTGACCTGCAGTGCTTTTCCAGCACCACTTTAATCTAAACTCTGGTTTCCAGCATCTGCAGTCATTGTTTTTAACCTAGAAGCCATTTTCTCAATCTCTGAGAACAAACCGTTCGGCTCAGATACTGACACCTTATGGGAACGTTAGCGCAATCTGATGAGCGACTTTGTAGCTGGCTGAGTGGTAAAAGAACACAGCAAACCACTGACACTTGGAGGATTGCTGGAGACAGGCTGAGCCCCAGACGAAATAGTACCCTGTGGGGTCAGCATCCAGTAACTTCACATGCATCCTCAGGACCAATGACCTGGCAACAGGAACTATGAACCTGACATGTATGCCAGATGCCCATTCCTCCGAAGGAGACAGGCTTGTGTCAGGAACCACCCAGCTAAAGGAGGAGCCATATGCAGAGCCTTCAGAATTTTCCTCTCCAAACACTCTTGAGGTGGCAGGGCTCTCCATCCCCTCCTCACTGGACCCCCTTCAAGCTTTGAAAATTCAAGATGAAGAGGGTTCGCTTGCCTCTGCCAAGATAACTCATGGCAGATCTGACCCATCCTAACCTAAACAGCCCCAGGGTCGCATGACCAAACCACCAGGGCCAATGGACTCAACTGCCAAATAGGCATTCTCACTTTAACTGCAGAACCAGGGACTGCATAGAACATAGAACATAGAAAAATACAGCGCAGTACAGACCCTTCGGCCCTCGATGTTGCGCCGACCAAAGCCCACCTAAACTATACTAGCCCAATAACCTCCATATGCTTATCCAATGCCCGCTTAAATGACCATAAAGAGGGAGAGTCCACCACTGCTACTGGCAGGGCATTCCATGAACTCACAACCCGCTGAGTAAAGAATCTATCCCTAACATCTGTCCTATACCAACCTCCCCTTAATTTAAAGCTGTGTCCCTAGTAACAGCTGACTCCATTAGCGGAAAAAGGTTCTCACTGTCAACCCTATCTAAGCCCCTAATCATCTTGTACACCTCTATCAAATCTCCCCTAAACCTTCTTTTCTCCAATGAGAACAGCCCCAAGTGCCTCAGCCTTTCCTCATATGATCTTCCTACCATACCAGGCAACATCCTGGTAAACCTCCTCTGCACCCGTTCCAATGCCTCCACATCCTTCCTATAGTATGGCGACCAAAACTGCACACAATACTCCAGATGAGGCTGCACCAGAGTCTTATACAACTGCAACATGACCTCAGGACTCCGGAACTCAATTCCTCTACCAATAAAGCCCAGTACGCCATATGCCTTCTTCACAGCACTATTTACCTGGGTGGCAACTTTCAGAGATCTGTGTACATGGACACCAAGATCCCTCTGCTCATCCACACTACCAAGTAGCCTACCATTAGCCCAGTAATCCATCTTCTTGTTACTCCTACCAAAGTGAATGACTTCACACTTAGCTACATTGAACTCCATTTGCCACCTTTCTGCCCAGCTCTGCAACTTATATATATATCCCGCTGTAACCTGCCACATCCTTCTTCACTGTCCACAACTCCACCGACTTTCATATCATCCGCAAACTTGCTCACCCAGCCTTCAAGCCCCTCCTCCAGGTCATTTATAAAAATGACAAATAGCAATGGTCCCAAAACAGACCCTTGTGAAACACCGCTAGTAACTGCACTCCAAGATGAACATATACCATCAACTACTACCCTCTGTCTCCTTCCAGCCAGCCAATTCCTAATCCAAACCTCTAATGCACCCTCAATGCCATACCTCCGTAGTTTTTGCATTAGCCTACCATGGGGTACCTTATCGAACGCCTTGCTAAAATCCATATACACCACATCTACTGCTTTACCCTTGTCCACTTCCTTGGTCACCTTCTCAAAGAATTCAATAAGGTTTGTGAGGCACGACCTGCCCTTCACAAAACCATGCTGACTATCCTTGATCACATTATTCCTATCCAGATGTTTGGGAGGAAGAAGAAGAGGAAAGTGTTGAAGACATTTTAGTGGCACGGGTGATAATACATTGTTCATTATTTGGAATGTTTCTATAAACTGCAGTTTCAACTTTACATTTAGCTGTTTGTCTCTCTGTGTAGCCCCAAATGTAAGTGCCAGTGCTATACCAAACTTCAGTGGCCTCTTGGATGTCCAATGAGTCAGTGTCTGTGTTGAAAACTTTATGCAGCATGTAGAAGCAAGATGAACAATTAATTTTCTGCTGACATCATTGCCCCTAATTCTACCACATTACTATTCTGGTTGAAGTTCAAGATGGCAGCAGCGGGGTAATCAGCATTCAGGCTCCTCACCCAAGGCTCGTCCATTCTGACCTTCTTTTTCTGTTCTTTTCTCATTGTTCTTCTTACTTTCCTTATAGGTTTTTTTGGAACGAAAATTAACTTGGAGTAGCGGTGACATCATAGGAGCAGCTGAGGGCCAAAGCAAAGCAAGCTAGAGGCCCGAGTGAACTGGGGACAGCCAGTGTGCCCAGAGCAGAATGGGGACATATGTTGGACAGATGTGGGTGGTCAGCAGCTTGTAAGTCCAGTCAGACCACACGTGGAAGACCCCTGCATTGATCTACTGAAGGCCCTTTATGAAAAGATTGCATTGTTTATCTTATTAACTTTCTTTTATATAACTTATACCAAGAAGAACTGTAAGGTAATGTTACATTTTTTTTCTTTATTTCTCTGTTTTGTATCTAAGATTTGTACCGAGGTACTTTGTGCCTAAGATAGTATAACATGGAGCAACAATGTAAACTTTTCACCGTACTCCTGTACTTGAGCAGATGTGACAATAAACCCAATTCTATTTCTTCTAATTCTTTCCCTGGCTTCACTGTCCAAAAGTGTCAATGTGGATGAGATGGTCAGGCAAGTGTACAGCCTAAAGGGAGCCAATGCATTAAAATGGCCAAGGACTAGGGACCATGCAGATCTGTGTCCTGTACAGTGCATGAGCCTGTGTAATGGTAGCCTGCAGCTTCCTCTCTCTCATAGGTTGAAACACTTTACCCAACCACTCCAAGTATGGTTGAAACCATTTCTTTCTCATCATTTCTTTCAATTTTCAACATGATGGAAGGCTACAGTAAGCACTGGGGTCAGCTGGTGACTTCCAGCCTGTACCTCTTTCATGTTAATGAGACTCTGAGCAACCAGATACTCTTCCTGTGAATTACTTACACTTTGCACCTCCCCAGGTCCCCACCCCTCCATCTACATAAACCTGCAGCTTTCTATCTTCAAAGTTTGTGCGAAGATTTGTAGCTTGGGTGCTTGTTGTAGTGGTTCTGTTCGCCAAGCTGGAAGTTTTTGTTGCAAACGTTTCGTCCCCTGGCTAGGAGACATCATCAGTGCTCTGGAGCCTCCTGCGAAGCGCTTCTTTGATGTTTCTTCCGGCATTTATAGTGGTCTGTCCTTGCCGCTTCCGGGCGTCAGTTTCAGCTGTCCGCTGTAGTGGTTGGTATATTGGGTCCAGGTCGATGTGTCTGTTGATGGAATTTGTGGATGAATGCCATGCCTCTAGGAATTCCCTGGCTGTTCTCTGTCTGGCTTGCCCTATGATAGTAGTGTTTTCCCAGTCAAATTCATGTTGCTTGTTGTCTGAGTGTGTGGCTACTAGGGATAGCTGGTCGTGTCGTTTCGTGGCTAGTTGGTGTTCATGTATGCGGATTGTTAGCTGTCTTCCTGTTTGTCCTATATAGTGTTTTGTGCAGTCCTTGCATGGTATTTTATAAACTACATTAGTTTTGCTCATGTTGGGTATTGGCTCCTTTGTTCTAGTAAGTTGTTGTCTGAGCGTGGCTGTTGGTTTGTGTGCCGTTATGAGTCCTAGGGGTCGCAGTGGTCTGGCTGTCAGTTCTGAAAAGCTCCTGATGTATGGTAGTGTGGCTAGTCCTTTTGGTTGTGGCATGTCCTCGTTCCATGGTCTATCTCTTAGGCATCTGTTGATAAAGTTGCGCGGGTATCCGTTTTTGGCGAATACCTTGTATAGGTGTTCCTCTTCCTCTTTTCGCAGTTCTGGTGTACTGCAGTGTGTTGTAGCTCTTTTGAATAGTGTCCTGATGCAGCTTCGTTGAAACTATGAAAGTAACCACCCCAACACACACAAACGAAGCTGCATCAGGACACTATTCAAAAGAGCTACAACACACTGCAGTACACCAGAACTGCGAAAAGAGGAAGAGGAACACCTATACAAGGTATTCGCCAAAAACGGATACCCGCGCAACTTTATCAACAGATGCCTAAGAGATAGACCACGGAACGAGGACATGCCACAATCAAAAGGACTAGCCACACTACCATACATCAGGAGCGTTTCTGAACTGACAGCCAGACCACTGCGACCCCTAGGACTCATAACGGCACACAAACCAACAGCCACGCTCAGACAACAACTCACTAGAACAAAGGAGCCAATACCCAACATGAGCAAAACTAATGTAGTTTATAAAATACCATGCAAGGACTGCACAAAACACTATATAGGACAAACAGGAAGACAGCTAACAATCCGCATACATGAACACCAACTAGCCACGAAACGACACGACCAGCTATCCCTAGTAGCCACACACTCAGACAACAAGCAACATGAATTTGACTGGGAAAACACTACTATCATAGGGCAAGCCAGACAGAGAACAGCCAGGGAATTCCTAGAGGCATGGCATTCATCCACAAATTCCATCAACAGACACATCGACCTGGACCCAATATACCAACCACTACAGCGGACAGCTGAAACTGACACCCGGAAGCGGCAAGGACAGACCACTATAAATGCCGGAAGAAACATCAAAGAAGCGCTTCGCAGGAGGCTCCAGAGCACTGATGATGTCTCCTAGCCAGGGGACGAAACGTTTGCAACAAAAACTTCCAGCTCGGCGAACAGAACCACTACAGCATTCTATCTTCCCCTCTTCCCATACCCCTTATGGTCATACACTGCCCATCCCTTAAAGCCAGAGTATGCCTAACTCTGGTGAACTTCCACTACCACATGACCTTTTTCCCAATGATGCTTTCCCTTTTTAACATTTGTGCAGATACTGTTGTCCTCTTTCACAAAAGATCACCTTTTTCCTCTTGGCCTGTAGCCTCCAATCCTGAAGAATTAGTTTCTGATTCGTTTTTCCACAGCAACAGCCCCTCTTGTCCCACCCTTCTGCGGACAACCATACTTTCCATGGCCCATCCCACTAACTGCAATCTAACTGGACAACCCCAGTTGAAAAGTGCCCAGACCCTATTCTGGTGGTCACACATCACCCCAATCTCATTAACCCTAGCCGCCAGACTGGATTCTGTGGCAGCATATGACTAACTGTGACACTCTCCCTAAACTGCAAAAGTATGGATCCTCTGGCCTAGATCATTCAACCAGATGTCTGACTGTAGCAAATCCGCTGGACTGGTTTTGAAGGCTACCCTTGACCTACTGTGTCTTGGCAGTTTTCCAACACTTAGAGACATTGCATGTGCAACGAGCAAGTAGCCATGTGTCTGCCGAAAGCTGCTGTCACACAGTGCAGGTGGGAGATTGACATAGAGCAAGATGTCCTCTAGTTTGACTGAGGATTACTGAGCAGCAAGACAAGCTGCTGGTTATGTGGCAATGCAAGGCATGCAGGCCGGCATAAAGTGAATCAGCTCAAAGAGAGCAAGTAAGAATACTTGAGACGCAGCCTGATCTTATCCATGACCTGGATATTTGACCCTACATGCCAGTGTCCCTGCTACAGCCTTTCAATGCTACTTGCTGATCTTCCCAGCAACACAAGTCATGTTGTCTAAGACAGAGGTATTGGAGAAGTGTCACAACAATCATGAGGGTTTGGCAGATGCAAATACAAATGTTCATGGGTGAGGGGTAGGTGTGGCTGGTGACCATAGATCATGCTCTGAGACGCTGTTTAATTCTCAACGATGTGGAAACTCTTTGTAGTCAGTGATGAGCTAAAGTCACTGGGTACCTGTTCTGATTTCCATTTTGAGTTTTCTTGACTTCCAGCTTGTTTGATGTATTTGGTAAGATAGGAAACTGAATGTTAGTGATACAGGTTGAGCTATTACGAAGGCATTTAACAAGCTATAATGCACCTTATTTGGCAACATAATGAAAAACATACCTCATCACTCAGTAAATGCATGAAAGTCACAGTGAAATGCTCCCAACATTGATATTGGCCTCACCGGACTCCTCACCTGATTCTGCCACCATCCACTGGTAGATTGTCTCAGTCACTCAGACCACTATAAGACTTTACCCGTAGAGTATATTTAGGGCAGTTCTTTAGTAAAATATGCTATGGATCCAGTCTGGCTATTTTGGATTGAGTAATATGTAATGAGGCTGGTTTAACAAATGACCACAGAGTAAAGGATCCCCAAGGAAGCATTGACCATAACATGGTAGAATTTAATCATCAATTTGAGAGTAAGAAAGCTTAGTCAGAAACAACTGTTGCAAACTTAAATTAGGATATACAAAGTTTGGGAGAAGATTTGTAGCTTGGGTGCTCGTTGTTGTGGTTCTGTTCACCGAGCTGGGAATTTGTGTTGCAGACGTTTTGTCCCCTGTCTAGGTGACATCCTCAGTGCTTGGGAGCCTCCTGTGAAGTGCTTTTGTAATCTTTCCTCCGGCATTTATAGTGGTTTGAATCTGCCGCTTCCGGTTGTCAGTTCCAGCTGTCCGCTGCAGTGGCTGGTATATTGGGTCCAGGTCATTGTGCTTATTGATAGAATCTGTGGGTGAGTGCCATGCCTTTAGGAATTCCCTTGCTGTTCTCTGTTTGGCTTGTCCTATAATAGTAGTGTTGTCCCAGTCAAACTCATGTTGCTTGTCATCTGCGTGTGTGGCTACTAAGGATAGCTGGTTGTGTCATTTCGCGGCTAGTTGGTGTTCATGGATGCGGACCGTTAGCTGTCTTCCTGTTTGTCCTATGTAGTGTTTGTGCAGTCCTTGCGTGGGAGTTTGTACACTACATTGGTTTTGCTCATGCTGGGTATCGGGTCCTTCATCCTGGTGAGTTGTTGTCTGAGAGTGGCTGTTGGTTTGTGTGCTGTTATGAGTCCTAGTGGTTGCAATAGTCTGGCTGTCAGTTCGGAAATGCTCATGATGTATGGTAGTGTGGCTAGTCCTTTGGGTTGTGGCATGTCCTCGTTCTGTTGTCTTTCCCTTAGGCATCTGTTGATGAAATTGCGCGGGTATCCGTTTTTGGCGAATACATCGTATAGGTGTTCTTCTTCCTCTTTTTGCAGTTCTGGTGTGCTGTAGTGTGTTGTGGCCCTTTTGAACAGTGTCTTGATGCAACTTCTTTTGTGTGTGTTGGGGTGGTTGCTTTCGTAGTTTAGGACTTGGTCTGTGTGTGTGGCTTTCCTGTATACCTTTGTGGTGAATTCTCTGTTCGGTGTTCTACAAAACACTACATAGGACAAACAGGAAGACAGCTAACGATCCGCATCCATGAACACCAACTAGCCATGAAATGACACGACCAGCTGTCCTTAGTAGCCACACACTCAGATGACAAGCAACATGAGTTCGACTGGGACAACACTAGTATTATAGGACAAGCCAAACAGAGAACAGCCAGGGAATTCCTAGATTCTGGATCAGTGGTGCTGGAAGAGCACAGCAGTTCAGGCAGCATCCAATGAGCAGCGAAATCGACGTTTCGGGCAAAAGCCCTTCATCAGGAATAAAGTATTCCTGATGAAAGGCTTTTGCCCGAAACGTCGATTTCACTGCTCGTTGGATGCTGCCTGAACTGCTGTGCTCTTCCAGCACCACTGATCCAGAATCTGGTTTCCAGCATCTGCAGTCATTGTTTTTACCTCTAGGGAATTCCTAGAGGTATGGCACTCACCCACAGATTCAATCAATAAGCACATCGACCTGGACCCAATATACCGACCACTGCAACGGTCAGCTGGAACTGACAGCCGAAAGCGGCAGGTACACATCACTATAAATGCCGGAGGAAAGATCACAGAAACGCTTCACAGGAGGCTCCCAAGCACTGAGGATGTCACCTAGACAGGGGACGAAACATCTGCAACTTAAATTAGGATAACTATGAAAGAATAAAGGTAGAATTAGCTACAGTGATCTGAGAAAAACATTGAGCAAAAAAGATGGTCGAGGAATTGTTGTGGATACTTAAGAAAATAGTATTCAGCCCGAGGATTTCAAAAGCTTTAGAAAACATCAAAAAATGATCAAAAAAGGGTGAAAATAGACTTTTGAGGCTAAAAGAAGGCTTCTTTAAATACATAGAAAGGAAAAGAGAGGCCAAAGTGGACATTGACACCGCAGAGAATGAGGCTGGAAATAATAATGAGGAAACAGGAAAAGAAGAGGAGTTGAATAAACACTTAGCATCAATCTTCATCATATAAAAGACAAATAGCATTCTAGGAATGCTAAATAATCATGGAGCAAAAGAAGGCAAGAGGAAATAAATACCATCACCAGAGAAAATTTATTAGGGAAACTAATGGACTAAAGGACAACACATCCCCTAGACATGATGAGCTATATAAACAATATAATATTAAAAGAAGCAGCTACAGAGATAATAGATGCACGAGTAATAATCTTGCAAGAATTCCTGGATTCAGAAAAAAGTTCTGAATTTTGAGGATTGGAAAACTGCCAATTTAAGACTCTTATGTAAAAAGGGGAGACAAAAAAATCCAAATAACAAGTGACCAGTTAGCTTAACACCTATTATTGGGAAAATGATAGAGTATATGTTAAAGGATGAAATACCGGAGCATTTAGAAATGCAAAACATGATAAAGCGGAGTCAGCATGGGTTCATGTTGGGGAAATCATGCCTGACAAATTTATTAGAATACTTTGAGGAGATAACAAGTACGATAGTAAAGGGGAACTAGTGGATGTCATAGTTTTGGATTTCCAAAGGGTATTAACAAGGTACCGGATATTAGGCAGCGAATAAGAGCCCTGGCGTTGGATATAGTCTATTTGTATGGACAGAGGATTTGCTTATGAATAGAAAACAGACAATTGGGATGTGAGGTACATTTTTATGATGGCTACCTGTAACTAGTGGGGTGCCACAGAGATCACTGCTGGGGCCATAATTATTTAGAACGCATATTAAGGACTTGGATAAGGAGAGTGAATATACTATACCCATGTTTGTGGGCGATATAAAAATACAAATAAGTAGTGAGGGTTATTTGTACAGGTCAAATGAGTGGGCAAAAACTTGGCAGGTGGAATTTATACTTTATTCATTCATGGACCAGCACTGGCTTCCCCACCACAAGTTGCCCTCAAACTGATTGGCTTGCTAAGCCATTTCAGAGGGCAGTAAAGAGTCAACCATCATTTTGCTGTGAGTCTGGAGATGCATATAGACCAGACCAGGTAAAGATGTCATTTTTCCATTCCTGATGGACGCCAGTGAACCAGTTGGGTTTTTACGAAGGTCAACAATAGTTTCATGGTCATCATCAGATTTTTATTCTGCCTGTTTGTCCAACGTAATGTTGTATATAAACATATAAATAGAAAGCGGGGTCCACCACCAGTGCTTCATCTGAAGGCTCACTGAAGATGTTACCGAGTATGGTGACAAACTTGCCGGCTCAGTGAGCAAACTTACATCCAGAATCTCAACCTGAGCTACAAATCTTCTCAAAACATGTTTAATGAATTCTAATGACAATACCACTCTGCCATTGGAGCTGAATATTACTTCAATGAAGAAAGACTGTGAAAACCTGCAGTGTAGAGGGATTTGGGAGTCCTAGTGCATAAACCACAAAAAACTAACTTACTCGTAGGCAATAGGGAAGTCAATTGGAATGTGGGCCTTTTATTTAAATGTGGGGAAGCCTTGCTAAGGTTCACATTAGACCATATCTTGAATACCTGTGAGCAGTTTTGGTGTCCTTATTTAAAAGATATTACTGACATAAGAGACAGTCCAGAGAAAGTCAATCCTAGGTATGGGGGAATTTTATTGTGAGGAGTGTTTGAGTCAGTTCAGCCTGTTCTGATTGGAAAACCTCAAACTGAGCTACAAATCTTCTCAAAACTTGTTCTGATTGGAATTTAGAAGAATAAGAGGTGGCCTTATTGAAACATGTGAGGTTCTCAGGAGATTTCAACATCCTTTCTTCCCCAGCAGTCTGCACTCTTCCATGTCCCACCAGCTATAGTACAAATACTTCCCCCTCCATAGGTCACATCAGCTCTAATGAAGAGTCATGTAGATTCGAAACGTTAGCTTGCTGTCTCTCCATGGATGCTGCCTGACTCACTGTGATCTCCAGCATTTGATCCTTGAAAACTAGATTTTGGGAGGTGATTCCCAAGGAAGCTTCTAGGTCAAGAGGGCACAATCTGAGTAAAGGTTGCCCAACTAGGACAGAGATGTAAGAATAGTGAGTGTATGGGCTTCCTCACCGATAGATACTGATCATTCAGTGTATTCAATTCTTAATTGGTAAGGGAATGGAGGGCTGTAGGGAAAAGGCATGAAAGTGAAATTGAGGATTATCAGGTCAGACATGATCTTATAGAATGGCAGGAACAGACTTGATGGGCTGAATGGCCTACTTCTGTTTCTCAATCTTCTGAATTGTTTTGGCCAGACTGTATAACTGGAAGGCACAATACCATGGACTGACTATATGTGAAACAGATGTCAGGGGAAAGAATCATTGGAAAGACAAGGAAACTGATACTCACAAAGTAAGAGCAGGACGCTGGTGAGAATAACCATTGCAGCTCCAAAGCTCAGACCCACATGGGTACCAAGAATTGCAGCTGCTCCAGGTGTACAATCACCTTTCACACTGCAGAAACAAATGGTCACATTCAGGGTGTGGTCCTGGCTCAGACGGGGCTGCCCTGAGTCACTCACACGAATCTGGAGGCTATAAGTTCCTTCACTGACATCCTGCCGAGCTCTCAGCTGAGAATGTGTGTCTGTCGGTGAGAACAGAAAAATTGAAATCTGTCTGTAATATGAATTGCCAAATTCTGCACTCCACCAGCAACATTCCCTTGATAACTTTCATTATTCCAAACTTAATATCATAAAATCCAGAAACAAAAGTAAAAATGGGACATGGTGTGGTCTGAAAGGGGATGGACAGGATTTAGGTTTAGGATCAATCCTATTCTTTAGGGTCTGCTGGTAAATAAATTCCAATGGCTTCATCAGGCTAATATTGAGATGTTATTTGCAAATGAAGTATACCTCTTGCCTCAGGCATGGGCTCATGTAACTCTGGGTATTGATGGTTTTATTTATATATGTTTAGTAGTATGGAGTGGCTCAGTGGTCAGCACTACTGCCTTACAGCAACAGTGACCTGGGTTCAATTCCAGCCTTGGGTAACTATTTGTGTGGAGTTTGCACATTCTCCCTGTGTCTGTGTGGGTTTCCTCCAGGTGTTCTGGTTTCCTCCCTCAGTCTAAAAATGTGCAGATTAGGTGGATTGACTATGTTAAATTGGCCATTGTGTCCAGGGATATGCAGGCTAGGTGGATTAACCATGGGAAATGTAGGGTTACAGGGACAGGATAGGGAGGTGGGATGCTGTTTGAAGGAACCGTACAGACTTGATGGGCCAATGGCCTGTTTCCACACTGTAGGAATTCTATGATTTTGTCCATGTGGACATATTCGGTTTAGATACAAAATAAACCTTCCTGTACAATGTCAAAGTGAAAGCTAAGCTCTCTCTACACTGCCCACAACAAAAAAAAAACCCATGACAGGGACAGCATGGGGTTAGATACAGAGCTAAGCTCCCTCTACGCTGTTCCCATCAAACATTCCCAAGACTGGTACATCATAGGGTTCAGTACAGAGAAATGGTCCCCCATGCCATCTCTGCGAAATACTCTCAGGGCAAGTATAGTTTGGAATTAGACACAGAGTAGTAAATCACTTGCAGGACATGTACAGCACAGGATTAAATACAGAGTAAAGTTTCTCTCTCTGAACAATGACTGGCAATGGGCCATTCTTATTGTATCTGATGTTTCCTGACACATTTCACCCTCAGACTACACCCACCATTTAAGTGCCTGATTGTCCAGTTCTGGGAATATTCAGAGTCATCGGGAACAATCTCAAAATGAAAGGGTTCAGCATGAGGCTCAAGGTCTCCATCCAGTGCCCAGAGGAGGACTCCATCATCCTTGTCCCACTGACTGCACAAAAAGCCATGTTGTGGGTGTAGAACAGGAGGGAAATCGTTGACCTCAGTCACATGAATCTCCAGGGTTCCTGTTGCTGTATGTGGTGGCTCTCCTGTTATTACAAACATCACAAGTTAAAGAATTAGAAGAATCCTAAACAAGCATAATTCTCCTGCTGCCAGACCTGCTGAGATTTTCCAGAATTTTCTCTTTTGGTTTCAGATTCCACCCTCTGCAGTAATTTGCTTTTATTTTAATTCTCCTTCAATACTGATAGAGAATAGATTCTCTGGATTGTGGAGTTAAGTGATGGTTGAGGAGGAAATACATTGAACAGATGCCAGACCAGAGAGTGGTCACCATCCATTAGCAGAGGGGCAGAAGGGAGAGAGAAAAATAAGAAGTGGGGGAGTGAGATGGAATGGACAGGAGAAGAAGAGATAGGGGAGGTGACTGACAGGGAGGGGAGAGAAGAAGAATTAACAGAGGGAAATAATAAAGGACAAGGAAAGATGGAATGGAAAGGGTAAGATAAGTGGGAAAAGAAACGTGTAGGAGAGGAGAGGATTTTTTTTTAATGAGATCCACTCTGGAACCTGATCACTTGTCTAATGATGTTAGCTGCCCATTTCTTCACTGTAAATCATCACCATGCCACTTGTATGTCATTATCCAATGCAATTCCCTAAAGGCCATACTTCTCATTCTGAAAAGTCAGTGCACCTCAAATTGGTGCAGATGGGAAAAGTAGATAAGCCGAGTATAACTGAGAGCCAGTGTATGTCCTACTTTGCTGCTATTATGGAGCTAAAGATTTGCAATAATACAGATAAAATATTGGGAGGAATGTGAAATGATCAGGATGAGTGTGAAATAGACTGAAAAGAATGTGAAGTAAATAAGAATCAATGTAACAGGTCAAGATCATTGTGAAGCAGATGAGGAGGAATGTGAGCAAGAATTACAATAAACTAGGTCAGGATCACTGAAATGAAGAAGGTGGATGCGGGTCGGTTGCCTGGTGAGTACAAAGTGCTGTTTCCCTTTCTCCAAAATTAGCCTTAGGACTGGGAAAATTAAAACTTCCAATTTTTTATTTAATTGCCAGTATTAAGTAAAATTTGGGGATTGATAGTAAACCAGAAGTTGAGGTTGGGCTAAGTCTTACGGCTTGGTGGGAGTGAACTGCCATGCATTGGGAACTGTTTGCCAGACAGGAAATAAAGAGCAAAATAAATGGAGGCCTCTTTTCAATTGACAGGCAATGACTAGTACCACAGTGATCAGTGCTTGGACCCCAGCTGTTCACAATATTAATTATTTAGATGAGGTAACTAACTGTAATATCTCTAAGTTTGTAGATGACAATTGGGGGAAGGGTAAATATGATGCTGCAAGACAGGATCTGAGGAGCATAAATTGGGAGCATAGGCTTCAGGGAAGGTTGTCGTTGAAATGTGGAACGTTTTCAAGGAACAGATACGACGTGTCCTTGATATGTATGTACCTGTCAGGCAGGAAAGAGATGGTCGTGTGAGGGAACCTTGGTTGACGAGGGAGGTTGAATGTCTTGTAAGGAGGAAGAAGGAGGCTTACATAAGGTTGAGGAAATAAGATTCAGACAGAGCATTGGAAGGATACAGGATAGCCAGGAGGGAGCTGAAGAAAGGGATTAGGAGAGCTAAGAGAGGGCATGAAAAATCTTTGGCAGGTAGGATGTGAGAAACATGAGAATGACGAGAACGAGAGTAGGTCCGATCAAGGACAGCAGTGGGAGACTGTGTATTGAGTCGGAAGAGATAGGAGAGGTCTTGAATGAGTACTTTTCTTCAGTATTTACAAATGAGAGGGACCGTATTGTTGAAGAGGAGAGTATGAAATGGACTGGTAAGCTAGAGGAGGTACTTGTTAGGAAGGAAGATGTGTTAGGCATTTTGAAAAACTTGAGGATAGACATGTCCCCGGGCCTGACGGGATATATCCTAGGATTATGTGGGAAGCAAGAGAGGAAATTGCAGAACCGTTGACAATGATCTTTTAGTCTTCACTGTCAACGGGGGTGGTGCCAGGGGACTGGAGAGTGGCGAATGTTGTGCCCCTGTTCAAAAAGGGAATAGGGATAACCCCGGGAATTACGGGCCAGTTAGTCTTACTTTGGTGGTAGGCAAAGTAATGGAAAGGGTACTGAGGGATAGGATTTATGAGTATCTGGAAAGACACTGCTTGATTAGGGACAGCCAGCATGGATTTGTGAGGGGTAGGTCTTGCCTTACAAGTCTTACTGAATTCTTTGAGGAGGTGACGAAGCATGTGGATGAGGGTAGAGCAGTGAATGTAGTGTACATGGATTTTAGTAAGGCATTTGATAAGGTTCCCCATGGTAGGCTTGTGCGGAAAGTCAGGAGGCATGGGATAGTGGCCATTTGGCCAGTTGGATAGAGAACTGGCTAACCGGTCGAAGTCAGAGAGTGGTGGTAGATGGTAAATATTCAGCCTGGAGCCCAGTTACAAGTGGAGTTCTACAGGGATCAGTTCTGGGTCCTCTGCTGTTTGTAATTTTTATTAATGACTTGGAAAAGGGAGTCGAAGGGTGGGTCAATAAATTTGCAGACGATACGAAGATTGGTGGAGTTGTGGATAGTGAGAAGGGCTGTTGTCGACTGCAAAGGGACTTAGATATGATGCAGAGCTGGGCTGAGGGGTGGCAGATGGAGTTCAACCCTGCCAAGTGTGAGGTTGTCCATTTTGGAAGGACAAATAAGAATGCGGAATACAGGATTAATGGTAGGGTTCTTAGTAAGTGGAGGAACAGAGGGATTTTGGGGTCTATGTACATAGATCTTTGAAAGTTGTCACTCAGGTGGATAGAGCTTGTAAGAAGGCCTATGGTGTATTAGCGTACATTAGCGGAGGGATTGAATTCAAGAGTCGTGAGGTGATGTTGCAGCTGTACAGGACCTTGGTAAGGCCACATTTGGAGTACTGTGTGCAGTTCTGGTCACCTTATTTTAGGAAAGATGTGGAAGCTTTGGAGAGAGTGCAGAGAAGATGTTGCCTGGAATGGAGAATAGGGCATACGAGGATAGGTTGAGAGTGCTAGGCCTTTTCTCATTAGAACAGCGAAAGATGAGGGGTGACTTGATAGAGGTTTATAAGATGATCAGGGGAATAGATAGAGTAGACAGTCAGAGACTTTTTCCCCGGGTACAACAGAGTGTTACAAGGGGACATAAATTTAAGGTGGAGGGTGGAAGGTATAGGGGGGATGTCAGGGGTAGGTTCTTTGCCCAGAGAGTGGTGGGGACATGGAATGTGCTGCCTGTGGGAGTGGCAGAATCAGAATCATTGGTGACCTTTAAGCAGCAATTGGATAGGTCCATGGACAAATGTTCGGCACATCGAGGGCTGAAGGGCCTGTTCTGTGCTGTATTGTTCTATGTTCTATGTTCTATGTTCTAAAGCTGGGTGGGAAGGTGAACTATGAAAAGGATGCAGAGATGCTTCAGTGTGATTTGGACGAGTTGAGTGAGTGGGCACATGTATGACAAATGAAATATAATGTGGATAAATGGGAGATTATCCATTTTGTTAGCAGAAAAAGTCAATGTCACTGACTCTTAACTGCCCTCTGAGCAATTACAGATAGGCAATAAATGCTGACCCTCATCCTGTGAATGAATAAAACAAAAACAATTAAACAACTCACTGGAGGAACAGGTTTCACAAATATCCCCAAACTCACCGAAGGGGGAACTGCGCTCACCAGTGCGTTAGCAGCATTTTCCACTCATTTTATTAGTTATGTAAAATCTGTACAAAACCGTATTCAGCCTCAACATGAGTATTGAATCCAGTTCTGTACAACACATGTTGGAAAGAATGTGAATATATTTGGGAGAGAAAAATTCACAAAAATAATTCCAGAGATGAGGAATTTTAGTTATGTGGATTGATGAGAGAAGTTAGGTCATTTCTTCGTGGAGAAGAGAATGTTGAGAACAGATTTGATAGAGAAGTTCCAAATCTTGATGGGTCGGGATATAATGGATAAGGAAAAGCTCTTCTCCATTGTTGGATGGATCGTCAGAGGGCATCCACTTAATATAGTTGCAAAATAAGTAATGGAGACACGAGGAAAACATTTTTTTCTTGTAGAAAGTGGTTAGGATTGGAAATTCACTTCGAGAGACTGCAGCTCAACCAAGGCTTTCAAACGGCAATTAGATCAGTATGATCATTCACAGGTGATGTAAATTTTTTGAAAAGTTTTGGTAATTTACATATAAAAAAACTGAAACTAACATGGTCATTCTAACAGATGAGAGACTTAACAAACAATCAAGGTATTTTTCAATGTATAATTTCAGTTACATCACACTGTAAACATTTGCTATAAGTTCTGTGTCTTACAACTGTGTACTCCACAACCACCTGATGAAGGAGCATCGCTCCGAAAGCTAGTGCTTCCAATTAAACCTGTTGGACTATAACCTGGTGTTGTGTGATTTTTAACTTTGTACACTCCATTTCAACACTGGCATCTCCAAATGTAGATTTTGACTTATTACCAAACTCCAGTCATTTTCCCATAACCCTGCAAGTTGGTTCTATTTAAATAACCATTCATAGCACTCTTGAATTCCTCAACTGAAACTTCCTCCACTACATGCTCCAGACCATGCATTCCAAACCCAAACTATTTGCTGTGTAAAAAAGTTTTTTTTTCACTTCACATTTGCTTCTTCTGCAAAACCTCTAGTTCCTGATCATTTTATAAGCAGAGCTAAAAATGTGTTGCTGGAAAAGCGCAGCAGGTCAGGCAGCATCCAGGAGCAGGAGAATCGACGTTTCGGGCATGAGCCCTTCTTCAGGCTCTCCTGAAGAAGGGCTCATGCCCGAAACGTCAATTCTCCTGCTCCTTGGATGCTGCCTGACCTGCTGCGCTTTTCCAGCAACACATTTTCAGCTCTGATCTCCAGCATCTGTGGTCCTCACTTTCTCCCATTTTATAAGCAGGAACAGTTTCTCCCTATCCACTCTGTCCAAATGTCACATGATTTTGAAAACTTCTACCAAATCTCCTCTTGAACTTTACCTCTCCAAAAAAGTCCCAACTTCCCTGATCTACTTTCATACTGAGGTTTCTCATTCTTAGAGCTATTCGTGTAAATCTTTTCTGCACTCACGCCAATGCATTCTCATCCTTTCTAATGTGTGGTACTCAGAATTTTATACATAATATTTTCAGCTAAGGTCTAAACAATGTTATCTCCCTCCTCTTGTAATGTGTGCCCTATAAATTAATGTGCCCTATAAAAATTCCTGATGAAGGGCTCTGGCCCAAAACGTCAAATTTCCTGTTCCTTGGATGCTGCCTAACCTGCTGTGCTTTAACCAGCAACACATTTTCACCTATAAATTAGGCTGAGCACGTAGTGGAGGAAGGTTCAATTGAGGAATTCAAGAGTGCTATGGACGGTTATTGAAATAGAACCAACTTGCAGGGTTACGGGGAAATGACTGGAGTTTGGTAAAAAGTCAAAATCTACATTTGGAGATGCCAGTGTTGGACTGGAGTGTACAAAGTTAAAAGTGCTTGGTAACGAACCAGGCCAGGTGTTTGATTTAGTGGTAGGTGAGCACTTTGGAGAGAGTGACCATAATTCAGTTATGTTTGGTTTAGCAAGGGACAGGGATAGGTACATGCCACAGGTCAAGGATTACCGATGGGGCGAGGGCAATTATAATTTGATTCGGCAAGAATTAGGATGCATAGAATGGGGTAGCAAAATGCAGGGGATGCAGACAATGGAAATATGGAGCTGGTTTAAGGAACAGATATTGCATGTCCTTGATAGGTATGTCCCTGTCAGGCAGAAAGAGAGCGATAAGGTAAGGGAACTGTGGTTTACAACAGAAATTGCATCTCTTGTTAAGCAGAAGAAGGAGGTTTATGTGTTGATGAGGCAAGATGGTACAGAGGCAATGGAGAGTTACAGATCAGCTAGGAAGGATTTAAAGAGAGAGTTAAGAAGAGCAAAGAGAGAACATGAGCAGTCTTTAGCAGGTAGAATAAAGGAGAACCCTAAAGCTTTCTATAGGTATGTGAGGAATAAAAGGATGATTAGGGTAGGAATAGGACCAGTCAAAGACCGAAGTGGTAAGTTGAGTGTGGACCCTGTGGAGACCAGAGAGGTGCTAAATGAACATTTCTCATCGGTTTTCATTCAGGAAAAGGAGAATATTGTGGAGGAGAAGAATGAGGTACGAGATATTAGACTAGAAAGGATCGAGGTTAGTTACACACAAGTGTTATCAATTCTAGAAGGAGTGAAAGTAGACAAGTCCCCTGGGCCGGATGGGATTTATCTGAGGATTCTCTGGAAAGCTAGGGAGGAAATGGCAGAGCCCTTAGCTTTGATATTTGAGTCATCATTGTCTACAGGTTTAGTACCAGAGGACTGGAGGATTGCAAATGTTGTGCCCTTGTTCAAGAAGGGCAGTAGAGATGACCCAGGTAATTATAGACCAGTGAGCCTTACTTCTGTTATAGGGAAGGCTTTGGAAAGGATTATAAGAGATGAGATTTATAATCATCTAGCAAGCAACAATTTGATTTCAGATAGTCAACATAGTTTCATTAAGGGCAGGTCGTGTCTCACAAACCTCATTGAGTTTTTTAAGAAGTGACCAAGCATGTAGATGAGGATAGGGCAGTTGATGTGGTATACATGGACTTCAGTAAAGCCTTAGATAAGGTTCCACATGATAGGCTGTTGGACAAAATGCAGAAGCATGGAATTGAAGGTAATTTAGCACTTTGGGTTAGAAATAGGCTTTCTGAAAGAAGGCAGCGAGTGGTGGTTGATGGAAAATATTCAGCCTGGAGTCCAGTTACTAGTGGTGTGACACAACGATATGTTTTGGGACCCACTGCTGTTTGTCACTTTTATAAATGACTTAGACGCAGGCATAGGTGGATGGATTAATAAATTTGAAGATGGCACGATAGTCAGTGGAGTAATGGACAGTTTGGAAGAATGTAACAGGTTGCAGGGGGATTTAGATAAACTGCAGGATTGGGCTGAGAGGTGGCAAATGGAGTTCAGTGCAGCTAAATGTGAGGTGATGCACTTTGGGAAGAATAACAGGAAAGCAGAGTACTGGGTCAATGGAAAGATTCTTGGTAGTGTGGATGTGCAGAGGGATCCTGGAGTCCATGTACGTAGATCCCTGAAAGTTGCTACCCAGGTTGATCGTGCTGTTAAGGTGGCATACAGTGTGTTCGGTTTCATTGGTAGAGGGATTGAGTTCCAGAGCTGCAATATTATGCTGCAACTATACAAAATGCTAGTGTGGCCAAACTTGGAATATTGTGTATAGTTTTGGTTGCCATATTTCGGGAAGGATGTGGGAGCATTGGAAAAGGTGCAGAGGAGACTTACGAGAATATTGCCTGGTCTGGAGGGAAGGTCTTGTGAGGAAAGGCTGAGAGACTTGGGTTTGTGCTCACTGGAAAGAAGAAGGCTAAGAGGGGATTTGATAGAGATATACAAGATAATCAGAGGATTAGATAGGGTAGACAGTGAAAGACTTTTTCCTAGGATGATGACGTCAGCTTGTACAAAGGGGCATAACTACAAATTGAGGGCTAATAGATTTAAGACAGATGTCAGAGGCAGGTTCTTTACTCAGAGAGTGGTAAGGGCGTGGAATGCCCTACCTGCCAATGTAGTCAACTCAGCCACATTAGGGAGATTTGAACAATCCTTGAATGAGCACATGGATGATGATGGGATAGGGTAGGGGGACAAACTGAGAATAGTTCACAATATCGAGGGCCGAAGGGCCTGTTCTGCACTGTATTGTTCTATGTTCTAACTCTGGGTGTTTTATTATCAGCTCTCTTTACCTGAGCTGTCATCTTTAATAAATTATGCACACGTACATCCAGTTATCACTGCTTCTGCATACCCTTTAGAGCGATACTGTTTGTTTTTTATTGCTTCATTTCACATTGAAATTCATCTGCTAACTATCCATCTGAAAAAATATTGCAATCTGCAGGAAAAAGGCAGGACAATGTCAGTATGTGAATTGCTTCAGCATGTGCTGGCGTAGACAAGGGTGAGTTGAGTGGTCTGCTGCTCTTGCCTGCTGCAACTATTGCAACTAGTCTGTGTTCAAAAGCAGTAAAACTAACACATTGAAATGCTGAGAGGAGGTCCCAAGTCTAAGCTGCAATAGAATTTGCAATGTGACCTCTCTTTATTTTTCTGTTTTATTGCTCTATTCCTGCTGTCTTTCTACCAATCATGAGCATGGACTCCATTTACTACCTTATTTATATGGACGACACTAATTATTATTTCAATTTATACTGTTCTTTAACTCTGTCATTCCCTGTTTATTCCCATCAGTCTGTACCTCAATATTCATTGCTTACCGTTGTCCGTGGCTGTGATAACAGCTATGTACCGATGTTTAAGCAGGAATGGAGAGCCACGCTGAATCTTCTGCTGAACAAATATCTCCCCTGTATTCACATCCACCATTAACCAATCAGCAGGATCATACTGAATCCCGTAACTGGAATACAGCAGAGGGTGGGGTTAGTGGCCCAGGAGGTAAAGACACAGAGGAGAAAGTGCAGACAGTAAACACCCCTAACACCAGGGCTACACAGGCTGTGAGGGTAAACATCCCAGACACCACAGGCAAACATCCAAACAAGGATGGGGGAATAGCCAGGCAAGAGTGGTAATAAACCCAAACCGAAAAACAGAAATACATGATCAGACTAAGAATTGAACAATTAACTGTCATCCTCACCTGATATTTTGTTGTTGTTTGGTGTCAGGATCAGTGACAGTGTAGACTGTTAGAAGGCTTCCCGCTGTTAAACCTTCTGGCACATTCAGTTCTCGGGGGTCTTCCACAAACCTAGGAGCTTCATTCACATCTGTAACTGTCACAATGACTTTAGCTGAGGAACGGAGAGTTTGAGGTGCACCGGGACTGACAGCTTCCCTGTTCTTCACTTCTATAGTCAGGATATGTTTGTCGGCCTTCTCATAATCCAGACTCTGAAACAGATGGCAGCACAATAAACCCTGACGGATAACTCCTTGGTTTCTCCATTTTATTTTTCCTTTGCCTCAACTTTTCTTCCCTTGTACACTAGTAACGTGACCATTGTCCCGGCCTGTGTCTAAAATACACTGAACAACAACTTACATTTATATATCATCTTTAACCAAGCAAAATACCCCTTTATGCCCCATGGGAGCTTTACAAAGCCAAACATGATACTGAGTCACATAAGGAATATCAGGATACATTATGAAAAGCTTGACAAATACTATAAGGAGCATCTTAAAGGAGGGGAGAAAGGTGCGGGGATACAAGTTTGGAGTGAATTCTTGAACTTAGCATGATGACCCTTATGTTCTGGGAATATTGTACTTTCACTTTGTCCGTTGTCCCTTTAAGACCAAAGTAGGTTTGGGAGTATTGTGAAAGAGGGCTAATTGTTTTCCTGATGATGATATAATTAGGTTCTAAGAAATATCTATGTGACCGCAGGTTGTCACGTGGATGAACAGCTCAGAAACAAAGAACAAACAGACAGGTTTCAGCCTTTGTTACATGGCAGTTCAAAACATCCTAAAAATTCCAGTGAGAGGAAACAAAGAGTGGCTTCAATAGTTTCCAAATGTAAGTTTTCTACGTGACAGTTTTAAATCCCATCCTGATGTGAAGTTTCTAAGCAGTGACTGTGTTATATTAGTGGGTTAAACAGTTAGAAAACGGTGGGAAGGGCAGGGAACAATTCACTTCCCCACTGTTTCAATGTTGCCAGAGCCCAACAGTCCATTTATAGGAATTTAGTTGTAGGAGTAGGTCACTTAATCTTTGAACCTGTTCCACCTGGATCAGATCATTATGGTTGGTCAGATTAAGGTACATTCTCACCTACCCCTGTTAACCTGTGGCTCTGTTGTTAGTCAAGGTATACTTAAATTCCACCAACTGCTGTGGTAGGATTTGAATTTGTGTCATAGAGTCAGAGAGATGCACAGCACGGAAACAGACCCTTCGATCCAACCCATACATGTTGACTGCATATCCTAAATTGATCTCATCCCATTTGCCAGCATTTGGCCCATATCCGTCTAAACCTTCCTATTTATATACCCATCCAGATGCCTTTTAAAATGTTGTCTTAGATGCACTCCAATGTCCAGAAATACTGGAACTCAAACAGCAATGTAGGTTTCTTTCTGTCTTGCTCCCTCTCTCTCTCTTTCTCTCTCACTCGCTCACTGACCACGTGGTCCTGTCTTTGTATCTCTTCCTCCTTTTTAAAGTATTGTTGCTTTGATCTTTTCTCCCCCCAAAGTTCCAAAACAATGCAACAGCTTATAAAACAATAATTAGTGCTTTTGGAATTTGACTGAGCAATAGTTAGGGCTTCTGGCTTACAAGTTCAGTAATATTAACACTATGCTACCATTTCCCCTCTGAAGGGGCTTGAGAGGGGAGTTTCTGAGGCGTCTATGTTTTCTGGAATATTGGGACACATATGAGAGGAGGTTTACAGATGTGCGCCTTCTTGGTGGTAATCTGTGTCTGGGGACATTGCATGGAATACTACTGCTGGTCAATGTGATCTTAGACCAAAATGATTGAATGAGCAGTGAGAGATCCTACAAAACAAAGGTTGAATTGGAAATACGGTCCTACATTTGTGCAGGATGTGATGGAAGTGATTAGAACAATGTGAGGCATGAAATTTATTGATTTATTTGAAATAACCTTCACCAGTTAATCATTGTTTAAAATATGTTAATTTGATTTTGTTTGTTATAGTAAATGTTTATAAAAGTTAAATCATATTGAGCAAATTTCTTTCCATTGGTATCATGGAAATAGCTCTCTTTAAAATAAAAGGCCTCTGTAGGATTATAACATTAAGGACCAGGAGTTCCAGCAGTACCACCAACAGTAGACAGATTAAAAAGTTGAGGCTATAATAAACAGCAAAATTGTAGGAGTGCAGGAGTGTAGGAGTGTTGTGGGGCTGGAGGAGATAGAGAAGGGGTGAGACCCAAACAGATTTGCTAAATAAGGGAAATGAATTACAAGCCCAAAGCTCAGGCTCAACATTCTCTCTGACATTGCAGGATGAGCAATGGTTCTGCTAAGATCTTCTAGAACATAAAATGTAGAACAATACAGCACAGAACAGGCCCTTTGGCCCTTGATGTTGCGCGACCCGTGAACTATTCTCAGCTCGTCCCCCTACGCTATTCCATCATCATCCATGTGCTTATCCAAGGATTGTTCAAATCTCCCTAATGTGGCTGAGGTGACTACATTAGCAGGTAGGGCATTCCAGGCCCTTACCACTCTCTGCGTAAAGAACCTGCCTCTGACATCTGTCTTAAATCTATCACTCCTCAATTTGTAGCTATGCCCTTCGTACAAGCTGAAGTCATCATCCTAGGAAAAAGACTTTCACTGTCTACCCTATCTAATTCTCTGATCATCTTGTATGTCTCTATCACATCCCCTCTTTCCTCCTCCTTGCCAATGAGAACACACCCAAGTCTCTAAGCCTTTCCTCATAAGACCTTCCCTCCAGACCAGGCAATATTCTCGTAAGTCTCCTCTGCACCTTTTGCAATGCTCCCACATTCTTCCTGAAATATGGTGACCAGAACTCTACACAATATTCCAGGTGTGGCTGCACTAGTGTTTTGTATAGTTCTCAGTGTCAATGAGGAATAATGTAGTAATAAAACAGAAAAAAATGTTGGCACTACTCAACAGATCAAGCAGAAAGTGAGAGGGTAAGGATTCGTTAATGTCCTTGGGAGAAGTTTCAACAGATTTTTATCAATTTGAACATTCAACAGGACTTAGGCAATCTGATTCCTGAAACCAGATGCTGGCTAACCTAACCATTTCACTGACAGCTGGTGAGCTGTTGGGAGATCAAGATCGAATGGCCAGACCCCAGCTGAAGAATTATCTCCAGTTGGGAGCACATTTAACCATTCAGTCTCCCCACGGATCTTTCTTGAGAGCATCCTTTTGCTGCTAAGAGAGAGAAAAGAGCCCATCTCCCCTCTCATAATCCTGGGTTGGGTTTGGAGAGTTTTCTGAAAAAGAAGGTTCAGTTTTCTAAACATAAATCTAATTGCTAAACTGCTTTTTGATTGGCTATATCCCTTTACTTTTTCAACAAATAAGATGCCTCTGTTGGTGTCCGGCTCAGTCTTGATGCTGAAAAGTCCACTGTCATTGCCATCAATAATCGTGTAGTCTACAAGCCAGTTCGGTGTTCCAGGCTGATCCTTGTCCACCACGCTGATGTGGCCAATCTCTGCTCCCACCATGTCCTCTGATACTTCAAAAGTGAACTGTAAGGACCAAATTCAGAGATTATTGGAAATTGTAATTAATAGTTATTTAAAAATGTTATATTTTCTCATTTCATGGAGAACTGAGTCTGAGCAAAGTTTGCTAAATGCCTTGACCCCAAAAACCTGCAGTGTGTTTGGTGGAAGTAAAATAGATTATTCAGAATTAAGCTGACACTAGTTACACCAAACTAATTTCAACCTCATGGCTGACATTTCCATCATAATGACAGGGCAATTCCTGGAATGGCGGGATTACCTTACACTGAAAGATTGGAGTGTATACCCTTGAGTTTAGAAGACTGAGAGGGGATCTGATTGAGACATAAAAGATTATTAAAGGATTGGACACTCTGGAGGCAGGAAACATGTTTCCGCTGACGGGTGAGTGTCGAACAGCTTAAAAATATGGGGTAGATCATTTAGGACAGAGATGAGGAGAAACTTCTTCATCCAGAGAGTGGTGGCTGTGTGGAATGCTCTGTCCCAGAGGGCAGTGGAGGCCCAGTCTCTGGATTCATTTAAGAAAGAGTTGGTTAAAGCTCTCAAGGATAGTGGAATCAAGGGTTATGGAGATAAGGCAGGAACAGGATACTGATTAAGGATGATCAGCCATGATCATATTGAATGGTGGTGCAGATTCGAAGGGCAGAATGGCCTATTCCTGCACCTACTGTCTATTGTCTATTGGCAGAGCTAGGAACTCAAAACAGACCTGCATTTCTATTCAGGCATATCCATAGAACCAAGAGAAAGATGTGGAAGCCAAGATGGAGTCTACTGCTGGATGAAGATATAGACCTCTGAAAACAGCCATTGGAAGAAACTGAAGGTTGCCTTTGGGAGTTCAAACAAATACTTGCCCAGGTTTCTTCATTGGGAGAACCTCTCAGGTTCACTAAAGGCATTTAAATCCTGGGAGCACCTCCAATTCTGTGAAGTTTGGCAGGGTTAACAATGGATGCTGAACTTGTCTTTATCTTAGTAATAACACGTCAAAATACCACACTGCAGGCATTCCTTATTCAGGTTATCCTAAACTACTCGTTATGTATATCCCTGTTGAAATTCTACATTACAGACCTTGTTCCTTTCCCTTTGATAATGTCTTGCACTTTGACCCTTCAGCAAGGACAAAATGAGGACTGCAGATGGTGGAGATCAGAGTCGAGATTAGAGTATTGCTGGAAAAGCACAGCAGGTCAAGCAGCATCTGAGGAGCAGGAGAATTGACTTTTTGGGCATAAGCTCTTCATCAGGAATAAAGGGTTTATGCCTGAAATGTTGATTCTGTTGCTCCTCAGATGCTGCCTGACCTGCTATGCTTTTCCAGCACCACATTGTTAATTCTGACCCTTCATCTTGATTATATCCTGCACTAAATCATGAGTTTGAACTTTTCCCTAAATTCTCAATAATTGATGTGATTGACAGACAGAATTATATTACAAACCTCGTTGGCAATAAACTCTGGGGCATTGTCATTGATGTCATCAATGAAGATAACTGCAGTGGCGGTGGTGGAGAGTCCTTCACCTGACAGATCTGCCACTTGTAGAGTCAAATTATACACAGAAATATTCTGCAAATACAAAAGGAACATTCAAGGAAGAATAATCACTCAGTCGTGTTACTGTGCACACTATATTGGAACAAACAGTAAAATGTAAAGAGCTGGATAACATAACAGGCTGAGAAAGTCTTTAAATATCTCCACCATCTGTCCATAATCCCCAATCCAGTCTCTCTCCATATTCCCTGACCCTGTCTCTTCATCTTCTATCTCTCCAAACACCTTGATCCAGTCTCTCCAAAATCCCTAATTCCATTTCTCTGTACGTCTTGATCTCAATCCCATCTCTCCATGACTCATTTTAGGAATGGGTGTGACCATAATTATTTCACATCAGATATCATAGAATCGCATAGTAATGGTGGAGGTCATTTGATCTATTACACCTATGCTGGTTTTTAGTGTCCAATTACTCCGACTTTCCTGTTGTACTGGGGTGCACAAAGTTAAAATTCACACATCACCAGGTTATAGTCCAACAGGTTTATTTTGAAGCGATAGCTTTCGGAGCGCCGCTCCTTCATCAAGTGGTTGTGGAGTACCAGATCTTAAGACACGGAATTTGTAGCAAAAGTTTACAAACAGGACAATCTTCCCTTGATCCAGAGGGGTGCTAATTTCCTGGGTGGGAAATTTGCTGGTGCTATTCGGGTGGGTTTAAACTAGCTCAGCAGGGATATGGGAACCTGAGGTTTAGTTGCAGTGTACAGGAGGATGAGAGTAGGAAGGACAGGGACAGGATTTCAGGGTCACAGGAATATGCTGGTGGACAGCGAAGTGGTTTGAAGTATGTCTACTTCAACACCTAGAAGTATCCGGAATAAGGTAGGTGAGCTTGCTGCATGGATAGGTACCTGGGACTTTGATGTTGTGGCCATTTCAGAGACATGGATAGAGCAGGGTGAGGAATGGATGTTGCAGGTTCCAGGGTTTAGATCTTTCATTAAGAACAGGCAAGGCGATAAAAGAGGGGGAGGTGTAGCCTGGTTAGTCAAGGATAGTATAAAGGTGGCTGAAAGAACTTTTGATGAGGACTCGTCTACTGAGGTAGTGTGGGCTGAGGTTAGAAACAGGAGAGGAGAGGCCACACTGCTGGGAGTTTTTATAGGCCTCAGCAGAGTTCCAGGGAGGTGGAAGAGAGGATTAGCAAAATTATTCTGGGCAGGAGTGAAAGGATCAGGGTGGTCATTATGGGGGACTTTAACATCCCCAACAATGACTGGAAATGCTATAACTCCAGTACATCGGATGTATTAGTTTTTGTCCAATGTGTGCAGGAGGGTTTCCTGACACAGTATGTCGAAGTGCCGACAAGAGGGGAGGCCACATTGGATCTGGTGCTTGGTAATGAACAAGGCCTGGTGTTTGATTTAGTTGTAGGTGAGCACTTTGGAGAGAGTGACCATAATTCAGTTATGTTTAGTTGAGCGATGGAAAAGGTTAGGTACATGCCACAGGTCAAAAGTTATCAATGGGGCAAGGGCAATTATAATGTGATTAGGCAAGAATTAGGATGCATATAATGGGGTAGCAAAATGCAGGGGATGCAGACAATGGAAATGTGGTGTGGGTTAAAGGAACAGATATTGTGTGTCCTTGATAGGTATGTCCCTGTCAGGCAGGGAGGAAGTTATAAGGTAAGGGAACTGTGGTTTACTACAGAAATTGCATCTCTTGTTACAAAGAAGAAGGAGGTTTGTGTGATGGTGAGACGAGATGGTTCAGATGAGGCGATGGAGAGTTAGAGATTAGCTAGGAAGGATTTAAAGAGAGAGTTAAGAAGAGCAAAGAGAGGACACGAGCAGTCTTCAGCAAATAGAATAAAGGAGAACCCAAAAGCTTTCTATAGGTATGATTAGATTAGATTAGATTAGATTACTTACAGTGTGGAAACAGGCCCTTCAGCCCAACAAGTCCACACCGATCTTCCGAAGAGCAACCCACCCGGGACTCATTCCCCTACATTTACCCCTTCCCCTAACACTATGGGCAATTTAGCATGGCCAATTCACCTAACCGGCACATTCTTGGACTGTGGGAGGAAACTAGAGCACCAGGAGGAATCCACGCAGACACGGGGAGAATGTGCAAACTCCAAACAGACAGTTGCCTGAGGCGGGAATTGAACCGGGGTCTTTGGCGCAGTGAAGGTATGTGAGGAATAAAAGGGTGATTAGGTAGGAATAGGGCCAATCAAAGACCGAAGTGGGAAGTTGAGTGTGGACCCTGTGGAGATCAGAGAGGTGCTAAATGAACATTTCTCATCGGTTTTCACTCAGGGAAAGGAGAATATTGTAGAGGAGAAGAATGAGGTACGAGATATTAGACTAGAAAGGATTGAGGATAGTTACAAACAGGTGTTATCAATTCTAGAAGGAGTGAAAGTAGACAAGTCCCCTGGGCCAGATGGGATTTATCAGAGGATTCTCTGGGAAGCTAGGGAGGAGATAAGCAGAGCCTTTGGCTTTGATATTTGAGTCGTCATTGTCTACAGGTTTAGTACCAGAGGACTGGAGGATTGCAAATGTTGTGCCCTGTTCAAGAAGGGCAGCAGAGATGACCCAGGTAATTATAGACCAGTGGACCTTACTTCTGTTGTAGGAAAGATTTTGGAAAGGATTATAAGAGATAAGATTTATAATCATCTAGCAAGCAATAATTTTTTCTAGGTTGAGGATGTCAGCTTGTACAAGAGGGCATAACTGCAAATTGAGGGGTGATAGATTTAAGACAGATATCAGAGGCAGGTTCTTTACACAGAGAGTGGTAAGGGCGTGGAATGCCCTACCTGCCAATGTAGTTAACTCAGCCACATTAGGGAGATTTAAAAAATCCTTGGATAAGCACATGGATGATGATGGGATAGTGTAGGGGGACGAGCTGAGAATAGTTCACAGGTCGACACAACATCGAGGGCGCTGTATTGTTCTGTGTTCTATTTTCTATGTAACTGAAATTATATATTGGATTGTTTGTTAAGTCTCTCATCTTTTAGAATGACCATGTTGGTTTCAGTTTTTTTCATATGTAAATCCCAGAACTTTTTTAAAAAGTTACATTCTCAAATGAACTTCAACAATAGGTGCCATGTCAGCTCAGATAATGCACTGAATCCATCTAAGATTCTGTAAATCCCTTTTTTAGGCATAGAACCATTGAACTGAACATTGGGGCACAGACAGCCTCACACAGGGCACCTCACACCTTCAATGCCTTATCTCAGCTGACTGGCACTGATTGTTAAGTTCACTTGAGAACGTAACTTTAAAAAAATCCTCTTGAATTTGCATATGAAAAAACTGAAACCAACATGATCATTCTAAAAGATGGGAGACTTAGCAAACAATCCAGTTCTTTTTAAAATATATGATCTCAGTTGCATCACACTATAAACTTTTGCTATAAATTCTGCGTCTTATGATCTTATATTCCACAACCACCAGATGAAGGAGCAGTGTGTCGAAAGCTAGTGCTTCCAAATAAACCTGTTGGACTATAACCTGGTGTTGTGTGATTTTTAACTTCCTACTCCCCTACTTTTTTTCCATAATCCTCCAAATGTTTGTTTTAATTTTTAACAAATTCCCTTTGAAAGTTATTATTGAATCTGCTTCCACCATCCATTCAGAAAGTATGTTCCAGATCACAACTTATTAAGTAAAAATATATTCAATCAGGTCACCTCAGGATATTTGAGAATCAATTTAAACCTGTTTCCTAATTAGTTTCTGTTATTTTCTGCATCAAAACCCTTCAATATTTTGAACATATCTGTCAACTTTCCTTTTCACAAAGCTGAACGCCCACCTTTTTGAGTTTTCTCCAATAACTGATCACTCATTCTGGGTATGATTCCAACTCTCGTCAAAGGTTTGTTTTTTGAGTTCTATTCCACTATTAATAAAGTCAAGGCTCCCGTAAGTTTTTAAACAGCACTCTCACCCTATCCTGTCAACCTCAAAACTTTCTATGTGCATAACTTTGGGTCCCTGCATTTTTTAACGGGACTCTTAATGCAGACAAAAAATGATGATCAGGTAGTATATGTGGAGCAAGAGTCAGAGTTCACATTTCAAGTTAGAGGTGTAACAGATTGTAAGCTATTGAGAAGATAGAAAGTACCAAAGGAAAGAACTGTGTTAGGCTGGAGGGCAGGAGAGACTGAGTGACCACACTTTCCACTTCTGATGAAAGACTACAGCTGTGAAATGTGAGCTGTTTCTCGACGCAGAAAGGGGAGATGTAGCTGAGACAGTCACTGGACTGTCAACATGCTGTGAATGAATTCTTAAATAAAGATGCTGTCTGACCTGCTGAGCATTATCAGCACTTTTCTTTATTTCAGATTTCCAGCATCAGTATTTTAGTTCAGCTTGAATTTGTTTTGGTTTTAACTGATGTCACCTCCTCAATGCTCAGGTCTGGTGAAGGGTGGGAGATGGCAATAGGTGCTGGAAGAAAGAGAGAGAGGAGAGAGATAGAGACAGGGAAAAAGAGAGAGAGAGAGAGACTATTAACATGAGGTGTGCACCTGAGACAGGTATCAAGTATACAGTGAATGGAAAGTGCTGGAAGATTAGAAAAGTGCCAGGTAACATGTTTATTTATAAAGAAAGGAGATAGAAAATAGGTAGTTACAGACCAGTTCACGTGACATCTATTACTGAGGAAATGTTAGAATCTTCAAGGTTTGTGCGAAGATTTGTAGCTCGGGTGCTCGTTGTTGTGGTTCTGTTCGCCGAGCTGGAAGTTTTTGTTGCAAACGTTTCGTCCCCTGGCTAGGCGACATCATCAGTGCTCTGGAGCCTCCTGCGAAGCGCTTCTTTGATGTTTCTTCCGGTATTTATAGTGGTCTGTCCTTGCCGCTTCCTGTTGTCAGTTTCAGCTGTCCGCTGTAGTGGTTGGTATATTGGGTCCAGGTCGATGTGTTTGTTGATGGAGTTTGTGGATGAATGCCATGCCTCTAGGAATTCCCTGGCTGTTCTCTGTCTGGCTTGCCCTATGATAGTGGTGTTGTCCCAGTCGAATTCATGTTGCTTGTTGTCTGTGTGTGTGGCTACTAGGGATAGCTGGTCATGTCGTTTCGTGGCTAGTTGATGTTCATATATGCGGATTGTTAGCTGTCTTCCTGTCTGTCCTATATAGTGTTTTGTGCAGTCCTTGCATGGTATTTTGTACACTACATTAGTTTTGCTCATGTTGGGTATCGGGTCCTTTGTTCTAGTGAGTTGTTGTCTGAGCGTGGCTGTTGGTTTGTGTGCTGTTATGAGTCCTAAGGGATGCAGTAGTCTGGCTGTCAGTTCAGAAACGCTCCTGATGTATGGTAGTGTGGCTAGTCCTTTTGGTTGTGGCATGTCCTCGTTCCGTGGTCTATCTCTTAGGCATCTGTTGATAAAGTTGCGCGGGTATCCGTTTTTGGCGAATACCTTGTATAGGTGTTCCTCTTCCTCTTTTCGCAGTTCTGGTGTACTGCAGTGTGTTGTAGCTCTTTTGAATAGTGTCCTGATGCAACTTCGTTTGTGTGTGTTGGGGTGGTTACTTTCATAGTTTAGGACTTGGTCAGTGTGTGTGGTTTTCCTGTGTACCCTTGTGGTGAATTCTCCGTTCAGTGTTCTCTGTACTAACACGTCTAGGAATGGGAGTTGGCTATCCTTTTCTTCTTCTCTTGTGAATTGGATTCCTGTGAGTGTGGCGTTGATGATTCGGTGTGTTTTTTCTATTTCCGTGTTTTTAATGATTACAAACGTGTCATCGACATATCTGACCCAGAGTTTGGGTTGAATTTGTGGTAGGACTGTTTGTTCTAACCTTTGCATAACTGCCTCTGCTATGAGTCCCGAGATTGGTGATCCCATGGGTGTTCCGTTGATTTGTTCGTATATCTGGTTGTTGAATGTGAAGTGTGTAGTGAGGCACAAGTCCAGTAGTTTAAGTATGCCATCTTTGTTGATAGGTTCCGCGTCCTGTTTTCTGTTCTGTATGTCCAGTAAGTTGGCTATTGTTTCTCTGGCTAGGGTTTTGTCAATCGAAGTGAACAGTGCCGTCACGTCGAATGAGATCATGGTTTCTTCTTTGTCTATGTGTATATTTCTGATGATGTTCAAGAATTCCTGTGTTGATTGTATGGAGTGTTTGGATCCGCTGACCAGGTGTTTCAGTTTCTGTTGTAGTTCTTTAGCCAGTTTGTATGATGGTGTCCCTGGTAGTGATACTATGGGTCTGAGTGGGATGTCTGGTTTGTGTACTTTAGGTAGTCCATAGAATCTGGGGGTGTTGTTGCTTTCCGGTTTCATTCTTTGTAGGTCAGCTTTGGTTATCTGTCCGTTTTTTTGTAGATTCCTTAGTGTGTTATTTATTCTATTGGTGAGTTGTGGTGTGGGGTCAAATTCCTTCATTTGGTAGGTGTTGGTATCTGCGAGTAGTTGTTGTGCTTTTTGGATATAATCTGATTTATCTAGGATGACCGTCATTCTGCCTTTATCTGCTGGTAGTATGATTATGTTCTTATCGTTTCTTAGCCACACTCACAGGAATCCGATTCACGAGAGAAGAAGAAAAGGATAGCCAACTCCCATTCCTAGATGTGATAGTACAGAGAACACCAAACGGAGAATTCACCACAAGGGTACACAGGAAAGCAACACACACCGACCAAGTCCTAAACTATGAAAGTAACCACCCCAACACACACAAACGAAGCTGCATCAGGACACTATTCAAAAGAGCTACAACACACTGCAGTACACCAGAACTGCGAAAAGAGGAAGAGGAACACCTATACAAGGTATTCGCCAAAAACTGATACCCACGCAACTTCATCAACAGATGCCTAAGAGAAAGACCACGGAACGAGGACATGCCACAACCCAAAGGACTAGCCACACTACCATACATCAGGAGCGTTTCTGAACTGACAGCCAGACTACTGTGTCCCTTAGGACTCATAACAGCACACAAACCAACAGCCACGCTCAGACAACAACTCACTAGAACGAAGGACCCGATACCCAACACGAGCAAAACTAATGTAGTGTACAAAATACCATGCAAGGACTGCACAAAACACTATATAGGACAAACAGAAGACAGCTAACAATCCGCATACATGAACACCAACTAGCCACGAAACAACACGACCAGCTATCCCTAGTAGCCACACACACAGACAACAAGCAACATGAATTCGACTGGGACAACACCACTATCATAGGGCAAGCCAGACAGAGAACAGCCAGGGAATTCCTAGAGGCATGGCATTCATCCACAAATTCCATCAACAGACACATCGACCTGGACCCAATATACCAACCACTACAGCGGACAGCTGAAACTGACAACCGGAAGCGGCAAGGACAGGCCACTATAAATACCGGAAGAAACATCAAAGAAGCGCTTCGCAGGAGGCTCCAAAGCACTGATGATGTCGCCTAGCCAGGGGACGAAACGTTTGCAACAAAAACTTGCAGCTCGGCGAACAGAACCACAACAATGTTAGAATCTATTAAGGTAGAACATTTAGAAATATATAACATAATCAGGCAGAGTCAGCATGACTTCATGTAGGAAACATTTATTAGAATAGGAAGTAACAGGCAGGATAGATAAAGGGGGAAGGGGAAGCAGTGGATATAATATATTTGGATTTCCAGAAGATATTTGATAAAGCACCACACTTTAGGCTACTTAATAAGGTAAGAGCCTAAAGTGTTGGAAGTAATATATAAGCATGGACAGATGATTGTTGAACTAGTAGAAGACAAAGAGTTAGGATGAGGGGGCATTTTCAGGATGATAACCTGTAACTCCTTTAGTGCAGCAGGGATCAGTGCTGGGGCCACAATTACTTCTAAAATATATTAATGACTTGGATGAGTTTAAGTCAATGTCCTTGAGCCAAATTTGCAGATGACACAAGGATAGACAGGAAGGCTAATGATGGTGATATGATAAAAGAGTCAACAGAGAGATTTGGACAGGTTAAGCGAGTGGGCGAAAACTTAGCAGATGGAATATACTGTGAGAAAGTGTGAGGTTATACACTTTGACAGGCAGAATAGAGCAGCTAAATATTATTTACATGGAGAAAGACTGCAGAGAACTACAGCACAGAGGAGTCCTCATGCATAAATTACAAAAAGCTAGCATTCAAGTTCAATGATTAATAGGTAAGGCAAATGGGAATATTGCCTTTATTTCAAAGGGAATGGAATATAGGGAGATCTTGCCGAAAGCTCTACAAGATATGAATTAAACCACAGCTGGAATACTGTGAACAGTTTTGGTCCCATTATCTAAGGAAAGATATCCTGCCATTAGTGTGAATGTGAAGAAGGTTTATTAGGTCTGAGCTGGAAGCCTGTGATCAGGGGTGTTCTGCAGGGATTAGTGCAGAAGGTATGAGCTGGGGTGTTCTGCAGGGATTAGTGCAGAAGGTCTGAGCTGGGGTGTTCTGCTGGGATTAGTGCAGAAGGTATGAGCTGGGGTGTTCTGCAGGGATTAGTGCAGGGCCCACTTTTGTTTGTCACTTACATAAACAATTTGGATGATAATTTCAGAGGCATGTTTAGTAGGTTTGGGGATGACATCAAAATTGGTGGTATTGTCAACAGTGCAAAAGGTTATCTAAGATTACAAAGGGATCTTGCTTGATCAGTTGGGTGAATGGGCTGAGGTGGCAGATGGAATTTAATTTGGATAAATACGCAGTATTGCATTTTGGTAAAATAAACAAGCAGGACTGGAGTACAACAGTCAGGATGTCATGTTGCAACATTATAATACTTTAGTTAGGCCATCCTTAGTTCAATTCTGGTCACCACATTACCAGAGGAAGAATGTGGAGATTTTGAAGAGGATGCAGAGGAGATTTAGCAGGATGCCTCCTGGATTCGAGTGTATGAGCTACAAGGGGAGGCTAGAAAAACTTGGGTTGTTTTCTCTGGAGTGTGGAGGCTGATGTACACCATGGAAACAGACCCTTTGGTCCAACCTGTCCATGCCGACCAGATATCCCAAACCAATCTAGTCCCACCTGCCAGCACCCGGCCCATATCCCTCCAAACCCTTCCTATTCATACACCCATCCAAATCCCTCTTAAATGTTGCAATTGTACCAATCTCCAACTTCCTCTGGCAGCTCATTCCATACATGTACCATCTTCTGTGTGAAAAAGTTGCCCCTGAGGTCTCTTTCCCCTCTCACCCTAAACCTATGCCCTCTAATTCTGGACTCCCTGACCCCAGGGAAAAGACTTTGTCTATTTATCCTATCCATGCCCCTCATAATTTTATAAACCTCTATAAGGTCACTCCTCAGCCTCCGACGCTCCAGGGAAAACAGCCCCAGCCTGTTCAACCTCTCCCTATACCTCAAATCCTCCAACTCTGGCAACATCCTTGTAAATCTTTTCTGAATCCTTTCAAGTTTCACAACATCTTTCCAATAGGAAGGAGACCAGAATTGCATGCAATATTCCAACAGTGGCCTTCCCAATGTCCTGTACAGCCGCAACATCACCTCCCAACTCCTGCACTCAATACTCTTTCCAATAAAGGAAAGCATACCAAACACCTTCTTCACTATCCTATCTATCTGCGACTCCACTTTCAAGGAGCTATGAACCTGCACTCCAAGGTCTCTTTGTTCAGCAACACTCCCTTGGACCTTACCATTAAGTGTATAAGTCCTGCTAAGATTTGCTTTCCCAAAATGCAACGCTTTGCATTTATCTGAATTAAAACTCCATCTGCCCCTTCTCATTGGCCCATCTGGTCAAGATCCTGTTGTAATCTGAAGTAACCCTCTTTGCTGTCCACTACACCTCCAATTTTGGTGTCATCTGCAAACTTACTGACTGTACCTCTTATGCTCACATCCAAATCATTTATGTAAATGACAAAAAGTAGAGGGTGCAGCACCGATCCTTGTGGCACTCCACTGGTCACAGACCTCCAGTCTGAAAAACAACCCTCCACCACCACCCTCTGTCTTCTACCTTTGAGCCAGTTCTGTATCCAAATGGCTAGTTCTTCCTGTATTCCATGAGATCTAACCTTGCTAACCAGTCTCCCATGGGGAACCTTGTCGAATGCCTTACTGAAGTCCATATAGATCACATCTACTGCTCTGCCCTCATCAATCTTCTTTGTTACTTCTTCAAAAAACTCAATCAAGTTTGTGAGACATGATTTCCCACGCACAAAGCTATGTTGACTATCCTGAATCAGACCTTGCCTTTCCAAATAAGTCTATAAAATTGAGGTGCATAGATAGGGTTGACGGTCAGAACCTTTTTCCCCCAGAGTTGAACTGTCTAATACTAGTGGGCATGCATTTAAGGTGAGAGAGGGAAAGTTCAAAGAATATATGAGGGGCAATTTGTTTTTACACAGACAGTGGTAGGAGCCCGGAATGTGCTGCTGGGTTATGGTAAAGGGCAGATATGATAGGAGCATTTAAGAGACTTTTAGATAAGTACATGAATATGCAAGGAATGGAGGGATATGGACCAAAGACAGGCAGAAAGAATTAGTTCAATTTGGCAGCATGTTCGGCTCAACATCATGGGCCAAAGGGCCCATTCCTGTGTTGTGCTGTTCTAATGTTCTATGACTTATACAGTTAATGGTAAGGCCCTGGGTAATGTTGTCAAACAGAGCGACTGAGGGGCTCAGGTACATAACTCTTTGAAAGCTGCATCACAGGTCGACAGGGAGGTTAAGAAGGCATTTAGCATGCTTGCCTTCATTGCTCAGACACTGAGTCATGTTAAGGTTGTGCAGGATGTTAGTGAGGTCACTTTTGGTGTACTATGTACAGTTCTGGTTTCCCTGCTGTAGGAAGAATATTATTAAATTGGAAAGGATTCAGAGAAGATTTACCAGGATTTTGCTGGGACTGGAGGCTGGAACTTTCCTCAATGGAGCGTAGGAGGTTGAGGAGTAGTTGGGCCTGATGCAGTCAAGTGGGAATTGCTTAATTTGGAAAACGTGGTCAGCATGCACAGGTTGGTCTGAAGAGTCTATTTCTAATGCACCTGATCCTATGGACAATTTAGCATGACCAGTCCACCTGATCTGCACATCTTTGGACTGTGGGAGGAAACCAGAGCACCCAGAGGAAACCCACGCAGACACAGGGAGAATGTGCAAACTCCACACAGTTAATTGCCCGAGGCTGGAATTGAACCCGAGTCCATGGTACTGTGAGAATGTGGTGTTAACCATTGAGTCACCGTGCCACCCAATTCTTCACTCAGAGTGGTGAATCTTTGGAATTTCAGAAGATTGTGGAAGTTCAGCCACTGAGTAAATTAATGAGTGAATATGGCATAGAGGTAGATGATCAGCTATGATCTAGAATTGCAGAACAGGCTTAAGGGGCTGAAAGGCCTATTCCTGTTTCAATGTCCAACACAGATTTAAGACTTGCAATAAATTGACACTTGGGACAAACTAGATCACATTCTTTCCAACATGGAACATTCCCATTGCAACTAACATCATATTCTGATTTTTTCACAAGTGACCCGAAATATCACGTTTGCCAAACATCATGCTGCTATTTCTAAGCATCATTCCTAAATTCACAGCTTCAAGTTTTTCCAAATACTTAACATTTCTGAGATTGATTCTATGCCTGCTATTTATTGCAAGCTTCTTTGCTTCATGTGGTACAAATAAGAAGGCAATTTGCACTGAGGCATCAAAGAACATTTCTATATTAAACCCTGCTGGTGCACCTCTGTCATTGATGTCACTAATATGCCAGTTTCTTCACTGCACTCTCACTGCAGTCAGATTCTATGAACCCTTTCTTACCTCCCGATCCAGACCCACTCCAACAGTTCGAATCTCTCCAGTCGCAGGATCAATTCGGAAAATTCCTCTTCCATCACCCACTATTGAGTAGCCTAGAGCCGCATTATCAGTCTGAGGGTCATCAGCATCAGAAGCAGTCACTCGCATTACCAGCGTCCCTGCAACATTCCACACTGAGATCAGCCAGTGTTAACATTCTGATTTAGCCCAAACATGGTCAATCTGAGGCCAATACCTGGGTGTGCAGGAGGTGAGACAGGTATTGCACACCTGAAAATATCTGATGTATGTTCTACTATAGCCCACCTCAATCACCCTGAATTAACTGGCCACAGGAACAGGAGGAGACCCCTCAGCTGCTATTATTAAATTATACCAGGATGAGACTCTATTAATTGAAAGATTTGAATTTATGGACATCCATCTATTCACTTCTGTTCCACTGTCCTTGGGGATCAAATGGGAATCTGAGTCCCTTGCGAGCACCGAGATTATTGATGCAATTGACCGGAAAGTGTCCAGTCAATTGACCGCTTCTGTGTAAGACATTGATTATGTTGGAAACATTAGAAGTTCATCTAAAGGGCTGGAAATCCTGACTGCCCCTCCAGGAAAGCTCGGCATTGCTGAAGCTGGGAACAAATTGAGAGGAGATTTGAACATTGAAGTATTCTTGCTGATCAATGCAGAAGAGCTGATGATGTCTAAAGCTGCGAGAGACATTGGAATGGAATCCCTCTATAGGCCTGTTTACTCAGGGCTGGGGCTTTAATCCCTGAGGTTCTACCACCGGAAAATGAGCCCTTTGCCTGTCACTTCAGCAGGCTGCCTCAACTGATAAGAACATAAGAACTGGACCAGGAGTAGGCCAACTGGCCTGTCGAATCTGCTCAGCTATTCAATTAGGTCATGGCTGATCTTCTCATGGACTCAGCTCCACTTACCTGCCTGCTTACCATACCACTTAATTCCTTTATTGTTCAAAATCTATTTCTGGATAGATTAAAAACATTCAATGAGGTAGACTCAACTGTTTCACTGGGTAGAGAATTCCACAGATTAATAAGGTTCCCCAGGGTAGGCTTATTCATAAAGTCAGGAGGTATGGGATACAGGGAGATTTGGCTGTCTGGATTCAGAATTGGTTGGCTGACAGAAGGCAGAGTTGAAAAATGTGGTGCTGAAAAAACACAGCAGGCCAGGCAGCATCCGAGGAGCAGGAGAATCGACGTTTCGGGCATAAGCCCTTCTTCAGGAATGAGGCTGGTGTACCCAGCGGGCTGAGATAAAGATAGGGGGGAGGGAATTTGGGGGAGGGATGCTGGGAATACGATAGGTGGAAGGAGGTGAGGATGAGGGTGATAGGCCGGAGAGGGGGTGGGGGCGGAGAGGTCGGGGAGAAGATTGCAGGTCAAGAGGGCGGTGCTGAATCCAGGGGTTGAGACGAGATAAGGTGGGGGGAGGGGAAATGAGAAAGCTGGAGAAATCTACATTCATCCCGTGTGGTTGGAGGGTTCCTAGGTGGAAGATGAGGGGCTCTTCCTCCAGGCGTTGTGTGGTCAGGTTCTGGCGATTGGTTGTAGATGGAAAGTATTCTGTCTGGAGGTCAGTGTTGAGTGGGGTCCTGCAGGGCTCTGTTCTTGGGCCTCTGCTCTTTGTAGTTTTTATAAATGACTTGAATGAGGAGGTTGAGGGGTGGATTAGTAAATTTGCAGATGACACAAAGGTTGGAGGTGTCGTCAATAGTATTGAGGGCTGCTGTCACGCTGCAGCGCGACATAGACAGGATGCAGAGCTGTAAGTAAAAAATGAGGTCTGCAGATGCTGGAGATCACAGCTGCAAATGTGTTGCTGGTCAAAGCACAGCAGGCCAGGCAGCATCTCAGGAATAGAGAATTCGACGTTTCGAGCATAAGCCCTTCATCAGGAAAAGCCCTTCCTGATGAAGGGCTTATGCTCGAAACGTCGAATTCTCTATTCCTGAGATGCTGCCTGGCCTGCTGTGCTTTGACCAGCAACACATTTGCAGGATGCAGAGCTGGGCTGAGAAATGGCAGATGGAGTTCAACCTGGATAAATGTGAAGTGATGCATTTTGGAAGGTCGAACTTGAATGCTGAATATAGGATTAAAGACAGGATTCTTGGCAGTGTGGAGGAACAGAGGGATCTGGGTGTGCAAGTACATAAATCCCTCAAAGTTGCCATTCAAGTGGATAGAGTTGTTAAGAAAGCAGATGGTGTTTTGGCTTTCATTAACAGAGGGATCGAGTTTAAGAGCCGCGAGGTTTTGCTGCAGCTCTTCAAGTCCCTGGTGAGACCACACTTGGAACACTGTGTCTAGTTCTGGTTGCCCTACTATAGGAAAGATACAAAGGCTTTGGAGAGGGTGCAAAGAAGGTTTACCAGGATGCTGCCTGGACTGGAGGGCTTGCCTTATGAAGAAAGGTTGAATAAGCTTGGACTTTTCTCTCTGGAGAGAAGGAGGAAGAGAGGAGACATGATCGAGGTGTACAAGATAGTGAGAGGCATGGATAGAGTCAATAGCCAGAGACTTTTCCCCAGGGCAGGACTGACTGGTACGAGGAGTCATAGTTTGAAGATATTAGGAGGAAGGTATAAAGGAGACATCAGAGGTAGGTTCTTTACGCAGAGAGTTGTGAATGCATGGAATGTGCTGCCAGCGGTGGTGGTGGAAGCAGAGTCATTGGGGACATTTAAGCGACTGCTGGACATGCACATGGACAGCAGTGAGTTGAGGGGTGAGTAGGTTAAGTTGTTATATTTTACATTAGAATTAAACCTCAGCACAACATCGTGGGCCAAAGGGCCTTTTCTGTGCAGTACCTTTCCATGCTCTATTCACAACCCTCTTCCTCATCTCAGTCCTAAATCTGCTCCCCTTTATTTTGAGCCTATACCCCCTAGTTCTTGTTTCACCCACTTTGGAAACAAATTCCCTGGTTCTTTCTTATGTATTCCTTTCATAATTTTCTATATTTCTAAAAGATCCCCTCTCATTCTTCTAAGTTCCAATGAGTATAGTTCCAGACTACTCAATCCGTCCTCATAAGCCAACCTTTGCAATTCCAGAATCAACCTGGTGAACCTCCTCTGCAGCCCCTCCAGTGTCAGTGTATCCTTCCTCAAGGAAGGAAACCAAAACTGTGCGTAATTGGCAGAGGTTGCCCTTGATATTGGTAACACACCAGTGTTAGCTGGAAATGGCCCTTAAACACAGCCCTAACTCACTGTTCACCCATGTGCAGCAGTAACTCACTGTTCACCCATGTGCAGCAGTAACTCACTGTTCACCCATGTGCAGCAGTAAATGATGCAGCTGGTCTTTCCAAGAAAATTACTCTTGTTATGACATGGGGTAAACCCTCCCCCCCATACTAATTTAAAGCAGCAACATAGAAAAAAGATTTACGGGTAATCTGTGAAAATTCAAGAGGCAAAAAACTTTCCCAAAAGTCACTATTTAAAGTAAAAACTAACAACTTTATTTTTTAAAGTCTAACAGAGAATAATTCATTATCAATTAGTTATAACTCCTTTCTGTAACCTTTCTTTTACCTCCCCCTCTACAATACTAGCCCGATAAAACCCCTGAATAAGATTTGCCAAAAAATTCAAATTTCAAAACCAGCCCCCTGTTGAATCTCCTCTTTGGATCTACCTCTGTCTTCTTTTTTTCTTCTGAGGGATTTCTGTTTCATAGGTCATTGTTAGATAAAGGTACCTTTAAGAGAGCAATTCTCCAGGCAGTCTGCAGATATTGGTGGCTTGGCAGTTCTCCTCCAACTGTTCAATTCTTCCTGGTCATGTGCCCCAAAGCATTGGATCATTTCATTGATCTTAAAATTGTCAAAATACTAAATTCAAACTCTCCTATTAACCCTCCTTTACTTCTGAGCCACTGAATTCTGCCCCATCCAAGTCCCTAGCGCAAAGTGTGGCCCAGTCAATATAGGGGAAGTTAAAATCACAACAACCTGCTGTTCTTACATCTTTTCAAAATTTATCAACATATTCTCTCCTCTACCTCTCCCTGGCTGTTAGGAGGCCAGTGGTATGCCCCTGCATTGTGATTTCATCTTTTCTATTCCTGAGTTCTACCCATATTGCCTGGCTGTGCCAGTCCTCTGATGTATCCTCCCTCATTAAAGCTGTGAGATACTCCTTTACCAGTAAGGCGACTCCTCCATCCCTTTTACAGACATTTCTATCACCCCATACCCTTTGATCCCTTTTGCCCAAAGAAATACATCTAACCTCTTCTGGAAAACATTCAATGTTTTGCCCTCAACTGCTATCTGTGGCAGCGTGTTCTATAGGCTTTCCACTATCTGGATGAAGACATATTTGCTCATCTCAGTCCTAAATGACATACCTTGTATCCTTAGACTGTAATCCCTGGTTCTCGATTCCCACTCATCAGGAACATCCTTCCTGGGCTTACCCTGTCTAGTCCTGTTAGAATTTTATGGTTTTATATGAGAGCCCTTCTCATTCTTCCAAAATCCAGTGAATATAGTCTTAGCCAATCCAATCGCTCTTCATACAACAGTCCTACGATCTCAAGAATCAATCTGGTAAATCACTGCTGCACTCCATCCACAGCCAGAACATCCTTCCTCACAAATTCCGGGTGTGGTCTCACAAAGGCCCTGGAAAACTGTAATAAGAAATCACTGTTCTTGTCCTTTAATCCTTTCACTATGTAGGCCAACATAATAGTTGCCTTGAGTAAAACAAAGAGTGTTGGATACAAGAGATCTAAAACAAAAAGCAGAAATTGCTGGTGAAACTCAGCAAGTCCAGTAGCAACTGTAGAAAGAAAGCAGAGTTAACTTTTCAAGTCTAATGATTCTTCATCTAGTTCTGATGATTCAGACTCAAAATGTTAACTCTGCTTTCTTCCCACACATGCTGCCAGACATGAAGAGTTCTGCTAGAAACTGTTGTTTGTGTTTCATTCCATTAGCCTTCCCCACCTGTTGCACTTGCATGCTTCCTTTCAGTACAGACGTACAAGGACAGCCAGGTCTCATTTACACCTCCCCCTTTTTCATCTATCACCATTCAGATATGAATCTGCCTTTCTGAATTGGCTACTAAAGTAGATAACCTCTAATTCATCCATGTTATACTTCATCTGCGCACATCTGTCCTCTCATTCAACTTTTCCAAACCAAGTGAAGACTTCATTCTCCCACCTAGCTTTGTGTCATCTGCAGACTTGGAGATATTACATTAATTAGGGATTTTTTGACTTAATCCTTTCCCTTTTCACCCCTGTCCTTCCCTTAGGTAGGCCAAAGTGTTTGCCCCAAACCTCGGTTTTCAAATTCCAATTTTTCAAATTAAGCCACAGAAAAAATCTTGAAGGTGAAATCCAAAATAGGGTTTATTAGTAAAACATTCAAAATGGAGGGTTTTTGGTTTGTCACTCCACACACACACACACACGCTCATACAGACACAGACACACACACACCCTCCCCACACGCACACACCCTCATACAGACACAGACACACCACATACACACACACACGCACCCCCACTCTCACACACCGCACACATGCACTCATACAAACACACACACTCCACACACCCACACAGACTGACACACACACACACACACACAAACAGGAAGTAAAGGCAGAAAGGACAGGAGAGGGGAGAGGTTATAAATTACACGTGATATTGAAAATCAATTTACATGAGTTACAACATCCCAGAGGTCAGTAATAGATTCCTCAATGAGCTGGGCTGAGTAGTTTTTGTTCTTGCAGTTTCTTTCCAGCTAGCACCTCAGAGACAGAGACAGAGACACAGAGATGGAGAGTTTGAGTCAGGCTGCCGACTCACGCTAGAGTCCTATTCTCTCCCTGGAGCAACTGACTTTAGAATCTCAGAATTACATATTTAGAGAATTCAACAAGCTCTAATTTCAGTCATGTGACCAGGACAATAATTTCAAATTTGTTGGCCCATCACAGTGGGTTAACTAGAATTTCATTGAACTAAGGGTAATTAAAGGTCTTGTGATGTACTGATAATGTCTCTACCTCTGGACCACAAGGTCTGGTTTCAAGTCCCATTTGTCCCAAAGGTATTTTATAACAAGTTCGAATAGGGTGTTTAAAATAATTATAGTGATGAGGAACTGTAAAAGCAGTAGCATTCATTTAACATAACATTGCTCCATCCAGAACTGGGTGGAGGCAGATGGTTTCCAGCTCATTTGTCTGAGCTTTAGTTTGACTGTCTATACAAGCCAGGGTGTCACAAGCTTCTTGAAATATGAATATATGATCAGCCAGAATCATTTTAAGAATCCAGTAAGGTTGATTTTTAAAAGAAAAATAAGTTATGTATGAGGCTTTAGAAGAGCAGACAGTTTTCTCTGTAATTTCCCATGATGCCTTCTAGTCAAGACACTTAGCAAATGTACTCTGGAAATGTATACGACGATATCCATTGTGATGTGGCCTTGGAAGCTCCAATTGACTTGTTTCCACAAACTTTTAAGGAGACGTCTGCCATTCAATTAGACCATAACTGATGTGTATCTTAATTCCATTTACCTGCCATGGTTCTCTATACAGGTATCCAATTACAAAAACTAGCAATCTCAGTTTCCAATTGACATCCACAGGCGGGCAGCTTTTTTCAGGAAGAGAGTTGCAGATTTTCACTCCCCTTTGTGTGACGAAGTCTTTCCTGACATCACCCTAATTAATTTTAAGTTTTCCCTGTTCTGAGTCCTTCTACCCGAGGGAATAATTTCCTCTTTGAATTCATATCATATTTTTACTATTCTAAACTCTGTAATCAGATTTTTGCTTAATCTTCAAAATTCAATGAGACACAGGCCGAGTTTTTCAAATAGCTCATGTGTGTGAGAGAGAGAAAGAGGGAGAGGGAGAGGGAAAGAGAGACAGAGAGAGGGAGAGGGAGAGAGAGACAGAGAGAGAGAGAGAGAGAGATCAAAGCTCTCCCTTTTATCATTAGACATTTTACTCTATGTTCAACCAAAGTAGAGTGGATGGATATTTAATGACTGGCACAGGTACCATAGGCCAAAGGGCTGTAAAAACTCTGTGATGCTATGACTCAATGATTCTTCAGATTAGATACACCTGACACGAAACTTTAATCCCATCATGCACTGGGAAGGAGAGAGTTAGATCACAGGATACAAGATGAACTGCTGGGTGATTGGTCAACAGGATGTACATGTATTTGGAAAGGCAAGGACTGATTAGGGATAGTCAACATGGCTTTGTGCGTGGGAAATCATGTCTCACAAACATGATAGAGTTTTCTGAAGAAGAAACAAAGAGGATTGATGAGGGCAGAGCAGCAGATGTGATCTATATAGACTTCAGTAAGGCATTTGACAAGGTTCCCCGTGGGAGACTGATTAGCAAGGTTAGATCTCACAGAATACGGGGAGAACTAGCCATTTGGATATAGAATTGGCTCAAAGATAGAAGACAGAGGGTGGTGGTGGAGGGTTGTTTTTCAGACTGGAGGCCTGTGACCAGTGGAGTGCCACAAGGATCGGTGCTGGGCCCTCTACTTATTGTCATTTACATAAATGATTTGGATGCGAGCATAAGAGGTACAGTTAGTAAGTTTGCAGATGACACCAAAATTGGAGGTGTAGTGGACAGCGAAGAAGGTTACTTTAGATTACAACAGGATCTTGACCAGATGGGCCAATGGGCTGAGAAGTGGCAGATGGAGTTTAATTTAGATAAATGCGAAATGCTGCATCTTGGAAAAGCAAATTTTAGCAGGACTTACACACTTAATGGTAAGGTCCTAGGGAGTGTTGCTGAACAAAGAGACCTTGGAGTGCAGGTTCGTAGCTCCTTGAAAGTGGAGTCGCAGGTAGATAGGATAGTGAAGAAGGCGTTTGGTATGCTTTCCTTTATCGGTCAGAGTATTGAGTACAGGAATTGGGAGGTCATGTTGCGGCTATATAGGACATTGGTTAGGCCATTGTTGGAATGTTGCATGCAATTCTGGTCTCCTTCCTATCAGAAAGATGTTGTGAAACTTGAAAGGGTTCAGAAAAAATTTACAAGGATGTTGCCAGGGTTGGAGGATTTGAGGTATAGGGAGAGGTTGAACAGGTTGGGGTTGTTTTCCCTGGAGTGTCGGAGGTTGAGGGGTGACCTTATAGAGGTTTACAAAATTCTGAGGGTAGGATAGGATAAATCGACAAAGTCTTTTCCATGGAGTCGGAGAGTCCAAAATTAGAGGGCATAGATTTAGGGTGAGAGGCGAAAGGTATAAAAGAGACCTAAAGGGCAATGTTTTCACACAGAGGATGGTACGTGTATGGAATGAGCTGCCAGAGAATGTGGTGGAGACTGGTACAATTGCAACATTTAAAAGGCATTTGGATGGGTATATGAATAGGAAGGGTTTGGAGGGATATGGGCTGGGTGCTGGCAGGTGGGACTAGATTGGGTTGGGATATCTGGTCAGCATGGACAGGTTGGCCTGAAGGGTCTGTTTCTGTGCTGTACATCTCTATGACTCTGTAACTGTCATGTTCCTCCATTGCGCATCCTATTATCTATTAAAGATAACGGATGCACAGTAAAAAGCCCATTTCAGATTGAGGATGGAAGTCTTAATTAGGTGCATCTTTGCTGATGGCTCGAGGGACCAGTCTGATAGAGGCAGTTTCTAACAGAAGCACCGCACATGGAGCAGTTGAGTGTTGTGTTGTGGAATGTTTCCGGCATTTGCCACATTTACCAAGCTGCTGTAGCAATTAATATTTTGTGTGATGCACACCAGCTCACAGGAGGGCATTTTCCTCTGTCATCAGCCAGGGACATTTGTGAGCAATAATCAAGGTCTAGGACCTTCACGTCACATTTGGAAATGTGAAGTGGAGCTTTGGGTATCCTATTGTTCATCTGGTTCCACCCATGTCCACTTTAACACATGATCCTTGGCTATGCGACCATTTTCTGTGGACATGCCCAACCAACTGAACCATCTCTGATAACAAGGAACAACATATTTGGTAGCTCTGCCTTTCAGAGGACTGCTAAAATTATCCAGCCAGTTTTCACAATGTCTACCTATCTTTTACATGATTGCCTTGGCTTCTTTCAAGTCATATAGTTTTTCAACTGCCTATGTTGTGTATCATATAGGCTTTGTTTTTTGCATCAATGACAGAAATAATCACAGCTGAACTCGGTGTTTGTTGCCTGTTCTGCCTTTACCAAGTGATGCTTCTGCTGCTTCATTGATCAAGTTTAGTGACTTTTAAGCATTTATTTGACAGACAGCATTTATTTGAGAAACACTACAACACTGGGTCTTGGTGTCATTGCTTGTGGCAGGAATACTAATACGCGGCAGGCCATCATGTTCAAAACTGTGAATGTACAACGGTGCTCACTCACCCAGCTGCTGATGAGCGAGTGGTCAGGAAGGGTTACAGTCTGCACTGTGGTAGGTGTAGAGACCTGAGCAACTCACATTTTGTCTTGAAGATCAGATCACGTAGAGACTAGTTGCTGGAAAACGTTTGTGTAAATTGATAATTCCTTGTAAGTCCCTATTATCTGAGGTTATCACAGTCAGAAAAAAACAAGCAGAAAGTGACTGCTTTCTGTTTTGAAGTGCAAAAGATGGGCAAGATGCAAGACTTTTAAAAAATATGCATTTGAACCACTTTAGTTTGTGTCCACACAGTAACCGCTTCCATTCCATGGTACTTACCTGGAGGTGATCCCTCAAGAACATGTCCAATGAAATATTGCTGGTCAAAGGTCGGTCTGTTATCATTCTGATCTATAACAATGATCTCTAGATCTGTGGGCTCTTCCAAAGGCATTCCCGCCTCATTGACAGCGTAAGCTTTGATCTATGTAAAACAAAGACAAACAATTTGCCTTGGTTTTCAGACCTCTTGTGGTGTCTGCTAATTTTCTCAGGTTTCCTACCTTGTAACTGCTCTTCTCTTCACGGTCCAGCACTGTGGTCAGAAAGACAAGTCCAGTGTCAGGGTCAATGGTGAAGATTCCCTTTGGCTCTTCATCCACCCCAGGTCCCTTAATGCTGTAGATCACCTTACTCGGAAGCTTGTCTGATTTAATCTGTTCAGAAAACACCGTATAATTACCTTCATCCACAATAGGCTTTTATCTTTCTCATTTTCTCCATGGGAATCTCAATTCGATTCTCTTTCCTCCTGTTAAGCTGATTCTTTGCACATTGTCCAAAAATGACTAGATACAAATTCTGAGCCTCACAATCTCAAATATCCTCCTGAAACTTTTTACTGTTCTACTTTCCTTTCTTCCTATAAAAACCTACCTCTTTCACCGAGTTTCAGTTCCTACTCCTAATACCCTTTTATCTGGTTTGTTGTTCAATTTTACTTGTGTCTCTCAGAAACGCACTTTTTGTCACAACGCTGATCCTTTTCTCAAAGTTACTGTGCCCTTGAATCTTTTTCAGAGCGAGGTAATTGTCCAGGCTCCAACTAGTGGCTTGGTGCCTCAGTGGTTAGCACTGCTGCTTCATAGTGCCAGGGACCCAGGTTCAATTTCAACATCGGGCCACTGTCTGTGTGGAGTTTGCACATTCTCCCCGTGTCTGCGTGGGTTTCCTCCCACAATCCAAAGATGTGCAGATTAGGTGAATTGGCCATGTTAAATTGCCCATACTGTTCAGGGATATATAGGTTAGGTGCAATAGTCAGGGGTAAATATAGGATAATCAGGTTGGGAAGGGGGCTGGGTGAGTTACTCTTTGGAAGGGAGCTGTGGACTTGTTGGGCCGAAGGGCCTGTTTCAACACTGTTGGGAATCTATGCACTAGGCTGGGTTTGAAAGGTTTATTGGGATCCTATTTGTTTACCATGAATAGATAATGCCTCCATCCTGAGGCTGTCTTGTGTTAATAATAAAAATGGTATAATCAAGGGGGTGTGGCCAGCTCTCTAGCTGTGCAGGTCAATTCAGTTCGGGGTTAGTTGAGTCAGGGTCACAGGTGAAACTGGAAGCTCCTTCCTCCTGTCCTTCTGACTATGTAACCTGTAAGCTTTTTGTGTCATTTTTACTCTTTGTGCTAAGGGGTCTGTTGATGGGGATCATTGCAAGTATTTTGGCACAGCATCATTAAGTCAGGGTAGTCTGTCAGGTTTTTGGATAGGGTAGGTTATTCGGGTATTATCTTTTCGGTATGTTGTGTTTCATTCCATAATTTTGTAAATAAATTCTGTTTGTTTAAAACTTGGCAGTCAGACCAGCTAATTCACTCTGGGAATATCCACTGTACACTTACCTGAAACAAACAGCAAAGGTACGGTCTGGGCTACCTGCTTGAAAATGTTGAGGGATTGAACCTGGTCCATAACATTCTCTATATAAAGAATGCTATGTAAATGCAATACTGCACAGCACTACCTCAGTACTGACCCTCCACTAGTGCAGGGTTCCCTCAGCACTGACCCTCTGACAAAGTAACATTCCATCAGCACTGACCCTCTGACAGTGCTGCACTCCCTCAGCACTGACCCTCCACCACTGCAGGGCTCCCTCAGTACTGACCCTTTGACAATGTAACACTCCCTCAGCACTGACCATCCATTATTATAGGGCTCCCTCAGTACTGACCCTCTGGTCAAGACACACTCCCTCAGCACTGACCCTCTGACAGTGCGGCACTCCCTCAGTACAGACCCTCTGACAGTGCGGGGTGCCCTCTGTACTGACCCACTATTAATATGATGTTACCTCATCACTGACCCTTCAATAGTCATGGAGTAATTAAGATTTCGCAACAAGGAAAGATGCCATTTAGCCCATCACGTCCACACCAGTCACAAAACATCCATCTCTTCTAATCCTATTTTCCAGCACTTGGCCTGTAGCCTTGTATTTTATGGTTTCAAGAGTTCATCAAAATGCTTTATAAATGTCATGAGGATTCCTGCCTCCACCATCCTTCTAGTTCGTGATCTCCACATATCCACAAATCTCTGGGTGAGAACATTTTTCCTCAAATCCCTCTAAGCCTCCTGCTCAGTACCTTAAAACTGTGACTGCTGGTTTGGGATCCTTCTACTAAAGGGAGACATTGCTCTCTATCCATCCTTTGTACACCGCAATCAGATCCCTCCCTCAGCCTGCTGAATGGCTTCAGTGCTAACTTACCGGCAGTGCAACAGAAGTTACTCCCTCAGTACTTACCTTCTGACAGTTCAAAGCTGCACTGGGAGTGAGAGATGAGACTAATGGTAAATTCACTTTTCTTTTGAGGGTATTCATGGGATCACTCTGAAAGGAGAAAGTGAGGACTGCAGATGCTGGAGGTCAGAGTTGAAAAGTGTGATGAAGGACTTAACCCTGAACCATTAATTTTCCTGCCCCTCTGATGCTGCCTGACCTGCTGTGCTTTTCCAGTGCCGCACTCTTCTATTCTGAAAATACTGTCTACTAAACAAAGCTAACACAGGAAAGTCAATACACGCCAGCGCTATTCACATTCCTTACAGATGATGCACCCATTACCTGGACCAACTGGAATGGGATCTTCCTGCTGTTTTCAGAGACTGCAATAGGAGGAATGACCCAGGCTCTTCTAACTCTTGTCAAGCCTTCAGTTGCTGGTTTCAGCCTCCATGGATACAGAACCTGGACATTTTCTGACTGAGTTCTATCCACCATGGAAATCTAGAAAGAATCATTTAAAAAATGTAACAATTAAGTAATCACCAGTTTCCTGTCAACAGAAGCAAATAAAACTGGTGGATTGCAATTGCAAACCACTTAGTTTAATTTTGTGATGGGGAAACTTCTAGAAACAATTATTTGGGAATAGAATTAATAGTCAAATGGAAAAAGATGGGTTGATTAGCAAAAGTCAGCATGGATCTCTAAACAGAAATTCATATTGAATTAATTTGTTTGAGTAGGTGTCAGAAAGGCTTGATGACGGTAACTTTGTTGATGTGATGTACATAGATTTCTAGATAGTATTTGATACAGTGCTACTCAACAGACTTGTGAGGAAAGTTATAAAAGGGTTTGTAAAAATATGGATACAAAATTGGTTGACTGATAGGAAACAAAGAGTAATACTCAGTGATATTTTTCAGGCTGAGGGAAGGTTTGCAGTGGAGTTCTTGGAGATACTGAAGACTGCAGATGCTGGAGATTCAGAGTGGAACAGGGGAGTCAACATTTCAGCTCTGAACCTTTGAGGTTCCAACCCGAAATGCTGACTTCCCTTTTCCTCTGATGCTGCTTGACCTGCTGTGCTTTTTTCCAGCTCCACTCTTTATCCACTTGTTGTGGAATTCCACAGGGGTCAATATTTGGACTCTTGTTTTCCTGACATATTCATGATCTGCATCTTGGTGTGCAGGGGACAGTTTCAAGGTTTGCAGATGACACTAAAATTGGAAGAGTTGTAAACTATGAAGGCAAAGGTTTGAAGCTCCTAAAGGACATTCACAAGTTGGTGGAGTGGGCGGGTAGGTGGCAGATGAGGTTCAATGTAGGGAAGTCTGAGGTGATGTAGTTTGGTAGGAAGAACATTGAGAGACAATATAAAATAGGCATGATGTGGAGGTGCTGTTGTTAGACTGGGCTGGACAAAGTCAGGAGCCACACAACACCAGGTTATGGTCACAGGTTTATTTGAAATTACAAGCTTTTGGAGTACGCTCCTTCATCAGGTGAAGTGCATAAAATAGGGGATATTATTCTAAAGGGGTGCGGAAGCAGGAGGACATTGTGTATATGTGCAAAGGTCATTGAACAGGCAGAGAGAGTGCTTAATAAGCATTCAAGCTTTTGGCTTTATTAACAGAGGCATTGAGTACAAAAGCAGGGAGATGACGTCGAACTTGTACAAGACACTTGTTAGACATCAGCTGGAGTATTGTGAATAGTTGTAGGTGCCACATCATAGGAAAGATGTGAGTGGATTGGAGGGAATGCAGGGATGATTTACAGGAATGGGTTGGAGAATGAGAAACTTCAGTTACGAGGATAGATTGAAGACATTGATATTCTTCTTCTTGCAGAGAAGGCTGAGAGGAGATCTGATAGTGATTTTCAAAATTATGAGAAGCTGGATAGAGTTGATAGGGAGAACTGTTCCTGCTTGCAAGAAGAACAAGAATGTGAGGGCATAGACTAAAGTTATATGCAAACGAAACAGGGTGATATGAGAAAAAACTTTTTCACTCAATGAGGTAGTTAGGGTGCGGAATGCATTTCCTGGAAATGTGATGGAGGCAGGTTGAATTCAACCATTCAAGAAGGCATTGATTAGTTACTAGGACAGAAATATTGTGCAAGGGTATGAAGAGAAAGAAACAGATTTGTACTTGGTAATGATGCTCGGTTGAAGAGCCAGTAGAGATGCATTATGTCAAATGGCTTCCTTCTGCAAGTTATAAAATCTTTTAGTTATTGTATAAAAGCTGTAGCTTACAGCAATTCATGAGGCAAAATAAACTGGCTTTCTGAAGGCTTTAGGTGTTTTTTTACTGCAGAGAGAGAAAGACATTATCTCCTCTCTTGAAGTCTAAATGTTTCTAGCCATATTTTTCACCTCACAAGCTGTTCAGCTACTAAGTGTCAGTCACATAGTTGTTGGTAGGCAGATGGTTTTTGTCATCAACAACTAGTTACCACTCCGCAAGCCAATTAGCTACTAGTTGCAGACTGAATCTCACTTGCACGCACTTCCTGGTGCCAACCCATCTACAACCAATCTCCCCACTGGTTGGACAAAGCATTCATGGTAAACAGCGCTTGGATAAAAATTGATAATGCTTTTAGAAAGTGTAGTACCTTTTCCACAATCTTTGATTTTAAAACAGTCCATTTTCCATTTCAATCCAGAATCAAAAATAAAGAAACTAAAAAGATATGATCTTTATACTTTTTAGAAAATCACTTGATTGAACTTAGCAGTTGGAGTTCTCCAGTGGTGTTACTTCCTAAACCTGATTGATCCACTAGATTCTATCTCACTTACAGGAATGCAAATACCACAATAAAAACAGATTCATTCCTAATTCCTTAGTCATTGTATATGGCTAGGGCTGGCATTGCCTCATTTTTTATTTATTGAAGGGGTTCTGGCAAATGCCATCAACATCAAGAGGTAAAGAGATATTTTAGCTTTGGTTACACCAAATGGATTTATAAATGTTAAGTCATACTGAGTGCATGTTGAGTTGGGTTCAAAAATGCTTCAGCTACAGTCTAAAGATTTTTGATCCAAGTTGTAACTAGCATCTCTAATTGTGCTGTTTATTTAGATAATGCATTAATATTTAATAACAACTAAGAACAACATGTCAAAAAAAAACTTTATTTCAACAGTCAAAGTTGTATGTCTTGTCAAATGTGAATTCATGAATGCATGGATAATTTACCCAGAACACGTTGTAGGGCAAGGGTAAGTGTTGCCCACTGAAAGTAAAGGTTTTGATAGAATTCCTCAGTCCTAAAGCTAGTTGGCAACATGATACTTTTAGGTATTGTGGTGACTTTGAGAAATTTGTGCCAAGCCTCAGTACAACAGCTGCATCTCTAACAGATTTATTACAAAAACGTGTAAAAGAGACACATTCAAAAGAATGCCAAATGGCATTTGAGAAGCTGTAGGCAATTCTAACTATTGAATTGATGCTGCCTGTGCATTAAATCTTTTTAAATTAATGCTAGTGACCTGAGGGTAAATGCAGCCTCCTTGCCAGATGATGAATCAAGTTTATACAAACCAGAAGAGGGCTTTTCTAAAAACTAAATCAACAACAGAATTAATAAATATTCTACACTGGAAGAGGAAACTCTGGGATTGTCACTAGCTCCTAGACATTTTGGAATTTGTATTTGTCACAACCTAAAGAAATGCAAATATATACTGACCATAAGCTCTTAGTATTTACAGAGAAATTTAAAACTTATAATGCTAGACTATTTGGATGGAACTTTGTAATTCAACCTTATGAGAATTATTCATATTGCTGGAAAAATAAAGTAAAATTGTAAATGCACTCTCAAGAATTTATGATGCTGGAATAGTTTAAAGATTTAACAAAAAGGTGTCAAGATTGAATGAAGATAAATGAACTTTTTTTGTATTTTCTTGAAGAGGCGTCATGTTTGCATTGTAATGAAACATTTTTTGAAACACTAAAAACAATTAAAATCTCTCTTTTTCTCATGAACTCTGAAAAGTTACCTGTTAACTCAGTCTAACTGATCTTCCCCCCAGCCTGGGAGTCTTTTTTCCCTCTGCAACTGACAGCAACTAGACTTGTCAACAGGAAATCAAAGAGATAGGTTTTATCTCTATCTTTTGCATTTGAACTCTGGACTACTGGGACATTGTTCCTTTTAGATATATATTCCTGCATAACAGCAGGATAATTGGATAATTGGATTTTTGTCACATTATATAAGAATACAATTTTAACTTCTAATAATCATTTGAGCTCAGTGAAGAAACCTGGAGAAAGTCTGTTTTTATCGGGATTAGATTCCCTACAGTATGGAACATTTGGTCCAACAAGTCCACACCGCCCCTCCGAAGAGTAACCCACCCAGGCCCATTTCCCTCTGACTAATGCCCCTAACACTATGGGCAATTTAGCATGGCCAATCCACTTGACGTGCACATCTTTGGATTGTAGGAGGAAATTGGAGCACCAAGAGGAAATCCATGCAGATACAGGGAAAATGTGCAAACTCCACACAGTCACCCGAGGCTGGAATCAAACCCCGGTCCCTGGAGCTGTGAGGCTGCAGTGCTAACCACTGAGCCACTGTGCCGCCCCCTGGGTAACAGTAAATAGGAGAGACAAATTGACCATTTTGGTGAATAAGTAAGGCAATTATACTTTGGGTACAGCTCATGGAGTACTGGTGAAGTTAATTTCCAGTACACTCAATAGAATCAGAACATTAATTATGCACAGGTGATTATCTCAGGTTATTTATGGACAGGAATTTTTGGATTAATTCATGTGATGTGAACATCAATAACTAAACCAGTGTTTTTTACCAATCCTAATTGTGCTGGAGTAGATTCTGGTGAGATGCCTTCTTGAACCGCTGCAGTTCTTCAGATGTAGGGACAACCACAATGCCATTAAGGTGAGGGTTTCAAGATTTTCATCTTGCAGCCCGAAAGGAACAGTGATATATTTCCAAGTCAAGATGATGAGTGACTTGGAAGGGAACATGCTGATTGTGATGTTCCCATTTATCTGCTGCCCTTATCCTTCGAGGTGGTAATGGTCATGGGTTTGGAAGATGCTATTTAAGAAATCTTGGTGAATTTCTGCAGTGCATCTTGCAAATGGTACATATGACTACTCCTAAGCACCAGGGGGTAAATATTTGTGGATACGGTGCCAATCAAGTAGGCTACTTTGTCCTAGCTTTTTGAGTGTTTTAGAGTTACACTCATCCACGCACCTGACTTGTGCCTTGTAGATAGTGGACAGGCTTTGGCGAGCGATGAGGTGAGTTACTTACTGCAGGGTTCCTAGTCTTTCACCTGCTGTTGTAGCCAGAGTACTCATATGGTTTGTCTGGTTCATTTTCTAGTCATTAGTAAGCCTCAGATGTAGATAGTGGAAGATTTAATAATAGCAGTGCCATTTAATGCCAAGGGGCAATGGTTAGATTCTTTCTTGTTGGAGATGGCTATTTAATGGCTAGTATCTATCACAGGTTTTATTTATTCACTCACAGCATGAGGGCATTGCCAGACAGGCCAGCATTTATTGTCCATCCCTAATTGCCCACAGGACAATTAAGAGTCAATCACATTGCTGTTAGTCTGGAGTCACATGTGAGCCAGATCAGATAAGGATGGCAGATTCCTTCCCTAAAGGACATTAGTGAACTAGATGGGTTTTTCTGACAATCGACAATGGTTTCACGGTTATCATTAGACTCTTACTTCCAGATTCTTTATTAAATTCAGAATCCACCATCTGCCAAGGCAGGACATGATCCCAGGTCTCCAGAACATAAGCTGAGTTCCTTGAGTAATAGTCGAGCAATAATATCACTAGGCCACTGCCTCCCCTATTTACCAGCTGGTGTCAATCTCAGCTGCTTTCTATTCTCAGGTTATTCCTTGGTTGGTGTGGGCTATTACCTGTTGACACATGTTTTGGGTTATTTCCATGAAGGTTTTTATCTCAGGTAATTTACTAGTTGCTGTCTATTCTCAGTTTATTTCGAATGTTTTTCTACTGAGATAGCTGAGCTTTAATATTTTGATAATAATACTGAACCGTCAGGAGATCAGGACCTGGTCAACGAGGCTAGAACCTTATCTGTGTAATGGAACTGATCTTCAAACAAAGGCAATTATCCAGCAAGCACCAAGGTCAATGTAAGAATTTGGAATTCAGCCTCCCCATACCATTGTTGAGGCTGGGATCAATTAAAACTTTTCAATACGGAGTTAAATAAATTCTTGCTACATAAGCAAGTTAATCATTAATCTTCAAGCTGGAATATGGATTTATTATGAGATTGACCATAATCTATCTGGATTGTGGAACAGATTTGAAGTGTTGAATGTCCTCCTCTGAATGTCTTCCTTATTATGTTAAGGAGACAGAGCAACACATTGTCTCATATACAGGAAGATGGTACATGAGCGATTTGCAAGCCAGACATCAAGTGCATACTGGAACGCAGAGTGAAGCTGGGGGTGTTGGTTGGGGGGATGAATGGTGAAGGGGTGAGTCAGCAGATGGGGTGCATTGGAGCAAGAGAAATTCAGGGAGTTGTGAGTAAGGGGATGGAGATTTGGGGAAATTGTAAAGGAAGTTTAGTGAGAATCCAGTGTGTGGAATGAAGGCAGTACAAGCTGAAAATTAAATGGAGAATTCTTTGATTCTCCATGGGATTGGAGACAATGCTGGTGGAGGAGGGGTTACTGACAAGTAGCAGCTGAAATAATGACAGATGTTACTGAGTTATGCCTTTAAATGATCCAAATATGTCCCGGATTATTAACACAAGACATATTTCTTCCTTATCACTTATTAATAATTACACCTTGAGGGTTTCCTTTCCCAGCATGGGTGGTTTTATCACCTTTACTTAAAATAACAGCCAATAGACCACCACACAGCATATCCATCTGGCCAGGGCAGAAATTTCCACACTTTATTTCAAGCTTGTAATTTCCAAGGATTTGGGGGGAGAGAAGAATACAGGGTTATTGACAAGGAACATGAGTGTGAGTGTGTGTGTAAGTGTGAGGGAGAGAGAGAGAGACAGACAGACAGACAGACAGGCACTCAGGGAGACCAACACGAGTCATAGAGCTGTACAGTATGGAAACAGACCCCTTTGGTCCAACTCATCTATGCCAACCAAATATCCAATATTTACTTAGTCCCATTTGCCGGCATTTGGCCCATATCCCTCCAAACCCTTCCTATTCATACATTTAAATCAGAGTGGTGCTGGAAAAGCACAGCAGGTCAGGCAGCATCCAAGGAGCAGGAAAATTGACATTTCGGGCAAGGGCTTTTACCCGAAACGTCGATTTTCCTGTTCCTCAGATGCTGCCTGACCTGCTGTGCTTTTCCAGCACCACACTGATCTAAACTCTGGTTTCCAGCATCTGCAGTCCTCACTGCCTTCCTATTCATATACCCATCCAGATGCCTTTTACATGCCGTAATTGTACCGATCTGCACCACCTGCTCAGGCAGCTCATTCCATACACGCACAACTCTCTGTGTGAAAATGTGGCCTCTTAGGTCCCTTTTTAATCTTTCCCCTGTCACCCTAAAACTACATCTACTAGTTTTGGATTCCCCACCCCAGGGAAAAGTCTCTTTCTATTCACCTTATCCATGTCCTTCATGATCTTATAGAAGGTCACCCCTCAGTCTCCGAAGCTCCAGGGAAAATAGCCCCAGCCTATTCAGTCCTCGGCCTATTGGCCCATCTGGTCAATGTCCCATTGTACCTGGAGGTAACCTTCTTTGCTGTCCACTACACTGCCAATCTTGATGCCGTCTGCAAACTTACAAACCATACACCTGTGTTCACATCTGGGAGAGAGAAAGATAGATGGAAAGAGAAGACATACATTCAAAGACAGCTGGGGAAAATAGAGTGACAGAGATAAACAGAAACAAAAGAAAAAGTGACAAAAATAGAAAGAGAGAAAATCAGAATAAGATAGAGTGGCAAGAGAGTGATTTGTACTGGGTTCATTAAATCATAGAATGAAGCAAGATAGGAGAGTAGGCTATTGAGATCACTGTTGAAAATGTGTTGCTGGAAAAGCGCAACAGGTCAGGCAGCAGGTCAGGAAACCTGAAGAAGGGCTCATGCCCGAAACGTTGATTCTCCTGCTCTTTGGATGCTGCCTGATCTGCTGCGCTTTTCCAGCAACACATTTTCAGCTCTGATCTCCAGCATCTGCAGTCCTCACTTTTTCCTATTCAGATCACTGTTCCTATGAGAAAGGGCTGCTCGATTTGTCCTAATCTCCCTGCTCTTACTCCATCACCCTGCAATTTGTTTTCAGAAAACTTCTTGTTTAATTTGTGTCTGAAAGTAATTTTTAAATCTGTTTACATTCTTGATCACACTATGTCAAGAATACTCTCCTTACCATCTCTGCTGGTACTTCTGTCAAACCCCTTAAACCTTGGTATGTTGGTAATTTATTCTCTGGCCATTAGAAACAGCTTTCTCTTATTTATTTTATCAAAACCCTTCTTGATTTTGAACACCTCTATTAATTTTAATGTTAACTTTTTCTGCTCTGTGGATTATACTCTCAGCTTCTGCACTCTATCTTATCCTGGAACTATTCCAAACAATCTCCTTTGCACTTTCTCCAATCCTGTCATCCTCCCAAAAATGTGATACCCAGAATTGGACCCAATCCTCCAACTGAGGAAAGCCTTTTTCACCCAGAGGGTGGTGCACATCTGGAATGCACTGGGAGTGTAGCTGAGATGGAAAACCTCACAACCTTTTAGAAAGAACTTGGATGAGCAGTTGAAGTGCCTTAACGTTGAAGGCTGTGGCCTTATGTGGGAAAGTGGGACTAGCATAGGTATTAATTTATTTTTGGCAGCACAAATTTGATGGGCTGAAGAGCCTCTTCTGTACAGTACAATCCTATGATTACAAGAATTAAGAACAGGAGGGGGCCATTCAGCCCCTCCAGCCTGCTCGGCTTTTCAATGAGATTCTGATTGATCTGGTCGTGGTTTCAACTCCACATCCCCATCTACCCCCGATATCGTTTAACTCCTTTGCGAAGAAAAAATCTTTCCATTTCAGCCTTCTACAGACCAACAATTTTTGAAAGGAAACATTTCCCCTTTTATTTTTAAACTGTATCCTCTGGTTCTAGATTCCACTATAAGGGGAGTATTCTCTCCACATCTACACTATCCAGTTCTCTCAGTCCAATAAGAACACATCTTATTCTCCACAACTCCAATGGATGTATGCAAAACTGCTCAACCTTTCCTCACAAAATAATCCTTTCATTCCTGGAATCAATCAACCGAATCTTCTTTGAACTATTTCTAGTACAGTTATATCCATTCATCAGTAAGGAGGCCAAAACTGTGCACAGTATTCTCAATGTGTTCTCATAAATGCTATATACAACTGTAGAAATACTTCCATGCTTTTGAACCTGATTTCTCTTGCAATAACAGCCAAAATTCTCTTTGCCTCCCTAAATACTTACTATAACTGCATACCAACCTTTTGTGATTGATTCACCAGATAAAGCTGAAAATGTGTTGCTGGTCAAAGCACAGCAGGCCAGGCAGCATCTCAGGAATAGGGAATTCGACGTTTCGAGCATAAGCCCTTCATCAGGAATGCATTCCTGATGAAGGGCTTATGCTCGAAACGTCGAATTCCCTATTCCTGAGATGCTGCCTGGCCTGCTGTGCTTTGACCAGCAACACATTTTCAGCTGTGATCTCCAGCATCTGCAGACCTCATTTTTTACTCCTGATTCACCAGATACCCAAATACACCCTGGAGTTCTGCAATCTCTTTCTGTCCAGATGTTATACTGCGCCTCTGTTCTTCCTGCTGAAGTAAATGAGTTCAAATCTTATCACATTCTCTTCCATCTGCCATATTTTTGCCCACTCACGTAATTTATGTAAATCTCTTTATAGAATCATGTTTTGTAACAACTTACTTCCCTACTTATCATTGTGTCACGAACTTACGTAGCATCCTTATTTTCAGAGTGAACAAGAGGCTGTTACAACAGAGTGTGCAGCTGTGAATAAAAAATACTTTGCATTTATATATCAACAAAACACTTTCACAAGCACTGGACACCACAAAGTACTTTATGAGCAAATAAGTACTTTTTTTTTGAAGATTTTTGTGTAACGATTATGGCAACCAAGCAGTGTACAGCAGGTTCCAACAAACAGCAACATGACAGTAAGCAGAACATCCATTTTTGTGATGTTTTTTGAGACTTATATATTGGTCAGGAATTCAGGGAAAATCCTCTGTTTTTCTTTGAAATAGTGCCATAAAACCACGACAGCAGGGATATGGGGTTTCAGGATCTAGACTAGAGTGGTGCTGGAATCTGTCTGTGTAGGGTATGGAATTTTAGTCAAGCCTCAAATCCAAAAGACACAATCTTAAACAGTGCCACACTGCCTTAGTGACATACTCCCGGAATGGGATTTGAAAACAATCTTCTGACGCAGAGGTAAGTCTGCTCTCCACTAATTCACAGTTGGCCCCATAATAACTGATATAGGTTTCAAACATTCAGTGATTACATTTCTATACTTTTTCAACTAAAGTTCAGAGTCACAGAATTCTAATAGTGCAAATGAAGGCCATTTAATCAATCGTGTCTGTACCAGTTATTTAAAAAGCAACATGACGTGGTATCATTCTTCTACCTTTTCCCTGTAACCTTACAGACAGGCACGGTGGCTCAGTGGTTAGCACTGCTGCCTCACAGAGCCAGGGACCCAGGTTTGATTTCAGTCTCAGGCAACTGTTTGTGGCGTTTGCACATTCTCCCTGTGTCTGCGTGGATTTCCTCTCACAGTTCAAAGATGCACAGGTTAGGTGAAACGGCCATGCTAAATTGCCCATACTGTTCAGGGGTATATAGGTTCGGTGCATTAGTCAGGGGAAATGAGTCTGGGTGGGTTAATCATCAGAGCATTGGTATGGATTTGTTGGGCCAAATGGTCTGTTTCCACACAATAACGATTCTATGAATTTATATTTTAATAATCATCTAAACCCTCTTGAATGCCTTGAATCTGTCTTTATAGTACTCTCCAGAGCCAAACCATTCACTTGAAAGTTTCTTACATTGCATTTATTTCTTTAGCAAATTGCTTGAAATCTGTGCCCTCTAGTTCTTAATTCTTTTACAAGAGAGAAAAGTTTACGCGAAGATACTGAGTGACCAGAGACTACACCAGTTAGAGAGGAAGCTGAAATGTGCACAATGCTGCATAGACCCTGCAGAAACTCTAGGAATTCTAGAAATGGACTTAACTACTGGAGCAAACCGTGTCTGGGCCAAGGCACCGCCCAGTCTAAATAAATACTAGCACCTGTCAAAGGAAATTATCCAAATCTGCAGGAAGGTATCATATTACCAAGCCTTAGAACAGCAATTTGACGGAAGGACAAGGAGCAGGAACAGTGACCAAAAATCAGAGAACCGAGAGAGTTGCAAAGAGAGAAAGAAAGAATGAATAGTGTGTGACAGAACGAGAGAACGAGAGAGAAACGAAGAGGTATCGAGGAGGCACACAGAAAGAAAGAAACACAAAGAGAGAGATTTAATTTTTACTGCCAAGATGGGTCATTGGGGATTAGGTTCAAGTTTGTGAGGGTTAATTCTCAAATAAATGTCTGACATGTTGGATTCACACCATGATCACGCTCACGTCTGTGTTTTATTAATGTGTGTGAGAAGTGAGGGTCCTGTGGAGCCATCAGTCAGTTAATGAAATAATGATCTAATTGAATCTTCATCTCAGGATTCTGGCCATAATCAATGAAACTGACAAGCTGGAAAGCCTCCCATATTGAAACGGCTTGGCTGTTGACCTGTCTACGGGAAAGGCTGTCAGTCATCGCATATGTTCTCCGAGACTGATTTCAAACACTTCCAAGGTTTTGGTAAAAGCAAAATACTGTGAATGCTATTAATTTGGAATAAAAATAAAAAATGTTGGTGAAACTCAGCAGGTCTGTGCAGGATGACTGAAAAAGAATAATATTAAACTCAAAACATTACTAATGTTTCTCTCTCCTGTTTCTCTGTGGAGAGGGAAACAAAGTTAACATTTTGAATCCAACATGACCCTTCTTCAGTTTCTGTCCACAGATGATGCCAAACCTGCGGAGTTTCTTCAGTACTTTCGATTTTCAAGATTTGTAGGAATTCCATGCTGTCAGTATTTACTGCAGCACGGGAACACTTTCCTGTCTTAGCATGGATCACTAAAGAGCAACAACTGGATCAGTTACAACAACAGCTACAATCCAGAAGGACATGGGCAGCAGATATATGGGAACACCATGATCTGCAAAGTCTCCTCCAAGCTACTCACCATCCTGGCTAGGAAATATAACTCTGCTCTTTCAGTGTCACCTGAATCAAAATGCTCAACCTCCCTCCCTAACAGCATTGTGGGTATTCTTACACCAAATGAACTTCAGTGATTCAAGAGAGCACTCACCATGTCCTTCTCAAGGGAAATTAGGGATGGGCAATAAATGCTGGTCCAACCAATGATTCCAATATCCTGTGAGTGAATTTTTAAAAGTCCACCAGAAACAGAAACAACAGTACCACCAACAGTGACATTCTCTGCAGTGATAGGGCAAATAGACACAGAACTCCAGCTAGAAGGAAGCTGTAGTCCTAGAAAAGGCAATATGGACAGCAACAGCAGTGTCTTGTAAGGTTTAGATCTTCACAGCAGGTTGCTACTGAATTTTGCAGCAACTGGAACAAGACCTTTTTCTAAATAGGCCAGTTGTCAACACTGAATTTCTTCATCTTCATCACTTGTCATGGATCCCTTTGTGGCATCCCTAGAATCTGACAAGCTGCAACTTCTACAGATCCATTTTGACAGTGATGAAGACATTTTGATAACTATAATCAGATTTAATGCTATGATAATATTTTCACAGGTTCAGAGAATCACTGATATCACACAGCAATCTAGGCACCCTCAGGTAAGCAATAAGTTTCCATAAATTAAGAGCTATTCCCTTCACTCAATGTTTAGCATGTTTGTGTCCACTAGAAGTTTGTCATACCTGTCTGTGCAAAATATCCTGGAAGTTGCCATGATTTATTCACTCAGGTTTCAGATTTCCCTCGAGTTTTCATACCCACCAAACAGCATGAATGGGTGACTCTTTTTAAACAAGGACTATGCTTTGATAATCTGGCTGATATCATCAACAAGGAGCCCGACCAAGATAACACAAGAGTGATTCAAGTGCCTTCAGAGAGCTCGGGACACCATTAGAATTCACCATGATCCTCCAGAATGCACAACAAATAGTTAAGGAAGGATTGAAACTGCGGGAGAAGGAAGGTGCAGATCACAGAGGGGGAGGGAGAGAAGAGGAAAGGGAAAGGGGGGGGGGAAGGAAAAGGAAGGAAATGAGAAAGAGGAGGAACCAAATGTAGCTATGCGGCTTGAAGCTGCTCATCTGGGTCCAGAGAATGTGGGATGATGTCTATAAACCATAAGATATTGGAGCAGAAGTAGGAAATTTGGCCCCCATAGAACCTGCTCTCTCATTAAATGAGATCATGGTTGAGCTGATAATGCACAACTCCACTTTCCTGCTTCTTCACAACCCTGATTTCTTTACTGATTAAAAATGTCATACTTAGCTTTGAATATACTTACCAACCCAACCTCTGCAGCCATCTGGGGTAAAGAATTCCGCACATTCACTATCCTTGAAGAGAAGAAATTCTTTGTCATCTCAGAATGAACTGGGTGACGCCTTATTCTGAAATTATGCCCTTTGTGCCTAAAATCTTCCATAAGGTCCCTGATCATTTTGTATGTTTCAATAAGAACACCTCTCATTCTTCTAAATTCCAGTGAGTACCGCCTTAAACTACTCAAACTCTCCTCATAAGTCAGTTTCTCCAAATATGGGATCAACATAGTGAACCTTCTGTAGACTACCTCCAATGCCAGTATATCAGGGAACCAAAATAGTTCACAGTATTCTAGCTGCAGTCTAACTTGTGCCCTGCATTGCAATATTTCCCTATTTTTATTCTATCTCTTTTGAAATAAAGGCCAGCGTTCTATTTGCCTTCCCCATTACCTGCAGAACTTGGATACTATTGTCTATATTGTTTATATTCTTCTCCAGGCACTTTGTGTCATCCTCACCACTGGCTTTCCCATCTTATTTTTGACATCTGCAAACTTAGTTATAGTACATTTACTTTCCTCATCCAAGCAATTCATATATAGTGTAAATATATAGTGTATATATAGTGTAAATTCATATATAGTGTAAATATCTGTGACCCAAGCAACGATCCCTGCGCCACCAAACTAGTTACAGGTTGCCATCTTGAAAATGGCCCCTTATCCCAACTCTGTCTTCTATAGGTTAGCCAATCCTCTATCCAGACTAATATACTACCTTCAACTCCACAAGCTATTATTTTATTAAGTAGCCCAATGTGTGGTAATCTATCAAATTCCTTCTGAACATCCAACATATTATATCCTCTATTTCCCCTTTATCTATCCTGCTGGTTACCTCCTCAAAAGAATTTTAATATGTTTGTTGGGCATGATTTTCTCTTCATGAAACCACGCTGACTCTATTTGATCATCGTATGTATTTCTAAATGCTCTGCTATTACATTCCTTGATAATAGGATTGCAGGATTTAGGAGCAGGAGGAGGCAATTAAGCTCCATGAGCCCATTCTTCTGTTTAACATGACCATGGCTCATCTTGTCCTGGTTTCAACTCCACTCTCCTATCTCCTCCCCATAGCCCTTTATCCCACTTATCATCAGCAAATGTATCTATTTCTTTTTTGAATCCGTTGATGGATTCTGCCTCCTCTGCACTCTGAGGCAGTGAGTCCCACAGATTCACAACCTCCTGAGAGACGTATTTTCTCCTCCTTTCAGTTTTGAATCGACCTCCTCTCAATCTATATCTATGACCTCTTGTTCTAGACAGTCTCACAAAGGGGAATATCTGTTCAACTTCCACCTTATCAATGCCCTTTAGCATTTTAATTACTTCAATCAGATCCCTCCTCATTCTTCTGAACTCCAGCGTGTACAAACCCAAGCTATTGAGCGGCTCTTTCAGCCCTGGAATCAATCTGGTAAACGTCCAGTACCACCACATCCTTCCTTCAATAAGGCGACCAAATCGACGCAGTACTCTGGGTGTGGTCTCACCAATGCCTCTTATAATTGTTACAATACTTATTTACTTTTATAATCCAGGCCTTTTGTAATAAATGCCAAGATTCCTGAGTCATGCTGAAGTCAATTTGAGTGTTGGCATCTAGGTCATAGAGTTATAAAACATGGAAACATAGCCTTCAGTCCAACCAATCCTTGCCAACCATAATCACAAACTAAACTAGTCCCACCTGCATGGCCCATATCCCTCCAAGCATTCTTTATTCATGTACTTATCCAAATGTCTTTTAAGTTGAAGGATTTGAGCTATAGGGAGAGGCTGAACAGGCTGGGGCTGTTTTCCCTGGAGCATTGGAGGCTGAGGGGTGACCTTATAGAGTTTTACAAAATTATGAGGGGCATGGATAGGGTAAATAGGCTGGGATCAGGGAGTCCAGAACTAGAGGGCATAGGTTTAGGGTGAGAGGGGAAAGATATAAAAGAGACCTAAGGGGCAACTTTTTCACGCAGAGGGTGGTATGTGTATGGAATGAGCTGCCAGAGGATGTGGTGGAGGCTGGTACAATTGCAACATTTAAGAGGCATTTGGACGGATAAATGAATAGGAAGGGTTTGGAGGGATATGGGTTGGGTGCTGGCAGGTGGGACTAGATTGGGTTGCGATATATGGTCAGCATGGACTGGTTGGACCGAAGGGTCTGTTTCCATGCTGTACATCTCTATGACTCTATGACTCTATAAATGTTGTAACCGTATCCATATCCATATCCACCATTTCCTCATTCCACACACAAACCACACTAAAACATGTCGCCCCTCATGACCTTCTTAAATCTTTCTCCTCTCACCTTAAAGATATGCCCCCTAGTCTTGAAAACCACCCCCCCCCCCACTCTATGGAAGAGACCCTTGCCATTACTTTCTCTCATGATTTTGTATACCTCTATAAAGGTCACCCCTCATCCTCCTACGCTCCAGTGAGAAAAGTCCCTGCCTATTCAGCCTCTCCTTATTACTCAAACCCTCCATTCCCAGCAACATCCTGGTAAAATATTTGCTGAATCTTCTCCAGGAGAAAGTGAGGACTGCAGATGCTGGAGATCAGAGCTGAAAATGTGTTGCTGGAAAAGCACAGCAGGTCAGGCAGCATCCAAGGAACAGGAGAATCAACGTTTCAGGCATGAGCCCTTCTTCAGGAATGAGGAGAGTGTGCCAAGCAGGTTAAGGTAAAAGGTAGGGAGGAGGGACTTGGGGGAGGGGCGTTGGAGATGTGATAGGTGGAAGGAGGTTAAGGTGAGGGTGATAGGCCGGAGTGGGGGTGGGGGCGGAGAGGTCGGGAAGAAGATTGCAGGTTAGGAGGGCGGTGCTGAGTTCGAAGGTTGGGACTGAGACAAGGTGGGGGGAGGGGAAATGAGGAAACTGGAGAAATCTGAGTTCATCCCTTGTGGATGGAGGGTTCCTAGGTAGTTCCCAACCTGCTGCACTTTTCCAGGAACACATTTTCAACTCTGAATCTTCTCCAGCTTAATAATATCCTTCTTATAACAGAATGACCAGAACTGGATACAGATTTAAGTTGGCAGTAGATTAGGATTCCTCAGCCAGAGCTCATCTGCTCCATCTGTTTCTCTTTTTACTCATTTTCATGTTTGTTTTTTCATCTTTCTCCTCAGCGATGTCCTGAACTCCCAGCCTCAGTGCAGACCCAGTGTGGCAATCTCTCAGCTCATTGTGTGTGTCTCTCTCTCACCCTATGTGATGGTCACTCAGTGGCCCAGTGTAGCATTCTTTCAGCCCATGCGGCCTCAGCATGGACCTTAGACTTCAAGATGATTCCAGAGAAGTCTCCCAACCTCAAGACCCTCAATGTGAAGCCTATCATGGTCTGGACTCAAAGTCGCACAGACTCGAGGCTAGGTGCTGGAGTGGACTGGGTTGGAACACTATTTTGAACTATTTATTTATTTATCTATTTCTTTTCTCTAAGAATTTGTACTCAGGAATCTGTACCTAGGTACCTTTGTATCCAAGATGGTGCCTTGTAAGTGACAATTTGTAAATGTTCTAGTATCTGCGTGAATACATGTGACAAAATGGCTGCTTCTAAGACTCTACTGGAGAAGGGGCCTCACCAATCTTCTGTACAACTTCAACATGACGTCCCAACTCCGATCCTCAAAGGTCTCAGCAATGAAGCCAAGCTTACTAAACACCTTCTTCACCACCCTGTCTACATGTGACAGAAACTTGGAAGAATTATGTCCCTGAACCCCAGGTCCCTCTGTCCTACAACATTAGCCAACATTACTTAATTGTATAAGTCCTACCCTTGTTTATTTTACCAAAATGCAATATCTCACATTTATCCAAATTAAACTCCACCTGGCACTCCTCAGTCTATTAAGCCAATTAATCAAGATCACTTTATAATCTTTTTAAAAAATATTTTGATTGAAAAAAGATTTTTTAATATAAAGTTACAAAATTACAACAATAAACCAACTATATACTTTACATATAAAATTATTAAAAAAAGAAATAAAAAACTATACTCCTGTGTAAGGTAAACAACTCAGTAGAAGTAATAAATAAATAAATAACACTGCTCAGCGCAACAAAACAATAGCTCCAAGAGCATGAATATTACACATTTATTTGAAATTGTTCCTCTCGAGATATCCAGTTTAGAATCAGATCATCATGACGACACAAAAGGCTTTTTTTAAATGGCAGACAAGCCTGCATCTAGGTAATCCAAACAGGGCTGCCATGTCTTATAAACATTTTCAATTTCTTGGTGCACCATATTTGTGAGAATGTCCAGGGGAATATGTTCCATAATTAGCTTACACCAACCCGACAGGCCTGGGGAAGGGGGGGGGGGGGGGGGGGGTTGCGGTTTCAGGCACCCAACGCATCAAAATGTTTTTCTTCGTGCAGAAAGAAAGGATGTTAAAAAGTGTTCTCCTATGATGTGTCTAAAGAACATAAAGTTGGGGAGGCCCAGGAGAAAAGAGATCGGGTCCATCTTAACTTTGGTCTCAAAGACCCTCCCTATTACTCCTGCCACAGCACTCCAGGTACAAAGCCTGTGATAGGACCGCAGATAGTGAGTGAGAGTAACAATGTTCATTTTACATTTGGGGCACACCGAGGATACTCCCACCTTAAATGTCAGGACACGGTGTGGGGTCAGAGGAATTTTTAACTCCATGGCATGGGTCCTATTATAGATTGAAATCTTTCTCGCATTTTCACAGATATTCTCCCATTTCTCAGAGGGGATCTCAATTCCTAACTCTCTCTCTCCCAGACCTCACGTAGTGACTGAATATCATCTGAGGGACCATGCCCCAACAAATGATGAAGAAGACTAACTGAGAGAGCGTTTTTGGCATGAAGCACCCTCTTTTCTATAGGAATCGGTCAAGAGCAAAGTTCATTATTGAACAAAATCCTTAATCTGGAAAAAACAAGAAAGGTCTCTTCTAGATAATCCATTCTTGCGGCTCATTTGGTCAAAGGACATCAATGTTTCACCCTCAAATAAGTCACCCAAACAGGAAACTCCCCTAGCTGCCCAGTGTCTAAACCCGGCATCCATTATTCCTGGCCGGAACCCTGGCATCCCACTATCGGGATAATAAAAGAAGTTTTAGATATATTACCCTCACTCTGCTGTATTGCCCTCCACACTTCGACGGTACCAATAACTATTGGATTACAACAGTCCTCATTTTATCTTAGAACAACAGGCTAGTAAGGGAACACTTTACCTGGGAGCCTCAGTACCCAACCACATTGATGCTGGGTCCTCACAAGCCCAGTCACTTTCAAAAGATAAAATGAGCTTAATTGGTATCTTTTAATATTTGGGAGGTCCCCTCCTCCCAGTCCTTGGGACAATTGTAATTTGGCGAGTTTAATAAGGGGCCACCTGTGGTGCCAAATAAAAGAGTTAAATCAGCCATTAAGTCTCCTAAATGTTTATCTGGGAAAAATCAAGAGAAGCACTTGCAAAGGGTATAGCAAACGAAGAAGGATATTCATTTTAATAAGGGCAACTCGGCCTAACCAGGAGATTGGAAAAGCCTCCCGTCTTTGAGGATCTTGCTTAACCTTGTCAAACAAGTGGCCAAACTTAGCCTGAAATAACTGATCAAAGACAGGAGCAATGAAAATACCTAAATAAAGAAAACCCCTCTGTGACCACTTAATGCCATGACTCACCCTCAACATCAGATATTCCCCCAAGACCACTCATTGGCATCACCTCCGATTTGGAAAGTTAATCTTATAGCCCGAAAAGGAGCCAAATAAATTAATACACTGTATCAGATGGGGTACAGAAACTACTGGGTTTGACAAAGAGATAAGAACACCATCCGCATAAAAATGTGATCCGATGTGTCCTTAGTTACAAATCACACAACACCAGGTTATAGTCCAGCAGGTTTAATTGGAAGCACACTAGCTTTCGGATGTGTCTTTGATCCATTTCTGGGGCAGGTATGTTAGGACCCTACGGAGAGCCTCTACTGGTGGTTCTCTCACCAATGTAAAAGCTAGAGGTGAGAGGAGACAACCTCTGACTACCCCTACAGATACTAAAGTTACTGGATCTCACACAGTTGGTGAGAATTGCAGCCAGAGGATCACTATAAAGGATTCCTACCCATCTCATAAAGACTCCACCAAGACTAAACCGTTCCAAGGCGTAAAAAATATATTGCCACTCCACCTGATCAAATGCCTTAGAACACAGAACATAGGACATAGAATGTTACAGCGCAGTACAGGCCCTTTTGGCCCTTGATATTGCACTGACCTTTAAAAATAATCTGATGCCCATCTAACCTTTCATTATTATCCATATGTATGTCCAAAGCCCATTTAATTGCCCTTAATGTCGGTGAGTCTACTACTGTTGTGGATAGGCTATTCCACTCTCCTACTACTCTATGAGTGATGAAACTACCCCTGATATCTGTCCTAAATCTATTACCCCTCAATTTAAAGCTATGTCCCCTCATGTTAGCCTTCATCATCTGAGGAAAAAGGCTCTCCATGTCCACCCTACCTAACCCTCTGATTATCTTATATATCTCGACTGAGTCACCTCTCAACCTTCTTCTCTCCAACGAAAACAGCCTCAGTTCCCTCAGCCTTTCCTCGTAAGACCTTCCCATCCATACCAGGCAACGTCCTAGTAAATCACCTCTGAGCCCTTTCCAAGCTTTTACATCCTTCCTGTAATGCAGTGACCAGAACTGGTACACAATATTCCAGGTGCAGCCGCACCAGTGTCTTGTACAGCTGAAGCATGACCTTGTGGCTCCGAAATGCAATTCCCTGACCAATAAACACCAACACACCATATACTTTCTTAACAACCCTATTGACCTGGGTGGCAACTTTCAGGGATTTATGCACCTGGACACCGAGATCTCTCTGTTCACCTACACTGCCAAGAATTTTACCATTAGCCCAGTACTCTGCATTCCTGTTACTTCTTCCAAAATGAACTACCTCACACTTTTTGGTATTAAGCTCCATTTGCCACTTCTCAGGCTAGATCTGTATCTTATCTATGTCTCTCTGTAACCCAGAACATTCTTCGGCACTATCCACAACTCTGCCTACCTTAGTGTCATCTGCAAATTTACTAACCCATCCTTCTACGTCCACATCTAGATCATTTATAAAAATGACGAACAGCAATGCCCCCAAACTAGATCCTTGTGGCACACCACTCTGGTAACTGAGCTCCAGGATGAACATTTCCCATCAACCACCACCCTCTGTCTTGTTTCAGTTAGCCAATTTCTGATCCAAACCATTAAATCACCTTCAGTCCCGAAACCTCGTATTTTGTGCAATAGCCTACCATGTGGAACCTTACCAAATGCCTTATTGAAGTCCATATACATCACATCAACCGCTTTACCTTCATCGACCTGTTTTGTCACCTTCTCAAAGAACTCAATAAAGGTTAGTGAGGCACAACCTACCCTTCACAAAACCGTGTTGACTATCCCAAATCAAATTATTCCTTTCTAGATGATTATAAATCCTATCTCTAATAACCCTTTTCAACACCTTACCCACAACCAAAGTAAGGGCTCACTGGACTATAATTTCCAGGGTTGTCCCGACTCCCCTTCTTAAACAAGAAAACAACATTTGCTATCTTCCAGTCTTCTGGCATTATTCTTGTCGACAATGATAACATAAAGATCAAAGCCAAAGGCTCTGCAATTTCCTCCCTGACTTCCCAGAGAATCTGAGATAAATCCCATCTGGCCCAGGAGTCTTATTTATTTTCAGATCTTCCAAAATTGCTAAAACCTCCTTTGTTAACCTCAAACCCATCTAATCTTGTAGCCTGTATCCCCGTATTCTCACTAACATTACCCTTTTCCAATGTGAATAATGATGACAAGTATTCATTAAGCATTTCCCCTATGTCCTCAGGTTCCACACACAACTTTCCACTACTATCTTTGGTTGGCCCTACTCTAGTCATTCTTTTATTCCTGATATACCTAAAGAAGGCCTTAGGGTTTTCCTTGATCCTATCCACCAACAATTTCTCATGTCCCCTCCTGGCTCTTCTTAGCCCTCTCTTTAAACTTTTTCATCCTAACTTATAACACTCAAACCCCCTAACTGAGCCTTCACACCTCATCTTCACATAAGCCTTCTTCTGCTTCCTCTTGACAAGCGCTTCATCTTCTTTAGTAAGCCATGGCTCCCTCTCTCGACAACTACCTCCCGGCCTGATAGGTATATACTTATCAAGGACCCGCAATGGCTGTTCCTTGAATAAGCTCCACATTTCTAGTGTGTCCATCCTCTGCAGTTTCCTTCCGCATCTTATGCATCCTAAATTTTGCCTAATTGCATCATAATTGCCTTTCCCCAGTTATACCTCTTTCCCTGCGGCATATACCTATCCCTGCCCATTGCTATTGTAAACATAACCAAATTGTGATCACTATCACCAAAGCGCTCACCTACCTCCAAATCTAACACCTGCCCAGGTTCATTCCCCAGTACCAAATCCAATATGGCATCGCCCCTTTTTGGTCTATCTACATACTGAGTCAGAAAAACCTCCTGGACACATTTGATGCCTTCTCGGCATCTAAAGAGATCACTAATCCCTGAACTGATTGCTGCTGACACGCTTGGACCATATGAAGTAACCTCGTAACATTGCTGGAGAATCTGCAGCCCTTTATAAAGCCCGTCTGATCCAATTCGACAATGGAAGGTAATACCATTTCCTGCTCCAAGTGAGAGCCTTGGACAAATTTAGAAGTGAGATTGGCCTATAGGAAGCATAGTCCTCCGGGGTATTCCCTTTCTTAAGGATAAAGAGATATTCGCCTCTCTCAAGGATGGAGGGAGGCATCGTGACTGTATGAGTAATTGTACAGGTTCAGCATTGGCCCTGACAATATATTTATAACATCTTTGCAAAATTCGCTCGGAAGACCATCAGGGCTGGGCACCTTTCCACTTTGAGGCTGCTTCACCTGCTCCTGTACCTCTCGCACTGTTGAAGGGGCATTAAGGAGAGATGCCTGTTCAGAGGTCACACCTGGAAGATCCAGGTGCCTAAAAAAGGACTCTATCTTAGCCCATCTGTCCTCACAGCCTTCTGACTGGTATAATACGGAATAAAATCTCTGAAATGCAGCATTGATCTTTTTAGAATCATAAATAAGAATTCCAGTCCCATCCCTGATTGAGGTAATAGATTGGGGGGTGCTCTTTTTGCTAGCCAAATATGTCAGATATTTGCCCAGCCTATCGCTGTGCTCAAACAACCTTTGTTTTGCAAAAGAAAGTTCCTTCCTCGCCATCTGTGTGAACATGGAGTTCAAGGTGGACTGAAGAGCTGTGAGCCGCTGCAACTTAACCACCAATGGCCTGTCAAAATATACCATCTCGGCTGCTTTCAATCGTACCTCGAGCTGACGCTGCTACTCTCCCTTCTGTCACTTCTGACATAATATTCTCTCTAGCATCAGCCTTAACAATCTCCCAGAGAATAGATGGGTTACTAGCCATATCTGAATTGAAGGTCAATAATGCTTTAAATTCATCAGAAAAATACTCAATGAACTTACTGTCCATGACAATTTTGGGATCCATTCGCCAGTGCCGTGAACTTGCTACATTGCCCTTAACCTTGATCACTAAATATCCTGCTGTGTGATCAGATATAGCAATATTCCTAATTGTGCAGGACATCACTGAATCCAAAAAAATCATGGGGGCTACGAAAAGATCAATCCTAGTATGGCACTTGTGCAGATTAGCAAAAAACCGTAAAGTCCCTACCTCCAGGGTGGAGATGCCTCCAAACATCCACCAGCCCTAGTTCCATACATAAATCAACTAGTTGCTTAGATTGCAGAGGAAGTCTTGGGGGGCCTTTGAGCATTCTATCACCATGAGATCCATGAGACAATTAAAATCTCCTCCTATAATAATATGCATAATGCAAGGGCAATCAATTTGGCGAATGTGTCTATCAGAAATTTAGGGGGGGTGCACCAGGGGACAATAAACATTCAAAATGTTATACTCTTTGCCATATATTGAGGCTTTAAGAATTATAGACTGCCCATATTCATCTTTAATATGATCTAGTAACTTAAATGGGAGATTCTTCCAAACGAATATGGCCACTCCCCTGCTTTAGTATTGAAGGACAAAAAAAACACCCAATCAAACCCACCCTGCTGTAGTTTCAGATGTTTCTTATCATCAAGATGAGTTTCCTGCAACAGGGCAATATCAACCCTCTCCTTTTTAAGACTTGAAAGCACATTTTTCCTCTTGACCGGTGAGTGACTCCCTTGAATGTTTCAGGTATGCAAATTGAGAACACAATTAGCCATGACCCCCTACAACAACCTTTGAACTCCTGAGAGGAAGAACCCAACTTAAAAATCGCTGAGTATAAAGGAAAATAGACTCATGGAGCCAAAAAGCTATGCACACCAAAACTATGACATCCAACAAATTAACAGAACTTTCAAAAACTATATCTACAAAAAAAACCCAACATGCTAAACCAAATACAAAACACAAAAGGCAGTTATTGGGGACATTACCCTTTGCCCACAGTGGGTGCTTACACATCTCCCCCACACCTCCATAACCCCCATACACCTCCACATCCCCCCCACACCTCCACATCCATCCACACACCTCCACAACCCCCACACACCTCCATAACCCATACACCTCCATAACCCATGCACCTCCAACACCCCCACACACCTCCATAACCCATACATCCACATAACCCCCACACACCTCCATAACCCACACACCTCCATAACCCCCACACACCTCCATAACCCATACATCTCCAAAACTCCCATACACCTCCATAACCCCCATACACCTCCATAATCCCCCCACACCTCCATAACCCCAACACACCTCCATAACCCCCCACACCTCCATAACCCCAACACACCTCCATAACCCCCATACACCTCCATAACCCCGACACACCTCCATAACCCCCATACACCTCCACAACCCCCCACACCTCCACATCCATCCACACACCTCCACAACCCCCACACACCTCCATAACCCATACACCTCCATAACCCCCACACACCTCCATAATCCCCCCACACCTCCATAACCCCAACACACCTCCATAACCCCCACACACCTCCATAACCCATACATCTCCAAAACTCCCATACACCTCCATAACCCCCATACACCTCCATAATCCCCCCACACCTCCATAACCCCAACACACCTCCATAACCCCCCACACCTCCATAACCCCAACACACCTCCATAACCCCCATACACCTCCATAACCCCGACACACCTCCATAACCCCCATACACCTCCACAACCCCCCACACCTCCACATCCATCCACACACCTCCACAACCCCCACACACCTCCATAACCCATACACCTCCATAACCCCCACACACCTCCATAATCCCCCCACACCTCCATAACCCCAACACACCTCCATAACCCCCACACACCTCCATAACCCCCACACACCTCCATAACCCCCACACACCTCCATAACCCATACATCTCCAAAACTCCCACACACCTCCATAACCCCCATACACCTCCATAATCCCCCCACACCTCCATAACCCCCATACACCTCCATAACCCCCATACACCTCCATAACTCTCCCCCACACCTCCATAATCCCCATACACCTCCACAACCCCCACACACCTCCACAACCCATACACCTCCATAACCCCCCCACACCTCCATAACCCATACACCTCCATAACCCCCACACACCTCCATAACCCCCACACACCTCCATAACCCCCACACACCTCCATAACCCCCACACCTCCATAACCCCCACACACCTCCATAACCCCAACACACCTCCATAACCCCCACACACCTCCATAACCCATACATCTCCAAAACTCCCATACACCCCCATAACCCCCATACACCTCCATAATCCCCCCACACCTCCATAATCCCCCCACACCTCCATAACCCCAACACACCTCCATAACCCCAACACACCTCCAAAACCCCCCACACCTCCATAACCCCCATACACCTCCATAACCCCACATACACCTCCATAAACCCATACAGTGCCATAACGCCACACACACCTCCATAACCCCATGCCCTTCCATAACTCCCATACACCTCCATAACCCCCATATCCCTCCATAGCCCCCATATCCCTCCATAACCCCATACACCTCCATAACCCCCATACACCTCCATAATCCCCATACACCCTCAAAACTCCTATACACCTCCATAACCCCTACACACCTCCATAACCCCCATACATCCACATAACCCCCATACACCTCCATAACCCCCATACACCTCCATAACCCCCATACACCTCCATAATCCCCCCACACCTCCATAACCCCAACACACCTCCATAACCCCCCACACCTCCATAACCCCAACACACCTCCATAACCCCCATACACCTCCATAACCCCGACACACCTCCATAACCCCCATACACCTCCACAACCCCCCACACCTCCACATCCATCCACACACCTCCACAACCCCCACACACCTCCATAACCCATACACCTCCATAACCCCCACACACCTCCATAATCCCCCCACACCTCCATAACCCCAACACACCTCCATAACCCCCACACACCTCCATAACCCATACATCTCCAAAACTCCCACACACCTCCATAACCCCCATACACCTCCATAATCCCCCCACACCTCCATAATCCCCCCACACCTCCATAACCCCCATACACCTCCATAACCCCCATACACCTCCATAACCCCGACACACCTCCATAACTCTCCCCCACACCTCCATAATCCCCATACACCTCCATAATCCCCACACACCTCCACAACCCATACACCTCCACAACCCATACACCTCCATAACCCCCCCACACCTCCATAACCCATACATCTCCAAAACTCCCATACACCTCCATAACCCCCATACACCTCCATAATCCCCCCACACCTCCATAATCCCCCCACACCTCCATAACCCCAACACACCTCCATAACCCCAACACACCTCCATAACCCCCATACACCTCCATAACCCCCACACACCTCCATAACCCCCATACACCTCCATAATCCCCCCACACCTCCATAACCCCCCACACCTCCATAACCCCCATACACCTCCATAACCCCCATACACCTCCATAACCCCGACACACCTCCATAACTCTCCCCCACACCTCCATAATCCCCATACACCTCCACAACCCCCACACACCTCCACAACCCATACACCTCCATAACCCCCCCACACCTCCATAACCCATACACCTCCATAACCCCCACACACCTCCATAACCCCCACACACCTCCATAACCCCCACACACCTCCATAATCCCCACACACCTCCATAACCCCAACACACCTCCATAACCCCAACACACCTCCATAACCCCCATACACCTCCATAACCCCCACACACCTCCATAACCCCCATACACCTCCATAATCCCCCCACACCTCCATAACCCCCCACACCTCCATAACCCCCATACACCTCCATAACCCCCATACACCTCCATAACCCCGACACACCTCCATAACTCTCCCCCACACCTCCATAATCCCCATACACCTCCACAACCCCCACACACCTCCACAACCCATACACCTCCATAACCCCCCCACACCTCCATAACCCATACACCTCCATAACCCCCATACACCTCCATAACCCCCACACACCTCCATAACCCCCACACACCTCCATAACCCCCACACACCTCCATAACCCCCACACACCTCCATAACCCCCACACCTCCATAACCCCCACACCTCCATAACCCCCACACCTCCATAACCCCCACACACCTCCATAACCCCCACACACCTCCATAACCCCCATACACCTCCATAACCCCCCCACACCTCCATAATCCCCCCACACCTCCATAATCCCCCCACACCTCCATAACCCCCATACACCTCCATAACCCCCATACACCTCCATAACCCCGACACACCTCCATAACTCTCCCCCACACCTCCATAATCCCCATACACCTCCATAATCCCCACACACCTCCACAACCCATACACCTCCATAACCCCCCCACACCTCCATAACCCATACACCTCCATAACCCCCACACACCTCCATAACCCCCACACACCTCCATAACCCCCACACACCTCCATAACCCCCACACACCTCCACAACCCCCACACACCTCCACAACCCATACACCTCCATAACCCCCACACACCTCCATAACCCCCACACACCTCCATAACCCCCACACACCTCCATAACCCCCACACACCTCCATAACCCCCACACACCTCCATAACCCCCCCACACCTCCATAACCCCGACACACCTCCATAACCCCCACACACCTCCATAACCCCAATATACCTCCATAACCCCCATATACCTCCATAACCCCCACACACCTCCATAAACCCCACACACCTCCATAACCCCGACACACCTCCATAACCCCGACACACCTCCATAACCCCGACACACCTCCATAACCCCCACACACCTCCATAACCCCGACACACCTCCATAACCCCCACACACCTCCATAAACCCGACACACCTCCACAACCCATACACCTCCATAACCCCCACACACCTCCATAACCCCGACACACCTCCATAACCCCCACACACCTCCATAACCCCGACACACCTCCATAAACCCGACACACCTCCACAACTCCCACACACCTACATAACCCCCATACACCACCATAACCCCCATACACCACCATAACCCCCATACACCTCCATAACCCCCACACACCTCCATAACCCCGACACACCTCCATAAACCCGACACACCTCCACAACCCATACACCTCCATAACTCCCACACACCTACATAACCCCCACACACCTCCATAACCCCCACACACCTCCATAACCACCACACACCTCCATAACCCCCACACACTTCCATAACCCCCACACACCTCCATAACCCCCACACACCTCCATAAACCCCCCACACCTCCATAAACCCCCCACACCTCCATAACCCCGACACACCTCCATAACCCCCACACACCTCCATAAACCCCACACACCTCCATAACCCCGACACACCTCCATAACCCCCACACACCTCCATAACCCCGACACACCTCCATAACCCCCACACACCTCCATAACCCCGACACACCTCCATAACCCCCACACACCTCCATAACCCCGACACACCTCCATAAACCCCCCACACCTCCATAACCCCGACACACCTCCATAACCCCCACACACCTCCATAACCCCCAGACACCTCCATAAACCCCACACACCTCCATAACCCCGACACACCTCCATAACCCCGACACACCTCCATAACCCCGACACACCTCCATAACCCCCACACACCTCCATAACCCCGACACACCTCCATAAACCCCCACACACCTCCATAAACCCGACACACCTCCACAACCCATACACCTCCATAACTCCCACACACCTACATAACCCCCATACACCTCCATAACCCCCACACACCTCCATAACCCCGACACACCTCCATAACCCCCACACACCTCCATAACCCCGACACACCTCCATAAACCCGACACACCTCCACAACCCATACACCTCCATAACTCCCACACACCTACATAACCCCCATACACCACCATAACCCCCATACACCACCATAACCCCCATACACCTCCATAACCCCCACACACCTCCATAACCCCGACACACCTCCATAAACCCGACACACCTCCACAACCCATACACCTCCATAACTCCCACACACCTACATAACCCCCATACACCTCCATAACCCCCATACACCTCCATAACCCCCACACACCTCCATAACCCCCACACACCTCCATAACCCCCACACACCTCCATAACCCCGACACACCTCCATAACCCCGACACACCTCCATAAACCCGACACACCTCCACAACCCATACACCTCCATAACTCCCACACACCTACATAACCCCCATACACCACCATAACCCCCATACACCACCATAACCCCCATACACCTCCATAACCCCCATACACCTCCATAACCCCCACACACCTCCATAACCCCCACACACCTCCATAATCCCATACACCTCCATAACCCATACACCTCCATAACCACACACCTCCATAACCCCACATGCACCTCCATAACCCCACATACACCTCCATAACCCCCACACACCTCCATAACCCCCACACACCTCCATAACCCCCACACACCTCCATAATACCACATACACCTCCATAACCCACACACCTCCATAACTCCACATACATCTCCATAAACCCCACAAACCACCATAACCCCCATACACACCTCCATATCGCCACATACACCTCCATAACCCCTCCACACACCTCCATAACTCACATGCACACCTCCATAACTCACATACGCACCTCCATAACCCCCATACACACCTCCATAACTCCAATACACACCTCCATAACTCCGATACACACCTCCATATCGCCACATACACTTCCATAATCCCCATACACACCCCCATTACCCCCAAAACTCACATGCACCTCCGTAACCCCACATACACCTACATATTGCCACATACACCTCCATAGCCCCACATACACCTCCATAACCCCACATACACCTCCATAAACCCATACAGTGCCATAACGCCACACACACCTCCATAACCCCATGCCCTTCCATAACTCCCATACACCTCCATAACCCCCATATCCCTCCATAGCCCCCATATCCCTCCATAACCCCATACACCTCCATAACCCCCATACACCTCCATAATCCCCATACACCTCCAAAACTCCTATACACCTCCATAACCCCCACATACATCCACATAACCCCCATACACCTCCATAACCCCCATACACCTCCATAACCCCCATACACCTCCATAACCCCCACACACCCCCATAACTCCCATATACCTCCATAACCCCCACACACCTCCATAACCCATACACCTCCATAACACCCACACACCTCCATAACTCCCATAGACCTCCATAACTCCCATAGACCTCCATAACTCCTTTCAGCTTGACCTGCACTCCAAACTCCAGCAAAAGAAACAAAAAATAGATAATATTGAGAAATAGGTAATATTGGCGAGTAAGTTATAAGTGAGCACTCTATTTATCCTCAAATGTACATTAACCCCAATTAACTGCAGGAAAGGAGAGGAGTACGACAAAAAAGAGAAAACATTATTATCTATATTCTTTAGGCTAGCCAGTCTATTTAAAGTGTCCAGAAAGTTTTTTTGCTTTTTCCAAAGAGTCAAATGATTGTACAGACCCCTCATGAGTAAAACGAAGTACCGCTGGGTACCTTACAGAATATTAAATACCAAGGTCTCTCGGTTTTCTCTTCACCTCATCAAAGGCCGTCCTTTTGTGGATCACAGCCACAGAAACATCCTGGAAGAACATTATCCTGGATCCCTTATAAATCAAGCCCTGTGGATCCTTCCCCTGTATTCTGGAAGCTTCCATTACTCTCTCCTTGTCTCTGTAGTATTGGAACCGCACGAGGATGGGGCGGGCGAGCTGGTCTGAACTGGGCCTGCACACCTCAACCTGGGGAACTCTGCTGACCTTCACCCGGCCTACCTCGGCCTCCCAACCAGGAAATCGCTGCAGCCAGTCTTCAAACAAAACTTACTGGCTACTCACCTTCCACTCTCTCTGACAACCCGACAACCCGGATGTTCTTTCTCCAACCTCTGTTTTTGACGTTGTCGACCTGCTCTGTTAAGGCCCGGACCTGTTTCCTGAGGGCCTGGATCCACTCTGTTGAGGACTTGATCATAGTTTCTGATGCTGCAGTCCACCATTCAACTTCCTCCAGTCACTTTCTGAGACCTTCCAGCTCCTAATTGTGTTTGTGCAGCATTGCTGAGATCAGTTCCAGCCTGGGACAGCTCTCCTCGATCAACGCCTCGATCATCTCCTGGAGCTTCACAAACTCTGCTGTCAAGGTCTGTTAGCTAAGTGACTCCAGTGGAATTGTAAAGGAAGCTGTTGCTGTGGACACAGTCATGGTTGCAGTAATGTCCAATGCCACTGGACAGTGTCCCATGTGTTGGGACTTACTCAAACCTTTACTTTTTGTCATTTTCCCATGCTAAAAAAAAGGATTTATAAAAAGTCCACAAATGTTTAATTATCAAATTTTTCTGAGACAATTTGGGGTGGGAATGGTAAAAGCACCTCTTCACCTGAGTTGTGGTGCAGAGCTCAGTGGGCCAGACCTTTCAGATCACCACCATCTTGGATCATCCCCTCTTTGTCATCTTAGCTAACCTTCTTCACTGTCCACCATGCCACCAATTTTGGTGTCATCGCAAACTTACCTAATTGTGCCTATTATATTTTCATCTAACTTTACTAATTAGTATACATTGCGGAACTGTCAAAGGCTTTACTAAAGTCCAAGTAAATAAGTCTACCACTCTGCCCTCATCAATTTTCTTGGTTACATGCTTTAAAAAAACTCAATAAAGTTTGTGAGACACGATTTCCCTTGCACACAGCTATGCTGACTATCCCTCAACATTCCTTGCCTCTCCAAGTGTATATAAATCCTATCTTTCAGAATCACCTCCAACAACTGACCCAGCCCTGAAATCAGGCTCAGAGGTCTATAATTCCCAGGCGTCTGCTCAGCCGGCTTGGCTCTCTCTCTCTTATTCCTGATGAAGGGCTTATGCTCGACACGTCGAATTCTCTATTCCTGAGATGCTGCCTAACCTGCTGTGCTTTGACCAGCAACACATTTGCAGCTTTCAAACAAAGGTACAACATTAGCCAATCTCCAGTCTCTGACACTTCACCTGCAGTTATCGATAGAGTCAGAGAGATGTACAACATGGAAACAGACCCTTCGGTCCAACCCGTCCATGCTGACCAGATATCCCAACCCAATCCAGTCCCACCTGCCAGCACCCGGCCCATATCCCTCCAAACCCTTCCTATTCATATAACCATCCAAATGCCTCTTAAATATTGTAAGTGTACCAGCCTCCACCACTTCCTCTGCTAGCACATTCCATACACGTACCACCCTCTGCATGAAAAAGTTGTCCCTTAGGTCTCTTTTATATCTTTCCCTTCTCACCCTAAACCTATGCCCTCTATTTCATATATAATTCTTTTTTATTCTTGACTAGAACCTCAATCTTTATTCATCAACTGTTCCCTAATCCTACCAGCCTTAACTCTCACACTAATAGGAACATAATGACTCTGAACTCTTGTTATCAAATTTTTGAAAGCATCCCACTTATCAGACATCCCTTTACCTGCGAACAATCTACTCCAATCAACTTTTGAAAGTCCTTGTCTCATACCATTAAAAGGTGCTTGGCCACATGCCTTTATTAGTTTAATGAGTTTCTTGCAGAACTGTATTGTGGAGAGCTGCAATGCTGCTGCTCACAACCTCAGCGACAGCGACAACGGCAGGGACAGCGACAGGGACAGCGACAGGGACAGCGACAGGGAGGGAGCACAGACAAAAGAGAAAATATGCCCATGATTCCGACCATCCGGGTAAATATTTGATTTTTATTGCGCAGTATAGATTCCTCTTTTAATTTCTCTCTCTCTTCAAGTGATGAGTAGATTTGGCGCAAAGACTTCCTATTCACTCTGTCCCTCCCACAGTCTAATCTCCTGACAGCAACCTACCAAATTAAAATGAGATTAACCTCCTGTCATTAAACCTGGCCTTAATCCACATAAACACTTCATATTGGCTATAGACCAGGTTGTTGCTGTGTGATAAAATTTAAATTATTTCAAAGTTACATTTTCCATTACTTTGCTATAATAAGACCATAAGATCACAGGAGCAGAAATTAGGCCATTCAGCCCATCGAGTCTACTCCATCATTTGGTCATGAGTGATGGACTTGAAAAACCTATTTTCCTGCTTTCTCCCTGTAATCCTCGATCCACTTAACAATCAAGAACTTATCTATCTCTGTCTTAAATATACTCAGTGACTTGGCCTCATTTCTGGCCCCCACACTCTCTTGAATTTTTGGAATATTACTCATGTCTTCCACCATGAAGAGTACTCAAAGTACTCATTTAATTCCTCAGATATTTCTTTGTTCCCCATTACCAGTTCTCCAATATCATTTTCCAGCAGCCTAACATCCACTTTTGCCTCTCTTTTGCCCTGTATATATCTAAAGAAAATATTGTAATGTTCCCTAATATTACTGGCTAGCTTCCCTTCACATTTAATCTTCTCCCTCCTTATTTCTTTCTTTGTTGTTCTATTCAACAATAGGCAGCTCAAATCCATCAAAATGAAATGCTCTCAATAAATATGAATTTTGAGATCCACCATTTAGATTGTATGGTTCCAACTCTGCAACATTACTCATCTTTGACCCTGCCTCAACTCATCAGCTGCTGAACCTCTTAGCTCCACCTTGTTATCTCCAGACACAGCTATTCTAAAGCTCTCTTGACCATTCTCCTCTATTCTGTCCTCCATAAATTTCAGCATATCCAAAAACAGTTCATGCTAATTGTAACAAGATCTGGACAGTGTCCTGGCTTGGGCTGACAAGTGGCAAGTAACACAAATACCAGGTAATGACTATTTCCAATAAGAGATAATTTAACCATTGCCCTTGACATTCAATGGTTGAATTATTGAATCCTTCACTTTCAACATCCTGGGGAATACCATTAACCAGAAACTGAATTAAGCTTGTCATATAAATACAATGGCTACAAGAGCAGGAATACCATGGCAAGCAACTCATCTTCTGACTCCCCAAAGCCTGTCCACTATCTCCAAGGCACAAGTCAGAAGTGTGATGGAATACTCCCCACTTGTCTGGAGAGTGCATCTCCAACAACCCTCAAAAAGCTTGACACCATTCAGGACAAAGCAGTCCATTTGATTGGCACCACAACCACAAGCATCTGCTCCCTCCACCAGCAACACTCAATACCAGCAGTATATACTATCTGCATGATGCGCTGCAGAAATTCACCAAATATCCTTGAACAGCACCTTCCAAACCCACTTCCATCCAAAAGGACAAGGCAGCAGATAAATGGGAACACCATCACCTACAAATTCTTCTCAAAGCAACTCACTATCTTGGTATTTCATGTTAAAATCAACGAGGTATATTTCCTTCCTCACCCCTTTCCGCCTTCCGTAAAGACCGTTCACTCCGTGACTACCTGGTCAGGTCCACGCCCCCCTACGACTCACCGTCCCATCCTGGCACTTTCCCCTGCCACCGCAGGAACTGTAAAACCTGTGCCCATACCTCCTCCCTCACCTCTACCCAAGCCCTAAAGGAGCCTTCCACATCCATCAAAGTTTTACCTGCACATCCACTAATATCATTTATTGTATCCATTGCTCCTGATGCGGTCTCCTCTACATTGGGGAGACTGGGCACCTCCTAGCAGAGTGCTTTAGGGAACATCTCCGGGACACCAATCAACGACACTGCCCCGTGGCCCAACATTTCAACTCCCCCTCCCACTCTGCCGAGGACATGGAGGTCCTGGGCCTCCTTCACCGCTGCTCCCTCACCACCAGATGCCTAGAGGAAGAACGCCTCATCTTCCACCTCGGAACACTTCAACTCCAGGGCATCAATGTGGACTTCAACAGCTTCCTCATTTCCCCTTCCCCCACCTCATCCTAGTTTAAACTTCCAGCTCAGCACTGTCCCCATGACTTGTCCGGACTTGTCCGACCTGCCTAGCTCCTTTTCCACCTATCCACTCCACCCTCCTCCCTGACCTATCACCTTCATCCCCTCCCCCACTCACCCATTGTACTCTATGCTACTTTCTCCCCACCCCCACCCTCCTCTCGCTTATCTCTCCACGCTTCAGGCTCTCTGCCTTTATTCCTGATGAAAGGCTTTTGCCCGAAACGTCGATTTCACTGCTCATTGGATGCTGCCTGAACTGCTGTGCTCTTCCAGCACCACTGATCCAGAATGTTATTTCATGTTGCGAGGTCAAAATCCTCATCTTCCTTCCCTCAGAGCATTGTGGGTCTACCAGGAACATATGGACTGCAGTGGTAGACGAAGGCAGCTCACTACCACCTTTTCAAGTGCAGTTAGAGATGGGCAAGAAATGCTGGCTGGCCAGAGGCACGATGTTCCATAAGTGAATTAAAGAAAACTTCATTTCCTTGTTGCACCAAATCCCATGCTCCCATCATTCCTGTGCTAATTGGGCAAATGGCATCTTCCTGCTTGAATTCATACCAACTCCTAGCCCAAAAATGACCAAATGTCAAATTTCTCCAACAAAAACAGAAATTGAGGTCTGGAGGCATCTGTGGAGACAAATCAGATTTAACATTTTGGGTCGAGTGATCCTTCCTCAGAATTGATGGTAACTAGGAAAATGTCAGTTTACATACAGAAGGTGGGGGTGAGGGAGTAAGCAGTAAATGAGAGGTGGGGATAGATCCCAAAGAAAGAGGAGAACAGTTGGGCAGAGAAAGGAGTGGGCATGTCCATCCTGGGCCTCCTCCGTTGTCAAAATGAGGCCACACTCAAACAGGAGAAACAACATGTTGTACTCCACCTCAGGAGTTTACAGCCCAATGGCCTCAATATTGAGTGCACCACGTTCATTCAAAATCTCCCCACCCCCAACGTCAACCCATATCCAGCCCTCCCTCTCCTCCCCGCCCCCTTGACCTGACCTAACCTGCCCATCTTCCTTGTCACCTATCTGCTCCACCCTTCCCACTGACCAAACACAATCCCCCCCACCTCTATCCACCTATCACCATCCCAACTACTTTTCCCACAGCCCCATACACCTCCCTCTAGTTATTTCTGAGCTCCCTTTCCCATCGCCAGTCCTGATGAAAGGTCCTGACTCAAAACCTCGAGTTTCCTGCTGCTCTAATGCTATCTGACCTGCTCAACATTTACTGACTCCACCATCCTGCATCTGCAGTTCTCACTATCTCAGAGTGGATAACGATCTGGCTAGAAGGGTGAGTAACTAGTAATGGGTCCTGTTAGTCCCATTGCTAGCCATGAACAGTCCCTATTAACAGCTATTCACCCTTCTAGCCAAATTGTCATCCATTCCTTTGTCTACCCAACTGTTCTCTCTCTTTGGCCTTCATCCCCATGTATCATTTACTCCTGACCCCCTCACCACCCATCCCATCTTCTGCATATAAACAGACATTTTCTGAGCTATCATCTGAAGAAGGGTCACTCGACCCAAAGTGTTCACTTTGATTTCTCTCCAGAGGCTGGCAGATCTGCTGAGCTTTTCCAGCAATTTCTGTTTTTGTTTCTGAATTACAGAACCCGCAGTTTTTCCGGTTTTCAAATTTCTCCAATTTGTTTTCCAATTTCTTCCGGTCAAGTCCTCTATCTGTATGGTCCTCCTTGCTGCAAGTCTTTTGCGTCCCCCCATGCTCCTTGGACTAGTTGGAGAACTGCATTTATATAGCATCTTTAGGAAAGTAAAATATCCCTGGGAGCTTCATGGAAGTGACATCAAATACTTTTGTATGTCCCCAGCTTCCATCACTCCACCATCCGGAAATGTCCCTTCACTTGCCTTCGTCTCAGTCTCTGGAATTCCTACACTACATCTTTTCAGCTCTCTTCTTCACTTCCTTCTTTAAGATGTTCCTTAAAACCTATTTTTTGCTCATGGCTTTGGTGATATGATTGAATACCTCCTTGTAGGTTTCAGTATCAAATGTTTATAGGATCCCTACAGCGGGGAAACAAGCCATTCGGCCCAACTAATCCTCACCAACTCTCCAAAGAGCATCAGACTCATCCCTCCTAACCCTATAACCTTGCATTTCTCCACCTTTACTAAGTTGAAGGGGCTACATAAATCTAAATTGCTACTCATGTAATTTTATTACGTTTAAATATTTTTAAATCTAACGTGAAGGTTGAAGCAGAACTCTGTCAATCTGGGAGATGGCTGTGGTAAATATGGCTACTATGAAAGCTATGAAGTCAGTCAGTGGCATGTTTCAATACTTGGGAAATTTGACAATGTACAGGAGGGAGTTTAACACTAGAAATAGGAGCAATATTTTTCTGAACATGAAGCACTAATAAATGATTTAAATTTAGTTTAAGATAACTTATTTTGATCAGAGTCCAGTATTTTTAGACCAGGAATCGGGCCACCTCCCACAGGCTGTAATATAAGAATTTCATACCGAATTCCACACTAAGAAATACAAGACAGCAGCTGTCACAGATTGCTCTCCTCCACCTCCCTTGAAAGATTCATGCACAGTGTTTGTATTGCATGTCATACAACCCCCTGCAAAGTATTTGTCTAATTTTAGTAAAAGACAATAGAGGGGATTCTTCACTTTAATCTGAAGGATGAACCAGTCTTGGCAAACTAATTGATAGAAACTGTACATAATACTGAGCTTATTAGTGGTAGGTCAGAAAATTGGCAATATTTGAGGAACCAGCAATCTATAACTGAGAAAAAGAAAACAATATAAGCAGTTGGCTGATTGTGCAGAATTTGAATATTACTAAAAAGAAAGAAATGTTGCTAAAGCCTCTCATTGTGCAGGCATCAGAACAAACACAATAATGTCAAATTCCAAATAATCGCAACAATTTATATTATTGGAGGAAAGGTACTGATTGGTTGGCAAGTTGACTCTGATTGGCAGAGGTGTTGCTATGGAGGAAGCAATGGGGGAATGAAGGGCTTCAAATACTTGAAGGAATATTTCGAAAAGTGCACACAGCTTCAACATATTCATAAGAACGAGAAGCAAGTAAGAACATAAGAACGAGAAGCATTCCTTTAGCTTACAAATATTGGGTCCCTGTGTTGAACATATGTTGATTCCAGCAAATATAAATTAACCATGTTATGAACCTGAATTATTCTATTAAACTGGTTGCTAGTTTATCACACATTCAGGAGCATTCAGCCAGAGCTGCTCAATCATGGAAACACACATGACAAGAGATGGTTTCGTTTGGATATTATAACCATCGATAGGTTGATTGTGTTCTGTAGTCTTCCACTTTGAGGCAGCAACAGCCAAGCAAGGAGCTGATGAAACCAAACATCATGTTGTTTTTGATGTTCTTAATAGGAAAAGTGTACATTATATTCAACCAACCTGCATTTGCAAAACCCAAAACAAAATGTCTATTGTTAGATATGATTCCCAGAATGAGCAGCATTTGATGAAAAATTCAGAATGTGCTAATAACTCCATTAACAACCAGTTTAAGATCATCAGTCAAGCTTGTAATGTGGCTGATTTATCTTTGTTAGAAGTGATATAAATTCATACACATTTGTATTTGTATTCATACACACTTCTGTAAACTAAAGGAATATGTTCATGTTTTGTGTATTTTCTGGATCTCCTGGGAGGTTGAGGACCACCTGCTGATTTCTCTGTGAAGATTGTAGGACAGATTGATAAATGGTTAAGGAAGCAGAGGGCCCTCATCCTCTGAAGGAAGAACGTTGAAACCCCTGCAGAGTTTTCAAAGGAGGTTTACTAGAATTAGAATGAGGAATTTTAGATATAAAGAAAGATTAAAGGTTCATTCCCCTTGGACTAGAGAAGATTAAGAAGTGAGTTTATTGAGGTGTTGAAAATTATGAACAATTTTGACAGGGTAAAGAAAGATACTCTATTTCCAGTAGTTGGTATGTCACTAACTAGGGGTCACAATTTCAAGATTGTCAGCGAGAGAGCTAGGGAGGAGGTGAGGAGTAACTTCTTTACTCGGCAAGTTGTTAGGATCTGGAATATGAAGCCTAGGAGAGTGGTGGAGGTGATTCCAGAAGTGGTTTCAAAAGAGAGCTAAATATAAACTTGAAAGTGATGAAGTTAGAGGGCTCCAGAGATGGGGCTGAAGAATGGGATGAGCTTGGTAGGTCTTTTGGGAGCCAGTACAGACATGGTGAGTCCAACAGCCTTCTTCTGTTTCTATAAAATGTTCCATGATTCTACTTTCCTTTATGAGCCAAAAATATACAATATAAGTTTCACTGGAGCTATCCAGTATAAGTGCTGGGAGGTTTCACTGGAGCTATATAAATCACTAAGTTAAAGTGAGGGGAGATAGGTATAAGACAGATGTCAGAGGTAGTTTCCTTACTCAGAGAGTAGTAAGGGTATGGAATGCTTTGTAGTAGATTCACCAAATTTAATTGCATTTAAGTCGTCATTGGACAGGCAAATGGATGTACACGGAATAGTGTAGGTGAGATGGGTTTCAGATTAGTATGACAGGGCGGTGCAACATCAAGGGCCGAAGGGCCTGTACTGCACTGTAATGTTCTATGTTCTATGTTCTAATTTGGCCATATTTGAGTACTGTCCACAGTTCCCTGGGACCTTACTATAAAAAGGAAGGAATCACACCAGAGAGGGTGCAGAACAGATTTACTGTGATGTTTCAAGGACTGTAAAAATGCAACTATAAATTAAGATTGGATAGGCCGGGCTTGTCCTTCTTGCAACTAAGGAGGGTGATGAAAGATTTGATTAAGATAAACAAGGTGGTGAGTAGTTTACATAGAGTGGATGGGAATGACCTATTTAGAAGGGTCCCTGACTAGGGATCATTGATTAAAGTAATTCATACAAGGATTAAAAGGGGAGATGAGGAAATTTCTTTATCTTCTGGGATGTTGATTAGGATCCAGAACACACCACCTGAAAGCAGAAACCCTCGACACACTGTTAAAATCATCTTTTTTTTGCCTTTGTTTTTAGACTGTGAACTTGAATAAAGGAAGATATTGCTTTAAACCAAGGAGACTGTGTAAAGCGATAGTTACAATTTTAAAAATCACATTTACTGGAGCACATTGTGAGTTGTGTGCAATGATGAGTTTTCCTGGAAAGGTGAGAGCAAAATAGACTCGATGGAGCCATCGGGTTCTGAAGTAAAGGAAACGGTGCTTGACTACACCGTTCTGTTTGGCTCCTGACCAGGACCATGGCTTGTGTGGGGTCAGTCGAGCAGAAAACCACCTAGTCTTTCTTTCCCTCTCTCCCTCTCTGTCATGTAGAGATACCAGAAAGTCTCTAATAGCAGCCAGCTACTTTGCATTCAGTTTTTCTGCAAATCCCCTATTGAAGGAGGAATTAAACACCCTTATAGAAACCTGATGGATGTCTTCTTTTAACTTGAGTTCATCAGTCAGGGAAATGGGTATTTTGGACAGTTTTACTACATTTTTACTCATTTCTGCTGACTCTGGGAATATGCTGTTTGATTTCCAGGGCATCATCCTAGAGGGTTGTGTCATAATTTAAAAGGTCTCTTGATATGCACATGACGTGTCATCCCACCGATGTGGGACCAAGTGCTGGAAAGTGTGATTAGGCTGGGGCTCAGTTTTGATTGTGACAGAAATGATGGGCCAAGAATTTCCTCTTTTGCCATAAACTCTCTAGGAGTAGATCTCTCTTTTCAGCAATATCCACTGATTTTAAAATTGTTCTGAGCATTCCAGAAGTCTTGCAGGAAAGTTACTCATTCCCAACCAAATCAGTACATGGAATATGGCGAGAGTATTTTGCTGTTGTGAAAAGATCCAGAAGAATCAGGATCTCCTGCCAATGATAAGGTCTGGAGTATAAACTCCACACTCTTAGTTTATGTAGTCAGCAATTTCTGAAACAAACTGGTTCAAAGTATAATCTATTTAATAAAGGCAGAGATTTTCCAAGAGGTAAAGTCTATATTCTAGTGTTAGAAGTGACAGCAGTGCAGAGAAAGAATGAATCATTGCAATGAGGAATAATGCAGGAAACCACACATACCATTCCTCCCCCTGTCCTATCCCTTGGTACCTTCAGTTCTCAAGCAAATTATTTACACTTGTGTCTACTTGAGCAAAAATCCTCAAGTCTGTCACTGCCTGTCAGTTGGGTGATCATACATGAACAAAGACCTAGCTGTTCAAATATCAAAGTCTCTGAAAGTTTGAGTACAGGGAGCTATAGGTAGTAAAAGGTACAATAGAACACATCCTGTGAAGTACATTTGCAATAATAAATTTTACAAAACATTGGTTAGGGTACAGCTAGAGACTGAGTGCAGATCTAGGCCCCATTCTTCTTTAGTTTTACATTATTTGTGATTCTCACCTGCTGCTCGTCCTTATGAGTTTTGATTTGGGAGCACAGTACTATTTCAGCAAGGCATTGTTGGTTACACTGGGCATCATAGGTCCCCATTTATTTATGGACAGGCTACTGGACATGCTCCTTGCTGCAATAGCAATCTGAAGATGTAGTTCTTCACATTTCTGTGCTTTGCTATGGAGACTTCAATGCTGACTACTTCAGTCATGGGTAGGCTGTCAATCTGGTGTGAAATGACATCTCACTTGCATGATGCTGGCATTTCAAATTTGACATTTCAACAGGTGTCTCCGTACAGTGCATCCTATGGTACAGTACCATTATCCCCTTTAACCACATGGCTCCTTTGTAAAAGATAATAGTCAAGCCATAAGGAATTACCTTCATCAGGATGGTACCATGAATGGGAAGCTATAATTATGAAAAGAGATTGCAGACTGTTCCCTCTGGAGAAATTAGGCCTTTTAAGTTATTCATTGGATCTGAGCATCACTGGCTGGATGTATTTATTGCCCTGAGTTGCCCTTGAGAGACTTGATGAGCCAAAGGACCTCTTCTGTACTGTTGATTCTATGGTTCTATAAGATGATGGTGAGCCTGTTCTTGAACCATTGCAGTCCATTAGATGGAGGTTCTAAATCTTTTCTCATTTCTGATGACTCCAGAAATATGGGACCCATCTTCCAGTGCACTACTCCAGTGAGGACAAGATGGATCCCCAATGCAGTACTGGGAGGAAGAGGAAGAGGGGAGAGCAGAAATGTGGGAACTGGGGAGATCACTGGTAAGCACCCTGTCAATACTTTGGGGATGATTCTCGGATTGAGAAAAAGATGTCAGTATAGTATGGATGATGGAACCAACAAAACAGATGTCTAAGTACTTATGCAGTCTGCTCTCACAATTTAACCTGCTTAACTCCATTCAAATTTGAGAATATTTAACCCTCTGCAAAAGACTCTGTGTTGGGTTTCTACCTTGAGCAAAGCTCGTGTCTGTATCTGCTGTTTCCTCATACAGCTTCAAATTTAAACATTTCACTCAAAACTGGAGGCTCTGCGGAGACAGTAATACTACAGCAGTAGACAGACTCCTCATCTTCATCATTCAATGGCACTGCTCATTGACATTCCACATTGCTGCCCTCACCAGCACCCCTCAACGCTGGCTCTCACTGTTGCCCCTCACTGGCCTGTCTTATTGGCATCCAACATTGGCACTACTCGCTGCTACCCCTCACTGGCACTCTTCACCAGTGTACTTCATTGGCATCCTCACCAGCAACACTCACCAACACTATTCACTAGCACCCCTCATTTCTACCCTCACTGACATTCCTCACTGATGCTACTCATTGGTATTATTCATCAGCAATCCTCAATGCTGTCCATCACTGTTGCCCCTCACCAGTCTGCTTTATGGCCTAGCCTCACTGGCACTCATTATTGCCTGTCCTTTACTAATATGCCTCATCGCCAACCCTCACCACTGCCCTTCACTGCCACAGTCAGTTGTTTGGCACTGGGTAAACCTCACTTTTGCTAATAAAGTGATGTGTGGGGGTGTTAGGAGTGTTGAGAAGATAAATTTAGTGCAAGTGATTGGATACCATAGCGGCGTGGGTCTCAAGGAATCAATTAAATTCAGTTGGATTGAGCTGGAAGGACAGGTGCAAGTGTGTTGCTGGTCAAAGCACAGCAGGCCAGGCAGCATCTCAGGAATAGAGAATTCGACGTTTCGAGCATAAGCCCTTCATCAGGAATAAAAACCATTGTAAGATATTGATTATGCTCAAACAGCACCATGTTTGCAAAAGATCATGTTTTCAACCCAATTCACACCTGAGACAAATCAAGTACCCACTAAATCTCAGCACCAGTGGGCAAAGAAAGCAAACATGAATAAATCAGCCACCGTCAGCAACAACAACCAGTCCGTTACATTCATATCGCACATTTAACACAATGCAATATGTCACAGTGTTTCACAGGAGCATTACAGAACAAAACATTACAGCAAGCTAGAGAGAGATATTCAGAGCAGATGACTAAACAAAAAAGCACAAAATTACAGATGCTGGAAATCAGAAACAAAAACCAAAGAACAGTTTCTAAAGGTGGACCACTGAACCTGAAATGTTCACTCTGCTTTCTTTCCACAGATGATGCCAGACTTACTGAGTTTTTCCAGCAATTTTTGCTTTTGTTTCAGATGGCTAAACATTTGGTCTAAGAAATAGGTTTTAAGAAGTCTTTCAAAGGTAGAAAGTGAAGTAGAGAGGTCAGGAGGTGTTTAGCATCCAATGGTGGAGTGGTTAGAATTGGGATGCATCAGCCCCAGGATTAGAGGAGATTCTAGAGAGAGGGATTACCATGTTACGGGATAGCAAAGACCATTTGCAACACCATATCTTCTATTATTCTTGGCTGCAATGATACAAAGGAATTCAACTGTCCAACTCTCCCTACATTGTCTTTTCATTATTGGACTTGGGTGTTGCTGGCTGTTCCAGATTTTATTGCTCATCCCCAATTAATATAGAGAAGGTGATTATGAGTTTTCTTCTTAAAACATTGGAGTCCATGTGCTGCATGTAGACCCACAATGCCCTAAGGGAGGGAGGTCAGGATTTTGACTCAACTACACTGAAAGAAATAGCTGAAATAATTCCACAGAGGCTGATATCCCGTAAATAAGTCACCCTTTATTTACACATGGAGAGTCCTTCACCCTGATCCAGCTCTCAATGCCAACAGGGTGGCTGATACTCCTGGTTTTAATCTGTCAGCCAGGGCTCCCTGATTGGAGCAGATTAACAGCCTCAATCAGGGAACTCGTATTCTATGAGATCCACCGGGCTGACCTCGTTACAAATGCTACAACAGCTATACATTTCCAAGTCAGGAATTATGTGTGGCTTGGAGGGGAATTTGCAGTATTTCCAGATATCTGCTGCCTTTCTTCTAGTTGGAAGCTACTGTAGAAATGTCTGTAGTACTTCTTGTAGATGGTACACACAGCTGCTGTTGAGCATTGGTGGTGGAGGGACCGAATGTTGAGGTTGTGGTACTAGTCAAACATGCTTTGACCTGAATGATGACAAGGCCTTGAGGTTTGTTGGAGCTAGCTTATCTAGGCAAGTGAGGAATATTCGATCACATTCCTGACTTGTGCCATGTAGATGATGGACAGGTTTTGAGGAGTCATAAGGTGAGATACTCACATCTAACCTGCTCTTGTAGCCATAGAACTTACATGGCTAGGCTAGTTGAGTTTCTGGTCAATGGTAACCCTCAGGATGTTGATAGTGGGGGATTCAGTGATGGCAATGCCATTAATATTAAGAGGTGATGGTTAGATTCTCTCAAAGGAGATGGTTATTGCCTGGCAGTTCTGTGGCACAAATGTTACTTACCACTTGCAAGCCCAAACCTGGATATTGGTCAGGTTTTGCTGCATTTGGACATGAACTGTTTTAATATCTGAGGAATTGGGAATTGTGCTGAGAATTGTTCACTAATGTTTGCACATCCCCACTTGTGACCTTATGATAGAGGAAAGATTATTGATGGTTGAAGATGGTTGGACCTAGGACACTACCCTGTGGACTTGCAGAGATATCCTAGCGTTGAAATGGCTGACCTCCAACAGCCACAATCACCTTCTATGTGCCAGGTATGACTCCAACCAATGGAAAGTTTGTCCCTGATACCTACTGATTCCGATTTTGTAGCAGGTCATTGATGTTACACAGCCTGATGTGAAGGGCTGGTCAGCCTCACCTCTGGAATTCAGCTCCTTTGTCCATGTTTGAACGAAGATCAGAAGCTTAAAATCTGATTGAAGATTTGTAGCTCGGGTATCCGTTGTTGTGGTTCTGCTCGCCGAGCTGGAAGTTTTTGCTGCTGATTGGTGCTGGCAGAACCCAAACTGGGCGTCACAGGGCAGGTTATTGCTTAGCAGGTGCTGCTTGGTGGCACCATTGACTTTCCATCATTTTACCATGATTGAGAGGAGACTGACAGGGCAGTAATTGGCTAGGTTGGATTGTCCTTTTTTGTGTTCAGGACATGCCTGGGAGATTTGACGTGATCTATGGTTGTCTCATGTACTGAGGTACAGTGAAAAGTATTATTTTATGCGCTAAGAAGACAAATCATACCTTACATTAGTACATCAGGGTAATAGAACAGAATGCAGGATATAGTGTTACAGCTACAGAGAAGGTGCAGAGAAAGATTACCTCTAATATGAGAGGCCCCTTCATAAGTCTAATAACAACAGGGAAGAAGCTGTTGTTAGATCTGTTATCAGAGAATTGTACAACATGGTTCAATTCATTCATGTCGACCAGATATCCTAAATTAATCTAGTCCCATTTGCCAGCATTTGGCCCATATCCCTCTAAACCCTTCCTATTCACATACCCATCCAGATGCCTTTTAAATGATTAATTGTACCCGCCTCCACCACTTCCGCTGACAGCTCATTTCATACACGCATCACCCTCTGCATGAAAAGGTTCCCCCTCAGGTCCTTTTACATCTTTACCCTCTCACCTTACACCTATGCCCTCTAGTTGTTGACTCCCCTATCTTGCCTATTCTGAGAAATAGACCTTAGCTATTCACCCTATCCATACCCCTCACAATTTTATAAACCTTGATAAGGTCACCCCATAACCTCCAATGCTCCAGGGAAAATAGCCCCACCCTGTTCAGCCTCTCCCTCTCGCTCAAGCCCCTCAATCCGGCAACATTTTTATAAATCTTTTCTGCACCCTTTAAAGTTTAACAATATCTTTCCTATAGCAAGGAGACCAGAATTGAACACCGTGGCCTAACCAATGTCCTGTACAGCCATAACATTACCTCCCAACTTCTATATTCAATGCACTGACCAATAAAGTGGCACATATTTTCAAACTTTTATGTGTTCTTTCCAATGAAAGATGTTGGAAGAGAATAAAACTGGGGTGGGTGAGGTCTCTGATAATATGGCTGCTTTCCCAAGACATCGGGAAGTGTAGACGGAGTCAATGAAAAGCAGTGAGTTTGTCTGATAGACTGGGATGTATTCACAACTCTTTGTAATTTATTGTGGTCTTGGGCAGACCAGTTGCCATATTAAGCTGTGATGCATCCAGAAAGGTGCAGACACTAGTGTTGTAGCTAAACTTGAGCAGCTTGGCTGGGGATCACTGGAATGTTGTCAGGGCTGTGCAACAAGGAGTGAGATCATGGCCTCTCACTTTCATATCTTCAGGAGTCTGACCTTTCTTCAATATATTACATTTTCCGTGTCCTGAAAGTTCTGTCAGAGAGCATCTCTAAAGGAATCTCTCGATTATTGGTTTCACTGATGGCAACTGAAATAAAATTGTGGAGAGATGGAAAAATACCAGACTGGCCAACTCCCATTTTGCAATATTGTACAAAAGTATTTTCCACTCAATAAAGAAGTGAACAGATAAAATATGTTGGTATAGATTGATCATCATAATTAAAAACTCTACAAGGAACTCTAGCAACATATTCTGATGCAAGTTCATATACACCACATGCAACCCTTCTACCACAGGCACACCCAAGAGACTGCTGGATTGTGTTGTCTAAACTAAACCTGCTCCCTATAGGGCACCTGCCCCTCAAACACACACCCATCCATCCGGAAAACACCCACATTCCCCCAAAGCGAGTGTACACACACATCTAGCAACTTCTATTTACATTGCACATTAACATCGTGAAAAATCTAAATGCAATTGCAGATGTAATATAAAACAAAACATGACAGTGAGCCACATAAGATGTTCAGTCAGATGACCAAAAATCTGAGTCAAGTAAAGTCGAGTTTTAAGGAGTGTCTAAAGGAAGAAAGTGGAGCAGAAAGGTTTAGGAAGGGAACGACAGAGGTTTGAACTGAGACAGCCGAAGGCAGGGTCACCAGGTGTGGGGCAAGTAAAACTGGGACTGCTCAAAAGACCCGAATGAGGAGCGCAGTAACTCTGAGGAGAAAGCAGAGATAGGGAGGGAGAGATCATGAAGGGGTCTGAAGACAAGGATGAGAATGTTAATATTTAAAACATTGCATGATCAGGAGTCTATGTAAGTCAGTGAGCATAGAGGGTATTGGGGAAACACAGACATACACTCTGCCACATATTCCTCAATACACAAACTCTCCAATACACAATTAAGCGCACATACAGCATATACCTGAACGAGTGCCACTACTGTTGTGAAGATAATATAGTTCTCCGTCCTCATCCCAGCAATAGAGAGACAGAACATTAGAGCATACGACAGAAAGCGCCACAGAAACAGTGAGTTGGAGTGCTCCGTGAGATCTGCTGTCTGTGTGATGCCAATTAACTGACAGCTGACGAGCAGACTCTCAGAAAACCAATTGACTGACGGCACATGTGCTGAGGAGAGAGAAAAGGCGGACTGAAATATTAGTGTCCTGACACAGAGCAACTGTGGAGAGAAAGACAGACAGAAAACAGCTGCTCTCAACAAAGTGCCCCTGACCCGATCCATACCCTCCCCCAATTCTAACCTCCCCACTGAATTCAGGATTAAGTCGCTCACATTGTGATATTTTGACTAGGTGAACAAAATTATAACTAATTATTAATGCACAAATTGATAGTGACACGGTTTCTGGTGGTTAACTGTACTGTCACAGAGTACAAATGTTGACTGAGGGTAAAATACACGATCATCATGTGTAAATTAATATATAGAAAGGACGTGTCACTGCATGTTACAGAATGAGTATCAGGCTTCACAAACCAAAAGGAACTTCCGAAAATTTAGATAAAGAAAACATTTAGAATGAAATCTGGAAGCAAAACAAAACTGGAAATATACAGTGACTAAAACAGAGAATCTAAAGAGACAGTTTGTCCTTCAAGTAAAAAAGCTCAGATTCAGCACAATGCCCGAGTGAAACAAAAAGCAACAATTTAAAGGGTGTTTGGCTGTTTGTTGACTCGGAGCCAAAGGGGAGCGGGCTGCTTACTGAGTCTATTATTGCTGAACTGGTGAGAGTTTATATAAAGCTGCACAGGCATTGTTGAAAATCTGTTCTGTCAGTGTGACTCTTGTAGACTGCACTTATCTGCTCTTCTTACTTGGCCAGGTCTACATGTGACTCCAGGCTCAGCCATGTGGTTCACTCTTAACTGTCTCCAGGGGCTTTAGTTTCATTGACTACAACCTTAACCAACTGCAAAAAATAGACATATGATGGATCAAGCCAGGTTTCATACTGAGATGGTATTTGTCCAGAATGACCAGCAACCGATAACTGTAACATAGACAGGACGAAAAAAAGGAATGTTTATAACTGTGTGCAAGTTTTGAGGAGATAATTCTCTATGTAAGAGCACGTGACTGCAGATGCTGGAATCTGTATTGAAAACAACAAATGTTGGAGAAGATCACAGAAGGTCAGACAGCATCCGTGGAGAAAGAGCAAGTTCGCGTTGTGAGTCAGCTGGATTTGAAACCTTAGCTTGCTCTGTCTCCACAGATGCTGTCTTACTTGCTGTAATCTCCAACATTTGTTGCTTTCATTTCAGGAGATTATTGACTGGTTTGGAGTTTGGGCAGGACAGGTAGTATATAGCTGGTACATTTTGCTAGAGGAATAAGGAGATGGAGCAGATATCAAATAATAAACTTCAAAAGGTGCGACAGTGCAGTGACAATTAGGAGTTCAGATATTCAAATATTTAAAAGTGGGAGGGCAGTAAGCTGACTTCTTCAATCACTGCAGTCCATTTGGTACAGGTCCATTTACCACAACACTGTCAGGGAGGGTATTCAAGGATTTTGCCCTAGACATCAGAGAGAAGGTAGGGCTAATCAGGGATAGTGGAGGGAACTTGTGTCTGGACTCTGATGAGGTAGGGGAAGCCCTAAATGAGTTTTTTTGCTTCAGTATTCACTAGAGAGAGGGACCTTGTTGATAGTGAGAATACCATGGACCAGGTTAATAGACTTGAACAGATGGATATTAAGAAAGTGGATGTACTTGATATTCTGGGAAAACCATGATGGATAAGTCTCCAGGGTTGGACCAGATACATCCAAGGTTACGACAGGAATAGGGTTAAAGACAGGATTCTTGGCAGTGTGGAGGAACAATAGGAACTTGGGGTCCATGTACATGGATCCCTCAAGATTGCCACCCAGGTTGATAGGGTTGTTAAGAAGGCATGTGGTGTCTTGGCTTTCACTAACAGGGGGATTGAGTGTAAGAGCCATGAGTTTTTGCTGCAGCTCTATAAAACCCTGGTTAGACCGTACTTGGACTATTGTGTCCAGTTCTGGTCGCCTCATTATAGGAAGGATGTCGATACTTTAGAGAGAGTGCAGAGGAGATGTACCAGCATGCTGCCTGGATTGGAGGGCATGTCTTGTGAAGAAAGGTTGAGGGAGTTCGGGCTTTTCACCCTGGAGAGAAGGAAGAAAGGTGACTTGATAGAGGTGTACAAGGTAATGAGAAGCATAGACAGAGTGGATAGCCAGAGACTTTCCCCAGGACAGAAATGGCTGTCACAAGAGGTCATAACGTTAAGATGATTGGAGGAAGGTACAAGGGAGATATCAGAGGTAGGTTCTTTACACAGAGAGTGATGGGGGTGTGGAATGGACTGCCAGAGGTGGGAGTAGAGTCAGAGACATTAAGGACATTTAAGTGACTGCTGGACAAGCACATGACGGCAGCAAATAGAGGGGTGTGTAGGTTTGGTTGATTTTAGACTAAGATAAATGCTCGGCATTGTGGGTTGAAGGGCCTGTACCGTCAGGTACCATTCTATGTTCTATGTAGATACTGAAGGAATGGTGAAAGGAATGAGGAGGTGTTGGCGTATTACAATGTCACTGGGTTAGTAATCCAGAGTCCCAGCCTAATGTTTTGGGGATATGAGTTTGAGACTCACTATGGCAAATGATGAATTCAATAAAAGCTCGCTAGTTAAAAGCAAGCCACTGGGTCGTATCAAACTGCTAAAGAGTGTACATAAAGAAATGAAACCAGACAGACCACTGCTGTTAACTTAGGCAGCAGCAAAGTCAACAGGAAACTCAAAACTTTCAGTCCTGCAAAGTCTTCCTTCCCAGCATCTGGGGGCGAGTGCCAACATTGGGAGAGCTCTGTCACAGCCTGACAAAGTCATACTGATAGAATCCTATCGTACAGACAATGTCCCAGACAGCACTGTCACCATCCCTTGGTTATGTCCTGTCCCACCGAAAAGACAGACCCCACAGAGCTGGCAGCACAGTGGTGTACAGGAGCCTGAGTATCCTCAACATTGACTACAGGTAACATGAAGTCACTGGAGTTAGGGAGGATCTGAGATGACTGGAAAATGGCTAATGTAATATCTCTGTTCAAGAAGGGAAGGAGGCAGAAGACAGAAAATTACAGACGTTTTAGCTTGATCTCAGTTGCTGGTAAGATTTTAGGGTCCATTATTAAGGATGAGATTGGGAAGTAGGGCTAGGTCAGCATGGCTTTGTTGAGGAGAAAGTGAGGATTGCAGATGCTGGAGAGTCAGTGTCGAAAAGTGTGGTGTTGGAAAAGCACAGCAGGTCAGGCAGCATCCGAGGAGCAGGAGAATGGATGTTTCGGAAATAAGCATGGCTTTATCAAGGGTAGTCACGCCTGACAAATCTGTAGGAATTCTTTGCGGAGGTAACAAGCAACATTGACAAAGGAAAGTCAGTGGATGTGATCTATTTGGATTTCCAGAAGGCCTTTGACAAGGTGTCGCACGGAAGGCTGCTAAATAAGATAAGAGCCTATCGTGTTAGGGGCAAGGTACTGGCAGGGATAGAGGATTGGCTGACTGGCAGGAGGCAGAGAGTAGGGTTAAAGGGGTCTTTTTCAGGATGGCTGTTGCTGACCATTGGAGCTCCACATGAGTCAATGTTGGGAGCACAAATATTTAGAGCTGAAAATGTGTTGCTGGTTAAAGCACAGCAGGTCAGGCAGCATCCAAGGAACAGGAAATTCAACGTTTTGGGCCAGAGCCCTTCATCAGGAATCACAAATATTTAGGTTTCTCATTAATGAGCTGCAAGGAGTAACTGAGGGCATTGGTGCTACATTTGCAGATGACACAAAGACAGGTGCAGGGATAGATAGTGTGGAGGAACTGGGGAGACTGCAGAAGGAACTTGGAAAGACTAGGAGAGTGGGCAGAGGAGTAGCAGATGAACTACAATGTGGGAAAGTGTGAGGTTATATATTTTGTTGGGAAGAATAGAACATAGACTATTTCCTAAATGGGAATTGGCTTTGGAAATCTGAAGCACAAAGGAACTTGGGAATCCTAGTTTAGAATTCTCTTAAGGTTAACACAACAGGTTGAGTTGGCAGTTAGGATGGCAAATGTAATGTAAGCATTCATTCAAGAGAACTATAATATCAGATCAGAGATTTACTGCTGAGACTGTAGACAGCATTCAAAACATTGTGAGCAGCTTTGGACAATGTATCTCAGGAATGATGTGCTGGCAATAGAGAGCGTCCAGAGGATGTTTACAAGAATGATCCCAGAGATGAAGAGTTTGTCATATCAGGAAGGGTTGTGGACTCTGGATCTCTATACGATGGAGTTTAGAAGGATGAGATTGAAATTTACAGAATCCTATAGGCCTGGTTAGAGTGGGCGTGGAGAAGGAGAGACTGGCAAAACCTCAGGGTGGAGGGACAATCCTTTAGATCTGAGATGAGGAAGCATTTCTTCAGTTGGAGGATGGTGAATCTGTGGAACACATTGCGACTACAATTACCAGGTTCTATCCTCCCTCAGCTGATGAATCAGTACATCTCCATATTGAGCAACACTTGCAGGAAGCACATTGCAATGGAAAGGGCACAGATTATACTCTGGGTGGGAGATTTCAATGCTACCACCAAGAATAGCTCAGCAGTAGCACTACTGATAGGAGTTGGTTGGGTCCTAAAAGATATAACTGCTAAACTGGGTGTGCTGCAGGTGATGAGGGAACCAACAAGTGGGAAAAACATACTTGCCCTCATTCATATCAATCTGCCTGCTGTATGTATATCTGACCATCTGGAGTTGAAGTTCCATCTTCACATTTTGAATACTCTCCATCAGATTGTGTGGCACTATCATCGTGCTAAATGATGTGAAGGTGCTGGTGTTGGACTGGCGTGGACAAAGTTAAAAATCACAAACACCAGGTTATAGTCCAACAGGTTTATTTGGAAGCACGAGGTTTCTCAAGGTAGCTTCAGTTTATCTAACAATAGGTGTTATCATAGCTCAGACAATGTATTAAAGGTGTGAACTTAAAGTCTGTCCCTATGTTGAGTCAGTTTTATTTCTAAAGAGGGACTTTCACAATCCTACATGGATTTATGCAGTTTTTTGAGGAAAATAAAATGTAATTCATTAACTACAGATCCACCCCATAAATTTATTTGTGTGGGCAGGCAGGAGAGATAGAGTGGGTGTGAGTATGTGTGAATGTGAAAGAGCATATGTATATGTGTGTAAGCTTGGTCAAGTATGTGTGTGAGTGTGATGGGTTCATAGCCTGTGAGAGGATGTGTGTGTGGGAGGTGCATGTATGTGTGCATGAGAGAGAGCTTGTGTATGAGTGTGCAGGAGAGTGTGTGTGTGTGTGTGTGTGTGTGTGAGTGTGAGAGTATCTAGGAGTGTGTGTGTGTGTGAGAGAAGAATGTATAGTGCAGTGGAGTCACCTGTAGTGTGACATGAACCCATAGTCCAGGTTGAGGCATCCCAATGGGTACTGAACTTAGTTTATATTAGATTATGTAGTTTAGATTACTTACAGTATGGAAACAGGCCCTTCGGCCCAACAAGCCCACACCGACCCGCCGAAGCGCAATCCACCCAGACCCATTCCCCTACATTTACCCCTTCATCTAACACGACGGGGCAATTTAGCATGGCCAATTCACCTAACCTGCACATTTTTGGATTGTGGGAGGAAACCGGTGCACCCGGAGGAAACCCACGCAGACACGGGGAGAATGTGCAAACTCCACACAGTCGCCTGAGGTGGGAATTGAACTCAGGTCTCTGGTACTGTGAGGCAGCAGTGCTGACCACTGTGCCACCATGCCACCACTAGTTATCAGCCTCTGCTTGGCCACCTTGTGTTGTTGCTTGTCCCGAAGTCTGCCTTAGAGGACGGTCACCTGAAGGTCCAAGGCCGAATGTCCAGGACTGCTGAAGTGTTCTCTGACTGGGAGGGAACACTCCTGTCTGGTAATCATTGCGCAGTGTCTATTCATCCATTGCCACAGCCTCTACTCGATTTCGCCAATGTACCATGCATCGGGACATCCCTACCACAGTATGTCAGATAGACAACGTTGACCAAGTTGCACGAGTACTTGTGGTGTACATGGTGTATGGTGTCCCCACATGTAATGGTGGTATCTGTGTCGATACTCTGACATGTCTTGCAGTGTATCTGGCAATGGGACCCTATGTGAGAACCTCACTGGCTATGTCAAAGGCATCTTGAAACCCATTGTACGGGAGACTCCCAGCTTCTGTTGCAACACTACGGGTTTCTTACAGAAACTCAGCACCCACAGACCAGTCGAACCAGGAATATTCCTCTTCACAATGGATGTTTCCACACTCTACACCAGCATCCCCCACAATGATGGCACCAGGGAAACAGCATCAGTACTCAATGCCAACAACTGCCAATCTCTGAGCACAGTCCGATAACTCATCTGCTTCATCCTAGACCACAACATTTTCACCTTTGACAACCTGTTCTTCATCCAGATACACAGAACAGCGATAAGGACCAAATCTGCATCCCAATATGCCAACATTTTTATGCACAGGATCGAACAAGATTTCTTTTCTGCACAGGTCCTCCAACCAACACTATACACCAGGTACATTGATGACATTTTGTTTCCTCTGGACCCATGGTGAGGAGTCACTGAAATAATTATACAGTGATATCAATGAGATTCATTCCACCATCAGACTTCCATAGACTACTCTTCAGTATCAGTCTCATTCTTGGACACATGCATCTCCATCAAGGATTGATACCTCAGCACCTCACTCTACCGCAAACCCACAGACAACCTCACAATGTTACACTTGTCCAGCTTCCACCAGAAACATATTAAAACAGCTATCCCCTATGGCCAAGCTCTGTGTGTACTGGATCTGTTTGGATCAGGAGGAACGTGACGGACACCTGAAAATAGTCAAGAATGCCCTCTTAAGAACAATATATGATGCTCAACTCACCGACTGCCAATTCCGATGAGCCACAGCAAGAAACCGCAATTACCTCCTCAGGAGACAGATATGGGCTGCAACCAATAGGGTACCTTTCATTGTTCAGTACTTCCTGGGAGCTGAAAGACTACACCATGTTCGTTGCAGCATGTAACACATTGCAAAAACCTTCCCCACATCTCCACTTCTTGCCTTTAAACAACGACCAAACCTTAAACAGACCATTGTTCACAGCAAACAGCCCAGCCTTCAGGACATCAACCACAACACTGTCATGGCAACCACTTCAAGACGTGTCAGAGGCTATGGAAATGGATGAATGGACACTGCGCAACGATTACCAGACAGGAATGTTCTCTCCCAGTCAGGGAACACTTCAGCGGTCCAGGACATTCAGCCTTGGACCCTCGGGTGACCGTCCTCTAAGGCGGGCTTCGGGACAAGCAACAACATAAGGCAGCTGAGCAGAGGCTGAGAGCCTCGTTCAGTACCCATTGGGATGGCCTCAACCGGGCCCTTGAGTTCATGTCACACTACAGGTGACCCCACTGCACTATATGCTCACTCACTCACACGCAAACACTCACACACACACACAAACGCATGTGCGCGTGCACACAGACACATACACACACCCACACACTCCTATATACTCACACACACATTCCTACATACTCACACACTCTCGCAGACCCTCTCTCATACACAAACTCTCTCTTATGCACCTCCCGCACTGACACCCACGCACACATCCTCTCACAGGCTATTAACCCATCACACTCGCAAACATTATTGAGTTCTTTGAGATGGTGACCAAAGAGGTGGATGAGGGTAAAGCCGTTGATGTGGTGTATATGGATTTCAGTAAGGTGTTTGATAAAGTTCCCTACGGTAGGCTATTGCACAAAATATGGAGACATGGGATTGAGGGTGATTTAGCGGTTTGGATCAGATATTGGCTAGCTGAAAGAAGACAGAGGGTGGTGGTTGATGCATATTGTTCATCTGCAGTTCAGTTACTAGTGATGTACCACAAGGATTTGTTTTGGGGCCTTGCTGTTTGTCATTTTTGTAAATGACCTAGATGAGGACATTGAAGGATGGGTTAGTAAATTTGTGGATGACACTAAGGTTGGTGGAGTTGTGGATAGCGCTGAAGGATGTTGCAGATTATAGAAGGTCATAGATAATCTGCAGAGTGGGGCTGAGAGGTGGCAAATGATGTTTAATGCAGAAAAGTATGAGGTGATTCACTTTGGAAGGAGCAACAGGAACAAAGAGTACTGGGCTAATGGTAAGGTTCTTGGTAGTGTAGATGAGCAGAGAGATCTTGGTGTCCATGTACATTGATCCCTGAAAGTTGCCATCCAGAATGATAGAGGCTGTTAAGAAGATATATAGTGTGTTAGATTTTATTGGTAGAGGAATTGAGTTTCGGAGCCACGAGGCCATGCTGCAGCTGTACAAAACTCTGGTGCTGCCACACTTGGGGTATTGTGTATATTTGGGAGGTCATGTTGCGGTTGTATAAGACATTGGTTAGGCCATTTTGATAGATGGGCTTCAGATTGGTTCCACAGGTCAGTGCAACATCGAGGACTGAAGGGCTTGTACTGTGTTAAATTACCATTAAAAGCAGAGGAAAAAGAGGGAAAAGAGGGAGAAGAGAGAGGAAAGAAAGAAAAAAGTAGAGGGAGTTTGAATTTCAGAAATTGTCACTGAGACAGGAAAGTCAGCTTAAAAGAATGGAGATGAATGCTGAAGGGAAGCTCAGTGAGGATGAGCAAACCCATGGTAGCGAAAGGCCGGGTGGGGGGGGAGGGGGGGGGGCCGGGTGGGGGGGAGGGGGGTCTCTGTGTAAATACATTCATACATTACCTAAATTTGAGGAGAAGGATGTAGAAGCCTTTTTCATCACATTTGAAAAGGTGGCTAAATAAATGCAGTAGGTAGTGACCCTGTGGATTTTGTTAATCCAAACAAAACATGTAGGTAGAGCTAGTGAGATATTTGCATCACTAGCAGAGGGAGGTATCTGGGGACTATGAGGAGCTGAAGAAAGCCACCTTCAGAGTATATGAGCCTGTGCCAGAAGCTGAGAGACAACGTTTCAGGAATCTAAGGCAGGGGGTACCTGGTCTCCCCTACATTGAGCTTTAAAGGATAAAACAAAGTAACTTTGAATGATGGATAAGGACATTAAAAATAGAGGAAACCTATGATGCTTTTAGAGAGATAATTATTTTGGAGGAGTTCAAAAATGCATTTCCTGAAGTAGTGCGAATCATGTGGAAGAGCAGAGAGTTACAAAGGCACAATCAGACGCTGAAATGGCTGATGAGTATGAGTTGGTTCATAAATCAAAGTCTGGCTTCCAATATCAATTCCAATCTGTAAGGGATAAAAAGTGGGAAAAAGAGAAATCCTCACATGGAAAGGGGAAGGTAGATCTTGGTGAGATTCATACGGGTATCTTACCACAGGGTTAAAAGGAAACCATTAAAGGAGAAAGAGAAATTAAAAAGCTCTGGTGTTTTCACTGCAGTAAAGCAGGCCCCATGAAATCACCGTGTTGGTGGGTTAGGCAAAGCACTGGGAAGCCATAAATAGGAAAACAGGATAAGCCAGTGAGTTTTGTTGGAGTGGGAATGGAAAGCACAGTGGAAACTAGAAAGTTGCACCAGGATATACAAGCCTAACAGAGGTTGGGTAAGGAGGAAGTGTCAGATCTTCTTAAACCATATACCTGCGACGGTAAAGTTTACTCACACAGGCCAGGAGCAGCAGGTGAAGAGGTTAAAATATTATGAACTACAGGATCCTCTCAATCTTTGATGTTGAAAGATGAGGAGATCAGCACCTCTGAAGGACTATTGCCAGGTGAGGTACTAGTAACAGGAATTCACAGTGAGGCAAAAAGTGCTCAATTATGTAGAGTCAGGTTAGAGCAGAGAGTGGAAAAGTCGTTGTAAGAGTACTGGACAAACTCTCAGCTCCAGGAATACAATTTGTCCTTGCTACCAATACACCTGGTTCACAGGTAAGAGTGCTGCCTACTGTGGTTGAAAAGCCAGTGGAAAATCAGGCAACTGAATTATTGCAGGACACACATCCTGGGATGTTTCCTGACTGTGTGGTAGTGAGGTCACAAAGGCACCAGTTGAAACAGGAGAGATCAAAGAGTAAAGAAAAGAAAGTTGAAGTGTTATTAGCAGAGACCCTGTTTGGTTGAGACAAAACAAGGAGCAGATAGATGACAAAGCTGACATCTTGAGCTGAGATAAATTAGCTGAGTTACAGCAGAAAGGTGAAATTTTAAAACAATTGTTGTCACAAAGCTCGTCCCTTTGTTTCCTAAATATTGTTCATTGGCTCAAGGAGACTCTGTCCTTGATTTTTATCAGGGGGACAATAAACCCGGCCGGGCCCCGATCAGTCTGGTTTGGTACAGAGATGAAAAACATTTTAGAACATAGAACATAGAACAGTGCAGCACAGAACAGGCCCTTCAGCCCACGATGTTGTACCGACCATTGATCCTCATGTATGCACCCTCACATTTCTGTGACCATATGCATGTCCAGGAGAATCTTAAATGTCCCCAATGACCCTGCCTCCACAACTGCTGCTGGCAACGCATTCCATGCTCTCTCAACTCTGTGTAAAGAACCTGCCTCTGACATCCCCTCTATACTTTCCTCCAACCAGCTTAAAACTATGACGCCTCGTGTTAGTCATTTCTGCCCTGGGTAATAGTCTCTGGCTATCGACTCTATCTATGCCTCTCATTATCTTGTATACCTCCATTAGGTCTCCTCTGCTTCTCCTTTTTCCAATGAAAAACGTCCGAGCTCAGTCAACCTCTCCTCATAAGATAAGCCCTCCAGTCACCGACACCTCCAACCTTTGTGTCGTCTGCAAACTTGTTGACCCATCCTTCAATCCCCTTATCCAAGTCATTAATAAAAATTACAAACAATAGAGGCCCAAGAACAGAGCCCTGTGGAACTCCACTCACCACTGACTTCCAGGCAGAATATTTTCCTTCTACTACCACTCGCTGTCTTCTGCTGGCCAGCCAATTCTGTATCCAGACAGCTATGTTCCCCTGTGTCCCATTACTCCTGACCTTCTGAATGAGCCAATCATGGGGAACCTTATCAAATGCCTTGCTGAAGTCCACATACACCACATCCACAGCTTGACCCTCATCAACTTTTCTAGTCACATCCTCAAAGAACTCAATAAGATTTGTGAGGCATGACCTGCCCCTCACAAAGCCATGTTGACTGCATTTAATCAAGCCATGCTCTTCCAGATGGTCATAAATCCTATCCCTCAGAACCTTTCTAACACCTTGCAGACAACAGACGTGAGACTTACTGGTCTGTAATTGCCAGGGATTTCCCTATTTCCTTTCTTGAAGAGAGGAATTACATTTGCCTCTCTCCAGTCCTCAGGTACGACTCCAGTGGAGAGCGAGGATAAAAAGATCTTTGCAAGTGGCGAAGCAATCACATTTCTCGTTTCCCAAAGCAGCCGAGGACAAATCTGGTCCGGGCCTGGCGACTTGTCAATCTTAATGTTTGACAAAATTTTCAGCACCTCTGCTTCCTCTATCTCTATCCATTTCAACATGCACACCTGCTCTTCAAAGGTTTCATTCATTACAAAATTCATTTCTTTCATAAAGACAGAAGCAAAAAACTCATTTAGGGCTTCCCTTACCTCCTCAGACTCCACACACAAATTCCCTATGCTATCCCTGATCGGCCCTACTCTTTCTTTGACCATTCTCTTATTCCTCACGTAAGTGTAAAATGCCTTTGTGCTCTCCCTAATGCGTTCTGCCAAGCCTTTCTCATGCCCCCTCCTGGCTCTCCTCAGACCATTTTTAAGCTCCTTCCTCGCCTGCCTGTAATCCTGTAGAGCTGAGCATGACCCTAGCTTCCTCCACCTTATGTAAGCTACCTTCTTCCTTTTGACGAACAGCTCCACCGCTCTCGTCATCCAAGGTTCCTTTATCTTACCTCTTCTTGCCTGTCTCAGAGGGACATATTTATTCATCACTCACAACAACTGTTCCTTAAACAGTCTCCACATGTCTATAGTGCCTTTACCATGGAACAATTGCTCCCAATCCATGCTTCCTAACTCATGTCTAATTGCATCATAGTTTCCTCTTCCCCAATTAAATATCCTCCCATTTTACCTAATCATCTCCTTCTCCATAGCTATGTAGAATGTGAGGCAGCTGTGGTCACTATCACCAAAATGCTCTCCCACCACAAGATCTGATGCCTGCCCCGGCTCGTTTCCGAGCACCAAGTCTAGAATGGCCTCTCCCCTCGTCGGCCTGTTAATGTACTGAGTTAGGAAACCCTCCTGAACACACCTTACAAAAACAGCTCCATTCAAATCTTCTGCTCGAAGGAGGTTCCAATCAATATTGGGAAAGTTAAAGTCGCCCATTACAACAACCCTACTACGTCCACACTTTTCCAAAATCTGCCAGCCTATGCTTTCTTCCATCTCCCTGCTGCTATTGGGGGGCCTGTAGTAAACCCCTAAAGAGGTGACTGCTCCCTTGCTGTTCCTAATTTCCACCCATACTGACTCGGTAGGCAGATCTTCCTCGACAATGGAAGCTTCTGTAGCTGTGATACCCTCTCTGATTAGTAGTGCTACACCCCCTCCTCTTTTTCCCCCCTCCCTCTTCTCTTTAAATGCTCTAATCCCTGGAACATCCAGCAACCATTCCTGCCCCTGAGAAACCCATGTCTCTGTTATGGCCACAACATCAGAGCACCAGGTACTGATCCATGCTCTAAGTTCATCATTTTTATTCCTGATATTCCTTGCGTTAAAACAAACACACTTAAACTGATTCCTTGGTTCCTTCCCAGGAAAATCCTTCCCACTAGCTGGTCTACCTCTTGTTATTACCTCATCTGCATCAACTCTCATTTCCCAGTATACAGCTCAGGTTCCCACCCCCCTGCCACACTAGTTTAAACCCTCTCGAACTACTCAAGCAAACCTTCCACCCAGGACATTGGTCCCCTTCCAGTTCAGATGCAACCTGTCCTTCTTGTACAGGTCCCACCTTCCCCAGAAGGCATCCCAATTATCTACATATCTGAAGCCCTCCCTCCTACACCAGCAGCACAGCCACGTGTTAAGCTGTGCCCGCTCCCTGTTCCTCACCTCGCTATCTCGTGGCACCGGTAGTAAACTAGAGAACACTACTCTGTTCGTCCTGCCCTGCAGCTTCCATCCTAACTCCCTGAAATCACTTTTTATATCTTCGATCTTTTCCTGGCTATATCATTAGTGCCAATATATAACAAGATTTCTGTGTCTTTTAGAACCTTATACACCCGATCGGAGACGTCCCGGACCCTGGCGCCAGGGAGGCAACATACCTTCCGGGAATCCCGATTCTGACCACAAACTCTCCTGTCGATTCCCCTAACTATCGAGTTCCCTACCATGAGTACTTTTCTATTCTGCCCCCTTCCCTTCTTTGCCACAGTGTCAGGCTCAGTGCCAGAGGAACTGACTGCTATGGCTTTCCTCTGGTAGGTCATTCTCCGCCACAGTATCCAAAACGGTATACTTATTGCTGAGGGGAATGTTCACAGGGGATCTCTGCACTGTCTGTCTGTCCCCTTTCCTCCCCCTAACTGTAACCCATCTATCCTTGTCCTGAGCCTTAGGAGTGACCAACTCCCAGTAATTCCTCTCAATTACCCCCTCAGCCTCCCGAATGACCCATTGTTCATCCAGCTCCAGCTCCAATTCCCTAACACGGTTTTCTAGGAGCTGGAGTTGGGTGCACTTCCCACAGATGTAGCCAGCGGAGAGTGTGCCATGTCTCCCACCTGCCACATTCTGCAGGAGGAGCAAGCAACTGCCCTAGCATCCATACCCCACTTATCTGAACACCCACTCAGTACTAAAGTAGAAAGCTTAGTTCAAGTTGCTATAAAATCAATAACAAACTTATATTCAATAAAGGAAGTTTAGAATGAACCTCACCTTATTAACTAGGTTAGAGGAGGAGGGCGGGTGGGAGACACTACAGTAGTAGAGTCTCGGGTTTAGCCGCCTTGCTGATATATATGGTCACAGCTTTCCTTCCCAGCTACCCCTCTGGTCCTTGTCACTTCCCCCGCTGCTCCCACTCCTTCTGTGAAAGGGAAAACACCACTGTCCGCTACTGGTAAGTAATTTTTTAAAAAACCGCCTTACCTTAGCTGCAGTCTTCCGGATTTGTCTTATCTCCGCTGCTGCTCGCACTCATATGTAAACAGATGAGACTTCAGGCCAAAGTGGTCATGTTTTAGAAGGGACCTGTATAAGGAAGGGGGAGTGATCAGCTCTCTAGTTGAGCAGTTTAGTTCAGTCTTGAATTGGTGAGGAGTTCAACAGTGAGCTGTGTGGAAACTCTCTCTTTTTTTGACCTTCAACTTCAACATGTAAACATCTGTTCCATTTATACTGGTTTTTAAAAGGAGTTTGCTTATTGGGACTGTTGGGTATATTTGGAACAGTAAAAAATGAGGTCTGCAGATGCTGGAGATCACAGCTGCAAATGTGTTGCTGGTCAAAGCACAGCAGGTTAGGCAGCATCTCAGGAATAGAGAATTCGACGTTTCGAGCATAAGCCCTTCATCAGGAATAAGAGAGAGAGAGCCAAGCAGGCTGAGATAAAAGGTAGGGAGGAGGGACTAGGGGGAGGGGCGATGGAGGTGGGATAGGTGGAAGGAGGTCAAGGTGAGGGTGATAGGCCGGAGTGGGGTGGGGGCGGAGAGGTCAGGAAGAGGATTGCAGGTTAGGAGGGCGGTGCTGAGTTGAGGGAACCGACTGAGACAAGGTGGGGGGAGGGGAAATGAGGAAGCTGGAGAAATCTGAATTCCCCCCAGATTCCCCCCAGACGTGATCGACGATGCCCTCCACCGCATCTCCTCCACTTCCCGCTCCTCCGCCCTTGAGCCCCGCTCCTCCAACCGCCACCAAGACAGAACCCCACTGGTTCTCACCTACCACCCCACCAACCTGCGCATACAACGTATTATCCGCCGCCATTTCCGCCACCTCCAAACGGACCCCACCACCAAGGATATATTTCCCTCCCCTCCCCTATCAGCGTTCCGCAAGGACCACTCCCTTCGTGACTCCCTTGTCAGATCCACACCCCCCACCAACCCAACCTCCACCCCCGGCACCTTCCCCTGCAACCGCAGGAAATGTAAAACTTGCGCCCACACCTCCACACTCACTTCCCTCCAAGGCCCCAAGGGATCCTTCCATATCCGCCACAAGTTCACCTGTACCTCCACACACATCATCTATTGCATCCGCTGCACCCGATGTGGCCTCCTCTATATTGGTGAGACAGGCCGCTTACTTGCGGAACGCTTCAGAGAACACCTCTGGGCCGCCCGAACCAACCAACCCAATCACCCCGTGGCTCAACACTTTAACTCCCCCTCCCACTCCACCGAGGACATGCAGGTCCTTGGACTCCTCCACCGGCAGAACACAACTACACGACGGCTGGAGGAGGAGCGCCTCATCTTCCGCCTGGGAACCCTCCAACCACAAGGTATGAATTCAGATTTCTCCAGCTTCCTCATTTCCCCTCCCCCCACCTTGTCTCAGTCGGTTCCCTCAACTCAGCACCGCCCTCCTAACCTGCAATCCTCTTCCTGACCTCTCCGCCCCCACCCCACTCCGGCCTATCACCCTCACCTTGACCTCCTTCCACCTATCCCACCTCCATCGCCCCTCCCCCTAGTCCCTCCTCCCTACCTTTTATCTCAGCCTGCTTGGCTCTCTCTCTCTTATTCCTGATGAAGGGCTTATGCTCGAAACGTCGAATTCTTTATTCCTGAGATGCTGCCTAACCTGCTGTGCTTTGACCAGCAACACATTTGCAGCTATATTTGGAACAGCATAATTCATTCTAGTTTGGAGAGACTGAGTTCTGTAGGGGTTCTTTATTCTGTTGTTTGTGTTTCATTGTGTAATTTTGTGAATAAATTTTTGTCTGTTTTAAAATCTAGTAGTCAGCCTAGCTAGGGTAATTTTCACTGTACACTTACAAAGGCAAATTGCAAAGTTATGGTATGGGCTGTCAGCTTAAGAATGTTTTGAGTGATCTGACTTAGTCCATAAAAGTGGATCAAAAGGCATATATGGAAAAAGAATCTGACTATATCCTTGAATGCTACTATCTTAAAGCTGATGTCTTAATGAGGAAATGGAGACTATCACATATTTAGGCAGATAAGAAATAGGCCAAAGTTCATCAAATCGTATTGCCAGTGGGTTATAGAACAAAGGTTTTGTGAGTGGTGCATGAACCTCTTTTAGAGGTGAGAAAAACAAGCTAAAATACAAAAGTGTTTTTTTGTTGGCCTTGACAGCACAAGGATGTAGTTGAATTTTGCCAGACATTTCATACATGTCACAGCTAAAAGAATTATAGAGGAGTTACTCAAATTTTTCACTACATATGGACTACCAACAGAAATACAATCAGATCAAGAATCAAACTTCACATTCAAATTATTCAAGGAAGTTATGGACAGCTAAGGAATAAAACAATTCAAATATACTGCATACCATCCATAGCTGCAGGGTCTGCTGGAAAGGTGGCATCAGAGATAAAGACCATGTTGAGGGCTTATAGTCAAGACTATCCTGATAATTGGGATAAGGGGATTCTGTTTGTACTTTTTGCAATTCAGAGATACACCAAATGAATCCATCAAATTCAGTCCACTTGAATTAGTTTTTGAGCATTAAGTGAGAGGACCACTAAAATTGATTAAGGTAAAATTAGTAAGTCATAATTTAGAGACCACATATTTGGACTACTTGTCAAATTTTCAAGATCAATTAAATAGAGTAGGGGAGTTAGCTAGACAGCATTTAAAAAGTATCACAGCGTACAATGAAACAGGAAGCAGATAAGAAATCAAAAATTTGCAATTTTGCTATTGGAGCTATTGGTGTAACTTCCAGCGATAGGTGAACCTTTAAAAGCAAGGTTTAGTGGGCCTTATCAAGTCGAAAGGAAATTGAGTAGGTGAACTATTTGATAAGGACTCCAGACAGAAAGAAACCTCACAGAGTGTGTCATGTGAATATGCTCAAAAGGTATTTTGACAAGGAAGGAAAACTAAAAGAGACTATGTTATTGGTTACAACGCAGAGTGAAGAACCAAGTTCAGAGGATTCTGAATTGGACGTTCCTCAAATTAAATTGGACAATGAAGAAGGTGTCAAAAATTGGGATAGATTATTGAATTACCTTCCAGAGGAAAATCAAAATAACCTGAAAGAGTTATTATTATCATATGGGGAGATATGTGTGAATGAGCTGGGATATATGGTCCTAATTATGCATGATGTAGATATAGAGGATGCTGTTCCATTTAAGCAACAGTCTGAAAGGCAAAACCCTCTAAGGTTGGCACAGATACAAAAGGAGATTGAACACATGCTCCAAGATGGCATAATTGAAGTGAGTTACAGTGACTCGAGCTCATCCATAGTAATGTTGCCAAAACCAGATGGTATCAATGGTTATGTGTGGACTATTGCAAAGTCAATGCAGTTACAAAGATTGATGCAAAGTCAATGCAGTTACAAAGATTGATGCATATCCAAATCCACATTTGCAAGACTGTGTTGAAAATATGGAACAAGCAACTTACTCAGAGTTGGACTTGCTCAGAGGCTACTGGCAGGTACCTCCGTCCAAAAGAATGAAGACAATTTTGGCTTTCAAATGTATCAGTTTAAAGTCATGCTGTTTGATATGAAAACTGTGCCAGCCACATTTCAGACATTAACCAATAAGGTCATTTCTGGATTGCCCAGTGGTGTTGTATACATTGATGACCTGGTGATTTTTGGTCACACATGGAAGGAACATTTGCAACTTTATCAGAATTGTTCGATTGACTTCGGGAGGCTGGCTTGGTGATAAATCTGGCTAAAAGTGAATTTGCCAAAGCCCAAGTCACCTTCCTGGACCATGTTATTGGACATAGACAAATGGCCCCATGGGATACAAAATCAAAGGGAATTGGGGCGGTACCCTTACCATCGACAAAAAGAGCAATACTACGGTTCCTGGGGTTGAATGCATTTTATCGAAAATTAGTTCCAACTTTTAGCAGGGTGGCTGCTCCACTCACTGAATTACTAAAGAAAGGCCAGAGGTTTCAGTGGACAGTGGACTGTCAGAAGGTATTTAACAACCTGAAAGCTGTGTTAACCATTGCCTCAGTGGAGGGACTAGATTGGGTTAGGATATCTTGTCGGCATGGACAGGTTGGACCGAATGGTCTGTTTCTGTGCTGTACATCTCCATGACTCTATGACTCTATGACCTAATTACGCAAAATCATTCAAGGTGGCTATCGACACAAGTGATGTGGGTGTTGGTGCTGTGCTCTTACAGGAAGATGACAAGAAGATAGAAAGGCCTATCGAGTATTTCTCCAGGAAATTGAACATTCATCAGCAGAAATATTCAACAGGTGAGAAGGAGACTTGGAGCTTGGGGTTGCTATTACAACATTTCAATGTTTATGTTACCAGTAATATATCTGAGACAATCGTATACACTGATCATAGTCCATTGACGTTTGTGGAGAAATATAAGGACAAAAATTCCAGACCATTTAGATGGAGCTTGCTGTTACAGCCATTCAATTTGAAGATTGTGCATTTGGCAGGACAAGAAACCATGATTGCCAACGAATTGTGGAGACTTGAATGAGAAACAGAAGTGAAGATTAGATGACTTACAGTGTGGAAACAGGCCCTTCGGCCCAACTAGTCCACACCGACCCGCTGAAGCGCAACCCACCCAAACCCATTCTCCTACATTTATCCCTTCACCTAACACTAGGGGCAATTTAGCATGGCCAATTCACCTGACCTGTGCATCTTCGGATTGTGGGAGGAAACCGGAGCAAACCCACACAGACATGGGGAGAATGTGCAAACTCCACACAGTCAATCGCCTGAGCGGGAATTGAACCCGGGTCTCTGGCACTGTGAGGCAGCAGTGCTAACCACTGTGCCACCCCAAAAAACTTCGAGCCAGCCAGGAGTCGAACCTGGAGTCTTCTGATCCATAGTCAGATGCATTATCCATCGCGCCACTGGTTCAGTGACTGGAGTAAAACAGACTGAAACAGAATGTAGTAGTCGGGTTTGAATGATTATTATCAATGCGATGTATATGGGTGTTGGAATGTACTAACAAATTTAAGCTTAAGGGGTTTTAAAATGAAGCCATCTTTGGATATTGATGGTTCATTTTTTAAAGGGGGATGGTGCGATGATGCTGCTCCTTTAACAAGGTCTTGTTGTCCTTGGTATTTTTTTCAAAAGTGTTTTACGACACAGATTCCAAAATGTCTGGCTTGATCTACTTGAAGAAGCTTTTAAGTTTAAAAAAACACTTGAACAATGAAAGGGGATTGCCCAGTTCTCCCAGCTCAGCTTCTCTCTGGTTTGGTTTGGTTTGGGTTGGGTTTTAGCCATCTGGCTGGTCAGAGCAGGCAGGCAGTTTTGAGGCTGCTGGTCAAAGGAACAGCTCCATGGAAGAAGGTGTCCGTGCTGAATCTCCCCGACATCTCTCCTGGAAGACAATGGGTTTGATTTTACCTTTGGTGCCAAGGGGTGTTTGTGGGGATTGTTGCAAGTAGTTGGAAAAGCAACATTAAATTGGGAGAATCTGTTGGGTTTTTGGATAGGTGAAGTTATTCTGTATTCTGTTCTCTTTTGTTTGTGTTTTAGTAATCTTGCAAATAAATTCTGTTTTATTTAAAACTAAGTAGTTGGGCCATCTGCATCCCTTCTGGAATATCCATGTTACATCTGCTTAAAACAACTAACAAGGGGATCTAAGATGGCGGCAATCTGAGACGATCACACTGCAGAGCTTCGCATTGCAGTAGGATCAGGATGGTCCTTTAACCCACCCAACCCAGGTCATCAGGATTTCTTGGAGTGTTGGAAAGATTGTGGAGCCCCAAGAAACATTTAAAAATTGACTTACCTGTATTTTCAGCTGTCCAGAAATGCCTAAACAGGGAGGAGGAGCATCTGAAGCTGGGCCTGCAGCTCAGCCTGCAGCAGCCTCGGAGCCGATGACTCTCCAGGACCTGGTGAACCAGCTCTTGAAATCTCATGAGATGTTGGGGAAACAGATTGAAGAGAAGCTGGCTCCAGTCTCTCTCATGCTGCAGAAGCATGAGCAGCAGCTGGGAGACTAGATTAGATTAGATTAGATTACTTACAGTGTGGAAACAGGCCCTTCAGCCCAACAAGTCCACACTGACCCGCCGAAGCACACCCATCCAGACCCATTCCCCTACATTTACCCCTTCACCTAACACTACGGGCAATTTAGCCTGGAGAAGAGGATGGATGAGGTGGAGCACAGGGTCACAGTGGTGGAAGCTGATGCCAGTTCATTCAAGGACAAGATCCAAGCCCCGAAGACGTTATTTCGTAATTTGCACGACCAAGTGAACAATCTTGAAAACAGGGGCAGGAGAAAAACATTCGGATCATTGGTCTGCCTGAAGGTAAGGAGGTGTTGTGGTTCTGTTCGCTGAGCTGGGAATTTGTGTTGCAGACGTTTCGTCCCCTGTCTAGGTGACATCCTCAGTGCTTGGGAGCCTCCTGTGAAGCGCTTCTGTGATCTTCCTTCCAGCATTTATAGTGGTTTGTATCTGCCGCTTCCGGTTGTCAGTTCCAGCTGTCCGCTGCAGTGGCTGGTATATTGGGTCTAGGTCGATGTGCTTATTAATTGAATCTGTGGATGAGTTAGGAAGGTGGTATGGAAGGTGAGTGGTGTGCAGAATTTGTTGAAGATTGGTTTCCGAAATTCCTTGACTTGGAGACTGGCATGAGAGGATTGAAGATAGAGAGGGCTCACCGGGTTGCAGCACAGAGGTCGGGTCTGGTTCAACGCCCTTGTCCTTTCCTGGTGCGGTTCCATCATTACCGGGATAAGGAGAGAGTCCTGGAGGCTTCCAGACTCCAGGGGAAGGATCCGAAGGCTTTAATTTATGAGGGGTCTAAGATCATGTTTTTCAGGACTTTTCAGCAGCAGTGATCCAGAAACGAAAATCGTATGATGGTGTCAAGAGAAGGCTGAAGGAGCTTGGGATTCAGTACTCGCTGAGATATCCGGCAGTGCTTCGGATCACCTTAGATGGATCCATGCATCTCTTTGACACATCGGAGAAGACAAGAGACTTTGTGGACAAACTAACCTAATTTAAACAGTTGTAGTATGTGTAAATACTGTTGCTTGGGTATGCGTTTATCATTCTGTAAAAGAAATGGAGGAAATCCGGTTGGAGCTTTGTTTTTCCCATTTTTTTCCTCGATTGATAATAATTTGGTTCAAACTATGTCTGGCGGTGGTTAAGATGTACATTTTAAATTTCTAAGTTAGGACATGCCAAAGGATGGGTGGGGTATTTAATCCCCCTTTTTTTTAATAAAAGAATTTTTTTTATTCATGTTGATATTCTAAGGGGTGTTTATTCTTTTCAGCTTGTGGTTGCGATGTGGCTCTAGCTGGGAGAAGTGATGGTGGTTGAGATGGTTAGATGCCTATTTATGGGCAGTTTGGGACGGGTAGTTGCTCCAGCCGGGCGGGGGGGTGAGTTCCCCTACTCAGCGCTATTGGCACTTTATATGTTGGCTTGTTTTCTGGTTTTTGTTGTTTTTTTATTTGTAATAATTTTGTATGTTTGTTAAATGTAGTGGTTTTAGTTTATGTAGTTTTTATATTTGGTGGACCATGCGACACTAAGGCTCAGTAATTTGTGGTTCAGATTCCTCCTCTCTGGAATTTAAATGTAATTGCAGAAGATTATGGCTAATGATTTCATTAAATGGTGTACCTGAAATATCAAGGGAAGTCACTCACCAATTAAGAGGAAGAAGGTACACTTGAGTCTTAGAATGGAGAAGGTGGATATTGTTTTGTTACAGGAGACACATTTGGATGGCAAGGAGCATCTGAAATTATAGCAGAATGGCTTTGACCGAGTTTATTTTTCATCATTTAATACCAGAAGTAGGAGAGTGGTTATATTGGTTAGGAAAAATCTCTCATTTAAATTGTTGGAATGTGTTAAAGACATATACACAGTGGGCGGCACGGTGGCACAGTGGTTAGCACTGCTGCCTCACAGCGCCTGTAGACCCGGGTTCAATTCCCGACTCAGGCGACTGACTGTGTGGAGTTTGCACGTTCTCCCCGTGTCTGCGTGGGTTTCCTCCGGGTGCTCCGGTTTCCTCCCACAGTCACAAAGATGTGCGGGTCAGGTGAATTGGCCAAGCTAAATTGCCCGTAGTGTTAGGTAAGGGGTAAAATGTAGGGGTATGGGTGGGTTGCGCTTCGGCGGGTCGGTGTGGACTTGTTGGGCCGAAGGGCCTGTTTCCACACTGTAAGTCTAATCTAATCTAAATATACGGGAGGTTTGTCATTCTCAAAGCTTTGATAAATGGGGAAGAATATGGTGTTTTAAATGTTTATTGTCCCCCAACTCATCCTCTTAAATTGTTGGTACGTGCTTTTCCTAAACTGATAAGTCTCAAATCTTGGCACATAGGGGGAGACTTTAACTGCCTCATGGACCCCACAGTAGACAGGTTGCCTAAAGGTCCCTCGATACCCTCTGCACAAACTAAACAGTTATTGAGTTTGTGTGGGGAATTAGGGTTGGTGGACATCTGGAAGTGTCTCCACCCTACAGGTAGGGATCTCATGTTTTTCTCCAATCCACATAGATGTCACACGAGGATTGATTTTTTTTTTCTGACCCCTGCGGTAACCCTGGATCTGGTGGCATCCTGTATGATTGGTAATATTGCCATCTCTGACCATGCTCCAGTGTTCCTCATGGTTAAAATTAAGGATGTTACAGTGGATTCAAGGTACTGGAGAATGGACCCTTTATTCTCATGGACAGCAAGTTTGTGGAGTATTTCTCTCGGGAATTTCGGGCATTCCTAGACATCAATATAGGCTCAGTTGATAGTTCATCTGTTCTCTGGGAAACTGCCAAAGCTTATGCCAGGGGATTAGTTATTTCATATTCCACCAGTAGGAAGCGGCAGAAGGGTGAGCAGCTACGTCACCTTGAAGCACGGTTGAAGGCAGCCGGGAAGGCCTATTTTGACAGACCCTCATTGGTCAAACGACAGAGGATTACGGCACTGCGGTCTGCACTAAATTCCGTGCTCACGCAGATGGCAAAGAAGAAGCTGGTTTTTGCAAAGCAAAGGTTATATGAACATAGCGACAAGCCAGGCAAACACTTAGCATACCTTGCCAGAAAGACAAGTGCCCCACAAACCATGACAGCGATTAGGAAAGGGTCTGGGAACTTAACATGTGATTCTGAAAAGATGGCGTTCCAGAGATTCTACTCGAAGTTATATCAGTCTGAGAATTGTGAGGAGGGGCAGGCCAAAATGGAATGCTTTTTTAGAGATCTGAAGCTCCCGGGTGTGACTCCCGAACAACAGTCCTTTCTCAATGCTCCATTATCAGAGCAAGAAGTGCAGGAAACTGTGAGGCAGCTTCAGAGTGGAAAGGCGCCCGGTCCTGATGGACTTCCCAGTGAATTTTATAAGGGATTTATAAGTATACTGTCAGGCCCAATGCTGAATATGTTTAATGATTCATACAGTCATTATTGTCACCCACCATCTCTGAGAGAGGCCAATATTTCACTTATGCTTAAAAAAGGGAAAGATCCAGAAGACTGTGCTTCATACAGGCCCATCTCGCTCTTAAATGTGGACTTTAAGATCCTCTCTAAGGTCTCGCGTTAAGGCTGGAGACTATGTTACCCTCTATTATTAAAGAGAATCAGACGGGCTTCATAAAGGGTCGCAGATCCTCCAATAACGTTAGGAGGCTGCTTAACGTAATTCAAGCATGCCAACAGCAGTCAATACAGGGATTGGTGATTTCTTTAGATGCAGAGAAGGCATTTGACCGAGTTGAGTGGCCGTACCTTTTCTATACTCGAGACCGGTTTGGTCTGGGCGAAGTTTTCATAAGATGGGTAAAGGTTCTCTACAGTGTACCTCTTGCTGCGGTCATTACCAATGGGGTACGATCAAGCAATTTTAATATTTCTAGGGGCAGCCGGCAGGGCTGTCCCCTTTCATCATTACTTTTTACGTTGGTGATTGAACCTTGTTGTGGTTCTGTTCGCCAAGCTAGGAGTTTTTGTTGCAAATGTTTCGTCTCCTTTTTAGGTGACATCTTCAGGGCTTGGGAGCCTCCTGTGAAGCGCTTCTGTGCTGATTCCTCCGGCATTTATAATGGTTTGAATCTGCTGCTTCCAGTTGTCAGTAGCTGTCCGCTGCAGTGGCCGGTATATAGGGTCTAGGTCGATGTGTCTGTTGATAGAATTTGTGGATGAGTGCCATGCCTCTAGGAATTCCCTGGCTGTTCTCTGTTTGGCCTGCCCTATAACAGTGGTGTTGTCCCAGTCGCCTGATACTGATGCATTCACGTGTTTGGCACTTTTTCAGAGTATAAGATTGGTTCCCTTGTTCAAGAAGGGGAGTAGGGATAACCCTAGTAACTATAGGCCGGTGATTCTTACCTCTGTTGTGGGCAAAGTCTTAGAGAGAATTGTAAGGGATAGGATTTATGACCATCTGGATAGGAATAATGTAATCAAGATTAGTCAGCATGGTTTTGTAAAGGGCAGGTCATGCCTCACAAACCTTATTGGTGGACGAGGGTAAAGCAGTAGATGTGGCGTATATGGATTTTAGTAAGGCATTTGATAAGGTTCCCCATGGTAGGCTACTGCAAAAAATACGGAGGTATGGCATTGAGGGTGCGTTAGAGGTTTGGATTAGGAATTGGCTGGCTGGAAGAAGACAGAGTGTAGTAGTTGATGGTAAAGGTTCATCTTGGAGTGCAGTTACCAGCGGTGTTCTGCAAAGATCAGTTTTGGGACCATTGCAGTTTGTCATTTTTATAAATGACCTGGAGGAGGGGCTAGAAGGTTGGGTGAGCAAGTTTACAGATGATATGAAAGTCAGTGGAGTTGTTGACAGTGAGGAAGGATGTGGCAGATTACAGCGGGATATAGATAAGCTGCAGAGCTGGGCAGAAAGGTGGCAAATGGAGTTCAATGTAGGTAAGTGTGAAGTGATTCACTTTGGTAAGAGTAATAAGAAGATGGATTACTGGGCTAATGGTAGGCTACTTGGTAGTGTGGATGAGCAGAAGGATCTTGGTGTCCATGTACACAGATCTCTGAAAGTTGCCACCCAGGTAAATAGTGCTGTGAAGAAGGCATATGGCGTACTGGGCTTTATTGGTAGAGGAATTGTGTTCCGGAGCCCTGAGGTCATGTTGCAGTTGCATAAGACTCTGGTGCGGCCGCATCTGGAATATTGTGTGCAGTTTTGGTCACCATACTATAGGAAGGATGTGGAGGTACTGGAACGGGTGCAAAGGAGGTTTACCAGGATGTTGCCTGGCATGGTAGGAAGATCGTATGAGGAAAGGCTGAGGCACTTGGGGCTGTTCTCATTGGAGAAAAGAAGGTTTAGGGGTGACTTGATAGAGGTGTACAAGATGATTAGGGGTTTAGATAAGGTTGACAATGAGAACCTTTTTCCACGTATGGAGTCAGCTATTACGAGGGGGCATAGCTTTAAATTAAGGGGAGGTAGGTATAGGACAGATGTTAGGGGTAGATTCTTTACTCAGAGAGTCATGAGTTCATGGAATGCCCTGCCAGTAACAGTGGTGGACTTCTCTCTCTTTATGGGCATTTAAACGGGCATTGGATAGGCATATGGAGGATAGTGGGCTAGTGTAGGTTAGGTGGGCTTGAATCGGCGCAACATCGAGGGCCAAAGGGCTGTACTGTGCTGTATTTTTCTATGTTCCAAGATCAGAGGCTATGCCTATGGGTGGTCTTACAAAAGAGTTGGCTCTTGAGAGTGACTATAGATTCCCATTTAGGTGGTCACAGGGGGGTTTTGTGTATTTGGGCATATTCATTACTCCAGTTCTGGATTGGCTGTTCAAAGCCAATTTTACTCAATTATTTGAAAAAATTAAACAAGATCTCCAAAGATGGGAGGCACTTCCAGTCTCATGGTTGGGTCGGATAGCGCTTATTAAGATGAATATTCTCCCTCGTTTGCTATACTCTATACAGATACTCCCCCTGATTTTCAATAAACAAACACTCAGGAGACTGAACAATTGGCTCAGCTCCTTTATCTGGCACCGTAAACGGCCCCTCATTAAATTAGCCAAACTGCAGTTGCCTCCTAGATTGGGGGGGGGGGTGGGGAGTAGACCTTCTGGACATTAAAAAATACCAATTAAACTCGCTTTTGACCTACGTAAGTGATTGGATTTGTGGGGACCCTCTTTCAATATGGCTAGATATCGAAGTCTCCCAGGCAAGGTGTCCCCTTACCAGTTTGCTGTTTTTGGACAAGGTGAGGACAGTTACGGAATATTGCCATAACCCAATAGTCATCAATACTGTTAAAGCATGGAGGGCAATTTGACAGAGGGAAGGTAATATTGGCAAAACATCTTTGTTTACACCTTTACTGGGTATGCCGGGTTTTCAACCGGGTATGATAGATTCAGGATTTAAACATTGGGCAGCTAGGAGTATATCTTGCATGGGTGATTTATTTGAGGGAGATGTAATGATGTCCTTCGATCAGTTAGTGCGGAAGTAGGAGTTACCTAATAGAGACCTCTGTCATTTTTTTCAAGTTAGGGATTTTATTCAAACAAAAAAATCACACTTTTGACTGATCCCTACAAGTCTGACACAGAAAGAGGGGAACTAAGGGCTAAGAGTACACTCTCTGTCAGTACTCTATACCACCAATTGGGGGGTGCCACCTCAGATGTGTCTGATTGACTCTGCAAGATGTGCGAGGGAGAGCTGGGTGTTGAAGTTTCTTCAGAGGCATGGAAGGACACTTGGGAGAATGCAAGGAAGTTATCAATTTGCAATAGGACCCATGCTTTACAGTTGAAGATTCTCCACAGGGTCCACTTAGCCCCAGACCGTTTGTCAAAATTTAAACCAGGGGTATCTTCAGCATGTCCCAAGTGCAAGGTCTGTACGGGTACTCTTACCCATTGTCTTTGGTCTTGTGACAGGCTTCAAACATATTGGAGCGCTGTGGTGGGTGCAATGGAGGGGATTTTAGGTGTAGGGTGGAGAAGGACCCTATTTCGCTCCTTTTGGGCCTACCCATTGTATTTCCTGCAGCCTCGCATAAGGCAAAACTTTTCAATATTCTTACATTCTGTGCAAGGAAGAATATGTTGCTAGGTTGGATATCAGAAAACCCCCCCAGGCCTGTCGGGTTGGCGGAAGATTGTTATGGAGCATATTCCCCTGGATTTTCTCACAAATATAGTACACCACAAAACTGAGAATTTTTACAAGACATGGCAACCCTTTTTGAAATGCCTGGACACAGATTTATCTGCCCCACTAACAAGAGCCTTTATATAGCCGTAATGATTGTGTTTCGTGAGTTCAATATCCAGGGAGGAGGAACTGTGAATGTATGAGTGTTTTTTTTGACTGGGCTGAGTTATTGTATTTATTTGTTTGTTGTTAGGTATTTATTTATTTAGTTAATTAGCTAGTTTAGGTTTTTTAAAAATTTTATATTTCTCTATATATGTTTATACATTCGTACAGGAGGGTGGGTTGGGGAATATTTTTCTTATTATTTGGGTTTATTTTGTACTATTTTTGTATTATTTTGTACTATTTTTGCATTGTTTTGAATTTGTTGTAATATTTAAAAATCTATTTTTTCTTAATAAAAATATATTATAAAAAAAACCTAGCAAAGTTAGGGTCTGGGTACTTTCTTGAAATGTTTTCAGGGTGTCTGGCCTGGTCCATAACATACTGATACTCTGATGCCTGACTCTGTATGAGACAGCACTACAGTCAAGGACTGTTCATGTGTAAATAAAAGGTGACCTGGTGACAGGAAACCAGCCGCTGTAGAATTAGAGTAGAGCATGATCCTGAAGAGACTCGTTCACAACAGTGGTGTTTGAACTGGGGTAAGAATTTTCTTACAGCATGACTTGTTGGGAAATCTTGACTTTTTTTGAAAATTGTGCCCAGTATCTGGAAAGTATCTGGAAAGAATGTGTTTTTTTCCAGACAAATGACATTGTGGCAGACAAAAATCAATGAGTAATTCTCTTGACAACCTGTGGAACTGCAACTTTTTCTGTCATGAGGAGCCTAAATTTCCCTGAGGCACCAGATACTAAAACATTTCAAGAATTTACTGACACACCAAAGGAACATTATGGCACCAAGCCGCCTCTGATTCTGAGATGTGATTGCTTTTACTCGGCAATTCAAGAACCAGGGGAATCATTATTAGATTAGATTAGATTATTTACAGTGTGGAAACAGGCCTTTCGGCCCAACAAGTCCACACCGACCCACCGAAGTGCAACCCACCCATACCCCTACATTTACCCCTTTACCTAACACTACGGGCAATTTAGCATGGCCAATTCACCTGACCCACACATCTTTGGGCTATGGGAGGAAACCGGATCTCCCAGAGGAAACCCACGCAGACACGGGGAGAACGTGCAAATCCATACTGGATTTTTGGCTAGGATAAGATGACTGGCAGAAGCCAGTGAATTTGGGTATTACTTCAAGTTGAATGGGATTCAATATATTAGATCAGCTCCATACCAACCATCATCCAATGGCCTGGCAGAAAGAGTGATCCAAATTTTGGAGTCTATATTCAGGAAACAATGTATGGCCTCGCAATAATAAGCTGTCACAATTCTTGTTTGATTGTAGGACCACGCCACATGCAACTATAGGGATAGCACTGATAGAGTTGCTAATAGGTAGAAGGGTCTGCACCAGGTCAGATCTTCCTGGTCTGGTGGGTTGGGGGAGCAGGAAATGGAATTAGGAACTCCAATGCCAGACGCCAGACTCCGCCAAGTGAGAAGGACAGTTTGATAAAGGGGATGAAGTTTGGTGTAAGAAGCACAGAAATGGCCCTGCATGGGAAACAGGCATGGTAGGACGTTGGGGCCTCCATTTGCCGAGAGGTGCGAGGGAGGAGTGAAGGAATTCTGGGAAGTTTTAAGTGGGTGATGTTCCAGGGTTTAGAACATTTAGAAAGAACAGGGAGGGTGGAAAAAGAGGAGGGGGCGTAGCATTGCTAATCAGAGAGTGCATCACAGCTACAGAAATGAAGGTTGTTGAGGAAGGTTTGTCTACTGAGTCAGTTTGGATGGAAGGTAGGAACAGCAAGGGAACAGCCACCTCATTGGGGGTTTTCTACAGACCTCCTAACAGCAGTATGGAGATTGAAGATCTCATAGGCGGGCAGATTCTGGAAAAATGCAAAAGTAGCAGGGTTGTTGTTATTGGTGATTTCAACTTTCCCAATATCAACTGGAACCTCCGAAGTGCAGATGGTTTGGATGGATATGTTTTTGTCAGGTGTGTTCAGGAGGGTTTCCTTACTCAGTATGTAGACAGGTCGATGAGGGGAGATTCTGGATCAGTGGTGCTGGAAGAGCACAGCAGTTCAGGCAGCATCCAAAGTGCAGCGAAATTGACGTTTTGGGCAAAAGCCCTTCATGATGAGGGGAGAGGCCACTTTAGATTTGGTGCTCGGCAGTGAGCCAGGACAGGTGTCAGATCTCACGGTGGGAGAACACTTTGGTGACAGTGACCACAACTGCCTCACATTTACCATAGCCATGGAGAGGGAAAGGAGCAGTTACCGAGGGAAGATATTTAATTGGGGAAAAGGAAATTATGACGCTATCAGACAGGAGTTGGGAAATACAGACTGGGAGCAATTGTTCCACAGAAAGGTCACAGCAGACACGTGGAGACTGTTTAAGGAGCAGTTGTTGCGAGTGATGCACAAACTTGTTCCTCTGTGACAGGCAAGAAGGGGTAAGATTAAGGAGCTAGGATGACGAGGAGCTTCTCGTCAAAAGGAAGGAGGCAGCTTACGTAAGATGGAGGAAGCAAGGATCTAACACAGCTTTAGAGGATTACAGGCTTGCTAGAAAGGAGCTCAGAAATGGACTGAGGAGAGCCAGGTGGGGGCATGAAAAAGGCTTGGCAAGAAGGATTAGGGAGAGTCCAAAGGCATTTTACTCATATGTGAGGAATAAGAGAATGATCAGGGAGAAGGTAGGGCCGGTCAGGGATAGTGTAGGGAACTTGTGTGTGGAGTTTGAGTAGATAGGGGAAGCCCTAAATGAGTTTTTTGCTTCGGTTTTCCCCAAGGAAAGGGAACTTGTTGTAAATAAAAACTTAGAGGAGCTGGGATACAGTCTTGACCAAATCAAGATTGATGAAGTTGATGTGCTAGAAATTTTGGAAAACATAAAGATTGATAAGTCCCCAGGGCCAGACCAAATTTATCCCAGGCTGCTCCGGGAAGCGAGAAAGGAGGTTGCTTAGCTGCTGGGGAGGATATTTGCCTCCTCACTCTCCACAGGAGTTGTACCGGAGGATTTGAATGAAGTGAATGTTGTTCCTCTTTTCAAGAAGGGAAATAGGGAAATCCCTGGCAATTACAGACCAATCAGTCTCACGTCTGTGGTCAGCAAGGTTTTGGAAAGAATTCTGAGGGATAGAATTTATGACTATTTGGCAATGCATAACGTGACTAAAGGCAGTCAGCACGGCTTTGTGAGGGGCAGATCATGCCTCACAAATCTTATTGAGTTCTTTGAGGAGGTGACAAGACAGGTCGACGAAGGTCAAGCAGTGGATGTGGTATATATGGACTTCAGCAAGGCATTTGATAGGGTTCCCCATGGTAGGCTCATTCAGAAAGTCAGGATGTATGGGATACAGGGAGATTTAGCTGTCTGGATTCAGAATTGGCTGGCTGACAGAAGGCAGAGAGTGGTTGTAGATGGAAAATATTCTGCCTGGAGGTCAGTGTTGAGTGGGGTCCCGCAAGGCTCTGTTCTTGGGTCTCTGTTCTTTGTAGTTTTTATAAATGACTTGGATGAGGAGGTTGAGGGGTGGGTTAGTAAATTTGCAGATGACACAAAGATTGGAGGTGTCGTAGATAGTACAGAGGGCTACTGCAGGCTGCAGCGTGGCATAGACAGGATGCAGAGCTGGGCTGAGAAATGGCAGATGGAGTTCAACCTGGATAAATGCGAAGTGATGCATTTTGGAAGGTCAAACTCGAATGCTGAATATAGGATTAAAGACAGGATTCTTGGCAGTGTGCAGGAACAGCGGGATCTGTGTGTGCAAGTACATAAATCCCTCAAAGTTGCCACCCAAGTGGCTAGAGTTATTAAGAAAGCATATGGTGTTTTGGCTTTCATTAACAGGGGGATCGAGTTTAAGAGCCACAAGATTTTGCTGCAGCTCTACAAGTCCCTGGTGAGACCACACTTGGAATATTGTTTCCAGTTCTGGTCGCCCTACTATAGGAAAGATACAGAGGCTTTGGAGAGGGTGCAAAGGTTTACCAGGATGCTGCCTGGACTGGAGAGCTTGCCTTATGAAGAGAGATTGACTAAGCTCGGACTTTTCTCTCTGGAGAGAAGGAGGAAGAGAGGAGACCTGATTGAGGTATCCAAGGTAATGAGAAGAATAGATAGAGTCAATAGCCAGAGGCTTTTCCCCAGGGCAGGACTGACTGGTACGAGATGTCATAGTTTGAAGATATTAGGAGGAAGGTATAAAGGAGACATCAGAGGTAGGTTCTTTACGCAGAGAGTTGTGAATGCATGGAATGTGTTGCCAGCTGTGGTGGTGGAAGCGAAGTCATTGGGGACATTTAAGCGACTGCTGGACATGTACATGGACAGCAGTGAGTTGAGGAGTGCGTTGGTTAAGTTACTATATTTTATATTAGTCATATATTTGTGTGGTTGCTTTACCCGAAACACTACTCGGGTAGTGTCTCCCACCCAAACTCCTCCCCTAGCCAAAAAAAAGGACCTGTGCGCCAGATTGGTAAGGTAACAAGATTTTTTTTATTCCTTATTTTTTCAACAGTCTCTTTGGGAATTTAGAATCACGGGAATGGAGGTTAGGGCAGTCGAATGCTCCTCCTGCAGAATGTGGGAGGTAAGGGTCAACACTAGTGTCCCTGCTGACTACATCTGCGGGAAGTGCACCCAACTCCAGCTCCTTGAAAACCGCGTTAGGGAACTGGAGCTGGAGCTGGATGAACTTCAGATCATTCCAGAGGCAGAGGGGATTATTGAGAGGAGTTACAGGGAGGTAGTCACTCCTCAGGTACAAGAAAAAGACAAATGGGTTACAGTCAGGGGATGGAAAGGGAACCGGCAGGCAGTGCAGGGTTTCCCTGTGGCCATTCCCTTCAACAATAAGTATACCGTTTTGGATACTGTTGAGGGGGGCGGGGGGGACATACCAGGGGAAAGCAGTGGGGCACAGGGCTCTGGCACAGAGTCTGTCCCTGCTGCTCAGAAGGGAAGGGGGTGGGGGGGGGGGGGGGGAGTGGGGGGGAAGAGGAGCAAAGCAGTAATTATTGGGACTCCATAATTAGGGGGACAGATAGGAGGTTCTGTGGGGACGAGAGAGACTCACTGTTGGTGTGTTGCCCCCCAGGTGCCAGGGTTCGTGATGTCTCTGATCGTGTTTTCGGGATCCTTAAGGGAAAGGGGGAGCAGCCCCAAGTCGTGGTCCACATCGGCACCAACGACATAGGTAGGAAGAGAGATGGGGATTTAAGGCAGAAATTCAGGGAGCTAGGATGGAAGCTTAGAGCTAGAACGAACAGAGTTGTTGTCTCTAGTTTGTTGCCCGTGCCACGTGCTAGTGAGATGGGGAATAGGGAGAGAGAGGAGCTGAACACGTGGCTACAGGGATGGTGCAGGAGGGAGGGTTTTGGATTCTTGGATAATTGGGGCTCTTTCTGGGGTAGGTGGGACCTCTACAAGCAGGATGGTCTTCATCTGAACCAGAGGGGTACCAATATCCTGGGGGGGTGGGTGGGGGGGAAATTCGCTAAGGCTATTGGGGTGAGTTTAGACTAATCCAGCAGGGGGGGGGGGAATGGGAACCGAGATTGTAGTTCAAGTATAGAAAAGGTTGAGAGTAGGGAGGCCCAAATCAAGTTTTGGGGACGCAAGAAGACAGAGGGTCATGGTTGATGGGAAATGTTCATCCTGGAGTCCAGTTACCAGTGGTGTACCGCAAGAGTTGGTGTTGGGTCCACTATTGTTCATCATTTTTATAAAAGACCTGGATGGGGGCGTAGAAGGGTGGGTTAGTAACAACCCAACCCAGGTGGACAGGGTTGTTAAGAAGGCAGACAGTGTTTTAGCTTTTATTAATAGAGGGATCGAGTTCTGGAACCATGAGGTTATGTTACAGCTGAACAACACTCTGGTGCAGTTGCACTTAGAGTATTGTGTACAGTTCTGGTCACTGCATTATAAGAATGTGGATGCTTTGGAAAGGGTGCAGAGGAGATTTACTAGGATGTTGCCTGGTATGGAGGGAAGGTCTTATGAGGAAAGGCTGAGGGCCTTGAGGCTGTTCTCGTTAGAGAGAAGAAGGTTGAGAGGTGGCTTAACAGAGACATATACGATAATCAGAGGGTTAGATAGGGTGGACAGGAAGAGCCTGCTTCCTAGAATGGTGATGGCGAGCACGGGGGTGGGGGGGTGGGGGGCGGCACAGCTTTAAATTGTGGGGTGATAGATATAGGACAGATGTCAGAGGTAGTTTCTTTACTCAGAGAGTAGTAAGGGTGTGGAATGCTTTGCCTGCAACGATAGTAGATTCGCCAACTTTGAGTGCATTTGAGTCATCATTGAACAAGCATATGGACGTACATGGAATAGTGTAGGTTAGATGGGCTTCAGATTGGTATGACAGGTCGGCACAACATCGAGGGCCGAAGGGCCTGTTCTGTGCTGTACTTTTCCGATGATCTATGTTCTATGTTGCCTGACCTGCTTTCCCAGCACCACACTCTCAACTCTAATCTCTGGCATCAAAAGTCCTCACTTTCACTTATGGTAACACGCGAGGTCAGGACCAGTGATGCATAAAGTTTGGATAGGTGCGGCAGTCCTCAATGATCAGGTGTACCCTAGAACTCTGTGGGAGGCTAGGGAAGTGATTGCTGGGCCCCTTGCTGAAGATATTTGTGTCATCGATAGTCACAGGTGAGGTCCCAGAAAACTGGAGTTTGGCTAACATGGCACCACAATTTAAGAAAGATGGTAAGGACAAGCCGGGGAACTATAGACCAGTGGGTGGTGGGCAAGTTGTTGGAGGGAATCCTGAGGGACAGGATGTACATGTATTTGGAAAGGCAAGGACTGATCAGGGATAGTCAACATGGCTTTGTGCGTGGGAAATCATGTCTCACAAACTTGATTGAGTTTTTTGAAGAAGTAAAGATTGATGAGGGCAGAGCCGTAGATGTGATCTGTTTGGACTTCAGTAAGGTGTTCGACAAGGTTCCCCATGGGAGACTGGTTAGCAAGGTTAGATCTCACGGAATACAGGGAGAACTAGCCATTTGGATACAGAACTAGCTCAAAGGTAAAAAACAGAGGGTGGTGTTGGAGGGTTGTTTTTCAGACTGGAGGCCTGTGACCAGTGGAGTGCCACAAGGATTGGTGCCGGGTCGTCTACTTTTTGTCATTTACATAAATATTTGGATGCGAGCATAAGAGGTACAGTTAGTAAGTTTGCAGATGACTCCAAAATTAGAGGAGTAGTGGACAGCGAAGAGGGTTACCTCAGATTACAACAGGATCTGCACCAGATGGGCCAATGGGCTGAGAAGTGGCAGATGGAGTTTAATTCACATAAATGCGAGGTGCTGCATTTTGGGAAAGCAAATCTTAGCAGGACTTATACACTTAATGGTAAGGTCCAAGGGAATGTTGCTGAACAAAGAGACCTTGGAGTGCAGGTTCATAGCTCCTTGAAAGTGGAGTCGCAGGTAGATAGGATAGTGAAGAAGGTGTTTGGTATGCTTTCTTTTATTGGTCAGAGTATTGAGTACAGGAGTTGGGAGGTCATATTGCGTCTGTACAGGACATTGGTTAGGCCACTGTTGGAATATTGCGTGCAATTCTGATCTCCTTCCTATCAGAAAGATGTTGTGAAACTTGAAAGGGTTCAGAAAATATTTACAAGGATGTTGCCAGGGTTAGAGGATTTGAGCTATAGGGATGGGCTGAACAGGCTGGGGCTGTTTTCCCTGGAGTGTCGGAGGCTGAGGAGTGACCTTATAGAGATTTATAAAATTATGAGGGGCATGGATAGGGTAAATAGACAAAGTCTCTTCCCTGGGATCGGGGAGTCCAGAACTAGAGGGCATAGGTTTAATGGGAGAGGGGAAAGATACAAAACAGATCTAAGGGGCAACTTTTTCACACAGAGAGTGGTACGTGTATGGAATGAGCTGCCAGAGGTTGTGGTGGAGGCTGGTACAATTGCAACATTTAAGAGGCATTTGGATGGGTATATGAATAGGAAGGGTTTGGAGGGATGTGGGCAGGGTGCTGGTAGGTGGGAATAGATTGGGTTGGGATATCTGGTCGGCGTGGACGGGTTGGACCAAAGGGTCTGTTTCCATGCTGTACATCTCTATGACTCTATGACTAAACGACTCTTGGATAGGGACATGGAAGATAGTACAATGAAAGGTATGTAGGATAAGGCCGGCACAACATTAAGGGGTGAGGGACGAGGGGCCTGTACTGTTCTATATTGTATTCGATGTTATTGTAAAAGGTTCCTCAAATGGGTATTAAGAGTGCTGATTTTAGCACTGGCTGAGGTTTTCCTATTACCTGACATATGTGACATGTCCATCAAAATTCAAACATCTCATTTTGCAGTCCAGGCCAATAAAAATATTCATGCACTTTGGCTTGAGTTTTCCATATTCCCAACTGGTGCCTCATGCATGTGCTACCTGCAACACCTCCTTTCTCTAACCCACTGGTCATACAACTTGATGAACTTCTGCCTATTTTTCATCTGCCTGAATATGTAATGGTCTCCACTTCCTCATCAAGCCTTCATTTCTAAGGTAGTAAAATTGTGGGATTTACTCAGATTCGTCTTCTGTGTATGTTTCCTGATACAATTGCTTTATCTTTCCATATTTCTGTTATAATTCAGCTAACACCTCGGAACTAAAAATATCCACATTGTCCTCCACTGGTTCTTTTTTTCTCAGCCATGGTTAGGGAGAGTGACCAATATCTCATTCCCAGGATCGGGGAGTCCAAAACCAGACAGCTTAGGTTTAAGGTGAGAAGGAAAAGATATAAAAGGGACCTAAGAGAAAATGTTTTCACACAGAGGGTGGTACGTGTATGGAATGAGCTGCCAGAGGAAGTGGTGGAGGCTGGTACAATTACAGCATTTAAAAGACATTTCGATAGGTATATGAATAGGAACGGTTTAGAGGGATATGGGCCAAGTGCTGGCAAATGGGATGAGATTAATTTAGGATATCTGGTCAGCATGAACAAGTTGGACTGAAGGGATTGTCTCCATGCTGTATAGCTCCATGACTCAATAAAATCGTTTCTTATAAATGAACTTTGCCCCCCTTACTTTTACTCTTTGATTTTATATCCTGTTTCAACCTGTAGCTTTGTGACCTTGTTACCACACAGCCGGGAAGTATCCTTGGAAAGACTTCCTGATTTTCCACTGGCTTTTCCATTACAGTAGGCATCACTCCCACCTGTGATTCCGTATATCAATGCAAAGTACAAACTGTACTGGGGGAAGAAATTTCTCAATTACTCCTCAAGTCACTTTTCATCTGATCTTATACAATAGAATACCACTCTCTCACCTGGAATTCCACATATTACCACCTTTTCTGGCAATACTCCTGAGTTTTCTATATCTCCTCATCGCTCACTATCAAAGATTGACTTGCTCAAAGTTTAGGAGAAGATTTGCTCCTGTATATCTTAAAATCTTAATTTATTTACCTACTCCTCTTGGTACACATAAGTAAACTTTACCCACAAATAAATTCTTTAAAGAGATCTGGTTAGGGGTTGGTTGATAAATTCTTATTAACCAATCCCTAACCAGGCTGTACATTCTTTTGCAGTTGTTTTGATTCCACCTTAACCAACCCCGCTGGCCTACCCTGTCTCACAACATCCGCTGCCCCAGTGCTTTTTTTTTAAACCACCAACACTGTGACTTTGTACTTTATTCCAGTGAAAGTATCTGGTTTTGTTTTACTCTCCTTCCCCCTTCGTGGGTTTCTTTTTTAATCCTGTGGTAAACTATCTTCGCTATCTTCAATGAGATCTTCTTTCTCCTTACCACCTGAGGATTTCTCTTTTTTCTAATTTCTACTCCTTATAGAATGAAATTGATGTTGGAAACCAAACTTTGATTTATTAATTAACTCATAATCATCTGCCATCTCACTTGCTACTCTTGTAGTTATAACTCTCTACTTTCCCACATTAGTTCTCAATGTTTCGGAAAGTGAATGTTTGAACTTCTCCAAAAGAACTGTCTTCCTAAGAGCGTGTTATGTTGGATCTATTTTCAATGCCTTTATCCACATATATGTTACTTTGTTTGATCCTTTCACATTCTGTGTACTTTTCACCACGTTCCTTTCTTAGATTCCTGAAACACTGCCTGTAGGTTTCTGGCACTAGTTCATATGTACTTAAAATGGCTTTATTCCCCTCATCATACTCCCCAGAGACCCCTCAAATAATTATGTCAACACTTCATTAACTCCACATACCGACTTTGTTTTAATCAACAGTAACCACATGGTCAGTGGGGGGTATTCCATGGCCATTTTACCTGTTTATACACGTTCTCAAATGATATGAAAAAGGCTTCTATGTCGCTCTCATCAAACTTTGGCAATGCTTGGACATATTTAAACTGATCCTCACCAGGTCTTTGGTTATGATAGGTTTCCTCTTTATCACTGTCCTTATCACTACTCCCACCATTTACCTTTACCTCAGCCATTTCAAGTCAACCTTCACTTTTCAGTGCCAACCCATGAAGTTCAAATTCTTTCATTGCTTCCTTTCCTCTCTTTATCCCTTTCTTCTGCTTTTGATCAGAATTTAAGCTGTTTCAGTTCCTTTTCATGTTCAAGCTGTTTTAATTTTTTGCTCTTTGTTCCATTGCAATTATCTCTCTCTCTCTTTTTTGCTTTGCCTTCTTTTGTTCTTTTGCCTCTAATTGAAGCTGCTGCATTTTCAATCACATTTTAGTCATTTCCAATTATTCCAATTGCATTTCTAGCAATTGTAGGTGCTGAGCGATTGCTGCAATGACCTCCCCTTTCCTCATGGACACAGGCAACACTAACTTCAACTTGGTTATCAATTCCAAAAGATTTTGCTATAAATTCTGTTCTTATGGTTTCATTCTCCATAACCACCTGAAGGAGCAGCACTCCGAAAGCTAGTGCTTCCAAATAAACCTGTTGGACTTAACTTGGTATTGTGAGATTTTTAACTTGGTCCACCCCAGCCCAACCCTGGCACCTCCACATCATATATAAACCAACTGAATGCAATGCCTGAAGACAGAACCCCAACACTCACCACTCACTGAGTCCAATAATCCTAACCCTAACCTTGAATTTGAGATTTTTGATCCTGGAGCAGAGCCTTTGGGCGGCACGGTGGCACAGTGGTTAGCACTGCTGCCTGAGACCCGGGTTCAATTCCCGACTCAGGCGACTGACTGTGTGGAGTTTGCACGTTCTCCCCGTGTCTGTGTGGGTTTCCTCTGGGTGCTCCGGTTTCCTCCCACAGTCCAAAGATGTGCGGGTCAGGTGAATTGGCCATGCTAAATTGCCCGTAGCGTTAGGTAAGGGGTAAATGTAGGGGTCTGGGTGGGTTGCGGTTCGGCGGGTCGGTGTGGACTTGTTGGGCCGAAGGGCCTGTTTCCACACTGTAAGTAATCTAATCTAATCTAAGACTCTAATTTGTTACTGATCAGACCAGGCCCTCCCACCACACCACCACCCCCTCCCTTCCTTACCAAAGTATTGTGAGGAGTTAGCCTAGACCCTAACTTTTACATTTGTTTAAAGGCAAGTATAAGGTGTTGTGTTCCAGATGTGATTTGACTGATCCACCATTTAGCTTTTAAAAAAAATACACTTTGTTTTTACATCACAAATACACATCTTAAAATACAAAAAATTGCATAACTTTAACTCTGTTACAAGATAACGTATTTTCTAACCATTAACCATCAACTGTTTCAATATAGGCAGCATCCCATAAACACATCCTTTGACAAAAAATGTAATTAAGTAAAACAGTTATGGTTCTCATGTGGTGCATCTCTCCAGAATAAATAAACAATCTGTCCCTTTTGATTCTGAAGGGGAAGCCTTACTATCTCAGACTTCAATGTAGCAGCAACGAATTCAAGCTTTTAGTTCAGCAGCTAACAGAAAACCTTCATCAAACTGAAAGTAAAACTGAAAGCCTTCCACGGTCTATATGAGCCCTGACCCCCGCACTCAAGATTCTTTTGTCTCATTTAAACAAAATATATCCAGAGTAAACTCAAAAGCTGTATATCAACTGTATGCCTTTCTGAAGGAGACATTTTCACACCATTGTCACATCACCTCTCTGCAAGAGAAACAGATAGAGTACAGATAATGGTGTGTTACAAGGATCGGTGCGGGGTCCACTGCTTTTCGTCATTTACATAAATGATTTGGAGGTGGACATAGGAGGTGTAGTTAGTAAGTTTGCAGAAGAGACCAACATTGGACAGCTAAGAGGGTTACCTCAGATTACAACGGGATCTTGATCAGATGAGCCAATGGGCTGAGGAGTGGCAGACGGTGTTTAATTTAGAACAATGCGAGGTGCTGCATTTTGGGAAAGCAAATCTTAGCAGGACTTATACACTTAATGGTAAGGTCCTAGGGAGTGTTGCTGAACAAAGAGACCTTGGAGTGCAGGTTCATAGCTCCTTGAAAGTGGAGTTGCAGGTAGATAGGATAGTGAAGGAGGCATTGGTATGTTTTTCTTTATTTGTCAGAGTATTGAAAGAAGGAGTTGGGAGGTCATATTGTGGGTGTACAGGATATTGGTTAGGCCACTTTTGGAATATTTTGTGTAATTCATGTTGCCTTGCTATCAGAAGGATGCTGTGAAACTTGAAAGGGTTCAGAAAAGATTTACAAGGATGTTGCCAGGATTTGAGCTATAGGGAGAGGCTGAACAGGCTGGGGCTGAAGTGTTGAAGGCTGAGAGGTGATCTTGCAGAGGTTTATAAATCATGTGGGGCATGGATAAGGTAAATAGACAAGGTCCTTTCCCTGGGATGGGGGAGTCCAGAACTAGAGGGCATAAGTTTAGGGTGAGAGGGGAAAAATTTAAAAGGAACCTAAAGGGCAATTTTTCATGCAGAGAGTGGTGTGTGTATGGAATGAGCTGCAACAGAAACTGGATGAGGCTGGTACAATTGCAACATTTAAGAGGCATTTGGATGGGTATATGAATAGGAAGGGTTTGGAAAGATATGTCCGGGTGCTGGCTGGTGGGACTAGATTGGGTTGGGATATCTGGTCAGCATGGACGGGTTGTACTGAAGGGTCTGTTTCCATGCTGTACATCTCGATGACTCTATGACTCGATGACTCTATGACTCTATGACTCTGTGACTCTATGACTTGATGACTCTATGACTCTATGACTCTATGACTCTGTGACTCTATGACTCTATGACTCTATGACTCGATGACTCTATGACTCTATGACTCGATGACTCGATGACTCGATGACTCGATGACTCTGTGACTCTGTGACTCTATGACTCGATGACTCTATGACTCGATGACTCGATGACTCTATGACTCGATGACTCGATGACTCGATGACTCTATGACTCTATGACTCGATGACTCGAACACTCTGTGACTCTGTGACTCTATGACTCTATGACTCGATGACTCTATGACTCTATGACTCTGTGACTCTATGACTCTGTGACTCTGTGACTCGATGACTCGATGACTCGATGACTCGGTGACTCTGTGACTCGATGACTCGATGACTCTATGACTCTATGACTCGATGACTCTATGACTCGATGACTCTGTGACTCGATGACTCGATGACTCGATGACTCGATGACTCTATGACTCTATGACTCTGTGACTCTGTGACTCTATGACTCTGTGACTCGATGACTCGATGACTCTGTGACTCTGTGACTCTATGACTCGATGACTCGATGACTCTATAGCTCGATGACTCTATGACTCGATGACTCGATGACTCTATGACTCTATAGCTCGATGACTCTGTGACTCTATGACTCTATGACTCTATAGCTCGATGACTCGATGACTCGATGACTCGATGACTCTGTGACTCGATGACTCTGTGACTCTATGACTCTGTGACTCTGTGACTCTGTGACTCTATGACTCTATGACTCTATAGCTCGATGACTCGATGACTCGATGACTCGATGACTCTATGACTCTGTGACTCGATGACTCTATGACTCTATGACTCTGTGACTCTATGACTCTATGACTCTGTGACTCTGTGACTCTGTGACTCTATAGCTCGATGACTCGGTGACTCTGTGACTCTGTGACTCGATGACTCGATGACTCGATGACTCGGTGACTCTGTGACTCTGTGACTCGGTGACCCGGTGACTCGGTGACTCGGTGACTCGGTGACTCGGTGACTCTGTGACTCGATGACTCGGTGACTCGGTGACTCGGTGACTCTGTGACTCGGTGACTCGGTGACTCGGTGACTCGGTGACTCTGTGACTCGGTGACTCGGTGACTCGATGACTCGGTGACTCTGTGACTCGGTGACTCGGTGACTCGGTGACTCGGTGTAATCTGCCACTCACCTTTGTGTAATTTTTCGCCTTTTCCTTAAGTTTCAAACTTTCTGTTTCTTCTTTAATTACTTCAAGATGGTGGACACTCCCTTTAGATTTTCTCTTTACCAGTAGGAATATATGTATTCTGAAATATCCCCTTAAATATCTGCCACTGATCTATTCATCTCTTCCTGAGGTTGTTCAGCCAGTTCCCTTCAGATAGCTCAGCTTCAAGTTCTGAGGAAGGCCAAAATATTAATTCAGATTTCTCTCCACAGATGCTGCCAGACCTGCTGAGTTTTCCAGCAATTTCTGTTTTTGTCTTTAATTTTGTAACATCCGCAGTCCTCTTGTGTTTTTTCCCCTAAGTCCACATAATGGCTGTTTTATGGGATTAAAATATTAGACTTAGACTCAATCGTTTTCCCTTCAAAATTCAATCATATTGTGATCACCGCGGCTTAGGGTGCCTTAACTCTAAGTTAATTAATTTATTTTGTCACATTACACTATATCAGGCTTATGTAACTTATTGGTGTCCCTTTAACACAAGAAGCCAATAATCTCATACACTTTGTCCCACAAAAATAAGCCACATAGTCAGAAGTGAGAACATAGAACATAGAAAAATACAGCGCAGTACAGGCCCTTCGGGACTTGATGTTGCGCCGACCAAAGCCCACCTAACCTACACTAGCCCAATAACCTCCATATGCTTATCCAATGCCCACTTAAATGATCATAAAGAGGGAGAGTCCACCACTGCTACTGGAAGGGCATTCCATGAACTCACAACCCACTGAGTAAAGAATCTACCCCTAACATCTGTCCTATACCTACCACCCCTTAATTTAAAGCTGTGTCCCCTAGTAACAGCTGACTCCTTTAGCGGAAAAAGGTTCTCACTGTCAACCCTATCTAAACCCCTAATCATCTTGTACACCTCTATCAAATCTCCCCTAAACCTTCTTTTCTCCAATGAGAACAGCCCCAAGTGCCTCAGCCTTTCCCCATACGATCTTCCTACCATGCCAGGCAACATCCTGGTAAACCTCCTCTGCACTCGTTCCAATGCCTCCACGTCCTTCCTATAGTATGGCGACCAAAACTGCACACAATACTCCAGATGAAGCCGCACCAGAGTCTTATACAACTGCAACATGACCTCAGGACTCCGGAACTCAATTTCTCTACCAATAGAGCTCAGTACACCATATGCCTTCTTCACAGCACTATTTACCTGGGTGGCAACTTTCAGAGATCTGTGTACATGGACACCAAGATCCCTCTGCTCATCCACACTACCAAGTAGTCTACCATTAGCCCAGTAATCCATCTTCTTGTTACTCCTACCAAAGTGAATGACTTCATACTTAGCTACATTGAACTCCATTTGCCACCTTTCTGCCCAGCTTTGCAACTTATCTATATCCCGCTGTAACCTGCCACATCCTTCTTCACTGTCCACAACTCCACCGACTTTCGTGTCATCCGCAAACTTGCTCACCCAGCTTTCAAGCCCCTCCTCTAGGTCATTTATAAAAATGACAAACAGCAATGGTCCCAAAACAGATCCTTGTGGAACACCGCTAGTAACTGCACTCCAAGATGAACCTATACCATCAACTACTACCCTCTGTCTCTTTCCAGCCAGCCAATTCCTAATCCAAACCTCTAATGCACCCTCAATGCCATACCTCCGTAGTTTTTGCATTAGCCTACCATGGGGTACCTTATCGAACGCCTTGCTAAAATCCATATACACCACATCTACTGCTTTACCCTCGTCCACTTCCTTGGTCACCTTCTCAAAGAATTCAATAAGGTTTGTGCGGCACGACCTGCCCTTCACAAAACCATGCTGACTATCCTTGATTAAAAAATGAGGTCTGCAGATGCTGGAGATCACAGCTGAAAATGTGTTGCTGGTTAAAGCACAGCAGGTTAGGCAGCATCTCAGGAATATTCCTGAGATGCTGCCTAACCTGCTGTGCTTTAACCAGCAACACATTTTCAGCTGACTATCCTTGATCACATTATTCCTATGCAGATGTTCATAAATCCTATCCCTTACAATTCTCTCTAAGACTTTGCCCACAACAGAAGTGAGACTCACTGGCCTATAGTTACTCGGGCTATCCCTACTCCCCTTCTAGAACAAGGGGACCACATTCGCTATCCTCCAGTCTTCTGGCATTATTCCTGTAGACAATGACGACATAAAAATCAAGGCCAATGGCTCCGCTATCTCCTCCCTAGCTTCCCAGAGGATCCTAGGATAAATGCCATCAGGCCCAGGGGACTTATCTATTTTCATCCTTTCCAGTATTCCCCAGACCTCTTCCCTACATACCTCAAGGCCATCCATTCTAATCACTTATGACTCAATATTCACATCAGCAACAGTGTCCTGTTCCTGAGTGGATACTGACGAAAAGTATTGATTTAGTGTCTCTCCAATCTCCTCCGCCTCCACGCACAACTTCCCACTACTATCCTTGACTGGACCAATACCTACCCTAGTCATCCTTTTATTCCTGACATACCTATAGAAAGCCTTTGGGTTTTCCCTCATCCTACCAGCTAAGGACTTTTCATGTCCCCTTCTCGCTGCTCTTAGCTCTCTCTTTAGATCCTTCCTGGCTACCTTATAACTCTCAATCATCCCAACTGAACCTTCACGCCTCATCTTTACATAAGCCGCCCTCTTCCCTTTCACAAGGGATTCCAATTCCTTATTAAACCACGTCTCCCTCACAAGACCCTTTCCTCCCTGCCTGACTGGTACATACTTATCAAGGACACCCATTAGCTGTTCCTTGAACAATTTCCACATATCATTTGTGTTCTTCCCTTGAAGCCTATTTTTCCAATCCACGCATCCTAAGTCATGCCTCACCGCATCATAATTTCCCTGCCCCCAGCTATAACTCTTGCGCTGCAGTGCACACTTATCCCTCTCCATCACTAGAGTAAAAGTCACCGAGTTGTGGTCACTGTCCCCGAAGTGCTCACCTACCTCCAAGTCTAACACCTGGCCTGGTTCATTACCCAGAACCAAATCCAGTATAGCCTCACCTCTTGTTGGCCTGTCTACATATTGTGTCAGGAAACCCTCCTGCACACATTGGACAAACACCGACCCATCTAACGAACTCGAGCTATAGCTTTCCCAGTCAATATCTGGGAAGTTAAAGTCCCCCATGACAACCACCCTGCTACTTTCACTCTTCTCCTGAATCATCCTCGCAATACTTTCCTCTACTTCTCTCGGACTATTAGGAGGCCTGTAGAAATCTCCTAACAGGGTGACCTCACCTTTCCTATTTCTAACCTCAGCCCAAACTACCTCAGACAGCAAGTCTTCCTCCATCGTCCTTTCCACTGCTGTAATACTATCCTTGACAAGCAATGCCACACCTCCCCCTCTTTTACCCCCATCTCTGACCCTGCTAAAACATTTAAACCCTGGAACCTGCAACAGCCATTCCTGTCCCTGTTCTACCCACATCTCTGTAATGGCCACAACATCGAAGTCCCAGGTACCAACCCGCGCTGCAAGTTCACCTACCTTATTTCTTATACTTCTGGCATTGAAGTATACACACTTCAAGCCACCTTCCTGTTTACAGGCACCCTCCTTCGAGATCGATGCCTTGTTCCTAACCTCCCTACACTCAAGGTCCTGTACCCTAAAGCTACAGTCCAGGTTCCCATGCCCCTGCATAGTTAGTTTAAATCCTCCCAAAGAGCACTAGCAAACCTTCCCCCAAGGATACTGGTGCCCCTCAGGTTCAGGTGTAGACCATCCTGTTTATAGAGGTCCCACCTTCCCCAGAAAGAACCCCAGTTGTCCAGAAACCGGAATCCCTCGCTCCTGCACCATCCCTGTAGCCACGCATTTAACTGTTCTCTCTCCCTATTCCTCGACTCTCTATCACGTGGCACGGGTAACAAACCAGAGACAACAACTCTGTTCGTTCTAGCTCTGAGCTTCCAACCTAGCTCCCTGAAAGCCTGCCTGACATCCTCACCCCTCTTCCTACCTATGTTGTTGGTGCCAACGTGGACCACGATCTGGGGCTGCTCTCCCTCCCCCTTAAGGACCCGGAAAACACGATCAGAGACATCACGTACCCTTGCACCTGGGAGGCAACATACCAATCGTGAGTCTCTGTCGCCCCCGCAAAACCGCCTATCTGTGCCCCTCACTATTGAGTCCCCAATAACTATCGCTCTACCCTTCTCCACCCTTCCCTTCTGAGCAACGGGGCCAGGCTCTGTGCCAGAGGCCTGAACCTCTTTGCTTACCCCTGGTAAGAAAGACTTTGCCAGAGACTAAGACAGAGTGAGGAACCTGAAACTTAGGGCAAAGAGCAGAAGTTAACTGGTAAACCTTTTGCTAGTTTAATTATGGAATAAAAATCAGAATTAGACCTGAAACCAATAGCCTTTTAGAAAATTTTTAAAATCAAGTTCAACAAGTAACTGTCTGATGGTGCCAGTTAACTCTCAAACACATGAAATTCCTTGCCTGAATTAGGAAGTTTGGAAGAACAAGTGACTTATCAAGTTCTCCATGTGAGCTGGATTTGCTCAAATGACAGGAGGAGACTTTACTGTAGTGAGACTGGGACACAGCGAGAAACTTAACAGTTGGAGCAAAGTGCGAATTCTGGATGGAGGGGAAAGAGGTGTTTGGGTTAAGGTTTACTGCCAGATGTAAAATCTCCAGGATAGAGTGTGTGCGATAGGAAATAAGGTATAAACCCAGAGGCGTATTGGAAATTAAACCAACACGGGCATTATGTCATGAGTTCAGGAGAAGTAACTAATTGGTGTGAAATCTTACCCTGGGAGTCAGAGAGGCAGCATAATCTGTGGACCTGCCAGTGAGCAGCTCAGATGGAGAGGGTATAAATCTAGCCCCATGCCTGAGGCCTAAACCACTTATCAAAGAAGGTGGAGAGGCAGCAGAGGGTGGAGAGGCAGCAGAAGGTGGAGAGGCAGTAGAGGATGGAGGGGCAGCAGAGGGTGGAGAGGCAGTAGAAGGTGGAGAGGCAGTAGAGGGTGGAGAGGCAGTAGAGGATGGAGAGGCAGCAGAGGGTGGAGAGGCAGTAGAGGGTGGAGAGGCAGCAGAGGGTGGAGAGGCAGTAGAGGGTGGAGAGGCAGTAGAGGGTGGAGAGGCAGTAGAAGGTGGAGAGGCAGTAGAGGGTGGAGAGGCAGTAGAGGGTGGAGAGGCAGTAGAAGGTGGAGAGGCAGCAGAAGGTGGAGAGGCAGTAGAGGGTGGAGCGGCAGTAGAGGGTGGAGCGGCAGCAGAAGGTGGAGAGGCAGTAGAGGGTGGAGAGACAGCAGAAGGTAGAGAGGCAGTAGAGGGTGGAGAGGCAGCAGAAGGTGGAGAGGCAGTAGAGGGTGGAGAGACAGCAGAAGGTAGAGAGGCAGTAGAGGGTGGAGAGGCAGCAGAAGGTGGAGAGGCAGTAGAAGGTGGAGAGGCAGTAGAGGGTGGAGAGGCAGTAGAAGGTGGAGAGGCAGTAGAGGGTGGAGAGGCAGTAGAGGGTGGAGAGGCAGTAGAAGGTGGAGAGGCAGCAGAAGGTGGAGCGGCAGTAGAGGGTGGAGAGGCAGCAGAAGGTGGAGAGGCAGTAGAAGGTGGAGCGGCAGTAGAGGGTGGAGAGGCAGCAGAAGGTGGAGAGGCAGTAGAGGGTGGAGAGGCAGCAGAAGGTGGAGAGGCAGTAGAAGGTGGAGCGGCAGTAGAGGGTGGAGAGGCAGTAGAAGGTGGAGCGGCAGCAGAGGGTGGAGAGGCAGTAGAAGGTGGAGAGGCAGTAGAAGGTGGAGAGGCAGTAGAGGGTGGAGAGGCAGTAGAAGGTGGAGAGGCAGAAGAAGGTGGAGAGGCAGTAGAAGGTGGAGTGGCAGCAGAGGGTGGAGAGGCAGTAGAGGGTGGAGAGGCAGTAGAAGGTGGAGTGGCAGCAGAGGGTGGAGAGGCAGTAGAGGGTGGAGAGGCAGTAGAAGGTGGAGAGGCAGCAGAGGGTGGAGAGGCAGTAGAGGGTGGAGAGGCAGCAGAGGGTGGAGAGGCAGCAGAGGGTGGAGAGGCAGTAGAAGGTGGAGCGGCAGCAGAGGGTGGAGAGGCAGTAGAAGGTGGAGAGGCAGCAGAAGGCCCTGCAAGCAAACAGTTCAAATGTATAAAGAAAATGAGGGGTAACAACATCGAGAAATTAAATTCATTAGTTGGCAAGAAACTGTTGTTAGGGGTTGCCTACAGATTTGCCTCAGAACATGTATTTTTAATTAAGTAGCTGTACTTGGATTTTACTGAGAAAGTTAGGGCCAACATTATAAGGTAATAAAAGTAGCATAAGGAATGTAAAGTTAAAACTTAAAGTAAGGTCCCAGAGACTGTAGCAAGGACTTTGTATTGCAGCATGAGAATGTCTGGGGTGGGAGAAGGCCCCTGGCATAATTGTGCCAATAGATCTCACGCTCTGATGTGCTCCTGCTGTGCTCTGGGGGATGTTATGAACACTTCCAATGTCCACGGTGACTGTTATGGACCAGACTAGACCAAACACCCTCAAAATATAAGAACAAGGTATAACAACCCTATAACAACCCTATAAAGTATAACAACCCTATAAGAACCCTATAACCCTATAACAAGGTATAACAACCCTATAAGAACAAGGTCGTCTCGACCCTAACATTTTCTTATTTTAAAGTGTCAGGCAGTTGTGTTCTGGATGAAATTGAATTGGTCAAACTCCCAGATTTGAAGTAAAACACATTTTATTTATATTTAAAAGACAACATAAGAAAGAAGAAATTGGAATAACTCAACTCCATTGGAAATCTTAATACAATAATAATTTATTTAACTCCTAAACAGCAACTGATCCAACATAGTAACATCCCATAAACACACCCTTGGCAAAGACAAATTCAATAAAATAGATTGTCTCACATGTAATTCTCCAGACCAGGAGGAGAAACATCATGAGAAAACTCTGAGATAGAGAGTATCAGGGACAGATGTACTCCAGCTCCCAAACCCAGCACTCGACCTATATCCCTCCAAACCCTTCCTATTCATATACCCATCCAAATGCCTTTTAAATGTTGCAATTGTACCAGCCTCCACCACTTCCTCTGGCAGCTCATTCCATACACGTACCACCCTCTGGGTAGAAAAGTTGCCCCTTAGGTCTGTTTTATGTCTTTCCCCTCTCACCCTAAACCTATGCCCTCTAGTTCTGGAGTCCCCAACCCCAGGGAAAAGACCTTGACTGTTTACCCTCTCCATGCCCCTCATGATTTTATAAAGCTCTATAGTTGATATGGTGTTTTGGATACCTTGGTGGGGCAGCTTCTCTGGGGATAGCAGTGGGAGTCAGATCAATGGCAACATGGGTGGCTTTGTTACACACGAGGGGAGGAAGAAGAATAGTGCGACTACAACGATAGGAGATTCAATAGAAGGGAGAACAGACAGGCCTTTCTGCAGCAGCGAAAGAGAGTCCAGGATGGTATGTTGCTCCCTGATGTCTGGCTCAGGAATGTGAGTGGCTGCAGGGCATTCTGAAAGGAGAGTACGGTCCTTATAAAAATTAGTTTCAGGATTACTGCCAGTAGCACATAGGAGCAAGAGTCAAAATAACAAGATAAACTAAAAGAGTATGTGGCTGGAGAAATGGTGCAATGGGGAGAGATTCAGATTCCTGGGACAATGGGGAAGATGGAACCTGTACAAATAGGGTTGGTTGGACCTTGGCAGAGCTGTTTGTGAGTAATGTCGGGGAGAGTTTAAAGTATCATGGCAGAGGGATGGAAACTTGGTCTGGAAGAAATGAAAGACAGAAAGGTAAGAAACAAAAGAAGAGTGCAGGAAAAATCACGGGAGACAATAAATTGAGCTCTCGTGTAACATAAAGCTAAGATAAATAATTTTTTTTAAAAATCTAAATGATTTGTCTCAATGTGCAGAGCATTTTCAATGAGGTAGATTAATTAGCAGCATAAATAGATACAAATAGTTATGACATAGTGATTACAACATCATGACTATAGGGTGACCAAGGATAAGAAATGAACATCTGGGGTATTCATTATTTCGAAGGACAGACAAGAAATGAAATGAACTGGAGTAACATGGTTAGTGAGGAAGTGAGGAAGGATATTAAAAATCAGGTTTAAAAATCCTGAGCAGAATCTGTACGAGTGGAGAAAAGAAATACCATGTTGTCTGTAGGTTCCCAAAAAGGTGTGAAGATATAAGGGATTGCATTAAATAAAAAAAACAGAGATGCTTACAGAATGAGTACAACTGTACCATGAGTGTATTAATTTCTGTGTAGATTAGACAAATCAAACAAATATTAGACAAGAACAAGAAGGGATACCCTTAAAGCTGGAACAATTCTGGTTCAAGGGTGATGCTGGCAAGTCATTCCTCAAACACAGGGGCAACTGGAGAAATCAGTAACTCTGTCCCCAACATCTCCACCTCTCTGGAGCAGACTCTGCAACTCCAGGATTGGACTATTCAGCTATTGCAGAATTCTGCACATCCCACTCCAACCTTCTGAAGCTGGAGATTTATTTATCAATCAGAAGAAACTCAGTTTGATATAACGCAACAAGCATTTAGAAAAATTAATTCATCACCACATCACCAGAACCTGACATACTCATCACCATCATAAAGACCATCTCACAGGCCTGTCCTTGATACAAAGCTTCACAGCCTTGAAGGATTGCCTTGACTGCTTCTCTTTCCAACTCCTCTTGAAGTTAGAATCAGTTAATTTTTTTTTACTGTATTGTCTGTTGTGTAGTTCAAAACATACTTTCATTTCCTGGCTTTTCCACATATTCTAAAGCAACTGTTCAAATGCATTTGTTTTCATGGAATCCCTTCAGTGAGGAAGCAAACTATTCAGCCTATCGAGGCCACTCCAACCCTCCAAAGAGCATCCTACCCAGACCCTATCCCTATATTCCCTCTGGCTAATCCAGCTAGCCTGTATTCCTGATGAAGGGCTTATGCTCGAAACGTCGAATTCCCTATTCCTGAGATGCTGCCTAACCTGCTGTGCTTTAACCAGCAACACATTTTCAGCTGTGATCTCCAGCATCTGCAGACCTCATTTTTTACCCTGGACACTATGGCCAATTTAGCAGGGCCAATCCACCTATCTGTACATCTTTGGATCATGGGAGGAAACCGGACCATCTGGAACCAAGGGAGAATGTGCAAAGTCTACACAGAGAGTTGCCTGAGGCTGGAATCGAACCTGGGACCCTGGCACCGGGAGGCTGCTGTGTTGGACAAACATAATGTTTGAAAATGTGTTCTTGGCATTTGGCATAATTGGCAAAGGCATAGCTTTACTATTTAACCATCAGGCCATTGGAGTCAATAGTGTGGGACTTCAGTCACATGACGGGCTAGACTGGGCAAGGACAGTGGCTCCATCCCCTGAAAACCTTCAGTGAGAACTCTGTATAACAATCTTTTGTTTGAAAGCTGCAAATAATCAGTTTTGTTGAACTCTATTGTGTGTGTCCCATCTGACAACCATAGTCTCTTGAATTCACATCCAACAATCCTGATGCTTAATGAAATGTTACTCCCAAACTTTTGTTTTCTTTTGAAGAAAATAACATGATGTTTAGCTCCCAGCCGACTGGATTGTTGGAAATGAATCTTTCTGACAGACTTTATCAGAAACTTTTACAGTATGAGAGCCTTCTCCACTCTGTAATGAATGGAGGCCTAATTTCTGAAATGTTGTCTTGTGACAAAAGTATCTTATCAACGGGATCATCTTCTGTGAATCACTTTTGCCCCTTACAAATAGCCTTGACGTTTTTCTCAAAATAACTTCTCAAAATGGGACACATTCTAACTGGTTTAATATTCTAAGTAGGTGATTCTCAGAGGGAGCATTTGTAATGTGCTCTCAAACTAACTTCCTGAACTCATAATCTACTTCTCTCCAAGTAATCTACATTAGAATTCTTTGCATTATTTTAAGCAGCTGGAATTACTATCTGATATTATTCCAGGGAGAGTTGTTGTAACATCTCGTTTCATAGTTTCCCATCAGAGACTCTCAATCAAGTGTTTTGTTCGTTCAGCAGCTCTCATTGTGAACACAGTCAGATTCTGAACTCACTGAGTGATCCACACACAACAGAATGTCAGTGAGGCTTCCAAAGTTTAATTTCTGTACCTCTGTAAATGTCACTATGTGCTGTGCACTAATCATTAAAACATTAACACACTCAAGAATTCCACCCCCTGAGCCTTGAAATTGAAACTGAATGATTTATTGTCATTGGTATTTTATAGTGAATAATACAGTGAAAAGCTTCAACTGTTGCCACAATCTGGCTCCATTTTGAATAGAGCAAAATAATAAAAGAGAAGTACAGCACAGGAAGAGGCCCTTCAGCCCTCCAAGCCTGTGCCAATCATCATGCCTTAACTAAACTAAAAAAACCCTTCTGCCCTTATTCAGTCTGTATCCCTCTATTCCCTCTGCCTAGTCATGTAACCCCTCCAGGTGCCTCTTACATGTCACCAAAGGGCCTGCGTTCTCCACCTCTTCTAGCAGTCCATTCCAGGCTCCTATTATGCTCCACTTGAAATACTTCCCTCGCCCATCTCTCTTCAAATTTCCCCTCTCACCTTGAACCTGCGTCCCCTTGCATTTGAAACTTCAGCTCTGGGAAAAAGCCTCTGACTATCCGCCCGATCTATATCTCTCACAATTTTGTAGACCTCTTTTAAGCGTCCTCTCAGCTGCCATCTTTCCAGTGAAAACAATCTTAGTCTTTTTAACCTTTCCTCATAGCCAATGCCCTCGAGACCAGGCAACATCCTGGTGAGCCTTCTCTGTACTCTCCCCAAAGGTTATGTCCTTCAGGCTGTGTGGTGACCAAAACTGCACACAATACTCCCAAAGCAGCCTGACAAGGGTTTTATACAGCTGCAACATCGCTTGCTAACTCTTGTACTCCATGTCCTGAATGATGAAGGCAAGCATGCCATATGCCCTCTTTATCACCTTGACAACCTGTATTGCCACATTTAGGGAACCCAGATCTGTCTGTATGTTAATGTTCCTAAGGGTTCTGCCATTTACAGTATAATTCACACCTAAATTTGATTATCCAAAATGCATCACCTCATGGATTAACTCTATCTGCCATTTCTGTGCCCAACTCGCCAATCTATCTATATCCTGTTGGATGCTTTCACAATTGTTGGTGCTATCAGCAATCCATTAATCTTCAAGTCATCTCCAAACTTACTAATCAGACCACCCACATTTTCCTCCAGATCATTTATATATATACACTACAAACAACAGAGGATTTGAGTCTGATCCCTGTGGAACACCAGTCTCCTTTCTGAAAAAAAAACCATCCTTTCACTGTTACCCTCTGTCTTCCATGACCAGGCCAGTTTTGTATCCGTTTTGCCAGCTCACCCCGAATCCCATGTGGTTTTAGTCTTTGTACCAATCTGTCATGTGGGACTTCATCAAATGCTTCACTATAGTCCACATAAACTACATCCACAGCCCTTTCCTCATCAATTATCTTTGTCACCTCATGAAAAAATTCAATCAGGATGGTGAGACATGACCTTCCCTGTACAAAACCATGCTGCCTGTCACTAACTAGTTCATTTTCTTCCAAATGTGCACATATCAAGTCCCTCAGTTTCTTCTCCAAGACCTTCCTCACCACAGATTTCATGCTCACCGCTCTATAATTTCCTTGATTAGCCCTGCTTCCTTTCTTAAACAAGGAAACAGCATTGGCTAATCTCCAGTCCTCTAGAATCTAACCTGTGGTCAAAGAGGATGTGAAGATATCTGCTAATTCCCCAGCTATTTCTTCCCTTGCCTTTCGCATAACCTGGGATGGGTCCCACCTGGCCTGGGGACTTGTCCTTAATACAAGTTATGATACCCAAAACACCCTCCTTCAACATACTGACAATCTTTCGAGTATTCATTTTACACAGAGGGTGGTAGGTGCCTGAAATATGTTGCCAGCAGAGGTGGTAGAGGCAGGCATGATCAATTCATTTAAGATGCATCTGGATAGGTGCATGAGTAGGTGGAGAGCAGAGGGATACAGATGCTCAGGAATTGGGCGTCAGGTTTAGACAGTGGATTTGGATTGGCTCAGGCCTGGAAGGTCAAAGGGCCTGTTCCTGGGCTCTAAATTTTCTTTGTCCTTTGTTTATGTTCAGACACTCACCTCGACCTTAATATCTGTGACATCCTTCTCCTTGCTAAATACTGAAACAAAGAACTCATTGAAGATCTCTTCCACTTCCTGTGACTCCACGGGTAACTTCCCTCCTTTGTCCCTGAGTGGAGCCTACTCCTTCCGTTCCCTCATATAACTGTGGAAAGGGGGTACACGTTCAGCTTCTGACAGAGCATATTACAGCACTGAAGAAAGAACTAGATGACCTCAGGCTCATCCGAGCAAACGAGATCTTTCTGGACAGGACCTTCAGCGAGGTTATTACACCAACCATACCAGAAGAGAGTAGAAGGGAGAAGACGATGAGGAAGGCAGAGATGAGACAAATGCAAGAGACCCCGAGAGAAGTACCTGTCAGGAACAGGTTTAATCTCTTGGAAACTGTAAAGAGAGACGTCACTGCCAGTCTGAGAGGCGGTCAGGTCTGCCAATCAGAAATTGGCGTGGAGGCAGAGCCGAGGAGTCAGACATCACACAGAGCTGTGATAATAGGGGGCTCCATAGTGAGAGGGACTGAACCGGGTTTCTGTGGCAACAGGTGGGATTTGAGGATGGTGTGTTGCCTTCCTGGTGCCAGGATTAAGGACATCGCAGACAGAGTGCAGGAAATCTTCAAGGGCGAAAGTGAAGAGCTAGATGATGTGGTGCATGTCGGCACAAATACTGTCGGGAAGAAGAGGAGGGACATTCTACAGCGGGACTTCGGAGAACTCTGAAGAAGGCTGAAAAGCAGAACATTCAAGGTGGTTATCGCCGGTTTGCTTCCAGTTCCTCGGGCTGGAAAGGACAGGAACAGGGAGATAATGGACTTGAATGTGTAGCTGGGGAACTGGTGCAGGAAGCAAGGATTTAAATTCTTGGATCGCGGGGGTATGTTTTGCGGGAAGGATAAATTATATGAGAGGGACGGTTTGCACCTTAATAGGTTAGGGACCAGCATTCTGGCAGGTAGGTTTGCCACTGCAACACAGCTACGTTTAAACTAAATAGCGGGGGGGGGGAGACAGACTGGAAGTTTAAGAAGGAAGTTAAAGGGAAAGTTAGAACAAGAGAAGTCAAGAAAGACAACGGAATCAATGGAGCAGAAAACTCAAAGAAGGATCATGCTGTAAGGTCAGGTGAAATAGGAATTGATAGGAAGGGTGAGGAGAGTAACAAATTTAAAATATTATGTATAAATGCACGAAGCATTAGAAATGAGCTTGAGGCTCATTTAGAAATTGGCAGTTACAATGTTGTGGAGATAATTGAGACGTGGCTTCAGGTGGACAGGGCTTGGGAAATGAATATTCAAGGCTATACATGCTATCGTAAGAACACACTGACTGGCAGAGGGGGTGGGGTGGCCCTGTTGGTAAGGGATGATATTCAGTCCCTTGCACGGGGGAACCTAGAATTGGGGAATGTAGAGTCAGTTTGGATAGAGCTGAGAAATTCTAAGGGTAGAGAGACTCTAATGGGAGTTATCTACAGGCCCCCAAACAGTAGCCTGGATGTAGTGTGTAAGCTGAATAAGGAGCTGAAATTGGCCTGTTGCAAAGATGTTACTACAGTTGTTATGGGGGATTTCAACATGCAGGTAGACTGGGAGAATCAGGATGTACTGGACCCCAAGAAAGGGAGTTTGTGGAGTGCCTCCGAGATGGATTCTTAGAACAGCTTGTACTGAAGCCTACCAGGGAGAAGGCAATTCTGGATCTGATGTTGTGCAATGAACCGGATTTGATCAGGGACCTCGAAGTAAAGGAGCCATTAGGAGGTAGTGACCACAATACAATAAGCTTTAATCTGCAGTTTGAAAGGGAGAGGGTAGAATCGGAAGTGACAATATTTCAGTTGAATAAGGGGAACTATGGAGCTGTGAGGGAGCCAAAGTTCAATGGTGCAATACCCTAGCAGGGATGGCAGTGGAGGAACAATGGCAGGTATTTCTGGGTATAATGCAGAAGATGCAGGATCAGTTCATTCCAAAAAGGAAGAAAGATCCTAGGAAGAGGCATGGGTGTCCGTGGCTGACGAGGGAAGTTAAGAAACATATACAGTCAAAAGAGAAAAAGTATAACATAGCAAAGATGAGTGGGGAAATCGGAGGACTGGGAAGCTTTTAAAGAACAACACAGGTTTACTAAGAAGGAAATACGCAGAGGAAAAATGAGGTACAAAGGTAAACTGGCCAAAAATATAAAGGAGGATAGTAAAGGCTTTTTTAGGTATGTGAAAGGAAAAAAAATTGTTAAGACTAAAATTGGGCCCTTGAAGACATGGCAGAAGAGTTGAATTGGTACTTTAGATCTGTCTTCACTGGGGAAGACACAAGCAATCTCCCAGATGTAATAGTGGCTTAAGGACCTGAACTGAAGGGAATTTATATTAGGCAGGAAATGGTGTTGGAGAGACTGTTAGGTCTGAAGGTTGATAAGTCCCCGGGGCCTGATGGTCTACATCCCAGGGTACTGAAGGAGGTGGCTCTAGAAATCGTGGATGCGTTGGTGATTATTTTCCAGAGTTCAATAGATTCAGGATCAGTTCCTGCGGATTGGAGGTTGGCTAATGTTGTACCACTTTTTAAGAAAGGAGGGAGAGAGAAAACAGAGAATTATAGACCTGTTAGTCTGACGTCAGTGACGGGAAAGATGCTGGAGTCAATTATAAAGGATGAAATTACGACACATCTGGATAGCAGTAACAGAGTCAGAGTCAGCATGGATTTACGAAGGGGAAATCATGTTTGACTAATCTTCTGGAATTTTTTGAGGATGTAACTCTGAAGATGGACAAGGGAGATTCAGTGGATGTAGTGTACCTGGACTTTCAGAAAGCTTTTGATAAAGTCCTACATAGGAGGTTAGTGAACAAAATTAGGGCGCATGGTATTGGGGGCAAAGTACTAACTTGGATTGAAAATAGGTTGGCTGATAGGAAACAAAGAGTAGTGATAAACGGCTCCCTTTCGGAATGGCAGGCAGTGACCAGTGGGGTACCGCAGGGATCAGTGCTGGGACCGCAGCTTTTTACAATGTACTTTAATGATATAGATGAAGGTATTAAAAGTAATATTAGCAAATTTGCTGATGATACAAAGCTGGGTGGCAGGGTGAAATGTGATGAGGATGTTAGGAGATTATAGGGTGACCTGGACAGGTTAGGTGAGTGGGCAGATGCATGGCAGATGCAGTTTAATGTGGATAAATGTGTGGTTATCCACTTTGGTGGCAAGAACAGAAGGCAGATAACTACCTAAATGGAGTCAGGTTAGATAAAAGGGCAGTACAGAGAGATCTAGGTATTCTTGTACATCAGTCAATGAAAGCAAGCATGCAGGTACAGTAGGCAGTGAAGAAAGCTAATAGCATGCTGGCCTTCATAACAAGAGGAATTGAGTATAGAAGCAAAGAGGTCCTTCTGCAGCTGTACAGGGCCCTGGTGAGACCACACCTGGAGTATTGTGCGCAGTTTTGGTCTCCAAATTTGAGGAAAGACATTCTGGCTATTGAGGGAGTGCAGTGTAGGTTCACGAGGTCCATTCCCAGAATGGCGGGACTATCTTATGCTGAAAGATTGAAGCGACTGGGCTTGTATACCCTTGAGTTTAGAAGGCTGAGAGGGGATCTGATGGAGACGTGTAAGATTATTAAAGGATTGGACACTCTGGAGGCCGGAAGCATGTTTCCACTGATGGGTGAGTCCCGAACCAGAGGACACAGTTTAAAAGTAAGGGGTTGGCCACTTAGAACAGAGTTGAGGAGAAACGTCTTCACCCAGAGAGTGGTGGGTGTGTGGACTGCTCTGTCCCAGAAGGCAGTGGAGGCCCAGTCTCTGGATACTTTCAAGAAAGAGTTCGACAGAGCTCTTAAGGATAGTGGAATCAAGGGTTATGGAGATAAGGCAGGAACAGGATACTGATTGAGGATGATCAGCCATGATCATAGTGAATGGTGGTGCTGGCTCAAAGGGCAGAATGGCCTACTCCTGCACCTATTGTCTGTTGACTATTGCTACCCTCTTTCTTCTAATATATGCATAAAACATCTTGGGATTCTCCTTGAACCTGTTTGCTAAAGACATTTGATGGCACCTTTTAGTCTTCCTTATTCCACATTTAAGTTCCTTCCCAATTTCTCTTTCCTCCTCAAGGGCTTTGTCAGACCTTTCAAATGCTTCCTTGTCCGTTTTTAGTTCCTGAAGCTGGCCATTCCTATCCTTCAGTTTTGCAGGGACATCCATGGCCAACTGGTCATGTAAAGCCTCCCACATGCCCCTCCAGTAACTGCTCCTAATCCACATTCCCCAGCTCCTGTCTAATTTGGATGGAATTGGCCCTGGCCCAATTAAGCATCTGAACCGGAGAGTTACTCTTGTCCTTGTCCATGACTACTTGAAATCTGATGGAGTTATGGTCACGAAGCCCAAAAGCTCTCCTACTGAAACATCAATCAACTGTGCTGGCTCAGTCCCTAATACCAAGTCTAGTTTGGTCTCCTCCTTGGTTGGATTGTCAACATACTGTCTAAAATACATCCAACAACTTGCTCTCCATCCAGGCCCCTGGCTCTAAGACAGTCCCAGTCAATGAGAGGAAAGTTGAAGTCACCCACCACAACTACCCTGCATTTTTCACACCTTTCCAGTATCTGACTGCATATCTGTTCCTCTGTCTCCTGTGGGCTGTTAGGAGGTCTAAAGAAAACTCTCAACATTGTGACTTTATCCTTCCTATTCCTGAGCTCCACCCATAATACCTCACTGCAAGATCCCTCCAGTGTGTCCTCCCTTAACACAGCTGTTATGTGATCCCTCACCAGCAATGCAACTCCAAACCTTTTTTGTTTCCCTTTCTGTCCCATCTAAAACAGTTATATCCTGAAATGTTAAGCTGCCAGTCCTGTCCCTCCTTGAACCATGTCTTCATAATGGCAATAACATCATTATTCCATGCAGTAATCCATGCTCTTAGTTCTTCTTTCATTGAAGTGGATGACCTCAAGTCCCTCTGAGCCCTGGGACTTCCCTCTGCCTGCTCTTACTCTGAGCTATGGATTTCTCAGCCTCACTTTTGTCCCCAGTGTCCGCACTTACTGGCCTGTTGTTCTGGTTCCTCCACTACATCGATGCTGTATCGGTGCCCCCACGTGCTCTCATGAGGAGGTTGAGCAGTTCATCATCTTCACCAACACCTTCCACCCCAACTTCAAATTCATCTGGACCATCACGGACACCTCCCTCCCCTTCCTGGATCAACTAACCATGGACATCTACGACAAGCCCCTGGACTCCCACTCTATGACTCTATGACTACACTTCCTCCCACCCTACCCCCTGTAAAAATGCCATTCCTTATTCCTAATTCCTCCACCTATGCCGCATCTGTTCCCAGAAAGACCAATTCCACACAGAAAATCCCAGATGGCCTCCTTCTTCAAAGACCACTATTTTCTCTCCCACATGATTAATGATGCCCTCAAGCACATCTCCTCCACTTCCTGAATGTCTGCCCTTGAACCCCACCCCTCCCAACAACAAGGACGGAACCCCCCTGGCCCTTACCTTCCACCCTACCAACTTTCATACACATCACATCATCCACCACCACTTCTTCCACCTACGAACAGACCCCAGCACTAGGGATATATTTCCTTCCTGACCACTATCAGCATTTTGGAGAAACCATTCCCTCTGTGATTCCCTTGTCAGATCCACGCTCCCCCCAACCCCACCCCACTCCCACTTCATCTACCTATTGAATTCTCAGGTACCTTCTCCCCAACCAAATCCACCTCCCACTTATCTCTCAACTCCCAGCCCACAAGCCTCATTCCTGATGAAGGGCTTATGAACAAAACGTTGATTCTCCTGCTTCTCGGACGTTGCCTGATTGGCTGCGCTTTTCCAGCACCCCACTCTCGACTCTGATCTCCAGCATCTGCAGTGCTCACTTTCTCCTCCTTTATACACCTGCAGCATAACCTGGCGGCTCTTAAACTCAATCCCTCTGCAAGTGAAAACCAACACCCCGTACGCCTTCTTAACAATCCTATCGACTTGGGTGGCAACGTTTAGGGAGCTACGGATGTCAACCCCAAGATCCCTCTGTTTCTCCACACTGCCAAGAATCCGGCCTTTAACCTGTATTCTGCAAATTTGACCTTCCAAAATGAATTGCTTCACATTTTTCCAGGTTGAACTCTATCTGCCACTTTTCAGCCCAGCTCTGCATCCTGTCAATGTCCCGTTGAAACCCATAACAGCCCTCCACACGATCCACAACTCCACCAACCTTTGTGTCATTGGCAAACTTACTATCCTACCCCTCCGCTTCCTCATCCAAGTCATTTATAAAAATCACAAACAGCAGAGGTCCTAGAACTGATCCCTGCGGAACACCACTGGTCACCGAGCTCCAGGCTGTATACTTTCCATCTACCACCACCCTCTGTCTTTTACGGGGCAGCCAATTCTGTATCCAGACAGACAGGTTTCCCTGTATCCAATGTCTCCTTATTTTCTGAATGAACCTACCATAGGGCACCTGATTAAATACCTCGCTAAAATCCATATCCACTGCTCTACCTTCATCTTGTCACATCCTCAAAAAATTCAATAAGGCTAGTGAGGCATGACCTGCCCCCCACAAAGCCATGCTGACTTCCTCTAATGATACTATTCTTTTCCAAATATTCATAAATCCTATCTTTCAGAATCCTCTCTAATACTTTGCCCACCACTGATGTAAGACTGACTGGTCTAATTCCCAGGGTTATCCTTATTCCCTTTTCCTGAACAAGGGAATAACATTTCCCATCCTCCAATCATCTGGTATTACTCCAGTTGACTGTGAGGATGCAAAGATCTTCGCCTAAGTCACATCAAGCTCTTCCCTCGCTTAGGTATATCCCGTCTGGCCCTGGAGACTTAGCTATCCTCATGTTTTTCAAAGTTTTCAGCACATCCTTCCTCTTAACATCAACCTGTTTGAGTGTATCAGCCTGTTTTACACTGTCCTCACAAACATCAAGGTCCCTCTCACTAGTGAATACTGAAGCAAAGTACTCATTAAGGACTACCCCATCCTCCTCCAACTCCACACACAAGTTCCCTCCACTAACCCTGATCAGTTCTACCCTCACTCTGACCATCCTCTTGTTCCTCACATAAGTGTAGAATGCCTTGGAGTTTTCCTTAATCCTTAAGGCTTTCTCACGCCCCCTTCTAGCTCTCCTAAGTCCTTTCTTCAGTCCCTTCCTGACTACTTTGTAACCCTGCAGAGTCATGTCTGATCCTTGCACCCTCAACCTTAGGTAAGCTTCCTTCTTCCACATCTCTTCTCATTTAAGGTTCCTTCGCCCTGCCGTCCCTCCTTGTCTCAGTGGGATAAACCAATCCAGCACTTACAGCAAGTGCTCCCCAAACAACCGCTACACTTCCTGTCCTGAGAACATCTGTTCCCAATTTATGCTCCAATAGCATTATAATTCCCCCTCCTCCAATGAAATACTTTTGCATACTATCTGCTCCTATCGCTCTCCATGACTTCAGGGAGTTGTGATCACTATCACCGAAATGCTCCCCCACCGAGCGATCTGACACCTGACCTGGTACATTGCCAAGCACCTAATCCAATATGGCCTCCCCTCTAGTCAGCCCATCAATCATGTAACATATTGTCAAATACAAATATAACCAAGAAAAATAAAAATGGGGGATTTAGAATCTCCTCCGTTCAGGGACTGACTCTGAGCTGGCTGGCCCCAGCCAGTGTACTGAGCACAAATAAATAAAGGGGGACTTGGTGACTTGGTGACGGGATACTGCCCTTTGTGAAGTTATTTCATTAGGAAACTGAAGTTTTGTTTTTCATCTTCACTGGCCACATGCTCAGTTACAGAAATCTATCCAGCAGCACCACGCAATGTCGGTGCTCCCTGACAGTTAAGAAAGGTTTGGTAATCGTTTGTTAGGTTTTGTTACTGGCTTTGTCATTCTGAGAATGAAATATAAATAAACTCTGGGGTTAAAGCCAATATTCCAAAGAGAAACAAGAAAAAAACAGGTCTCTTATACATCCAATCAGCTTTCCAGAAACCTCATGTCCATCAATTACTTGCTCCTAAATCTCCTGCCCACCAATCCTCATCCCTCCCTGACTCCCATCAATTTGGTGTAACTGCTACAAACACTCACTGCTGCGGGCAGTAAAATCAGACTCTTGACAAATTTACAAGAAAGAGACAAACTTCAGGCGAGTTTCCATGATACATGACTGGGTAGAGTTATTACACATTCTGAATACATCCAAATACTTAAGAAACCTCAGAGGAAAACAAGTTGACATAAAGCTGACTGACCAGTATATCCAGAGAACTGGATAAAGAAGTTATGAAAAACCCTTTTTAGGCTCCACTTGGAGCACTGTGAGCACATCTGGGTATCATACCTAAGGAAGGATTTATTGGCTTTGGAAGGAGTACAATATAGGTCTACAAGAATGATACCTGGACTTATGAGGTAAAGTTATGAGGACAGATTACATAAATTAGGCCTGCTTTCTGTGGAATTCAGAAGGTTAAGCAGTGATATTCTGGTCTCCCTGCTATTGGAAGGATGTTGTGAAATTTGAAAGGATGCAGAAAAGATTTACAAGGATGTTGCCAGGGTTGGAGGATCTGAGCTACAGGGAGAGGCTGAACAGGCTGGGGCTGTTTTCCCTGGAGTGTCGGAGGCTGAGGGGTGACCTTATAGAGGTTTATAAAATCATGAGGGACATGGATATGGTAAATAATCAAGGTCTTTTCCGTGGGATGGGGGAGTCCAAAACTAGAGGGCATAGGTTTAAGGTGAGAGGAGAAAGATTTAAAAGAGATCTAAGGGGCAACTGTTTCACGCAGAGGGTGGGTACCTGGATGGAATGAGCTGCCAGAGGAAGTGGTGGAGGCTGGTACAATTACAGCATTTAAAAGGCATCTGGATGGGTATATGAATAAGAAGGGTTTGGAGGGATATGGGCCAACTGCTGGCAAATAGGTGTAAATTTATTTAGGATATTTAGTTGGCATGGATGAATTGGGCTGAAGGATTGTAGGTAGGAAGAAAGGTGGGGATCTAAGGCAGAAATTCAGGGAGCTAGGATGGAAGCTTAGAGCCAGAATAAGGAGAGTTGTTATCTCTGGTTTGTTGCCCATGGCATGTGGTAGTGAAGTGAGGAACAGGGAGAGAGTGAAGCTGAACAAATGGCTGCAGGGATGGTGCAGGAGGGAGGGTTTTGGATTCTTGGATAATTGGAGCTCTTTCTGGGGAAGGTGGGACTTCTATAAAAAGGATAGTCTTCACCTGAACCAGAGGGGTCCAATATCCTGCAGATTGGGGTTTAAACTAATGCAGCAGGGGTTGGGAACCTGAATTGTAGTTCCAGTGTAATGGAGGTTGAGGGTAGTGAGGTGTAGGTTAGGTTTACAAGGTCATGAGAGAGCTCCGGCAACCAGGATGTTGCTTTGAAATGTGTGTATTCAATGCCAGCAGCACCTGGAATAAGGTGGGTGAACCTGCAGTATGGGTTGGTACCTGGGATTTTGACGTTGTAGCCATTTCGAAGACATGGCTAGAGGGGGGACAGGAATGATTGTTGCAGATTCTGGTGTTTAGGTCTTTCAGCAAGAACAGAGAAGATGGTAAAAGAGGCGGGGCTGTGGTATTGTTAACCAAGGATAGTATTACAGCAGCTGAGAGAATGTTTGAGGACTCATCCACTGAGGTAGTATGGGCTGAGGTTAGAAACAGGAAAGGAGAGGGCACCCTGTTGGGCGTTTTCTGTCGGCCTCTGAATTTTTCCAGGGATGTAGAGGAACGGGTTGAAAAGATAATTCTCGATAGGTGTGAGAGTAGCAGGGTAATTGTTATGTAGGACTTTAACTTCCCCAATATTGACTGGGAATACTATAGTTCAAGTAGTTTAGATGGGTCAGTTTTTGTTCAATATGTGCAGGAGGGTTTCCTGACACAGTATGTAGACAGGCCAACAAGGGGCAACGTCACATTAGATTTGGTACTGGGGAATGAACCTGACCAGCTGTTAGATTTGGAGGTAGGTGAGCACTTTGGTGATAGGGCCCACAATTTCGGTTATGTTTACAATAGCAATGGGCAGGAATAGGTATATGCCACAGGGAAAGAGGTATAACTGCAGGAAATCAACTAGGAGAAATTGAGGTCTGCAGATGCTGGAGATCAGAGTCAAGAGTATGTTGCTGGAAAAGCGCAGCAGGTTGGGCAGCATCCGAGGAGCAGGAGGATCGACGTTTCAGGCTGGAACCCTTCATCAGGAGTTGCCCGAAATGTCGATTCTCCTCCTCCTCAGATGCTGCCTGACCTGCTGTGCTTTTCCAACAACACACTCATTACTGGGGGAAAGGCAATTATGATGTGATTAGGCAAGACTTAGGATGCAGAGGATGGGGAAAGAAACTGAAGGGGAGGACACACTTGAAATGTGGAGCTCATTCAAGGAACATCTACTGCGGGTCCTTGATAAGCAGGGAGGTAGTTTTTGAGAGAGGGAGCCATGGTTTACTGAAGAAGTTGAAGCCCTTGTCAAGAGGAAGAGGAAGGCTTATGTGTGGATGAGATGTGAAAGCTCAGTTGGGGGCTTGAGTGTTATAAGTTAGGAAGAAAAATATCCAAATAGAGGGCTAAGAAGAACCAGGAGGGGACATGAGAAGTTGTTGGTGGATAGGATCAAGGAAAACCCTAAGGCCTTCTATAGGGATATCAGGAATAAAACGATGACTAGAGTAAGATTAGGGCCAATCAAAGACAGTAGTAGAAAGTTGTGTGTAGAATCTGAGGACATGGTGAAGTGCTTAATGAATACTTTTCGTTAGTATTCACATTGGAAAAGGGCAATGCTAGTGAGAATACGGAGATACAGACTAAATTAGATGGGATTGAGATTGAGATTGAGAAAGAGGAGGTTTTTAGCAATTTTGGAAGATCTGAAAATAGATAGGACCCCGGGGCCAGATGGGATTTATCCTCAGATTCTCTGGGAAGCCAGGGAGGAAATTGGCTTTGATCTTTACGTTATCATTGTCTACAGGAATAGTGCCAGAAGACTGGAGGATAGCAAATGTGTTTCCCCTGTTCAAGAAGGGGGGTAGAGACAACCCTGGTAATTATAGACCAGTGAGCCTTATTTCAGTTGTGAGTAAAGTGTTGGAAAAGGTTATAAAAGATAGGATTTATAATCATCTAGAAAAGAATAATTTGATTACGAGTAGTCAACACGGTTTTGTGAAGGGTGGGTCATGCCTCACAAACCTTATTGAGTTATTTAAGAAGGTGACAAAACAGGTAGATGAAGGTAAAGCAGTTGATGTGGTGTATATGGATTTCAGGAAGGCATTTGATAAGGTTCCACAGGTTGGCTATTGCACAAAATATGGAGTTTCGGGATTGAGGGTGATTTAACAATTTGGATCAGAAATAAGCTAGCTGAAACAAGACAGAGGGTGGTGGTTAATGGGAAATGTTCATCCTGGAGCTGAGTTACCAGTGGCGTGCTGCAAGGATCTGTTTTGGGGGCACTGCTGTCATTTTTATAAATGATCAGGATGCGGGCATAGAAGGATGGGTTAGTAAATTTGCGGATGACACTAAGGTAGGCAGAGTTGTGGATAGTGCCAAAGGATGTTCTGGGTTACAGAGGGCCATAGATAAGATACAGATCTAGGCTAAGAAGTGGCAAAGGGAGTTTAATGCGGAAAAATGTGAGGTAGTTCACTTTGGAAGAAGTAACAGGAATGCAGAGTACTGGGCTAATGGTAAAATTTTGGTAGTGTAGATTAACAGAGAGATCTCGGTGTCCAGGTGCATAAATCCCTGAAAGTTGCCACCCAGGTCAATAGGGTTGTTAAGAAGGTATATGGTGTGTTGGTGTTTATGGTAGGGGAATTGAGTTTCGGAGCCACAAGGTCATGCTTCAGCTGTACAAGACACTGGTGCGGCTGCACCTGGAATATTGTGTACAGTTCTGGTCACTGCATTACAGGAAGGATGTAAAAGCTTTGGAAAGGGTTCAGAGGTGATTTACTAGGATGTTGCCTGGTATGGAGGGAAGGTCTTACGAGGAAAGGCCAAGGGAACTCAGCGTGTTTTCATCGGAGAGAAGAAGGTTGAGAGGTGAGTTAATCGAGACGTATAAGATAATCAGAGGGTTAGATAGGGTGGACAGGGAGAGCCTTTTTCTTTGGATGGTGATGGCTAACACGAGGGGACATAGCTTTAAATTGAGGGATGAGAGATTTAGGACAGATATTAGGGGTAATTTCTTCACTCAGAGTGGTAGTAGAGGCGTGAAACGGCCTGCCCGCAATGGTAGTAGACTTGCCAATGTTATGGACATTTAAATGAGTATTGGACATACATCTGGATAATAATGGAACGATGCAGGTTAGATGGGCACCAGATTATTTTCACAGATCGGTGCAACATCGAGGGCCGCAGGAGCTGTACCGTGCTGTAACATTCTATGTCTTGTTTCCACACTGTACAACTCTATGACTGTGAATTGTGTGTCTCACAGAGTTGGCCATACCAAGGGGTAAGATAACACCAGTGTCACAGGGTAACACCAGCCGGGCAGGGACCTACCTGCAGAACAATAGGAGCTTCTGGAAGCCCGGGAGACTATACTCGAAAAGGTTCCAAAGACAAGGAGAACATAGAACATTACAGCGCAGTACAGGCCCTTCGGCCCTCGATGTTGCGCCGACCTGTCATACCAATCTGAAGCCCATCCCACCTACACTATTCCACGTACGTCCATATGCCTGTCCAATGACGACTTAAATGCACTTAAACTTGGCGAATCTACTACCGTTGCAGGCAAAACATTCCATACCCTTACTACTCTCTGAGGAAAGAAACTACCTCTGACATCTGTCTTATACCTATCTCCGCTGAAAACGTGTTGCTGGAAAAGTGCAGCAAGTCAGGCAGCATCCAAGGAGCAGGAGAATCGACGTTTCAGGCATGAGCCCTTCTTCAGGAATGAGGAAAGTGTGTCCAACAGGCTAAGAGAAAAGGTAGGGAGGAGGGACTTGGGAGAGGGGCGTTGGAAATGCGATAGGTGGAAGGAGGTTAAGGTGAGAGTGATAGGCCGGAGTGGGGTGGGGGCGGAGAGGTCAGGAAGAAGATTGCAGGTTAGGGAGGTGGCGCTGAGTCCGGGGGTAGGGACTGAAATAAGGTGGGGGGAGGGGAAATGAGGAAACTAGAGAAATCTGAGTTCATCCCTTGTGGTTGGAGGGTTCCCAGGCGGAAGATGAGGCGCTCTTCCTCCAGCTGTTGTGTTGCTATGGTCTGGTGATGGAGGAGTCCAAGGACCTGCATGTCCTTGGTGGAGTGGGAGGGGGAGTTGAAGTGTTGAGCCATGGGGTGGTTGGGTTGGTTGGTCCGGGTGTCACAGAGGTGTTCTCTGAAACGTTCCGCAAGTAGGCAGCCTGTCTCCCCAATATAGAGGAGGCCACATCAGGTGCAGTAGATGCAGTGAATGATGTGTGTGGAGGTGCAGGTGAATTTGTGGTGGATGTGGAAGGATCCCTTGGGGCCTTGGAGGGAAGTGAGGGGGAAGGTGTGGGCGCAAGTTTTGCATTTCTTACGGTTGCAGGGGAAGGTGCCGGGAGTGGAGGTTGGGTTGGTGGGGGGTGTGGACCTGACGAGGGAGTCACGGAGGGAGTGGTCTTTTCTGAACGCTGATAGTGGAGGGGAGGGAAATATATCCCTGATTGTGAGGTCCATTTGGAGGTGGCGGAAATGACGATGGATGATACGATGTATATGGAGGTTGGTGGGGTGGTAGGTGAGGACCAGTGGGGTTCTGTCCTGGTGGCGATTGGAGGGCGGGGCTCAAGGGTGGAGGAGCGGGAAGTGGAGGAGATGCGGTGGAGAGCATCGTCGATCACGTCTGGAGGGAAAATTGCGGTCTTTGAAGGAGGCCATCTGGGCTGTACGGTATTGGAACTGGTCCTCCTGGGACTCCTCCATCACCAGACCATAGCAACACGACGGTTGGAGGAGGAGCGCCTCATCTTCCACCTAGGAACCCTCCAACCACAAGGGATGAAGTCAGATTTCTCCAGTTTCCTCATTTCCCCTCCCCCCATCTTGTCTCAGTCTCTACCCTCGGACTCAGCACCACCCTCCTAACCTGCAATCTTCTTCCTGACCTCTCCGCCCCCACCCCCACCCCGGCCTATCACCCTCACCTTGACCTCCTTCCACTTATCGCATTTCCAACGCCCTTCCCCCAAGTTCCTCCTCCCTACCTTTTCTCTTAGCCTGCTGGACACACTTTCTTCATTCCTGGAGAAGGGCTCATGCCCGAAACATCGATTCTCCTGCCCCTTGGATGCTGCCTGACCTGCTGCGCTTTTCCAGCAACACATTTTCAGCTCTGATCTCCAGCATCTGCAGTCCTCACTTTCTCCTTATACCTAATTCCCCTCACTTTAAAGCTGTGTCCCCTCGTGTTTGCTGTCCCCATACTTGGAAAAAGGCTCTCCCTGTCCACCCTATCTAACCCTCTGATTATCTTATGTCTCTATTAAGTCACCTCCTAACGTTCTTCTCTCTAACGAAAACAACCTCAAGTCCCTCAGCCTTTCCTCATAAAGACCTTCCCTCCATACCAGGCAACATCCTAGTAAATCTCCTCTGCCCCTTTCCAAAGCTTCCACATGCCAGAACTGTACACAATACTCCAAGTGTGGCCGTACGAGAGTTTTGTACAGCTGCAGCATAACCTCCTGGTTCCGGAACTCAATCCTTCTATTAATAAAGGCCAAAACACTGTATGCCTTCTTAACAACCCTGTCAATCTGGGTGACAACTTTCAGGGATCTGTGTACATGGACACCGAGATCTCTCTGCTCATCTGCACTCCCAAGAATCTTACCGTTAGCCCAGTACTTTGCATTCTGATTATTCAGTCCAAAGTGTATCACCTCACACTTTAAGTAGATTAGATCTACTTAAGATTCTTGGGAGTGCAGATGAGCAGAGAGATCTCAGTGTCCATGTACACAGATCCCTGAAAGTTGTCACCCAGATTGACAGGGTTGTTAAGAAGGCATACAGTGTTTTGGCCTTTATTAATAGAAGGATTGAGTTCCGGAACCAGGAGGATATGCTGCAGCTGTACAAAACTCTCGTACGGCCACACTTGGAGTATTGTGTACACTCCCAAGAATCTTACCGTTAGCCCAGTACTTTGCATTCTGATTATTCAGTCCAAAGTGTATCACCTCACACTTGTCCACATTAAACTCCATTTGCCACCTCTCAGCCCAACTCTGTATCCTATCTATGTCTCTCTGCAATCTACTACATCCTTCATCACTATCCACAACTCCACCTACCTTAGTGTCGTCTGTAAATTTACTAACCCACCCTCTACGCCCTCATCCAGGTCTTTTATAAAAATGACGAACAGCAGTGGACCCAACGCCAACCCTTGTGGTACTCCTCTAGTAACTGGACACCAAGATGAACATGTTCCATCAACTACAACCCTCTGCTTTCTTTCAGCAAGCCAATTACTGATCCATACTGCTGTGTCTCCCACAATCCCATTCCTCCACATTTTGTATAATAATCTTTGAGAAATCACCATTTCGGAAAGACAGATCATGAAAATATAGACTATGGAAGGGTTGTTTTCTTTATCCATTTTCTTTTGTAAATATTCCTGACGCTGTATATACGCTAGATCCAATGGTTGCTTAATAGCCATAACTGTTAGATGTATATGTAATGATAAGGGGAGTGTAGAAATAAAGACAGAGGGATGAATAAGGTGTGTAAGACTGACTGGAGGTGAGAGGATGCACGATAAAGCATTCCCTGTTCTAGTCGAACCTCCATTTACCTCTTTTGTATTTAACGATTCCAGCAAACCACAACTACAACACACAGCCAGGCTATTTTTCACTCTCACACAGATGACGGTCATAGTCTCCTGACTCCATCTGTTAGTTTTTATTGGTGATTCCAGTCTAACACAATCGAGTCCATGAATTTGCAGCTCTGTCTGACTTCCGCAAACTTTATGTTGCTCTAAATATTTTGAAGAAGCGGAGGTTCTTTAAAGTAGGAATCATATTTGAAGCTCTACATGGACCTTTCCCAGGATCACTGTGTTTCCCACCATGTACAGTCTCTGAAATCCCACCAGCAGCATGTCCAATATTAAAAATAGACAACCTTCCATACAACCCAACGTTAGTTTTATCTTTTATTTTCATGCCTTTCTTTGTATCACTGGAGACAGAAGACTGTGACCTTCATTCCAGTTGCCTGCCTGTCCCCTGTAACCCTTAACTCACCTCTGGAAGAAGACTAGAGAAGAAAGGCTTCACCTTTCTCAAAGACCAACATTTCATTGGCCTGCCTAATGTTTTGTTGCATCTCCATGCTCACTTTTTGTGATTCATGTACAGAGACACTCAGATCTCTCTGTGCCACAGCATTCTGCAGTTTCCCAATTTAAATAATATTCTGTTTCCCCACAAAGTACCATTCCCTACCAAAGATAAAACATGTACATTGTACTGACCCTTTTAGCATTCCATTTATCAAAATATATCATGCAAAGTTAGAACAAATTACATTTTTTGTTCCATACACACCCTCTTGATTTCCTAAGTGGTTACAGGACACCATACCATACTCTACAGCTGCCCAACCATTCCCTGAGGATGCAACAGCAAGGAGAAGCAGCACATGTCACCACTGACCAGACCCAGTACATCACCTCTGTCAAAGTCACCTTATTGCTGCTGATACTCCAACTGCCATCATAACCAGGAGAATATCCCATTTCTTGTGAACTGGGGCCTGCGAATCAACTGACTGCCCAAATTACCTCCCGCGGGCTGAGAGATCATTCACAATGCACTGTTGCAGAGGAGAAGAACAGACCCCAATTCAAGGCTGGAACTGTTACTCAAGACATGACCGCCATGACCATGAGGAATGGACTGCAGCCACAGCTCAACAACTCCCCCACAACTCCTCTTATTGGCAAATCTCTATTCTGTGGGTGGAAGTTGCCATTTAAAATCAAGCCTCCTATTGCTGGGCAAGTTTTAAAATGAAATTTGGAGGGAAAATAGGCTACATCTTACAGTGCTGGAATTGATTGAGTTCTTTTATTATCTTAACTCTTGGACATATTTGTTTTGGTTGCAATTTTATATTCCAAACAGCAGTCTCCAGATCATGGATAAGTGCTGTGCGCAGTAGGTGACCATGGTCCATGGACCAAGCCCTGTGGAACATCACAAATCTCCATGCCAAACTACATCTATGGACTAGGATTTACTGCCTGCAGGATTCCTACCCCAGTATTACACATTATGACCATGGTACTCCATCTCTGAACAGCATGCCTCAACACGGGCATTTCACAACTTTCCAGAACATTCAAGAAGATTTTGTTCATAAATTATTCTCATCCAGAACCCTAACGATATCCTCAAATAAAACCCTACAAGTTTGCTGGTTTCAAACTATTTCCCTGGAAGTGATGTCATGAGTTTGCTTTCAATCAAAATGTGGCACAGGAAACTTGGCTCCTGCACAGAAGGGAATAGAGAATTAATATGCAGCACTCTAGAAAGATTAACGGTAACAGTACATAACGGTAACAGTACATAACGCTACGTAACAGTAAAAGGATGGGGGAGGGGGGGGATCTGACTGAAACTTTCAGAATACGGAACAGCCTGGACAGAGTGGACGATGGGAAGATGCTTCCATTGGCAGGGGAGACTAAGACCCCAGAGCACAGCCTTCGAGTAAAGGGAAGATGTTTTAGACGGAGATAAGGAGGAATGTCTTCAGCCAGAGAGTGGGGAATCTGCCGAATTCATTGCCTCAGAAAGCTGTGGAGGCCGGGTTATTGAGTACATTTAAAACAGAGATAGGTAAGTTGTTGACTGCCAAGGGAGAAAGCAGGAAAATGGGGTTGAGAAACCAATCTATCATGCCTGACAGAATGGCGAGGTAGACACTTCGAGCCAAATGGCCTCATTTGTGCTCCTGTCTCTTATGGTCTTACATATAAATAACTAACACTCCAAAACATTGCATAACACTGAAGAGACCAGAATAATCACAAGAGATTCAGATTTATATTTTAATGGCAAAAGTCTTTGTCCTGGCAGTTAGGCTACAGTCCGATTTCAACTGGTCAGCAAGCAGGTGACCAGTAGAAAGTGTTCCACTCGATACCATTAATAAAGGGCACCATGTCTCGTTCAATCATTCTGCCCCCAATGATGCCAATCTGTTATTTGTTCCCTATTAAAGATGACTGGAGAGGATTAGACTAAGGTGGGATCTGAGAAGGTTTTAGATCTTCACTATGTCGTGATGATGAGATAGCAAGGTGCAGAAACTGTGACTTGCAGGAATCCAGTCTATTTGCTGGTTGGGGGATAAAAATGTTTGAGCAAATCTTTCTTGTTCACTTTTCCTATATTGTTGCGAGGTATCTCTTCCACAAGGATCAGTTCCGTGGGGAGACTGTAGGTGGGTAAATGCTGCCTGCAATCAAAATAAAATCAGTCAGCATAGTTAACCAGTGCTGGAGTTTTAACCCTCACGATGACCTGTCAAACCAACCCCCCAAAACCCAGTCATCACTCAGGTCATAACAGCCAAGCGCAACCTTAGTGCTGTTCACTAACATCACACTGACCCCCACTTTCCCCACCCTGACCCCAACTCCCCCCGCCTCTTGACCCTGCCTCTCCCCACGCCCTGACCCCGCCTCTCCCCGCACCCGGACCTCCCTCTCCCCACGTCCTGATCCCCCTCTCCCCACGCCCTGACCACTCCTCTCCCCGCTTTGACCCCATCTCCCCGCGCACTGACCCTCCCTCTCCCCGCGCCCTGACCCCATCTCCCCGCGCACTGACCTTCCCTATCCCCGCGCACTGACCCTCCCTCTCCCCGCGCCCTGACCCCATCTCCCCGCGCACTGACCCTCCCTCTCCCCGCGCCCTGACCCCATCTCCCCGCGCACTGACCTTCCCTATCCCCGCGCACTGACCCTCCCTCTCCCCGCGCCCTGACCCCCTCTCCCCGCGCTCTGACCCTCCCTCTCCCCGCGCCCTGATCCCCCTCTCCCCGCGCCCTGATCCCCCTCTCCCCGCGCCCTGATCCCCCTCTCCCCGCGCCCTGATCCCCCTCTCCCCGCGCCGATCCCCCTCTCCCTGCGTCCTGATCCCCCTCCCCGCGCTGATCCCCCTCTCCGCGCCCTGATCCCTCTCTCCCCGCGCCGATCCCCCTCTCCCTGCGTCCTGATCCCCCACTCCCCGCGTCCTGATCCCCCTCTCCCCGCGCTGATCCCCCTCTCCCTGCGTCCTGATCCCCCTCTCCCCGCGCTGATCCCCCTCTCCGCGTCCTGATCCCCCTCTCCCCGCGCCGATCCCCCTCTCCCTGCGTCCTGATCCCCCTCTCCCCGCGTCCTGATCCCCCCTCCCCGCGTCCTGATCCCCCTCTCCCTGCGTCCTGATCCCCCTCTCCCCGCGTCCTGATCCCCCTCTCCCCGCGTCCTGATCCCCCTCTCCCTGCGTCCTGATCCCCCTCTCCCCGCGCCCTGATCCCGCCCTCTCCCCGCGTCCTGATCCCCCTCTCCCCGCGCCCTGATCCCCCCCTCTCCCCGCGTCCTGATCCCCCTCTCCCCGCGCCCTGATCCCCCTCTCCCCGCGCTGATCCCCCTCTCCGCGCCCTGATCCCCCTCTCCCCGCGTCCTGATCCCCCTCCCCGCGTCCTGATCCCCCTCTCCCCGCATCCTGATCCCCCTCTCCCCGCGTCCTGATCCCCCTCCCCGCGTCCTGATCCCCCTCTCCCCGCGTCCTGATCCCCCTCCCCGCGTCCTGATCCCCCTCTCCCCGCGTCCTGATCCCCCTCTCCCCGCGCCCTGATCCCCCTCTCCCTGCGTCCTGATCCCCCTCTCCCCGCGTCCTGATCCCCCTCTCCCCGCGTCCTGATCCCCCTCTCCCTGCGTCCTGATCCCCCTCTCCCTGCGTCCTGATCCCCCTCTCCCCGCGTCCTGATCCCCCTCTCCCCGCGTCCTGATCCCCCTCTCCCCGCGTCCTGATCCCCCTCTCCCCGCGTCCTGATCCCCCTCTCCCCGCGTCCTGATCCCCCTCTCCCTGCGTCCTGATCTCCTTATCCCCGCGTCCTGATCCCCATCTCCCCGCGCCCTGATCCCCCTCTCCCTGCACCCTGGCTCCCTGCGTCCTGATCCCCCTCTCCCTGCGTCCTGATCCCCCTCTCCCCGCGTCCTGATCCCCCTCTCCCCGCGCTGATCCCCCTCTCCCCGTACTGATCCCCCTCACCCTGCGTCCTGATCTCCTTATCCCCGCGTCCTGATCCCCATCTCCCCGCGCCCTGATCCCCCTCTCCCTGCACCCTGGCTCCCTGCGTCCTGATCCCCCTCTCCCCGCGTCCTGATCCCCCTCTCCCCGCGCCCTGATCCCCCTCTCCCCGCGCTGATCCCCCTCTCCCCGTACTGATCCCCCTCTCCCTGCGTCCTGATCTCCTTATCCCCGCGTCCTGATCCCCATCTCCCCGCGCCCTGATCCCCCTCTCCCCGCGCCCTGATCCCCCTCTCCCCGCGTCCTGATCCCGCCCTCTCCCCGCGTCCTGATCCCCCTCTCCCCGCGCCCTGATCCCCCTCTCCCCGCGCCCTGATCCCCCTCTCCCCGCGTCCTGATCCCCCTCCCCGCGTCCTGATCCCCCTCTCCCCGCGTCCTGATCCCCCTCTCCCCGCGCCCTGATCCCCCTCTCCCTGCGTCCTGATCCCCCTCTCCCTGCGTCCTGATCCCCCTCTCCCCGCGTCCTGATCCCCCTCTCCCCGCGTCCTGATCCCCCTCTCCCTGCGTCCTGATCTCCTTATCCCCGCGTCCTGATCCCCCTCTCCCTGCGTCCTGATCCCCCTCTCCCCGCGTCCTGATCCCCCTCTCCCCGCGCTGATCCCCCTCTCCCCGTACTGATCCCCCTCTCCCTGCGTCCTGATCTCCTTATCCCCGCGTCCTGATCCCCATCTCCCCGCGCCCTGATCCCCCTCTCCCTGCACCCTGGCTCCCTGCGTCCTGATCCCCCTCTCCCCGCGTCCTGATCCCCCTCTCCCCGCGCCCTGATCCCCCTCTCCCCGCGCTGATCCCCCTCTCCCCGTACTGATCCCCCTCTCCCTGCGTCCTGATCTCCTTATCCCCGCGTCCTGATCCCCATCTCCCCGCGCCCTGATCCCCCTCTCCCCGCGCCCTGATCCCCCTCTCCCCGCGTCCTGATCCCGCCCTCTCCCCGCGTCCTGATCCCCCTCTCCCCGCGCCCTGATCCCCCTCTCCCCGCGCCCTGATCCCCCTCTCCCCGCGCCCTGATCCCGCCCTCTCCCCACGTCCTGATCCCCCCTCTTCCCGCGCCCTGATCCTCCTCTCCCCACCCCTCCCTATCCCCACCTCTTCCCGCACCATGACTCCCCCTCTCCCTGCGCCCTGACCCTCCCTCTCCCTGCACCCTGACCCCCCCCTCCGCGTGCCTTGACTCCCCGCACCCTGACTCCCCCTCCCCGCGCCCTGACTCCGCCTCTCCCCACACCCTGACCCCCCCCTCCCCCTGCCGACCCCACCTCTCCTTGCCCCCGACCCCCCGTCCCCGCAGTGTGACCTCCCTCCCCCACGCCCTGACCGTGCCCTGACCTCACCCCTCTCTGCACACTGACCCCACCCCACCCCCACTGCACCTTATCTCCAACCCCCTCCCCTTACCTGGCCCATTCCTTCAGCTCCTTCTGGGATAGTGAACATCCTTCCTTTAACTGTACAACTGCAACCACCTTCTGTCCCCAGGTCATATCAGGAGCACCAATAACTGCAACATCTACAATGACAGATAGTGTGCAAGAATAAGGTAGGCAGCTCCTGGGCAGTGGAGGGGAGTGCAGGGGGAATAGTGGGGACGAAAGCGGGGTGAGGTCCAGGGCTCTGGGGCAGGGATAGCGGGATTGGGGGCATGTCTCAGTGGGTATGTGTCTGTATTCAGAAAGAATGAAAATATGTGAAAGTATAGAAGTGTAACTGTGTAAATGATATTTTAGGAAAGGAAATAGACTATTCAGTCAGTCAAACCTGCTCTACCATTCCAGATCATGGCTGAGCATCTCCTCAATTTCACTTGCCAGTCCAGGCTCCTTATCCCTAAAGCCATTATTGTTGTTATGAAGTTGAAGGTGTGTACTGTACCTTTAAGAGAGAGTGAGTGCTGTTTTACACTGAGAACTTACAAGCACCGGTCATATGACTAACTAACAGTCTCAGAGTTTACTGGAAAATTGAAAATATGTAACAATTGGCTGTAAAATAGATACCTGAGTTAGTGGCTGTTTGACAACAATTCAAATCTAACTAATCAGTTTAAATTATGCCTTAGGATACCAAAACCCAATCGAGTTTGAATTTATTGTTTTGCCAATATCGCAGCAATAAGACAATCCGATGCTTGCGGTATGAAAAAAACAGGCATTTTGAAAGCCAGCCACAGAGTAACTGCCAGCGACAGGGAGTAACTGCCATCGACAGGGAGAAACTGCTATTGACAGGGAGTAACTGCTATTGACAGGGAGTAACTGCTATTGACAGGGAGTAACTGCCATCGACAGGGAATAACTGCCAGCGACAGGGAGTAACTGCCATCGACAGGGAGAAACTGCTATTGACAGGGAGTAACTGCCATTGACAGGGAGAAACTGCCATCGACAGGGAGAAACTGCTATTGACAGGGAGTAACTGCCATCGACAGGGAGTAACTGCCAGCGACAGGGAGTAACTGCCAGCGACAGGGAGTAACTGCCATTGACAGGGAGAAACTGCTATTGACAGGGAGTAACTGCTATTGACAGGGAGTAACTGCTATTGACAGGGAGTAACTGCCATCGACAGGGAGAAACTGTCATTGACAGGGAGTAACTGCTATTGACAGGGAATAACTGCCATCGACAGGGAATAACTGCCATCGACAGGGAGAAACTGTCATTGACAGGGAGAAACTGCTATTGACAGGGAGTAACTGCCATCGACAGGGAATAACTGCCATCGACAGGGAGTAACTGCCATCGACAGGGAATAACTGCCATCGACAGGGAATAACTGCCATCGACAGGGAGAAACTGCTATTGACAGGGAGTAACTGCCATCGACAGGGAATAACTGCCATCGACAGGGAGTAACTGCCATCGAAAGGGAGTAACTGCCGACAGGGAGCAACTGCTATTGACAGGGAGTAACTGCTATTGACAGGGAGTAACTGCTATTGACAGGGAGAAACTGCCATCGACAGGGAGTAACTGCTATTGACAGGGAGTAACTGCCATCAAAAGGGAGTAACTGCCATCAAGAGAGAGTAACTGCTATTGACAGGGAGAAACTGCCATCGACAGGGAGTAACTGCCATCGACAGGGAGTAACTGCCATCGACAGGGAGTAACTGCCATCGACAGGGAGTAACTGCCATCGACAGGGAATAACTGCCATCGACAGGGAATAACTGCTATTGACAGGGAGAAACTGCCATCGACAGGGAGTAACTGCCATCGAAAGGGAGTAACTGCCGACAGGGAGCAACTGCTATTGACAGGGAGTAACTGCTATTGACAGGGAGTAACTGCTATTGACAGGGAGAAACTGCCATCGACAGGGAGTAACTGCTATTGACAGGGAGTAACTGCCATCAAAAGGGAGTAACTGCCATCAAGAGAGAGTAACTGCTATTGACAGGGAGTAACTGCCATTGACACGGAGTAACTGTCATGGACAGGGAGTAACTGCCACTGACAGAGAGTAACTGCCATTGACAGGGAGTAACTGCCACTGACGGAGAGTAACCAACATTGACAGAGAGTAAGTGCCATTGACAGGGAGTAACTGCCATTGACAGGGAGTAACTGCCACTGACAGAGAGTAACTGCCATTGGCAGGGAGTAACTGCCATTGGCAGGGAGTAACTGCCATTGGCAGGGAGTAACTGTCATGGACAGGGAGTAACTGTCATGGACAGGGAGTAACTGTCATGGACAGGGAGTAACTGCCATCAAGAAAGACTGCTATTCAAAACCCTCTCAATCAAAGGTACCTTTTTCATATGAGACATCTTTGCAGTAAGAGACAGAAGACGACCCAGGGAGATTTTCAGCTGAAAGGAGGTCCACACCAGAGATGACAACCACCATCTGGTTCTGAAATTAAGTTGCTGTAATGTTTATACGGGTTTTTATTGGAGCACTATATTGTTACAGTGTTGGAGGCAGATAACAAGCAGCTAAGAGAAAGGGGGGCTTAGAGTTGTGAATAGTTGTTGTTTAATGTTCACTTTTAGAGTTACGGAATAAATTTGATGTTATTCTTCATTAAGTAGTGGAATTTAGGAGTTCTCGGTCACTCATAATTTAACAGACTACGAGGTGAGGTGATCTTGCCTGGGTATTTGGTTTAATTAGCAGAAGAATCTAGTCAATAATTGAGCTTGCACAGTCCTCTGAAGCAGAGAATTTTACAGATTCATCACCATCTTAGAACAGTACAGCACAGGAATCTGCCCTTTGGCTCACCATGTCACCATGCTAAACTATTATCGTCTGCCTGCACATGGTGCATATCCCTCTATTCCTTACTTATTCATGTGTCTGTCAAGGAAATTCCTCATCTCAGTCTTGAATGTCCTGCTCTTTATTTTGAGATTATATCCTCTGGCCCAAGATTCATTAATCCGGGGAAACATTCTACCAACAAACATTCCGTTGTGCCCTGTGAGAATCTTGCAAATTCTAATGAGATCAAGCCTCATTCTTCAAAACTCTTAGGAATAAAGATCCAGCCTCTGCAATCTCTCATTTTAAAATAATATCACTATCGCAGAGAGTAATCAAGTGAACCTCTATTATACTTCCTCTATGGCAAGTATATCCCTCCTTAGATAAGAAGATCAAACTGTATAATTGAATTTTGTTCTGTTACCCTGAAGCACTTGTATAGTACAACCTGCCTGCAAAAGAACACTTTTCACTGTACCATGTGACAGTAATAAATCAAATCAAATCAAAGATGTGGTCTCACTCAGGCTATCTACAATGGCAGAAAGACAACTTTTCTCCTGGACTCAAATTCCTTTGTACTGAAAGCTCATTGCTTTTTTTATCCATTTGTGGGATGTGGGCATTGCTGACGATCACTGCCTGTCCCTAGTTGCCCGTGAGAAGATGGTGGTGAGCTGCTTTCTTGAACCCCTTGTTGCGAAGTTGGGTACAGTAATTGTAGATTGGGAGACAGGAAGTTAGAATTGTAAAATTGGGAAAGCACTGTGTGGCCCCTCCCTGAAGCTATCCATCACACTCTCTCTGCCTCCTGTCTGGTCCTCAGTGCTTCCAAATGCCACTCTAATTCATACATGTGGTCTGAGAGGAGTTGCAGCCAGACAGGCTTCCTGTAGACAGTCACCAAGGACACTCGACTGCTCCCTGATCTCCCACATCTGACAGGGCCACACCACTCCACTGACTGCCACCTCTGCCCATCTAATAACTAGCAGACTTAGGGGGAATAAATCTTAATTTGCCCATACCTTGTTGTTCCTCATCCTCCTCAATTAAACCCGGGATTCATGTAGGCCCATACTTACACCTACAAGCAGTGAGAGAAGTGTGAGAAAATGTGAGTGGAGGAACAGAGAATTTGGAAGGTGAGAGAAAAAGAAATCACACGACACCATGTTATAGTCCAACAATTCTTTTTAAGGTGATTTTAAATAAACCTTTTGGACTATAACATGGAGTTGTATGACTCTGACTTTGTCTATCCAAGTCCAACACAGGCATCTATTTGATTTATTGTCACGTGTACCTACGTACAGTGAAAAACATAGTTTATGAACAGTACAGACAGATTGGAGTAAGCAAGGATCGTGGGGTGAAGAAAACTTGGACAGAGTGAGGCGTACAGGTTACACTGCACAGGACGTGTGCGAAGCAAGATCAACATTAACAAGAACAACACTATTTGAAGTTAGAGAGTCTATTCATCAGTCTAATATGATATGGATTGGGCCAGACCACTCAAAACATTCTTAAGCAGGCAGTCCAGGTTATAACTTTAGTAAGTGTGTAGTGAAAATTACCCAGAGTGAGGCAGCTAGGTTGACTTCCAGGTTTTATAACAGACAAAAATTTACTCACAAGATTACACAAAGAAACACAAACAACAGAATAAAGAACCCCTACAGAACTCAGCCTGTCCAAACTCGACTTAAGTATGCTGTTCCGAATATTCACAACAGTCCCAATAAGCAAACCTCCTTAAAACACAGTAAACAAAAAGGAAAGATGCTTACAGGTTGAAGTTAGATGAGCAGAAAGAGAGAGAGAGTGAGTTTCCACACACATCACTGTTGAACTCTTAACTAGTTCTGGACTTGAACTGCTCAGCTAGAGAGCTGGCCACTCCTCTTTCATTATACAGGTCACTTCTAACACATGACCACTTTGGCCTGAACTCTCATCTGTTTATATGTAAACAAAAGGCCTCTCGATACCCTTTAATCTCTGTACCAAACCAGTCTAATCGGCACCAAGAGTGTTTACGACCCCTCTAAAAAATAGCAAGGACATAGTATCCTTGAGAAAAGGAACAGCTTCTAGAAAAAAGAAACTCACTTTGTCACAAATAATGGTGGGAAAAAAGCTGTTCTTGAATATGTTAGTGCATGCGTACAAGCCTCTGTATCTCATGGCTGATGGAAGAAGTTATAGGAGAGCATTACCTGGGTGGCAAATTAAGATTTATTTGATGATGTTACAAGACAAAAATACTGCAGATGCTGGAATCCAAAGTAGAGAGAAAGGAGGCTGGAAGAACACAGCAAGCCAGGCAGCATCAGGAGGTGGAGAAGCCAACATTTAGGGTGTAACCCTTCTTCAGGACAACCCTGCTGGTGGGTCCAGAAGGGTTACATCTGAAATGTTGACTTCTGTAACTCCTGACAGTGCCAACCTAGCTGCTGTTTCCTTCCAGCCTCCTCCGTGTTTACTTTGATGATGTTGGCAGCCTTTCCGCGGCAACGAGAGATGTAAATGGAGTCCAGGGATAGAAGGTTAGCTTCCTTGATGCTGAGAAGGCATTGTTGGGTACTATCATGGAGGAGTACCTTCACATCAGAGGGAGGGTGGCATTGGGGCAGAGAGGGTGTGCGTGCGTGCGTGATAGAGAGTGAAAAGGCCTTTGTGAGAGAAACAGAAAGTGAGAGAGAGAGAGACAGTGATGGGGATACGTGGGTGTGTGTGAGGTAAAGAGGCAGATGGTGGTGTTGACTGCACTGGGATGGTATACCGGAACGTGTAACCAAGTGAAAAATATCAAATAGCTAGGAAAGCAGCAACGAAAATCAGATTTATATATTATTCGGATATTTCAAACCTGAAATATGCGGATGTCCCAGAAGATGGCACTCAACATCCAGGGCGCTGATCTTGTGTCCTCCACTCTTAATGATATCGACAGAGCTGCGACCCAGGATCCAATAAACCCCGTCCCTATAACACACCGTGTCCCCTATAAACAAACACAGACAGTAAACCCCGTCCCTATAACACACCGTGTCCCCTATAAACAAACACAGACAGTAAACCCCGTCCCTATAACACACCGTGTCCCCTATAAACAAACACAGGCAGTAAACCCCGTCCCTATAACACACCGTGTCCCCTATAAACAAACACAGACAGTAAACCTCGTCCCTATAACACACCGTGTCCCTTATAAACAAACACAGACAGTAAACCCCGTCTCTATAACACACCGTGTCCCCTATAAACACAGACAGTAAACCCCGTCCCTATAACACACCGTGTCCCCTATAAACAAACACAGACAGTAAACCCCGTCCCTATAACACACCGTGTCCCCTATAAACAAACACAGACAGTAAACCCCATCCCTATAACACACTGTGTCCCCTATAAACACAGACAGTAAACCCCGTCCCTATAACACACCGTGTCCCCTATAAACAAACACAGACAGTAAACCCCGTCCCTATAACACACCGTGTCCCCTATAAACAAACACAGACAGTACACCCCATCCCTATAAACACCGTGTCCCCTATAAACAAACACAGACAGTAAACCCCGTCCCTATAACACACTGTGTCCCCTATAAACGAATACACAGTAAACCCCATCCCTATAACACACCATGTCCCCTATTAACAAACACAGACAGTACACCCCATCCCTATAACACACCATGTCCCCTATAAACAAACACAGACAGTACACCCCATCCCTATAACACACCGTGTCCCCTATAAACAAACACACAGTAAACCCCATCCCTATAACATACCGTGTTCCCTATAAACAAACACAGACAGTACACCCCATCCCTATAACACACCATGTCCCCTATAAACAAACACAGACAGTAAACCCCGTCCCTATAACATACCGTGTTCCCTATAAACAAACACACAGTAAACCCCATCCCCATAACACACAGTGTCCCTTATAAACAAACACAGACAGTAAACCCCATCCCTATAACATACCGTGCCCCCTATAAACGAATACACAGTAAACCCCATCCCTATAACACACCGTGTCCCCTATAAACAAACACACAGTAAACCCCACCCCTATAACACACCGTGTCCCCTATAAACAAAGACAATAAACACTATCCCTGCAAAATGCTATGTCCTCTACAGAAAACAGGCACAGAGCCTGGACATAGTCACATCCTCTACTGTCGTACAAGTGTGTGCGTATCACTGCGTAAATACCCCTCTATTTCTGCAAAATAAGAGCTTCAGCATTTGAAGTCAGTACATGACAGGGAAGTGAAAGATGCAATAAAACTATTTTCTCATCATCTACAGAATACACTGTTCGCTTTCTTTGATCAGATGTGAGCTGTTTGCATCACTTTTGTGTGAGGTTGAATCACAAAGTTGATTGAATTCAGTATGGTTTGCTAATGCTGAGTGACAACAGGGAAAAAAAAATCAGTTCCAAAGCACATTAGGATTATCATAGAATAAACACAACCTGTCAGAGGGACTGAAGCTTGGTTATCTGGATTTATACACCTTTCCAGGGAACCAGCAGATAAGGACATAAGAACCAGGAGCAGGAGTAAGCCATCTGGCCCTTTGAACTCACTCTGACATTCAGTAGGATCATGCTGATCTTTTTGTGACCTCAGCTTCACTTATCCGCGCTCTCACCATCCTCCTTAATTCCTTTACTGTTCAAAAATTCAATAATGAACCCCAACCACTTCACTGGGCAGGGAGTTCCACAGATTCACAACCCTCTGGATGTTCTGTTTGCTCCCCCTAATTTTGAGGCCTACTTTTCTTGTCCTACTTTCACCCACCAGTGGAAACATTCTTCTACTTCAATCCTATCTATTCCCTTCATAATTTTATATGTTTCCCTAAGATCCACCTTCATTTTTCTTAATTCCAATGAATATAGTCTCAGTCTACTTGGCATCTCCTCATAAGCTATTTCCCTCAATTTCGGAATCAACCTAGTGAACTTCCTCTGCATTCTCCCTACTGCCAGAACATCCTTTCTCAAATAAGGAGACCAAAACTGCACGCAGTACTCCAGGTGTGGCCTCACCAGTACCCTATACAGCTGTAACACTACCTCCCTGCTTTTAAACTCAATCCCTTTAGCAATGAAGGACAACATGCCATTTGCCTTCTTGATTATTTGTTGTACCTGCAGACCAACCTGCATGCACAAGGACACCCAGGTCCCTCTGCATAACAGCATGTTGCAAATTTTTAACATTCAAGTAATAGTCCTTTTACTGTTATTCCAACCAAAATGGATGACTTCACGTTTACTAACATTATATTCCATCTGCCAGACCTTTGTCCACTCACTTAAACTATGCTCCTCTGCAAACACTCACAGTCCTCTGCACACTTTGCTCTATCACTCATCCTAGTGTCATCCGCAAACTTTGACACACTACACGTAGTCCCCAACTTCAAATCATCTACGTAAATTGTGAATAATTGCAGTTCCAATACTAATCCCTGAGGCACACCACTAGTCACTGATTGCCAACCAGAAAAGCACTCATTTATCCCAACTCTTCCCTTCCTGCTAACCAATCCTCTATCTATGCTAATACATTACCCGTAACGCCGTGCATCTTTATCTCATACAGCAGCCTTTTGTCCAGCACCTTGCTGAATGCCTTTTGGAAATCTAGATACACCACATCTACTGGGTCCCTGTTGTCCATTGTGCTCATAATGTCTTCGTGGAATTCCAGTAAATAAGTTAAGGAAGAACTGCCTTTTGTTAATCCATGCTGTGACTGTCCAAAAGGAAAATTTTTATCTTGAATGGAAGGCAGAACCATTTGCCCTGTTAATGGAAGGTGCTTGAACACAGAGCAGTCCAATCACAGTTTAATCACAGCAGGAAATGATGGAATCATGTAATTGTCCCCTTTCTTCTCCAAACTCCTCGAATCATGTAAAAGCAAACCTGAGAAAATGCTGTAAACATTTCCGGTTGCCTGTGCATTTCAGGCTGTTTGTGAAATTCTGTGAACAGACCCATCTCAAAGGAATAGGGTTATGTTGTCATTGAAATAAATGCCACTAGAACACAACTGGAAGTTGAAAATTGATATTTTCTTCAATACAGCTGACTAGCTCAGTGGTTATATAATTTGGAAATGTTTTTATCATGACCCCTGTCCTGTTACAATCAAATTGAACTTACACCATCTCTGCAGCAGATTAATTAAATTCTTACTCCAGCTGAGGAAATAGCCAAGAAAAGTTGCTGCTGGTTCTGAACTGTCAGCTGGTCAGTGCGGCACAGACTGCTGCTAACCCTGAAAGTACAATGTTTGGAAGTTCACTATTACATTTTGAACATCAGCTTATTGTACTGTAGAATAGTAAGGGGATTATGATATGGAGTCAATAATGTAATTCCAGGAAATGATTAGAACTCCACAACACAAAAGATAGTTGCTGACCCACCCTATGTGAAGACTGACACAGTGTAAGGGGACATTCCAACTCATTAGACAGGAAAACAGTTTCCCAGATCACATGGGCATCATGACAGCTTTCCCAGACAATCCGGAGAGAAATGACAACTTTCCAACTCATGGAAAAGGACTCTTATTCCAAACAATAATGGCTGGAAAAAAAAGGATGCAGTGGAATCCCACAAAGATTATTTTGGTCACATAAATTACCTGGATTTGGGTACGTGAGCCCAATTTTGTAGTTTGCAGATCTCACATAAATTGGCAAGATAGTAAATAGTGAGGAGAATCATATCATACCAGGAAATTGGCCAATTGGTGAAATAATAAACTTTGTAAGAAACAACATTGTCAATTTAATATAAGTTGTTTGATTTCACGGGTAAGCAGAAGCAGAAGGCCATGGGGTTCACTTTCCCAATCCCCGTGAATGTGGCACTGCAAGGTGATAAGGTGATGTCATTTGTCTGTCATGGCAAAGCTGACACTGTTCATTATTTGCAGGTACGGCAGTCCTCAGGATGACTTGTTCTTGGGTGACTTTGAGCAGAATACTGCAGATGACTTAATTTGGACAAGATGCTACCTCAGGATTTTTTCTCCTCGTGTTCTCTCTCAACCTCTGGTATGTTTGCTTTTAAAGGAGGCTGGACTTTTTATGATCTTGCTGTACCTTGAGAAGTGATCCTGCCTGAGCTTCTCCCAAAACTATAAGACACAGGGGCAGAATTACACCTTTCAGCCCATTGAATCTGCTCCACCAATCGATCATGGCTGATCTGTTTCTCAATCACATTCTCCTGCCTTCTCCCCATAATCCCTAAGCCCCTTACCAATTCAGAACCTATCTATTTCTGTTTTAAATACATTCAATGACTTTGCCACAGAGGGCTGGGGAGGCCATGACTTCCACAGATGAAGTATACTTTGGCTGATGAAATTCCTCATCTCCATTCTAAAAGGTTGCTCCTTTATCGAGGCTGTGCCTCTGGGTCCTAATCTGCTTGACTAGTGGAAACATTTTCTCCACGTTCACTCTAACCAGGCCACTCGGTATTCTTTAAGCTTCAATCAGATGGCCCCTTACCCTTCTAAATTCCATAAAGTATAGACCCAGGGTCCTCAACCACTCCTCATATGACAAGCCCTTCATCGCAAAGATCATTCTTGTGAACCTCCTCTGAGCGTCCTCTAATGCTAGCATCTCTCCTCAGGTACGGGACCCAAAACTGCTCACAATATTCCACATGTGGTCTGATCAGAGCCTTGTACAGCCTCAGCAGTACTTCCCTGCTCTTGTACTCTAGCCCTCTTGAAATAAATGACAACATTCATTTGCCTTCCTAAATGCCAACTGAACCTGCATGTTAACCTTAAGAGAATCTTGAATTAGGACTCTTACATCCCTTTACACTCGAGATTTCCAAAACCTTTTCCCATTTAGTAAATAATCGACACCTCTAGTCTTCCTATCGAATTTCATAACCTCACTTTCCCACACTGTATTCTATCTGCCACTTCTTTATCCACTTGCCTAGCCTGAACAAGACTTTTTGCAGCCTCCCCACTTCCTCAACACTACCTGCTCCTCTGCCTATCTTTGGTTCATCTGTAAACGTAGCAACAATGGCCTCAGTTCTTGTGTCCAGATTGTTAATATATAACCTGAGAAGTTGTGGTGCCAACAATGAATCCTGTGGAACTCCTCAGTCATCAGCTGCTCTCCTGAAAAAGACTCCTTTATCCGTACTCCGGGTCTATACATTATGGAATGTGGAAGGGTGAGGGGGCATCTGATTGAAGCTTAAAGAACATCGAGAGGCCTGGTTAGAGTGAACATGGAGAAAATGTTTCCACTAGTCAAGCCTTCTGCCAGTCATCAATCCTCTATGCATGCAAATATTTTGCCCTTAATACCATGGGCTGCTATCTTATTTATCAGCTTCATGTGCAACACTTATCAAAAGCTTAAAATTCTGCTATGCTTTTGTCTACCGGCTTGCAAGTCTATATGCCTCTGCAGAATCTTTGTACCATAATCACTAACTATTTTTGTGATAAATACACATTCACTTCTGTCATCCAAGTCATTCATGTATTTTAAACAACGATGGCCACATCACTGTGGCACTTCATTAGTTACAGCTGCTATCCCGAAAATGCCCCGCTAACCCCAACTCTCTGTCTTCAATTAGTCACCCAGTCCTCTATCAATGTGAATGTACGATCATGGGCTGTTATTAAATTGCCCTATGTGTGATACCTTATCAAACGCATTCTGAAAATCTCAATATACGTGGTTAGCACTGCTGCCTCACAGATCCAGAGACCCAGGTTCAGTTCCCGCCTCAGGTGACTGTGTGGAGTTTGCACATTCTCCCCGTGTCTGTGTGGGCTTCCTCCGGGTGCTCTGGTTTCCTCCCACAATCCGAAGATGTGCAGGTCAGGTGAATTGGCCATGCTAAATTGCCCGTGGTGTTAGGTGAAGGGGTAAATGAATGGGTCTGGGTGGGTTGCTCTTCGGAGGGTCAGTGTGGACTTGTTAGGCCGAAGGGCCTGTTTCGACACTGTAAGTAATCTAAATATTACATCACATTCCCTTTATCTATCCTGTTGGTTACCTCCTTAAAGAATTGTAAACTTTGTTAGGCATGATTTTTACTATATGAAGCTACGTGGACTCTCCCTGATCATATTTGGAATTTCTAAATGCCCTGTTATTATATTCTAGACTCCGATATTTTCCCAGATGTTAAGCTAACTGGCCTATCCTGATTTTTTTTTTGTCTCCTTCCTTTCTTAAATAAAGGTATTCCATTGGCAGTTTTCCAGCCCTCTGGGACTTTCCCAATGTTTAAGGATTTCTGAAAGATTACTGCTCGTGCATCCTCTATCGCGTGGCTACTTCTTTTAATATCCTAGGATACACCCCATCAGGTCCAGGGACTTATCGGTCCTTAACCCCAATAGATACCGTAACATTTTAAGGATTCCTTAATCCTCCATCTGATGAAGGCCTGGTGTCATGTGACTTCTGCATGTAAAGTGGGACGACAGAATGCCAACTAATCTGACGTTAAGGTGGATTTGAGTGATCACTGAAGAGATTTCATTTAGTGTCAGTATCAAGTACCTCCAGTTTAGATCCGTCACAGCCTCCTGCACTTTCTCAAAGCACTATGCCCTTCAGAAATGTACATTAATAGTCCTGTGCATCATTTCATTTCCCAAACTAGCAAGACTTAAGCTAAAACTGACTATTCTGGACTGAAATTGTATTTCATGCAGTTACCTGATCATGATTAGTAAGCAAAATAATTTCACAAATTAATAGTCACAGATCGCAAATAAATTGAGCACATATTACAGGAAGTAATTCATGTTCTGTTTCAAATTATCCGCAACCTCTCTCACTAGTTCATATACACTTAGCTTTAACTACCCCATGATTAAATTAGAAGTGTGTTCTCTCTAATAGTTTGGATATAAAACACTTGTTGTGATTAATGATTCTGTCTGATCTAGTCAATGTGAAGTAACGATACAAACTATAAAAAAATTTCCAAAAATTTTCATTAAACTAATCCATAAATTTCCATAAGCAGAGCAATGAAAAGCAGGCTATCCACAAATTTTACACAATTTGTCACGAGTACATGAGCTCAGGATGAGCATCAAACCTGATTTAGGTTTTCCCTGACACAGTGGTGGTGTCCCTAAAAGGCCAAGGTTCAAATCACATCTGCTCCAGAGTTAGATCATAATATCTCTGAACAGGTTGATTAAAAATGTCTAAAACTTGATTAATTTTCAAGCCCAGAATTAATTCGTAATCCCAGATTGAAATTCCCCTTCCTGGAATTTGATCCTTCTGCAAATGGAGATTCCAAGCCAAGCTCCACCTGTTATTCCAGAAATGTGTATATACACACTCCCTGTTATCAGCCCAGTCAAATGAGGGATCTAATTTTTTTTTACTTTATTCATACGATTAGTGTGTTTCTAGTAGACCTAGTGTTTGCTGCTCATTTCCCTTGAGGTTGTGCCAGACTAAATGGGCTGAATGGCCTACTTCTGCTCCTACATGTTACGGTCTTGATATTCCAGTTTGGAGAAGACATCAATTGTGTTAGGGGGATTCTCTAGTCCAAGGTACAGACAGACATTTCTGTGGCCAGCAGCGAAAAAGCAGAATGGTGTGTTGCTTCCCTGGTGCCAGGATCAAGGATATCTCAGAGGGTGCAGAATGTTCTCACGGGGGAGAGGGGCCAGCAAGAGGTCATTGTCCACACTGCAAGCAACGATATAGGAAGGGAAAAGGTTGAGATTCTGAAGGGAGACTACAGAGAGTTAGGCAGAAATTTAAAAAGGAAGTCCTCAAGAGTAGTATTGTCTGGATTATTCCCGGTGTTACGAACTAGTGAGGGCAGGAATAGGAGGATAGAGCCGATGAATGCATGGCTGAGGAGCTGGTGTATGGGAGAAGGATTCACATTTTTGGATCATTGGAATCTCTTTTGGGGTAGAAGTGACCTCTACAAGAAGGACGGATTGCACCTAAATTGGAAGGGGGCTAATATACTGGCAGAGAGATTTGCTCAAACTGCTTGGGAGGATTTAAACTAGTAAGTTCTGGGGGGAGGGTGGACCCAGGGAGATAGTGAGTAAAGAAATCAATGAGAGTGGTACAGTTGAGAACAGAAGCAAGTCAAACAGGATAGGCAGGGACAAGGTAGGACTAATAAATTAAATTGTATTTATTTCAATGCAAGGGGCCTAACTGGGAAGGCAAATGAACTCAGGGCATGGTTAGGAACATGGGACTGGGATATCATAGCTATTACAGAAACATGGCTCAGGGATGGGCAGGACAGGCAGCTTAATGTTCCAAGATACAAATGCTATAAAAGGATAGAGAGGGATGCAAGAGAGGAGGTGGGTGCGGGGGGTGAAGATGGCATTTTTGATAAGGGATAGCATTACAGCTGTGCTAAGGGAGGATATTCCTGGAAATACATCCAGGGAAGTTATTTGGTGGAACTGAGAAATAAGAAAGGGATGATCACCTTATTGGGATTGTATTATAGATCACCTTATAGTCAGAGGGAAATTGAGAAACAAACTTGTAAGGAGGTCTCAGCTATCTGTAAGAATAATAGGTTAGTTATGGTAGGGGATTTTAACTTTCCAAACAGACTGGGACTGCCAGAGTGTTAAGGGTTTAGATGGAGAGGAATTTGTTAAGTGTGTACAAAACAATTTTCTGATTCAGTATGTGGATGCACCTACTAGAGAAGGTGCAAAACTTGACGTACTCTTGGGAAATAAGGCAGGGCAGGTGACTGAAGTGTCAGTGGGGGAGCACTTTGGGGCCAGCGACCATAATTCTATTAGATTTAAAATAGTGATGGAAAAGGATAGACCAGATCTAAAAGTTGAAGTTCTAAATTGGAGAAAGGCCAATTTTGACGGTATTAGGCAAGAACTTTCAAAAGCTGATTGGGGCCATATGTTTGCAGGTAAATGGACAGCTGGAAAATGGGAAGCCTTCAGAAATGAGGTAACGAAAATCCAGAGAAAGTATATTTCTGTTAGGGTGAAAGAAAAGGCTGGTATGTACAGGGAATGCTGGGTGACTAAAGAAATTGAGGGTTTGGTTAAGAAATAGAAGGAAGCATATGTAAGGTATAGACAGGATAGATCGAGTGAATCCTTAGAAGTGTATAAAGGCAATAGGAGTATACTTAAGAGGGAAATCAGGAGGGCAAAATGGGGACATGAGATAGCTTCGGCAAATACAGTTAAGGAGAATCCAAATTGTTTTTACAAATATATTAAGGACAAAAGGGTAACTAGGGAGAGAATAGGGCCCCTCAAAGATCAGCAAGGTGGCCTTTGTGTGAAGCCGCAGAAAATGGGGGAGATACTAAATGAGTATTTTGCATCAGTATTTACTGTGGAAAAGGAAATGGAAGATATAGACTGTAGGGAAATAGATGGTGACATCTTGCAAAATTTATATATTACAGAGGAGGAAGTGCTGGATGTCTTGAAACGCATAAAGGTGGATAAATCCCCAGGACCTGATCAGGTGTACCTAAGAACTCTGTGGGAAGCTAAAGAAGTGATTGCTGGGCATCTTGTTGCGATATGTGTATCATCGATAGTCACAGGTGAGGTGCAGGAAGACTGGAGATTGGCTAATGTGGTGCCACTTTTTAAGAAGGGTGGTAAGGACAAGCCAGGGAATATAGACCGGTGAGCCAGACATCGGTGGTGGGCAAGTTGTTGGAGGGAATCCTGAAGAACAGGATGTACATGTATTTGGAAAGGCAAGGACTGATTAGGGATAGTAAACATGGTTTTGTGCGTGGGAAATCATGTCTCACAAACTTGATTGTGTTTTTTGAAGAAGTAACAAAGAAGATTGATGAGGGCAGAGCAGTAGATGTGATCTATATGGATATCAGTAAGGCATACGAGAAGGTTCCCCATGGGAGACTAGTTAGCAAGGTTAGATCTCACGGAACACAGGGAGAACTAGCCATTTAGATACAGAACTGGCTCAAAGGTAGAAGACAGAGGGTAGTGGTGGAGGGTTGTTTTTCAGACTGGAGGCCTGTGACCAGTGGAGTGCCACAAGGATCGGTGCTGGGTCCTCTACTTTTCATCATTTACATAAATGATTTGGATGCGAGCATAAGAGTTACAGTTAGTAAGTTTGCAGATGACACCAAAATTGGAGGTGTAGTGGACAGTGAAGAGGGTTACCTCAGATTACAACGGGATCTTGATCAGATGGGCCAATGGGCTGAGAAGTGACAGATGGAGTTTAATTCAGATAAATGCGAGATGCTGCATGTTGGGGAAGCAAATCTTAGCAGGACTTATCCACTTAACGGTAAGGTCCTAGGGAGTGTTGCTGAGCAAAGAGACCTTGGAGTGCAGGTTCATAGCTCCTTGAAAGTGGAGTCGCAGGTAGATAGGATAGTGAATGCGGCGTTTGGTATGCTTTCCTTTATTGGTCAGAGTATTGAGTACAGGAGTTGGGAGGTCATGTTGTGGCTGTACAGGACATTGGTTAGGCCACTGTTGGAATATTGCGTGTAATGCTGGTCTCCTTCCTATCGGAAAGATGTTGTGATACTTGAAAGGGTTCAGGGAAGATTTACAAGGATATTGCCAGGGTTGGGGGATTTGAGCTATAGGGAGAGCCTGAACAGGCTGGGGCTGTTTTCCCTGGAGCGTCGGATGCTGAGGGGTGACCTCATAGAGGTTTACAAAATTATGAGGGGCATGGATAGGGTAAATAGACAAAGTCTTTTTCTTGGGGTGGGGGAGTTCAGAACTAGAGGGCATAGGTTTAGGGAGAGAGGGGAAAGATCTAAAAGGGACCTAAGGGGCAACTGTTTCATACAGAGGGTGGTACATGTATGGAATGAACTGCCAGAGGAAGTGGTGGAGTCTGGTACAATTGCAACATTTAAGATGCATTTGGATGGGTATATGAATAGGAAGGGTTTGGAAGGATATGGGCCGGGTGCTGGCAGGTGGGACTAGATTGGGTTGGGATATCTGGTGGGCATGAATGGGTTGTACCGAAGGGTTTGTTTCTGTGCTGTACATCTCTATGACTCTATGTATTCAATTTATTTCAAAATGTACCTATTGGTTTCCTTGTGCCAAATGTGCCATCTTCATCTTTGACACTACCTCTAGGGCCAACAGATAAATGCAATTGCATTTGCCTCATCCTAGGTCTGTGACCTGTTTGTGGTTGGGGCTGGCATCTTTTGACAACGTCTTTAAAAACCAGCGCCAAAAAAAACACTCAAAACTCAATTTGTTTTTTTTTATGATTTGTGCTTAAAATTCAGCAACATTTTCTGTAAATGTTGAGGGCATTCCACTAAAATGCCACTGTCTAGTGGAATGTACCAGCAGTTCGCTGCCTGACCAGTATTTAATATTCTTACTGCTAATAACTTTACTGTTCCTACTGTGTCACCTGCAATACATGTGTATAGAACAATAATTATTAATGAAGCTCTTGAAAGAACAGACTTCCAAGGTTTGAGCACGATTTATTAGCAAAATTTTATCTAATCTGATTTAACATGCTGGAATTTCAGTCATTAGGTAGTTTCTTCTGGAATGGCATTATCCTGCAGTCTGAGAGATTACGTTGGAACCCAGTGAGAACACATGGACCAGTTCACCAATGTTTCTAACCTCCTAGGTTGGTTGGTTGGCCTCAAATAACATTTAAGTTTACTTTAGTACTAAGCTTTATATTTCTTGAATTAAAATCTATCAACTGTTTTTACTGTAAGCAATTAACCAATTACAAGGTTTTCTTGAATTAAATTTTATTTGCAGATGTTGAAAGTAATAAGGGTGCTACATCAAACATGTGGCCCTCATGCAGTCAACTGAGCTCACTCTCTCACAAACAACATGCACCATCAGCAGTTGCGAATATTGTAACCATGTTCCTGATGTCTCTTTCCAGTCACTGTTATAACTGAGCTCTTTTCATCATAAAAGCCTTTTTTGGCTCTGTTCGGTTTTGTAACTTCTGTTACTGCCAAAGAGAAAATGTTCTCCAAAAAGTAGCTCTTTCGTAAATCCGTCCTCTGCAGTTTATTTTCCTTGCTTATTCATTGTAGACAATGTTTTATCTTCAACAAGTGGAGATTTTCATAATGCTGTAATTCAAAATGGAGGTAAGGACTCTTGGCCGACTTTAGGGGAAAAGGCTGGCTGATTAGTTTCATTTATCCTTGGTAAAACATTAATTTCTGTGCAGTGTCTTTTTTTTGTTTAATACATGTCAATTTCATGATATTTGCCCACTTTACATGGATCAGGTGATTTCCTGTGTACAAATTAAAATCAGTGCTTTTGGTCACTTTATAAAACTGTTTCAGTTCATTAATGTGCAGGTATTAAATCAGGCAATGGGATTAAGAGATTATTTGTCCATGTTTGATATCAACACAGTTTTTATGGTGGTTTCACAGCAAACTATACATGTAGTTTAAATAGTTGGAATTGTAGCTTGGTTTTTCGGTGAGTGCTAGCTAATTAGTAACAAAATGTCACCTTTTATAAATTATTAAAGTTACATGGATGAAAGTGATAATCACATTTCTTTAAACATTAACACTTTAATAATTATGAATAATGTAATAATAATCTATTAGCACAGCTTAACTTTATACAATTACTTTCACTCCTATGTCTTATGGTCTTATGATTATGAAGGAAGGGTCAAAGAATTAAACAGTAATTTGAGATTTTGGCTTGTGTGACTAATCATGGACTTTTTAATCTCTCTCAATATAACTAATTATAGAACACTTTGATACACTAAGACTTTCTCACAAAATATAATTAATCCTATCAGTATCACCTTTCACACTATTCCATTAAAGTATTCTCAGAAACAGAATATGGTTTTTATTGATGAAAGAATCACTTAGTATCCATTGAGAGTTAACAATTAGAACTTTGAGGAGACTCCAAAAATTGGCATTGTTTGTTTTGGTGTAAGGATGCTGATACACACATTTATGAAGGCTCTAAATGTACTAAATTATCATGCACAAAAAAAACAGCCAACTGTACACCATTTCATTAATAATTGTTTCTGATGATTTAATGTTAACATTGACTAATTGTTGTATGCATTTAGTGATCAAAAGCACTCATTTTGCTGAGCATTTCTTATGTGGCAGCAGCAACATTCATGAAAGGTTGAGAGGGATATGGGCCAAATGCAGGCAAATCAGATGAGCTCAGTTTAGGAAACCTGGCTGGCAGGGACAGGTTGGGCCGAAGGGCCAGTTTCCATGCTGCATGACTCTAAGGATCATTATTTATCACAAGTAATGACACAACAACTACAACTGAACAGATAAAAGCCATTGACATATAACACAACTAACTAAAACTCTAACCTCCTTATTAATTCCCCCTTAGATACACACAGACAAACAAAGGGAGAAATACTTTACTGGCAGAGGTAGAAGAACTGGAAAGTCAGTTCCATGGTATGTGCTTCCCAGTTTCAATGCTGAGATGACCCTTCTCCATCTGGCCAGATCTGGCTTTCTATCGTACTTTTCTGTACTGTTCTGAAAGCTTCGAGTGGTTTATAAGAGGTACAGAGTAATTAATTCACTTCAACAGCGTTTCTGAATTACCATTTCAGAAAGTCACAGCTCACAGCAAATACTGCAGGAAAGATAACTTTCTTTCAGGTTTAAACTGTGTTTTTGTCTGAGACAACAGGCAGTTTCTGGTCTGAAAAAAGATCCGCAAAATGCTTTTCTTTCGTTCTCTCTCAATCTAACTAATTTGCTCCCAGCTCAAGTTGCTCAGCCACCCAAGAACCAATCACACAATTGCTGGCAAACAAAAGGTCTCATTGCTAACTGTCCCTGGTTCATAGACCGACCAATGTCTTGTTTCTAACAAGAGCTACATCAGTACACACCCTCGGCTTCATGTTGTCTGGGATCTAAGCTTTGATTACAGTTAGTTCAATTGCGATCAGGTCATTTTCTGTCAAAACTGCAGCCACTTTTTCAAATTCTCATTTTTAAAACTGTTCTTTCTCATTCATCTAAGGAGAACAGCTGCTTTGGATCCACCCTGTCCACGGCCCTCAATCTTATACGCCTCTATTAGCAGCCACCCTCAAGATCCAACCTCTCTTCAAAGCGCTCCATCCTTATGGATCACAGCAAACTAGGATGCAGGTTCAGCAGGTAGTCAGGGAGGTAAATGGAATTCTGGAGTTTATTGCCAAAGGAACAAAGTAAAAGAGTAGGGAGGTGTTGCTGCAATTGTATCAGACATTAGTGATAGGTTAAAAGGTTATGGAGGAATGTCTCTCATATATGATTAGATTCCTTACAGTGTGGAAACAGGCCCTTCGGCCCAACAAGTCCACACCGACCCGCCGAAGCACAACCCATCCATTCCCCTACATTTACCCCTTTACCCACACGCTGTGTGAATGTGCAAACTTCACACAGTCAATCGCCTGAGTCGGGAATTGAACCCGGGTCTCTGGTGCTGTGAGGCATCAGTGCTAACCACTGTGTCACAATCTACTTAACGCCCTGCCACCTTCAGGACTTTGTGGACAATCACCCCCAGGGTCCTTCTATTTCTCTCTTCACTGCAAGTTAGGTTGATGCAATTGCTCAGCTTACAGTGTGTGTGTCTCTCCAGGAGAATCAGATTGGAGGTGAATTTCGCTGCATTGCACATTTTTGAATGTTTTAAAAGTTCCATTACTAGTAGTCTGTGACAAAGGGTTATCATTCCACTGCCCTTCCTCCTAGAAAGCAATTAAGCACAATTCCTGCCTGCACAGTATGAAAAACATTCATTTCAAGACCTGAACTTTTTAAATAATTACTGTGTCCACACAAATGCTGCTTACCATTTGAACCAAACTGAAAATCACCTACATCCCAAGCTGTAAATACAAGATTAAATCATCTATAAAAATTCCTCATGTCCTCATAGCTCTCATATCTCAATATCTTTTCCAACCGAACTGGGATTCCAGACTTCTGACATTTTAAATCAGTGGGTAGAAAAACAAGTGTTGCTCATGCTGGGAATGTTCAGCAGGTTACCCAGTAAATTCTGAAAGAGAAAACTAACACAGGAAAAACTCACTTTCTAGTTTAGAATCAGTCTAAACATTGTGGCACAGTCAGGAAACACAGGGGGCTAACACCTTCAACATCTCAGCATCTTATCTGCGCTGACACCAATTGTTACAGTTAACCTGAGAATGTAACTTCTAAAAAAAGTTTTGTGATTTACATATGAAAGCAGTGAAACTATCATGGTCATTCTAACAGATGAGAGAGTTAACAAACAACCAAGGTATTTTTCAATGTATGATTTCAGTTACATCACACTGTAAACTTTTACTGTAAATTCTGTGTCTTATAATTGTGTACTCCACAACCACCTGATGAAGGAGCAACGCTCCAAAAACTACTGCTTCCAATTAAACCTGTTGGACTATAACCCGGTGTTGTGTGATTTGTAACTTTGTACACCCCAGTCCAACACCGCCATCTCCAAATCGTACTTGCATTTATATAGTGCTTTACAATTTATAAAACATCACAATCACACAAGTTGCCAAGCCACACAAGAGAGCCCAAGTAGGTTTTATGGAGAATGATAAAGGAGGGGACGGGGGCAGGGAGGTGCAAACATTTAGGAAGGAATTCAAGAGCTTTAGGCCATGGCAGCTGAAACAATAACTCTCTTTTGTGGAGTGATTAAAGGTGGGGATGTAAAAGAGACCAAAATTGGAGGAGCACAAAATCTCAAGAAGGTTGTGGGGCTCAAGGAGGTTACTGGGAAAGTGGGGGTTGGATCTATGTCATGGAAGCATTTGAAATCAAAGATGAGAACTTTATATTTATGACATTGCCAGCTTCATTTTCTCGGTGGCAGTTGGAGTGGGCGGAGCGACAGCCAGAACCAGTGGCTGTCGGGAAGGTAATTTTTAAAAATAAGAACTTTCCTCGTGAGTTTCAGGCATATATTGTGACAGCCGCTGAATCCCGAGACATTACACATGTAGTGTCCCCCACCCACCCTCCTCTTCTAATCAACAAAGAAGGACTCTCGTATTGCTAAGTTAAGGTGTTTCAATTGATATTTCTTATGGATCGTGTGATTGATTAAAAGTTTACTATTAGTTGGTTAATTGAATAAGACGACATAGAAGTACTAGAAATTATTTAACTCAAATTTGTATAAGTTAATTAAATAAATTGTTCTGGCTGTTCAGGTGATGTGCTGTAGCTGTATGATGTAGGAACTGGCTGATCCCATTGTGAATGGCAGTGGCCACATCTGCAGCAAGTGTTGGTCGCTGGAAGAACTCCGGATCAGAGTTGATGATTTGGAATCTGAGCTTCAAACACTGCGGCACATCCAGAAGGGGGTGGGGGTTACCTGGATGCTTTGTTTCAGGAGGCAGTCACACCCAGTAGATTAAGTAATTCAAATTCAGTTACTGATCAGGAACAACAGGGTGTGACTGTCAGTGAGGCAGGCAGGGGGAACCTGAGTTCAGGAGTGGAGGAGCCTCAGCCCTTGACCTTGTCCAACAGGCATGAGATTTTTGCTCCCTGTAAGGATGAGGGAAAGGGCTGTGGACAGGATGAGCCAGCTGACCACAGCACCATGGTGCAGAAAGCCATTCAAGGGAGGGGAGCAAATAGACAAGTAATTGTTATAGGGGATTCTATAATTAGGGAGACAGATAGTATCCTTTGTAAGCCGGATCAGGAGTCCCACATGGTGTGTTGCCTGCCCAGTCCCAGGGTGCGAGACATCTCCAACCGGCTTGAAAGGATATTGGAGCAGGAGGGAGAGGATCCAGCTGTTGTGGTCCATGTTGGCACTAACAACATAGCTGAAAATGTGTTGCTGGTTAAAGCGCAGCAGGTTAGGCAGCATCCAAGGAACAGGAAATTCGACGTTTCGGGCCAGAGCCCTTCATCAGGAACATAGGCACGGCTACAAAGGAGGACCTGTCTGGGGACTATCAAGCACTAGGAAGGAAATTGAACAGGTCCTCAAGGGTCATAATCTCCGGATTACTGCCCAAGCCACATGCCAATTGGCATAGGGATAAGAAAATTAGGGAAGTGAACACGTGGCTACGAGATAGATGTGGGAGAGGGATGCCATTTCAAGGGGTATTGGTATCAGTTTTGGAACCGGAGGGATCTGTACCGTTGGGACGGTCTCCAACTGAACAGATCTGGAAACAGTGTTCTTGTGAAAATGATATATAGAGTGGTTATTCAGACTTTAAACTTGTGAGTCGGGGGGAAGTGAAAGGGAAAGCAACAGGGATTATGGAGTCAAGTAGAAAGAAAAGCAGCAGGTTAGCATGTGTGCAGGGTTTAAGTTCAAGGCAGACTAGGAATGAAGCATAAAGGAAGGATAACTTAGGACATATTACTAAAGGTGATGGAAATCATGGGGTTAAGAAAATTAGCATTAATGTGCTTTACCTGAATGCTTATAGTATTCGAAACAAAGTAGGTGAATTACCAGCAGAAATCATTGTAAATGGCTATGATGTGGCAGGCATCATAGAGGTGTGGTTGCAGGGGGGTCGGGACTGGCAGTTAAACATACAAGGATTTACAACTTATTGAAAAGACAGGGAGGTGGGCAGAGGGGGCAGGCTTGCCTTGTTAGTTAAGAATGAAATTAAATCTATGGCATTAAATGATATCGGGTCAGATGATGTGGAGTCTGTGTGGGTGGAGTTGAGGAACCACAAAGGCAAAAAAAAACATAATGGGAGTGATGAACAGACCACCTTGCAGTGGTCAGGACCGGGGGTGCAAGATGTACCAGGAAAGAGGTAGGGCATGTCAGAAAGGCAAGGTCACGGTGATCATGGGGGACTTCAATATGCAAATTGACTGGTTGAATAATGTTGCCAGTGGATCCAAAGAAAGGGAATTTATGGAATGTTTACAGGATGGCTTTTTGTATCAGCTTGTGATAGAGCCCACAAGGGAGCAAGTCAATCTAGACTTGGTGCTGTGTCATGAGCTGAAGGAGGTGAAATTAAACAGCTGACAAAGGAAATCAAGAAATGTATCACAGAAAAAGAGGGATCCTACAAAGTGGCCAAGAGCAGTGGGAAATCAGAAGATTGGGAAGGCTACAAAAACAAACAGAGGATAACAAAGAGAGAAATAAGGAAGGAGAGGATCAAATATGAAGGTACACTAGCCAGTAATATTAGACATGATAGTAAAAGTTTCTTTCAATACATAAGAAACAAACAACAGGCAAAAGTAGCAATTGGGTCGCTCCAAATTGATGCAGGAAGGCTAGTGCAGGGAGATAAGGAAACAGCTGAAGAACTTAATAAATACTTTGTGTCAGTCTTCACTGTGAAAGACACGAGTAACATCCCAACAATTAAAGATAGTCAGGGGCAGAGATGAGTATCGTAGCTATTACAAAAGAGAAAGTGCTAGAAAAGCTAAAAGGTCTAAGAATTGATAAACCTCCTGGCCCCGGTGGGCTACATCCTAGAGTTCTGAGGGAGGTGGCTGAGGAAAAAGCGGACGCATTGGTTGTAATGTTTCAAAACTCACTGGGGTCAGGGAAAGTCCCAGATCATTGTAAAACCGCTGTTGTAACCCCTTTGTTCAAGAAAGGATCAAGACAAAAGATGGAAAATTATAGGTCGATTAGTCTAACCTCGGTTGTTGGTAAAATTCGACAATCCAACATTAAGGATGAGGTTTCTAAATTCTTGGAAGTGTAGGGTCAGATTAGAACAAGTCAGCATGGATTTAGTAAGGGGACGTCATGCCTGACAAACATGAGAGAATTCTTTGAAGAGGTAACAAGTAGGTTAGACCAGGGAAACCCAGTGGATGTGATCTATCTAGATTTCGAAAAGGCCTTTGATGAGGTGCCTCACGGGAGGCTGCTGAGTAAGGTGTGGGCCTATGGTGTTTGAGATGAGCAACTGGCATGAATTGAGGATTGGCTGTCTGACAGCAGGCAGACGATTGGGATAAAAGATTCTTTTTCAGAATGGCAGGTGGTGATAAGTGGTGTCCCTCAGGGTTCAGTGTTTTGGCTGCAGCTGTTCACTTTATATATGGACGAAGGGATTGGGGCCATTCTGGGAAAGTTCGCCGATGATACGAAGTTAGGTGGACACACAGGTAGTTCTGAGGAGGTGGAGAGGCTACAGAAAGATTTAGACGGTTTAGGAGAATGGTCCAAGAAATGGCTGATGAAATTCAACATTAGCAAATGCGAGGTCTTGCACTTCAGGAAAAAAAACACAGGCATGGACTATTTTCTAAACAGTGAGAAAATTCCTAAAGCCGAAGTACAAAGAGATTTGGGAGTGCTAGTTCAGGATTCTCTAAAGATTGACTTGCAGGTTGAGTCGGTGATTAAGAAAGCAAATGTAATGTTGTCATTTATCTCAAGAGGGTTGGAATATAAAAGCAGCAATGTGCTGCTGAGACTTTATAAAGCTCTGGTTAGGCCCCATTTGGAGTACTGTGTCCAGTTTTGAGCCCTACACCTCAGGAAGGACATATTGGCACTGGAGCGTGTCCAGCGGAGATTCACATGGATGATCCCTGGAATGGTAGGTCTAACATACGAGGAATGGCTGAGGATCCTGCAATTGTATTCATTAGAGTTTAAAAGATTGAGGGGAGATCTAACAGAAACTTACAAGATAATGCATGGCTTAGAAAGGGTAGATGCTAGGAATTTGTCTTCGTCAGGTGGGGATACTAGGACCCGTGGACACAGCCTTAGAATTAGAGGGGTCAATTTAGAACAGAAGTGAGGAGACATTTCTTCAGCCAGAGAGTGGTGGGCCTGTGGAATTCACTGCCACAGAGTGCAGTGGAGGCCGGGACGCTAAATGTCTTCAAGGCAGAGATTGATAAATTCTTAATCTCGCAAGGAATTAAGGGATACAGGGAGAGTGCTGGTAAGTGGCATAGAAATGCCTATCAGTTGAAAATGTGTTGCTGGTTAAAGCACAGCAGGTCAGGCAGCATCCAAGGAATAGGAAATTCGACGTTTCGGGCATAAGTCCTTCATCAGGAATGAGGAAGGGCTTATGCCCGAAACGTCGAATTTCCTATTCCTTGGATGCTGCCTGACCTGCTGTGCTTTAACCAGCAACACATTTTCAACTGTGATCTCCAGCATCTGCAGACCTCATTTTTTACCCGTAGAAATGCCCATCAGCCATGATTGTATGGTGGAGTGGACTCGATGGGCTGAATGACCTTACTTCCACTCCTATGTCTGATGGTCTTTTGGCCAAATCTGAATCTATCGTCAGACAGACAGAGTGATTTCAGAGATACTGGAGGGGTTTAGAAAGGTAGTGATGAGGTAGGCTGGGTGTGCTAAACTTTCATTTAGAACCTGGTGCCACATTTCCCCACGATATTAAAGATTGGTCCTTGGGGGACTCCAGAGGTAAAGTTCGAGAAATATTGAGGTGAGTCTGACCCTGCTATCATCCTCCTTCATTTGAACATGGGATGGTATCCACACATCCACTCACTGACTTACAAATTAACTCACATTCAAGGTGATGCAAGCCATACATACATCGGACTTGACAGACTCCCACAGGCTCATCCCATTCACCAATCCCCAATTCTCACCTTCCTTGTAGTGAGAATACAAACATTGGCTACCAGTTCACGGGAACTTCAGGCCTGTGCCTTGTGTTGTGTGAGAGCGTGACATAGGCTTTGGTAAATAACAGTGTGTTTGGTGCTTCTCTCAGCCTTAGTGTAAGTAATAGGTACCAATACATTCTGCTGCTTTCCCTGACTGGGAGTCCACGGCGAATAAACACACTCTCAGGAGGACAATTTCTTCACTCAAATGGTCGTAACAGTTCAATTCTGTAACACAGGAGGCTGTGAGGCTAAGTCATTGAATATATTCACCTACATTTTCCTCCAAATCATTATATATTACAAACAATAGTTATGGAGAGTGACAAAATTGGTCCACAGATTCAAGTTCTAAATTGGAGTAAGGCGAATTTTGATGGAGCTAGACAGGAGCTTGCAGGGGTTGATTGGAGTAGCTTGTTTGAAGGCAAAGGGACCTCTGGCAAGTGGGAGGCCTTTAAAAGTGAGATAGTCTATGCGTTCTTGTGAGGGTGAAGGAACAGAGAACCCTGAATGACAAGAGACATTGAGGCTTTGACCAGAAAAAGGAGGAGGCGTGGCTCAGGTACAGGCAGCTGGGATCAAGGGAATCCCTGGAGGTACACAGGGTTAGAGAGTTTACTGAAAGAGGAAATCAGAAGGGCGAAAAGGGGGCACGAGCTAGCCTTGGCTGAGAAGAGTGGGGTGAATGTGAAGAGGTACTTTAAGGATATTAAAGGAAAAGGGATAACTAGAGAGACAATGGGACCCTTCATGGACCAAAGTGAACATGTGTAGAGCCACAGGAGATGGGTGAAGTCCTCAATGAACATTTCTCCTCTGTGTTTACCATGGAGAAAGACATGCAGACTCAGGAAGTTAGGGGTCATATCTTTGGGTGGTGTTGGAGTATTAGAATGTGTGAAGGTGGATAAATCTCCTGGTCCTGACCAGATATATCCAACAACACTGCAAGAGGCTACAGAAGAAATTGCGGGGCCTTGGCTGATATTTCTGCATCGTCATTAGCCACGGGTGAGATCCCGGAAGGCTGGAGGGTAGCAAATGTTGTGCTGTTTTTCAAGGGCTGCAAAGAAAAGTCTGGGAACTATAAACCAGCAAGCCTAACACTGTAGGAGGTAGACATTAGATTCCCCAGAGTGTGGAAATAGGCCCTTCGACCCAACCAGTCCACAACGACCCTCCAAAGAGCAACCTACCTAGATCCATTTCACTCTGACTAATGTACTTAATACTACAGGCAATTTAGCATGGCCAATCCACCTGACCTGTACATCTTTGGACTGTGGGAGGAAACCCACGCAGATACAGGGAGAATGTGCAAACTCCACACAGACAGTCGCCCAAGGCTGGAATCGAACCTGGGTCCCTGATGGTGTGAGGTTGCAGTGTTAACCACTGAGCCACTGTGCCGCCCTAGATAAGTTACTAGAGAAGATTCTGAGGGATAAGATAATATTTGCATTTGGAAAGACAGGGTTTGATTAATTGTAGTCAGCATGGTTTTGTAAGTGGGAGATCATGCCTCAATTTTGTTAGAGTTCTTTGATGAAATGACCAGGTTAATAAGGGCAGGGCAGTAGACGTAGTCTAATTGGATTTCAGTAAGGCTCCACTTGGTAAGCTGCTCTGGAAGATCAGACCACTTGGAAACCAGGGTGAGCTGGTTATTGGTTACACAGTTAACTTGATGGTAGGAAAGCAGAAGGTAATAATGGAAAGGCGCTTGTCGGACTGGAGGCCTGTGACTAATGGAGTGCCTCAGGAGTTGGTGCTGGGCCCATTGCTGTTTTTTTATCTATATCAATGATTTGGATGAGAATGTACAATACATGATTAGTAAGTTTGCTGATGACAGTAAAATAGGTGATATCGTGGACAGTGAGGAAGGTTGTCACAAATTGCAGCAGGATCTTGATCAGCTGGGGAACTGAGCCGAGATATGGCAAATGGAGTTCAATATAGATAAGTGTGAAGTCTTGCATTTTGGAAAGTCAAATCAAGGTTGGACTTTCATGGTGAATGGTAGGGCTTTAAGGAGTGTAGTGGAACAGAGGGACCTTGGAGTTCAGGTGCACGGTTCTGAAAGTGAAGTCACAGGTAGACAGGGCAATGAAGAAGGCTTGTACAAGCCTTCATCAGTCTGGGCATTGAGTGTAGAAGTGGGGAAGTTATGTTGCAGTTGTACAGGACGTTGGTAAGGCCACACTTGAAGTACTGTGTTCAGTATTGATCACCTCGTTATAGGAAGGATGTTATAAACTGGAAAGAGTGCAGAAGAAATTTATGAGGATGTTGCCTGGACTCAATAGTCTGAGTTACAGGGAGAGGTTGGACAAACTAGGACGTTTTTCTTTAGAGTATAGGAGGCTGAGGGGGGACCATATAGTGGTGCATAAGATCATGAGAGGCATAGATAGGGTGAATGCACTCAGTCTTTTTCCCAGGATTGGGGTATCAAGGACTAGAGGGCATCACTTTAAGGTTAAAGGGGAAGGAATAAAAGAGAACCTGAGGGCCAACTTATTTTTATACAGAGGGTGGTACAGATATGGAATGAGCTGCCAGCGGAAGTGGTTGAGGTAGGTACATTAACAACATTTAAAAGGCATTTGGACAAATACATGGATATGAAAGAATTAAAAGGGTATGGGCCAAATGCAGGGGAATGAGGTCAGTGTGGGTGGACATTTTGGCCATCATGGACCAGTTTGGCCAAAGAGTCTGTCTCTGTGCCGAAGGACTCTATGACTCTCTGAGAGGTCCCAGCAATGGTCCATGCGAAACACCACTGGTCACAGAAAAACACCCTTCCACCGCTACTCTGTCTTCTATGGCTAAGCCAGTTTACATTCAACTTACCAGCTCACTGCAGATCACATGTGACTTCATCTTTTTTTAATCAGGTTGCCATGAGAGACTTTGTCAAAGGCCTCGCTAAAGACCATACAGACAATATCCACTGCTCTGGCCTCAATCATCTTTGTCACTTTCTTAAAAAAAACCCAATAAAGTTTGAGAGACATGAGCTTCCCCACACAAAGCCATGCGGGCTATCACTACGTCCACATTGTACCAAATGTAAATAAATCCTAACCTAAGAATCTTCTCCAATAACTTCCCTATCGCTGATGGAAGGTTCACTATTTAAGAAGGCAATAGGGATAATCCAGGAAAATACAGGCCAAAGGAACAACATTGGCTATTCTCCTGTTCTCTGGGACCTCTCCTGTGACTAAACAGAATACAAAGATTTTGTTCAAGGTCTCTGCAATTTCTTCACCTATATCTCTCAGTATTATGGGATAGATCGAACAGGTCCTGGGGACTTGATGCTTTAATACTTTTCAAAACACCCAACACCATTGATATTGATATGGCTGCAAATATCAACATACCCTTCCCACACTCACTACAATAGCCCTACTAGTGTTACAATTTTTCCATAATCTGTCCACATATCAACTGCTTGCTATTCAGAGGCCGGCCATACAACCCCAAAATGATTGTAACCTTCCTTTTTCTGAAATCTATCCATATGGTCTTGCTGGATGAGCCCCCTAACATGTTCTCCCTCAGAACAGCATCTCCTCCCACCTCTTTTATATCCCTCACTACCGCACCCGGATATTAAGTTGCCAGTCTTGTCCCTCTCAACCAGATCTCTGTAATAGCTAAAACATTAGATACCTGTAATAATCAAACCTCTTAAGTTCACCCGCCTTAGCTGTCATATATCTCACATTAAAATAAATAAACCTCAGACCACCAGTCCGGTTATGTTCAATAACTTCTGTCTGTTCTTCCTCTTAGTCTTCCTGGCCTCACAGAACACAGTGTAACAGTGCAGTACAGGCCCTCCGGCCCTCGATGTTGCGCAAACCTTTGAAACTAACCTAGGGCCCATCTAATCTACACTAAAGAGAAAATGCTGGAAATCTCAGCAGGTCTGGCAGCATCTGTAAGGAGAGAAAAGAGCTGACATTTTGAGTCTAACTGACCCTTTGTCAAAGCTAATCTAAACTATTCTATTTTCATCCATATGTTTATCCAATGACCATTTAAATGGCCCTAAAGTTGGTGAGTCCACTACTGTTGTAGGCAGGGCATTGTGAGTAAAGAAACGACCTCTGATATCTGTCCTATGTCTATCACCCCTCAATTTAAAACTTGGTCCCCCGTGCTAGCCATCGCCATTTGAGGAAAAAGGCTCTCACTGTCCACCCTGCCTAACTCTCTGATCATCTTGTAAGCCTCTATTAAGTCACCTCTTCTTCTCTCTAATGAAAGCAGCTTCAAGTCCCTCAGCCTTTCCTCATAAAGACCTTCCCCCCATACCAGGCAACATCCTAGTAAATCTCCTCTGTACCCTTTCAAAGCTTCCACATCCTTCCTATAATGCAGTGACCAGAACTGTACACAATACTCCAAGAGTTTTGTCCAGCGGCAACTTGACCTCATGGTTCCAAAACTCAATCCCTCTACCAATCAAAGCTAACATACCATACACCTTCTTAACAACCCTATCAACCTGGGTGTCAACTTTCAAGGATCTATGTACATGGACATTGAGATCTCTTTGCTCATCGACACTACTAAGAATCTTACCATTAACCCAGTACTCTGCATTCCTGTTACTCCTTCCAAAGTGAATTACCTCTCACTTTTCCACATTAAACCCCATTTACCACCTCACAGCCCAGCTCTGCGACTTATACATGTCCCTCCGTAACTTATAACAACCTTCATCACTACCCACAACTCCACCAACCTTACTGTCATCCGCAAATTTACTAACCCATCCTTCTACATCCTCATCCAGATCATTTATAAAAATAACAAACAGCAGTGGCCCCAAAACAGATCCTTGCGGTACACCACAAGTAACTGAACTCCAGGATGAACATTTCCCATCAAACACCATCTTCTGCCTTCTTTCAGCTGGCTAGTTTCAGGTCCAATCCACTAAATCAGCCTCAATCCAATGCCTCCATATCTTGTGCAATAGCCTACATTATTATAAATTCTCTCTCTCATAATCCTTTCCAAAACTTTGCCTACAACATAAGACAGACTTACTGGTCTATAATTACAAGGATTGTCTCTCCTCTCCTGGCTATTGAGGGAGTGCAGTGTAGGTTCATAAGGTCAATTCCTGGAATGGTGGGACTACCTTATGCTGAAAGACTGGGCTTGTATACCCTTGAGTTTTGAAGACTGAGAGGGGATCTGATTGAGACATACAAGATTATTAAAGGATTGGACACTCTGGAGGCAGGAAACATGTTTCCGCTGATGGGTGAGTGCCGAACCAGAGGACACAACTTAAAAATACAGGGTAGATCATTTAGGACAGAGATGAGGAGAAACTTCTTCACCCAGAGAGTGGTGGGTGTGTGGAATGCTCTGCCCCAGAGGGCAGTGGAGGCCCAGTCTCTGGATTCATTTAAGAAAGAGTTGGATAGAGCTCTCAAGGATAGTGGAATCAAGGGTTATGGAGACAAGGCAGGAGCAGGATACTGATTAAGGATGATCAGCCATGATCATATTGAATGGTGCTGCAGGCTCGAAGGGCAGAATGGCCTACTCCTGCACCTATTGTCTATTGTCTAATATCCCCTTTTTGAACAAGGGAACATTTGTTATCCTCCAGTCTTCTGGCACTATTCCTGTAGACAATGACGACATAATGATCAAAGCCACAGGCTCGGCAATCTCCTTCCTAGTTTCCCAAAGAATCCTAGGATAAATCCCATCAGGTCTGGGAACTTATCTATTTTTACAGTTCCCAGAATTGCTAACACCTCCTTATGAATCTCAATCCCGTCTAATCTAAGAGCCTGTATCGCAATATTCTCCTTGACAACATTTATGGGCGGCACGGTGGCACAGTGGTTAGCACTGCTGCCTCACAGCGCCTGAGACCCGGGTTCAGTTCCCGACTCAGGCGACTGACTGTGTGGAGTTTGCACGTTCTCCCCGTGTCTGCGTGGGTTTCCTCCGGGTGCTCCGGTTTCCTCCCACAGTCCAAAGATGTGCGGGTCAGGTGAATTGGCTATGCTAAATTGCCCGTAGTGTTAGGTAGGGGGTAAATGTAGGGGTATGGGTGGGTTGCGCTTCGGCGGGTCGGTGTGGACTTGTTGGGCCGAAGGGCCTGTTTCCACACTGTAAGTAATCTAATCTAATCTAATCCAATCTAATTGTCTTTTTCCTGTGTGAATACTGTTGAAAAATATTTATTTAGTGCCTCTTCTCTCTCTTCGGACTCCACGCGCAACTTCCCACTACTTTCCTTGACTGGCCCTAATCTTACTCTAGTCATTCTTTTATTCCTGACACACCTACAGCAACCTTTCAGATTTTCCTTGATTCTGCCAGTCAAAGACTTCTCATGTGCCCTCCTGGCTTTTCTTAGCTCTCTCTTTAGGTGTTTCCTGGCTAACTGGTAACTCTCAAGCACCCTAACTGTGCCTTCACGTCTCATCTTTACACATGCCTCCTTCTTCCTCTTGACAGAAGATTCAACTTCCTTAGTAAACCACGGCTCCCTCACTTGACCATTTCCTCTGTGCCTGACAGGTACATACTTTGCAAGGACGCGCTCCACAGTTCAATTGTGTCCATTCCCTGCGGTTTCCTTTCTCATCCTATGCATCCTAAATCTTGCCTAATTGCCTCAGTCTCTGACTCCTCCTTGGTCTTTTTACTACTCTGGTTCCTGTCCCCTTGCAACACTAGTTTAAACCCTTCTGGCTAGGCCGAGCAAATCTCCCTGCCAGGATATTGGGGCCCCTCCAGTTGGGATGCAGCAAGTTTCACCTGCTCCAAAAGACACCCCAATGATCCACATACCTGAACCCCTCCCCCTCACACCAGCTCTTCAGCAACATATTTAACTCTACTGTCTTCTCTACTATTGGCACATGGCACAGGAAGTAATCCCAAAATTACAACTCTAGAACATAGAACAATACAACACAGAACAGGCCCTTCGGCCCACGATGTTGTGCTGAACATTTGTCCTAGCTTAAGCACCTATCCATGAACCTATCCAATTGCCGCTTAAAGGTCACTAATGATTCTGACTCTGCCGCTCCCACAGGCAGCGCATTCCATGCCCCCACCACTCTCTGGGTAAAGAACCTACCCCTGACATAATTTTCAACTTCCTACCGAACTCCTTGAACTCTTTGCACGCTCCTTATCTCTCTCTGAAAAGGCAAATCTTAGCAGGACTTATACACTTAATGGTAAGGCCCTAGGAAGTGTTGCTGAACAGAGAGACCTTGGAGTGCAGGCTCATAGCTCCTTGAAAGTGGAGTTGCAGGTGGATAGCATAGTGAAGGCGGCGTTTGGTATGCTTTCCTTTATTGGTCAGAGTATTGAGTACAGGAGTTGGGAGGTCATGTAAGGTTCTTAAAAGGGTTCAGAAAATATTTATGAGAATATTGCCAGGGTTGGAGGATTTGAGCTACAGGGAGAGGCTGAACAGGCTGGAGTTGTTTTCCCAGGAGCGTTGACCTCAGAGGTTTATAAAATCGTGATGGACATGGATAGGATAAACAGACAAAGTCTTTTCCCTAAGATGGGGGCATCCAGAACTAGAGGGCATAGGTTTAGGGTGAGAGGGGAAAGACATAAAAGGGACCTAAGGGGCAACTTTCTCATGCAGAGGGTGGTACGTGTATGGAATGGGCTGCCAGAGGAAGTGGTGGAGGCTAGTACAATTGCAACATTTAAGAAGTATTGGATGGGTATATGAATAGGAAGAGTTTAGATGGATATGGGCCAAGTGCTGGCAAATGGGACTAATTAGGTTGGGATATCTGGTTGGCAGGGATGAGTTGGACCGAACGGTCCGTTTTACATACTGTACATCTCTATGATCTTTCTGCCTATTTTGTTAGTACCAATATGGACCACAACCTCTGGCTACCCACCCTCTGCCTTCAGAATATTCTGTGTCCACTCAGAGACATGCTTGATCCTAGTACCAGGGAGGTAACACACCATCCTGGAGTCTTGTTCACAGACAGAGAAACAGCTATCTGTCCTCCTGACTATACAGTCCCCTATCACTATTGTTCACCTATATTTCAACTCTCTTTTCTATACAACAGTCCAGCTGTGGTGCCACTGATATGGCTGCTGCTTTCTCCTGAGAGGCCATCTCAACAGTATCTAAAACGGTATATTTGTTTGATAGAGAAACAGCCACAGGGATCTCCTGCACTGCCTACCCACGCTTACTCACCTTCCTGGTGGTCACCCACCTCTTCTGTTTGTGCAGCCCTTACTGGAGCTGTGACCAGCTCAATAAATGTTCTATCCACGACATTCTTGGCCTCTTGTATGCCTCATACTGAGTCCAACCGCAGCTCCAAAAATTGCAGCTGATATGGGAATATGTTCACCATGAACAGAGAAGTGTCCCTGATTTCCCACATATTGCAGGAGGAGCAAGATCTTTGTCCACCCACTTGACCTACCTGTATCACTTTGTAAGCTCCTTACCATCCACTGGAACAGTCTGATATATCCCACACTTCTCACTGTAACATTCTGATAGACCCCACACCACTAACTGTAAGTATCTGATATAACTCATCTCCCTGTAATAGTCTGACAGACCCCCCACATCCCTTACTGTAACACCCCAAGTACCCCATCAGTGCAACACTGATATACTCCGCAATTCACACCGTAACACACTGATATTTCCTCATTCATCTCACTGTCATACTCTGATGAGCTAATTCATCTCACTGTAACACACTGATTGACACCACACCCTGCTCTGTTACACACTGATGTACCCCACAGTCCTCATTGTAACACAATGATATAGTCCATTGTAACACTGTGATATACTCCACTATAACACTCTGATACCTGTGGTACATTATAAATGACATTATGTATGTCTCCTGAATTACTATTGTAACTAATACCTGGTCTCATTTCCAGGCTGAGTTCTAGATGATCTATGCTGGTCAATTGATCAATGGAAGGGTTACATAGCAAGGTAATACCACATGGTACCTGTCTTGAACCAGCCATCCGATGTAAACGATTCCTGTGTTTCTTTTGTTCTGTTCCAATATTCTCGAAACACTGAATTTCCTTTAACCAGCAGCTCTCCATCCTTGCCTTCCATTCCAGGCATCACCTATCAAAACAAAACCATGGATTCAGTGCCAACGAGACATTCAATCCTAGCGCATAATATAAAACATTTGTGACAAAGTGTCATTGCTGAAAAGGTACCTGGTTCTGCACGAGAGGCACCTCCATCTGATCAACGTGCCCGAACGTGTAGCCTTTAACATTGTTCAATGACAAATGCCTTTCATGGGTAGGTGAGTAAATAACATTTGGCACAGACCTACTTGGGAAGATATTAGAATCGGTGACCAAACACTTGGCCAAAGAGAGAGATTTTAAGGGTAGGGAGGTTAATCTGATCTTAGAATAGGATAAAAGGCCGGCACAACATCGAAGGCCGAAAGGCCTGTGCTGTACTGTACTGTTCTATGTTCATTGAGTCTTTACATATTTTCCTATGAAGAGACATGCTCCTTCATCTCAATCTTATACAGATCCTGTACACAACTGGCTCTATCCTAAGCTTGTGTCTTTTATATAGAATATCAGCATGGCATATAGCAACACACTTCCACTTGACCGAGGCAGTCATGGTTTCAAGGCCCAATCAAGAAACTAGAGCACTCATAAGACCATAAGATATTGGAGCAGTTAGGCCATTCTGTCCACTGGGTCTTCTTCACCATTCAATCACGGCTGGTATGTTTCTCAATTCCATTATTTTGCCTTCTCCCCATGAGCTTTGATCCTCTTATTAATCAAGAACCTATCTCTGTCTTAAATACACTCAATGACTTGGCCTCTACAGCCTTGTGAGGCAATGAGTTCACAGATTTACCACTTTCTGGCTAAAGAAAGTTCTCCTCATCTCAGTTCCACTGGGTCAGTCCTTCATTCTGAGTCTGTGCCCTTAGATCCTAGTCTTTCCTACTAGTGGTAACATATACCCTCCATATCCACTCTATAGGGCCTCTCAGGATTCTATCCGTTTCAATTAAATTAGAAGTCGATATTCTAATGCACTATATGGGAGTGCTGCACTGTTGAAGAAGCTATCTTTGTCATTACATGCTAAACCAAGGTCTAATCTGCCAACTCAGACAAATGGAATAGATCCCACAGCACTGTATGAGTAACAGCAATGAGTATACTTGGCTGATATTTAGCTGTGCCATTCCAACCTGAGTCACCAGATTTGAAATGCAAACTCTACTTTCTTCCCACAGATGCTGCCAGACCTGCTGAGTTTTGCAAGTAGTTTCTGTTTTGTTATCAAATGGTAATTTCTGTTTGCTGTGCTGCTTCATTTGCTTACATAATGAGAGCTAAATTTCAAAAATAATTTACTTCCTGCAGTAATCTGCTATGTAGCTGACAGGTCAAATGCACAACATAAATGCAAGTTTTTAAAAAATTCCTGTATCACCTAAAGAACTGAATATTCGATTCTTCATTATTAAACATCATACTACAGAACAGGTGGTGCTGGAGCTCTTAAAATGCATACAGGTAGATAAATTGGGAGAATAGTAACCAGTGGTGTGCCACAAGGATCGGTGCTGGGTCCACTGCTTTTCATCATTTATACAAATGATTGAAAGTGAACATAGGAGATATAGTTATTAAGTTTGCAGATTACACCAAAATTGGAGGTGTAGTGAACAGCAAAGGTGATTACCTCAGATTACAACGGAATGACTGTATCAGCACTGCCTCGTGCTCCCACGAGGAGGTTGAACAGTTCATCCACTTTACCAACACCTTCCACCCCAACCTCAAATTTACCTGGATCGTCTCGGACTCCTCCCTCCCCTTCTTAGACCTCTATATTTCTATCTCGGACGACCGAATCAACACAGACATTTACTATGAACCAACTGACTCCCACAGCTACCTAGGCTACACCTCCTCTCACCCTGCCCCTTGTAAAAACGCCATCCCATATTCCCAATTCCTTCGTCTCCGCCGCATCTGGTCCCAGGAGGACCAGTTCCAATACCGAACAACCCAAATGGCCTCCTTCTTCAAAGACCGCAATTTCACCCCAGACATGATTGACGATGCCCTCCACCACATCTCCTCCACTTCCTGCTCCTCCGCCCTTGAGCCCCGTCCCTCCAATCGCCACCTGGACAGAACCCCACTGGTCCTCACCTACCACCCCACCAACCTCCATATACATCGTATCATCCGTCGTCATTTCCGCCACCTCCAAACGGACCCCATCACTAGGGATATATTTCCCACCCCTCGCCTCCTCTATCAGTGTTCCGCAAAGACCACTCCCTCCGTGACTCCCTTGTCAGGTCCACACCCCCCACCAACCCAACCTCCACTCCCGGCACCTTCCCCTACAACTGCAAGAAATGCAAAACTTGCACCCACACCTCCCCCCAAGGCCCCAAGGGATCCTTCCATATCCGCCATAAATTCACCTGCACCTCCACACACATCATCTATTGCATCCGCTGCACCTGATGTGGCCTCCTCTATATTGGGGAGACAGGCCGCCTACTTGCAGAACGTTTCAGAGAACACCTCTGGGACACCCGGACCAACCAACCCAACCACCCCGTGGCTCAACACTTCAACTCCCCCTCCCACTCCAACAAGGACATGCAGGTCCTTGGACTCCTCCATCACCAGACCATAGCAACATGACGGCTGGAGGAAGAGCGCCTCATCTTCCACCTAGGAACCCTCCAGCCACAAGGGATGCACTCAGATTTCTCCAGTTTCCTCATTTCCCCTCCCCCCCACCTTGTCTCAGTCCCAACCCTCGAACTCTGCGCCACCTTCCTAACCTGCAATCTTCTTCCTGACCTCTTCGCCCCCACCCCCACTCAGGCCTATCACTCTCACCTTAACCTCCTTCCACCTATCGCATTTCCAATGCCCCTCCCCCAAGTCCCTCCTCCCTACCTTTTATCTTAGCCTGCTTGGCACACTCTCCTCATTCCTGAAGAAGGGCTCATGCCCGAAACGTCAATTCTCCTGCTCCTTGGATGCAGCCTGACCTGCTGCGCTTTTCCAGCAACACATTTTCAGCTCAGATTACAAAGGGACCTTGACCAGATGGGCCAATGGGCTGAGAAGTGGCAGATGGAGTTTAATTCAGATAAATATGAGGTGCTACATTTTGTCAAGGCAAATCAGGGCAGGACTTATACACTTAATGGTAAGGTCCTGGGGAGTGCTGCAGAGTAAAGAGACCTTGGAGTGCAGGTTCATGGTTCCTTGAAAGTTGGGTCACAGGTCAACTGTATAGTGAAGAAGGCGTTTAGTATGCTTGCCTTATCAAGTATAGGAGTTGGGAGATCATGTTACAGCTTTACAGGCTATTGTGTAGGCCACTTCTACAATTCTGTGTGCAATTCTGGTCTCCCTGCTAATGGAAAGTTGTTGTGAAACTTGAAAGAAATCAGAAAAGATTTACAAGGATGTTACCAGGGTTGGAGGGTTTGAGCTTTCAGGAGAGGCTAAATGCTGGGGCTGTTTTCCCTAAAGTATTAGAGATTGAGGGGTGATCTTAGAGAGATTAACATAGAATATAGAAAAGTACAGCACAGATAAAGGGCCCTTCGGCCCACAAAGTTGTGCCGAGGATCATTCCTAATCTAAAATAAAAGAATCTAACCTACACACCCCCCCAACTCACTGCAGTCCGTGTGCACACCCAGCAGTCGCTTAAATGTCCCTAATGACTCTGCTTCCACCACCACTGCTGGCAACACATTCCATGTATTCACAACTATATTGTTCTTATAAAACAGCCTAATGATTTAAAATTACAGTCTATTTCTCCACCTTTTACTTGATGATAACAAACTCAATGTTTGGCACTTGAGCTCCTCCTCTTCCACTCCAACTGTAAATGAAGACAATAGGAATGTCACCCAACTTTCACCATGGATCCGGAGGCTTGTAATTGCAATAAAGGGCCTAAATAAACAGGTAGCTGTTGTGCAGTAACAAAATTTGTGGATAACATCAAATGGGGTAGGGGAGGAGGGCACTGCTAATACTGGGGAAAAATACATGACAATATTAAAACACATGCAAATGAATTTCAAAATAACTAAGTGCCCAGTAATCTAGGTGTCCAGGTCCACAGGTCCCTGAAAGTGGCAGCACAGGTGGATCAGGTGGTCACCAAGGCATACAGCACAGTTGTCTTCATTGGCTGGGGCATCAGATATGAAAGTTGACATGTTACAGCTGTACAAAACTTTAGTTAGGCCATATTTGGAATATTGAGATTCTGGTCACACCACCACCAGAAGGACATGGATGCTTTGGAAAGGGCGCAGAGAAGGTTTACCAGAATGTTGCCTGGTCGAGTGTGTTTTAGGTATGAGGACAGGGTGCATAAATTCAGATTGTTTTCACTGGAAAGACGGAGGCCAAGGGGCAATCTGATAGAGGTCTACAAAATTGAGGGGCATAGATAAGGTGGATAGTCAGAGGCTTTTCCCAGGGTTGAAGAATCAACTACAAGAGGGCACAGGTTCAAGGTGAGGGGGAGGGAAGTTTCGGGGAGAAATGCTGGGATAAGTTTTCAGACAGAGGGTGGTGGGTGCCTGGAACACACTGCCAGCAGAGGTTTTGGAAGCAAGCACATCAGCAATGTGTAACACGTATCTTCATAGACATGAATGGAAGGCACACAGAGGTATATAAACCGCGTATGAGTAGCAAGCAGCAGATTGAAATAAGGATTAGAGTTGGTGCAGCCTTGGTGGCCTGTTCCTGTGCTGTATTAAATTGGACTGTATTGATGAATTTAGGTCAGAAGCAGAACATGGAGCCACGCACTGCTTCGATAAGAATCTAAATAGGTTACAGCAGCAGGAGAATCTAGGGGTATAGATATAGAAACTCTACAAAGTAGGTTAACATGCCTAACAAATTTCTGGAGCGGGAGAATTGAAAAGCAGAGTTTGAGGACTGGGCTCAGGTATGGTGGTCATGTTGTAAAAGACAATGAACTAACTGGATTGTTCTCCTAAAATACTAAATGGTTTCCTTCTTTATGTTACATTACTATGATTGGAAAATACATAGAACATGGAAAGGTGAAAAAAAATCAAAACTTATGATATGTAAATATCAGAAGGATTAAATAGGAGGGCTCTTTCTTCCAAAAAGGAAAGGATGCTGAGTGATCACTTGAAAGAAATCTCTAAGGTTTGATTGGGTAGATGTAGAGAGTACACTTCCACTTGCAGGACAGTCCAAAAATAGACGTCATGTACATAAGATACCAAATAATAAATTCAGTGGAAAATTCAGCAGAAACCTTTCATGCACACACTTTTAAATGAATGTGGAAAGTAAAGGTTTCAGAGATCAGTTGGGTCAAATGGGCCCAATTCTGCAAAGCAGATTCTCTATAATTCTGTGTAAATGCACCATAACAAAAACCAAATCCCCAATTCGGTCATTGCTAGATACACAGCACAGTGCACCATATAGCGACAGATTTACTGAGCATATACGAAAATATACATATTAGTTAGGACTATCAAATTTAAAACATCCACAAGATGAAATGGCTCTGACAAAACTGGAAAAATGACAACATTTACCAACTTGTACACACCCTACGTGTACCTCACAGCCTTACTGCCAGCTTGTACTGTCCTCACCTTAGTTTCTCTACTGTTCCCCTCAGCGATGACGGTGTAGGAAGAATGATTCCTTGTAGGGTTTTCCATCACAATGCGCACTTCCATTCCAGGCAATGGGGTCCCAACAGCTCCTAAATACAAAGCAAGCACTGTGATAAGAAGGGATACTGAGAATCCCCAGTTACCCCTCTTGACAATAACATCCTGCCAAAACAATTGACGATGAGACCCCCCGTAAACACCACACTGCAAAAGATGAAAAAAAGCATTGAGAACACCCATACATTCAGAGATAAATAAAAAAACCGTTGTCATGCCAGAGATTAATAAAAGCAGTGAGAACACTATCTAAATACTCCATCTCAAGACATAATAGGTATAAACCCATATCTAACAGCCTTTTAGATACATTAGGCAGTTAGAAAACTGCTGTAAATATCATTCCAAAATACAAGAAAAGCCCAAGTAAATATTAAGTGGAGATATAATAGAGAGCAAAAACCACTGTTAAAATCTCATTCCACCACGCTTTATAGAACACAGAACAGTACAGCACAGTACAGGCCCCTCGGCTCTCGATGTTGCGCTGACCTTTAATCTTACTCTAACACCAGACTAATGTACATACCCTTCATTGTACTAACTTCCGTATACCTATTCAAGAGTTGCTTAAATGTCCCTAATATATCTAACTCTACTATTATTACTAGCAGTGCATTCCATGCACCCACCACCTCTGATATCTCCTTAAATCTTCCTCCAATCACCTTAAAATTATACAACTTTGTGATAGGCATTTCTGTCCTGGGAAAATGTCTCTGGCTGTCCAGTCTACTTACACCTTTCATCATCTTGTACACCTCTCTCAAGTCACCTCTCATCCTTCACTCCAATGAGAAAAGCCCTAGCTCCCTCAACCTCTCTTCATAAGACATGCCCTCCAGACCAGGCAGCATCCTGGTAGATCTCCTCTGCACCCTCTCTAAAGTCTCTACATCCTTCCTATAATGAGGTGACCAGAACTGAACACAATATTCCAAGTGCGGTCTAACCAGGGCTCTATAGAGCTACAGCATAACCTCACGGCTCTTAAACTCAATCACTCTGCTAATGAAAACCAACACACCATATGCCTTTTTAACAACCCTGTCAACCTGGGTGGCAACTTTAGGGACCTATGGACATGAACCTCAGGATCCCTCTGCTCCTCCACACTGCCATGAATCCTGCCTTTAACCTGTATTCTGCATTCAAATTCAACCTTCCCAAATGAATCACTTCACACTTTTCCAGGTTGAACTCCATCTGCCACTTATCAGCCCAGCTCTGCATCCTGTCAATGTCCCGTTGCAACCTACAACAGCCCTCCACACGATCCACAACTCCACTAACCTTTGTGTCATCAGCAAACTTGCCAACCCACCCAGTCATTTATAAAAATCACAATGAGGAGAGGTCTCAGAACAGATCCCTGAGGAACGCTATCGGTCACTGAGCTCCAGGCGGATTACTTTCCATCTACCACCACCCTCTGTCTTCTATGTGCCAGCAAATTCTGTATCCAGACAGGCACATTTCCCTATATCCCATGCCTCCTTACTTTCTCAATTAGCCTACCATGGGGAATCTTATCAAACGCCTTGCAAAAATCCATATACACCGCATCCACAGCTCTACCTTCATCAATGTGTTTTGTCACATCCTCAAATAATTCAATAAGACTTGAGAGACATGACCTGCCCTTTACATATCTCTAATCAAACTATGATTTTCCAAATAATCATAAATCCTGTCTCTCAGAATCCTCTCTAATACCTTGCCCACCACCAACACAAGACTGACTGGTTTATAATCCCTCTTTCTTTTCTTGAACAAGGGAATAACATTTGCCACCCTCCAATCATCCAGTACTACTCCAGTGGACAGTGAGGACGCAAAGATCATTGCCAAAGGAGCAGCAATCTCTTCCCTTGTTTCCTGTAGTAACCTAGGATGCATCCCATCTGGCCCAGGGAATTTATCAATGCTTATGTTTCTCAAATGTTTCAGCACAGCCTCCTTCCTAACATAATCCTGTTTTAGCATACAGCCTGTTTCACGCTGTCCTCAGAAACATCAAGGACCCTCTCGGGAGTGAATACTGAAGCAAGTATTCATTAAGGGCCTCCTCTACTTCCTCTGACTCCAGGTGCACGTTCTATCCACTATCCCTGATCAGCCCTACCCTCACTCTGGTCATCCTCTTGTTACTCATAAGTCTGGAAGGCCTTAGGGTTTTCCTTTAATCCTACCCACTAAAGCTTTTCCATGCCCCATTCTAGCTCTCCTAAATCCATTCTTCAGTTCCTTCCTGGTTACCTTGTAACCCTGTAGAGTCCCGTCTGATCCTTGCCTCCTCAACCTTAAGCAATATTCTTTCTTCCTCTTGACTAGATGTTCCACATCCCTTGTCACCCAAGGTTCTTTCAACCTACCATCCCTTCCTTGCCTCAGTGGGACAGACCTATCCAGCACTATCAGCAGGTGCTTCCTAAACAACCTCCACATTTCTGTTGCGCACTCCCTTGAGAACATTGGTTCCCAATTGAGGCGCCCCAGTTCCTGTGTAACAGCATTTTAATTCCCACTCCCTCAATTCAATACTTTCCCATACCATCAGCTCCTATTCCTCTCCATGAATATAGTAAAGGTCATGGAGTTGTGATCACTATCACCAAAATTCTCTCCCACCGAGAGATCTGACATCTTGCATGGTTTATTGCCAAGCACCAAATCCAATATGGCTTCCCCTCCAGTAAGCCTATCAACATATATTGTCGGGAACCCTTCCTGAACACACCTGACAAAAACTGCTGAACCCAAACTATTTAAACTAAGTAGATTCCAATCAATATTAGCGAAGTTAAAGTCAGCCATGACAACAACCCTGTTCCTTCTCCAAATTTCCAAAATCTGCCGCTCCATGTCTCTGTTAATATTGGGGGCCCTGTAGAAAACTCCCAAAGTGACTGCTCATTTTCTGTTTCTGACTTCCATCCACACTGACTCTGTAGACAAACACTCCACAACAATCTACCTTTCTGCAACTGTGATACTATCCCTGATTAGCAATGTCACTCCTCCACCTCTTTTACCTTCCCCCCCCATTACTTATGAAACATCTAAACCCTGGAACATCCAACAACTATTCCTGCTCCTGTGATATCCAAGTCTCTGTAATGGCCATAACACCATAGTTCCAAGTACTGATCCATGCTCTGAGTTTGTCACCCTTATTCCTGGTACTTATTGCATTAAAAATGACACATTTTAACCCATCACACTGACTGCACCTTTGCCGTATCAAATGTCTATCCCTCCTCTCAGATTCTCTGCATGCTGTACCTGGCTGCTAACTACCTACTCCATCATCTGATCTGTAGCTCAGGTTTCCACCCACTCTGCCAATCTAGTTTAAGCCCTCCCGAAGAGCTCTGGGAAACCCCCGGCCCAGGATATTGGTGCCCCTCCAGTTCAGGTGCAGCACGTCCTTCTTGTACAGGAACCACCTTCCCAAAAGGTATCCCAATGATCCACATGTCTGAAGCTCTCCCTCCTACACCAGGCATGCAGTTACATGTTCAGCTGCACTCGCTCTCTATTCCTGGCCTCACTAGCATGTGGCATCGATAGCAATCCAACCTAACTCCGTATAATCTCTTTTCAGTCCTCCTTCTTTTCCCTACCTATGTCATTGATACCGATGTGTGCCACGATCTCTGGCTGCTCTTCCTCTCCCTTAAGAATCCTGTAGACACAATCTAAGACATTCCTGCCCAGGTATCTGGGAGGCAATACCCCATTTGGGAGTCTTGCTCACAACCCCAGAATCTCATGTCTGTTCCTCTCACAATTGAATCTCCTGCCACCATCGCTCTCATATTCGCACCCCTTCACTTCCGAGTCACAGAGCCAGGCTCAGTACCAGAAACCTGGCTGCTGTGGCTTTCCCCTGGTGGGTCGTTTCCCCCCCCCCACCAATGTCCATTATTGAGGGGGATGGGCACAGGGGCTCCCTGCACTGTCTGCCTATTCCGTTTCTCTCTCCTGACAGTCGCCCAGCGACCTTTATCCTGTAAGTTAGATGTGACCGCTTCCCTGTAACTCCTCTCTATCACCTCAGCCTCCCGAATGATCTGAAGTTAATCCAGCTCCAGTTTCCTAGCACAGTCTGAGAGGAGCTGGAGGTGGGTGCACTTCTCGCAGGCCTGAAATACAGCTAGAGGAAATCCCAAGATCGATAACGTGCTTGTAGCTCAGAAGGTGACCATTTTGCCCATCGAGTACACACTGGCATGATGTACAGCAATGCAGTAAGCTCCCCCCAACAATATACTACACCCCACAAGCACAGTTTCTTCAGTAGCCCTTTCAAATTTCTTTTGAAACTGAAACATACACAGAGAATGCTGGAGAGACTCAGCAGGTCTGGCAGTCTGTGAAAAGATAAACTGATTCAACGTTACATGTCCAGCATGATACCTCTTGGAAGTCTTCTTCTGAAGTCATACCACACTGGAAACATTCTCTCTGCACAGATACAGCCAGACCTGCTAGATTTCTCCCGCTTTCATCGGATTTATTTCAGATTTCCGCTATCTGCAGTATTTTGCTTTTATTCTTTTTAATAATCCCCAATTCAAATATATCGTGACCACACTTCCAAGTGGTGTCTTCACTTTGAGGTCATTAATTAACTGTCACTTTACATATAACCTACCTCTCTGGTTGGTTCGGGAATGAGCTATTCTAAGAAACTCTTTCAAAAGCATTCTATTAATTTCTCATCCGGGCTATCAGTGCCAATTGATTCTTAGTAAATTAAAATAACCTGTGATAAAGGGTCAGCAATAATTATAAGCAACCGATATCCTTCCTGCATATTTCAGCCCACATTATGGTCACTGTTTGGGAGCCTCTAGGCCACTCCCACAGTGACTTCTTTCTCCTGCTATTCCTCATCCTCACTCAATCTACATCCTGACCTTGCGAAGCAATGCCATCTCGAAAAGTTAAGAGCTCTACTTCCACCTCCATTTCAGTTAGAGAACTCCAAAAGTTCACTATCTTTTTGTTTCATTGTCACGTATCTTTCAATATTCAAGACCCAATCCTTGTCACCCTGATGCCATATATGTGTAATAGTTATCAGATCAGATTTATTAACTTTAATGTGAACTACCAGTGTGTTTATTTTGTTATGGCCACATTCAAATAGATTCTCCAGTTTTGTCTTCATAGAACCATAGAATCATACAGTACAGAAGAGGCACTTCGGACTAATGACTCCAATTTATATTAAGCTACTCTTGACTGATGTATTCTTTGGTTTATTCTCTAAACCCTTTTCTTCCATTTCCTGACCTTCATTTCCTTTATTACTTATTTTGCTCAAAAACGGAAACAGAAGTTTCAGGAAAAACTCAGCAGTTGCAGTAGTATCTGTGGAGAGAAAGCAGAGTTAACATTTCAAGCCTGGTGACTCTTCACCAGAACTAGAACATAGAACAGTACAGCACAGAACAGGCCCTTCAGCCCACAATGTTGTGCTGACCATTGATCCTCATGTATGCACCCTCACATTTCTGTGACCATACGCACGTCCAGGAGAATCTTAAATGTCCCCAATGACCTTGCTTCCACAACAGCTACTGGCAACGCATTCCATGCTCTCACAACTCTCTGTGTAAAGAACCCACCTCTGACATCCCCTCTATACTTTCCTCCAACCAGCTTAAAACTATGACCCCTCATGTTAGTCATTTCTGCCCTGGGAAATAGTCTCTGGCTATCGACTCTATCTATGCCTCTCATTATCTTGTATACCTCAATTAGGTCCCTTTCCTCCTCCTTTTCTCCAATGAAAAAAGTCCGAGCTCAGTCAACCTCTCTTCATAAGATAAGCCCTCCAGTCCAGGCAGCATCCTGGTAAACCTCCTCTGAACCCTCTCCAAAGTATCCACATCTTTCCTATAATAGGGCGACCAGAACTGGACGCAGTATTCCACGTGCGGTCTAACCAAAGATTTATAGAGCTGCAACAAGATCTCACGACTCAAACTCAATCCCCCTGTTAATGAAAGCCAAAACACCATATGTTTTCTTAACAACCCTGTCCACTTGGGTGGCCATTTTAAGGGATCTATGTACCTGCACACCAAGTTCCCTCTGTTCCTCCACACTGCCAAGAATCCTATCCTTAATCCTGTACTCAACTTTCAAATTCGACCTTTCAAAATACATCACCTTGCATTTATCCAGTTTGAACTCCATCTGCCACCTCTCAGCCCATCTCTGCATCCTGTCAATGTCCCGCTGCAGCCTACAACAGCCCTCTACACTGTCAACGACACCTCCAACCTTTGTGTCGTCTGCAAACTTGCTGACCCATCCTTCCATCCCCTCATCCAAGTCATTAATAAAAATTACAAAGAGTAGAGGCCCAAGGACAGAGCCCTGTGGAACACCACTCACCACTGACTTCCAGGCAGAATATTTTCCTTCTACTACCACTCGCTGTCTTTGTTGGCCAGCCAATACTGGATCCAGACAGCTAAGTTCCCCTGTACCCCATTCCTCCTGACCTTCTGAATGAGCCTACCATGGGGAGCCTTGCTGAAGTAGCTAGGAAAATCTGGGATTTACGCTAGCTGAAGTGATGGTGGTTTGATGTGGAGGCAAGCAGGCAGGTGGAGACAGACCCAAACAGAGAGCGATATGAAAGGGGTAGGTAAACAAGGAGATACTGGATAGCAGGCCGGACAGAAGGAAAGCTGAATGAGAGGTAATAACAGTAAAAGTGAGAAAATTAACTCACTGTGCTGAATGCAACGTATAATGTGATAATGGGCCGAGGAGCACATGGGAATGGGTGCCTGTGCTAAAAGCAACCTAAATCTCGAGAGGGATACGTTGATGTTCTAGGGCATGTGATAGCAAAAAGGTGATGTTGGGTATTTTGAAAAGCATCAAGGTAGATAAGAGCCCAGGACCTGATGGGATCTATCTCTGAATGCTGAGGGAGTGAGGGACGAAAGTACTGGAGACTTGTACAAAATCTTTGTATCCTCTTTAGTCATAGGAGAGGTCCCAGAGGATTGGAGAACAGGCAATGCTTTTCCTTTGTTAAAGAAAGACAATGAGGATAATTTAAGAAATTACAGGCCAATGAATGCTATGTCAGTGGTAGGGAAATCATTGGAGAAGATTTTTAGGAAAGAATCTCCTCACATTTGGAAAAATATGAACATATTAGCAATAGGCAGCATGGCTTTATGTGAGGGTGGTCATGTCTCACAAACTTGATTGAGTTTTTTGAGAAAGTGACAAAGACGATTGATGAGGACAGGGTGATAGATGTTGTCTGCATGGACTCTAGCAAGGCCTTTGACAAGGTCTCTCAGTGAACTGGTAAGATAGACTCAGAACTGGCTTAATCAGTGGGAGAACGATTTTCCTGACTGGAGATTTGTGACCAGTGATGTTCTACAGTGATCAGTGGTTCTCCTCAGGGATCCCTGTTGTTTGTAACATACATATATAAATGATCTGGAGGTCAATGTAGATGGCCTGATTAGCAAGTTTGTGAATGAAACAAAAATTGAGGGAGCTGTTGATAGTGAGGAGGATTGCCAGAGGATACAGCAGGATATAGATAGGCTGAAGAAATAGTGAATGGCTTCATCCAGAAAAATGTGAGATGATGCACTTTGGAACATTAAATGCAAAAGAGAATTATGCAGTAAATGGCATCAACATACAGAAGGATTTAGGTGTACAGGTGCATAGTGGCAACACAAGTAGATGAGGTGGTCATGAAGGTGTATGGTATGCTTGCCTTCATTTGTTGGGGCATACAATGTAAGAATCGGCAAGTCATGTTGCACCGATATAGAACATTAGTTAGGCCACATTTGGAATATTGTGTACAGTTCTGGTCACCACACAACCAGAAGGATGGGGAGGCTTTGGATAGAATACAGAAAAGGTTACCAGGGCAAACTTGGTTTGTTTTCATTTGAACATCAGAGGTTGACAGGTGACCTTATAGAAGTTTACAAAATTATGAGAGACATGATAGAATGGATAGTCAGCATCTTTTTCCTAAGATAAAACTGTCAATTACTAGGGGACATAGGTTTAAGGTGAAAGTGGGCAAGTTTAAAGGAGATGTGAGATGTGAGATCTTTGTTTCGTTATCCATTGTTAACATCCTGTTTTTGTGCTTCTGCCTGTTTTGTGAAAGTGGGAGTTTATTGGATAGAGTTTCAGGTTTAGTGTTGTAAGTTAGCAGTTCATAGTTCCTAACTGCCAATGGGTAGAGACAAGTTGCTTCCAAAAAGTAGTTATTTTGTTAAGTAGAAATATGTGGTGAGTTTTTTTTCTTTTAAATTGAGCTCTTCAATCAGGTAAATTGGAGACTTAGGATAGTCTGATTAAATATAGTCACATATATTGTGGGCGGCACGGTGGCACAGTGGTTAGCACTGCTGCCTCACAGTGCCTGAGACCCGGGTTCAGTTCCCGACTCAGGCGACTGACTGTGTGGAGTTTGCACGTTCTCCCCGTGTCAGCGTGGGTTTCCTCCGGGTGCTCCGGTTTCCACCCACAGTCCAAACATGTGCAGGTCAGGTGAATTGGCCATGCTAAATTGCCCGTAGTGTTAGGTAAGGGGTAAATGTAGGGGTATGGGTGGGTTGCGCTTCGGCGGGTCGGTGTGGACTTGTTGGGCCGAAGGGCCTGTTTCCACACTGTAAGTAATCTAATCTAATCTAAAAAAATGTACAGCAATGAAACCAGACCCTTCTGTCCAACTCATGCCCAACCTACTCTAGTCCCACTTGCCGGCACCTGGCTCATATCCCTTCCTATTCATATACCCATCCAAATGCCTCTTAAATGTTACAATTGTACCAGCCTCCACCACTTCCTCTGGCAGCTCATTCCATACACATACCACCCTCTGTGTGAAAACGTTGCCCCTAAGGTCTCTTTTATATCTTTCCCCTCTCTCGCTAAACCCCAGGGAAAAGACTTTGCCTATTTATTCTATCCATGCCCCTCAATTTTATAAACCTCTATAAGGTTACCCCATAGCCTCCGAAACTCCAGGGAAAACAGCCCCAGCCTGTTCAGCCTCTCGCTATAGCTCAAATCCTACAACCCTGGCAACATCCTTGTAAATCTTTTCTGAACCCTTTCAAGTTTCACAACATTTTTCTGATAGGAAAGAGACCAGAATTGCACACAATATTCCAACAGTGGCCTAACCAATGTCATGTACAGCCGCAACATGACCTCCCAACTCCTGTACTCAATATTCTGACCAATAAAGGAAAGAATACCAAACGCCGCCTTCACTATCCTATCTACCTTCGTCTCCACTTTCAAGGAGCTATGAACCTGCACTCCAAGGTCTCTTTGTTCAGCAACACTCCCTTGGACCTTACCATTAAGTGTATAAGTCCTGCTAAGATTTGCTTTCCCAAAATGCAGCATCTTGCATTTATCTGAATTAAACCCCATCTGCCACTTTTCAGCCCATTGGCCCATCTGGTCCAGATCCTGTTGTAATCTGAGCAAACCCTCTTTGCTGTCCACTACACCTCCAATTTTGGTGTCATCTGCAAACTTACTAACTCTTCCTCTTATGCTCACATCCAAATCATTTATGTAAATGACAAAAAGTAGAGGACCCAGCACCGATCCTTGTAGCACTCCAATGTTCACAGGCCTCCAGTCTAAAAAACAACTCTCCATCACCACCCTCTATCTTCTACCTTTGAGCCAGTTCTGTATCCAAATGGCTAGTTCTCCCTGTATTCCATGAGATCTAACCTTGCTAACCAGTCTCCCATGGGGAACCTTGTCGAACGCCTTACTGAAGTCCATATAGATCACATCTACTGCTCTGTCCTCATCAATCTTCTTTGTTACTTCTTCAAAAACCTCAATCAAGTTTGTGAGATATGATTTCCCACGCACAAAGCCATGTTGACTATCCCTAATCGGTCCTTGCCTTTCCAAATACATGTACATCCCGTCCCTCAGGATTCCCTCCAACAACTTGCCCACCACTGAGGTTAGGCTCACCGGTCTATAGTACCCTGGCTTGTCCTTACCGCCCTTCTTAAACAGTGGCACCACGTTTGCCAACCTCCAGTCTTCCAGCACCTCACCTATGACTATTGATTATACAAGTATCTCAGCAAGAGGCCCAGCAATCACTTCTCTAGCTTCCCACAGAATTCTAGGGTACACCTGATCAGGTCCTGGGGATTTATCCACCTTTAACTGTTTCAAGGCATCCAGCACTTCCTCCTCTGTAATCTGGACATTTTGCAAGATGTCACCATCTATTTCTCTACAGAAGAAAGTGAGGATTGCAGATGCTGGAGATCAGAGTTGAAAAATGTTTTGCTGGAAAAGCGCAGCAGGTCAGGCAGCATCAAAGGAGCAGGAGAATCCTGAAGAAGGGCTTATGCCCGAAACGTCGATTCTCCTGCTCCTTTGATGCTGCCTGATCTGCTGCGCTTTTCCAGCAACACATTTTTAAGCTCTATTTCCCTACAGTCTATATCTTCCATATCCTTTTCCACAGTAAATACTGATGCAAAATATTCATTTAGTATCTCCCCCATTTTCTGTGGCTCCACACAAAGGCCACCTTGCTGATCTTTGAGGGGTCCTATTCTCTCCCTAGTTACCCTTTTGTCCTTAATATATTTGTAAAAACCCTTTGGATTCTCCTTAATTCTATTTGCCAAAGTGATCTTATGTCCCCTTTTTGCCCTCCTGATTTCCCTCTTAAGTATACTCCTACTGCCTTTAAACTCTAAGGATTCACTCGATCTCTCCTGTCTATACCTGACATATGCTTCCTTCTTTTTCTTAACCAAACCCTCAATTTCTTTAGTCATCCAGCATTCCCGATACCTACCAGCCTTCCCTTTCACCCGGACAGGAATATACTTTCTCTGCCTTCTCGTTATCTCATTTCTGAAGACTTCCCATTTTCCAGCTGTCCCTTTACCTGCAAACATCTGCCTCCAATCAGCTTTCAAAAGTTCTTGCCTAATACTGTCAAAATTGGCCTTTCTCCAATTTAGAACTTCAACTTTTAGAACTGGTCTATCCTTTTCCATCACTATTTTAGAACGAATAGAATTATGATCACTGGCCCCAAAGTGCTCCCCCACTGACAACTCAGTCATCTGCCCTGCCTTATTTCCCAAGAATAGGCCAAGTTTTGCACCTTCTCTAGTAGGTACATCCACATACTGAATCAGAAAATTGTCTTGTACGCGCTTACAAAATTCCTCTCCATCTAAACCTTTAACACTATGGCAGTCCCAGTTGATGTTTGGAAAGTTAAAATCCCCTACCATAACTATCCTATTATTCTTACAGATAGCTGAGATCTCCTTACAAGTTTGCTTCTCAATTTCCCTCAGACTATTAGGGGGTCTATAATACAATCCCAATAAGATGATCATCTCTTTCTTATTTCTCAGTTCCACCCAAATAACTTCCCTGGATGTATATCTGGGAAATCTTCCCTCAGCACAGCTGTAATGCTATCCCTTATCAAAAACACCACACCCCCTCCTCTCTTGCCTCCCTTTCCATCCTTCCTGTAGCATTTGTATCCTGGAACATTAAGCTGCCAGTCCTGCCCATCCCTGAGCCATGTTTCTGTAATAGCTATGATATCCCAGTCCCATGTTCCTAACCATGCCCTGAGTTCATCTGCCTTCCCAGTTAGGCCCCTTGCATTGAAATAAATGCAGTTTAATTTATTAGTCCTACCTTGTCCCTGCCTGCCCTGACTGTTTGACTCACTTCTGTTCTCAACTGTACCAGTCTCAGATTGACCTCTTTCCTCACTAGCTCCCTGGGTCCCCCCTCCCCCCCACCTTACTAGTTTAAATCCTCCCAATTAGTTCGAGCAAATTTCCCTGCCAGTATATTAGTCCCCTTCCAATTTAGGTGCAATCCGTCCTTCTTGTACAGGTCACTTCTACCCCAAGAGATTCCAATGATCCAAAATTGTCTTTCTCCCATACACCAGTTCCTCAGCCATGCATTCATCTGCTCTGTCCTCCTATTCCTGCCCTCATTAGCTTGTAGCACTGGGAATAACTCCTTTTTAAATTTCTGCCTAACTCTCTGTAATCTCCCCTCAGAATCTCAACCTTTTCCCTTCTTATGTCATTGATTCCAATGTGGACAATGACCTCTTGCTGGCCCCTCTCCCCCATGAGAACATTCTGCACCCTCTCTGAGGCATCCTTGATCCTGGCACCAGAGAAGCAACACGCCATTCTGCTTTTTCGCTGCTGGCCACAGAAACATCTGTCTGTACCTCAGACTAGTGAATCCCCTAACACAACTGATCTCTTGGAACCTGATGTACCCCTCGTTGCATTAGAACCAGTCTCAATACCAGAAACTTGGCTGTTTGTGCTACATTCCCCTGAGAATCCATCACCCCCTACATTTTCCAAAACAGCAGCTGTTTGAAATGTGTCTCTCCACAAAACTCCTGCACTAGGTGCCTACCTCTCTTACCCTTCCTGGAGTTAACCCATCTATATGACTGTATCTGAGACTTTCCCCCCTTCCTATAACTGTCATCCATCACATACTGTTGCTGCTGAAAATTCCTCATCGCTTCTATCTGTCTCTCCAACCGATCCACTTGATCTGATCAGATTCGCATCCAACAGCATTTATGGCAGATATAATCCGCAGTAACCCTTAAACTCCCACATCTGACAAGAAGTACATATCACTGCAAAAGCCATTTTTGTTCCTTCACAATCTATAGACCCAGAAAATAACACCGTGGTATCCCTCTACAAAACACTGCACCAGGTTAAATTAATAGTTATGGCTTACATTTTAGGTTTAATCAAGAGACTTATCTCCAAAAACATAAAATCAAGAAAGAACCCACTGTACTCACTAATGCAGCCTTTCTCTTGGACAGACTTAAAACAACAATTAACGTATCTGATTCTGTGCTGTGAACTTCACTCAAACCGGATCCTCCAAGGTTAGTTGCGAAATTCACTGTATGTTAATTTTCCCAGACGCACTCCGAAGTCCAGCGGCACATGAATTCAAAAACAGCAAAGGCAGGAACTGTGTAGGTTCTCTCTCTCTCTCCTGCACTGTCCTCACCATGTGCATCCTTTGTCTGTTCTTCTCTCTTTTAAAACTGCTGTTGTTATGATTTTATTTCCCCAAAGTTCCAAAACAATGTAACAGCATATAAAACAGTAATTGTTGCTCCTGGAATTTGAGGAAATCACCTCCAGCACCTAAAATACCTCAAAAAAGGAGCAGCTCTTACAGCCAGAAATTTTTCCTGTCCTCCATCTTGGATTACCCAGAATCTTTTTGGGGTACCCATCTACAGCCAAAACAAATGGGGGAATGTTGCCTGGGAACTAGTCACATCACAGGCACTTGTGTGCTCTCCGCTTTTCAATGCATTGCATTGGGCTTACCTGGCACACGGACTCCATGGACTGGATTGGACAGAATCATTCCTGCTTCAGTCATTCCATATCGCTCTAACAATGTGTGGCCACTGATTTCTTTCCATTTCCTCTGCATTGGTTCAGGAAGAGCAGCAGATCCTGAAACCATTAACCTAAAAAGATACATATACAGCAAACAGTGATCAGACAGCAACATCTCATGACGTGATATGACTGACAGTCAGGAGGTAAAAGGGACAGAAATAGCATAAAAATAAAATTGGCTATGGGGTAGAAAGAGAGAATTGTGACGAATGTCTGTGTTTCAGACCAGATGGAGGCATTTGGCGGAGTTTCCCAAGATCCAGTAACAGGTCCATTACTATTTGTGATCTACATTAATTAATTAGACATAGTGGTATAAAGACCATAATGTCCAAATTTGCATGAAATTTGGAAATGCAGTGAATAGTGAGACAGATATATTATAATCACAAGTATAAGAAGAAGATAAATATTTGAATAGAATACATGGAAACACCAATAATAAAATGACAGCAGGATTCCAGGCTTGAATCGCAATGTCAAAAAATCTTAAATTATGCAAACTTGAATCTAAGACAAACATCAGCATTCATGAGAAACCACAGAAATGATACAGCACAGAAGGCAGCTGTTCAGCCCACCTTGTTCATGTTGACCCAAAGACACCCTGCTCCTTCTAGTCCCATCTCCCTGCACACAGCCCACAGCCCTGAAGCTTACAGACTTAAGGAGCAGATTCAGGTACTTTAGGAACTTTGCCTCCACCAGCAACTCAGGCAGTGAATTTCAGACACCCATCGCCTTGTGTGTAAGAATGGGTTTCCTCACATCTTCTCTAATTCTTTTCCCACTTAGCTTTCTGCCACTAACTCAATGCACTGACCAATAAAAGCAGGTGTGCCTCCTGTCCTCTTCACTACCTGACCTACCTGGGACTCCACCTTCAAGGAACTATGCACCTGTACCCCAAAGTCTCTGTTCAGCAACTCTCCCCAGGGTCCTACCATCAACTGTATAAGCCCTGCCTGATTTAGCTTAAACCAAAATGCAACCCTTCATATTTATCTAAATTAAACTCCATCTGCCACTTCTCAGCCCATCTACCCACTCGTTCAAGATCCCATTGTAGTCTGAGGTAACTTTCTTCATTGTCCACTACACCACCAATTTTGGTGTCATCTGCAAACTTACTGACCATCTCACCCATATTCACATCCAAATCATTTGCATAAATGACAAAAAGCAGTAGAATCATCAGTGATCCTTGCAGCACATTAAGGGCCTTAATGAGTACTTTGCATTGGTATTCACTAAGTAGAAGGATGTGGAGAATGGTAAAATTACACTGGGGTATGTTGATAATCCAGGGAATGCTGGTGGTGTTGGGCGATTGAAAGCATGAAGGTAGACAAATCCATAGGCCCTGTTGGGTTCTGTCCCAGGATATTGAGAGGCAAGGGAGGAAATTGCTGAGGCTTTGACAGAGATCAGTGTATCCACTGTGGCCACAGGCAAGGTCCCTGAAGACTAGATAGTAGCCAATATAGCTCCTTTGTTTAAGGAAGGCAACAGAGATAATCCAAGAAATGTCAGGCTTGTGAGCCTTACGTCGGTAGTAGGGAAATTATTGGAGAAAATTCTTAGGAGCAGGATTTACTTGCATTTGGAAAAGAATGGGCTTATTAGGAAGAATCAGCATACCCTTGGCCAGTGGAGGACAATGCTCTCAAATTTGATTGAGTATTTTTGAGGAAGTCATAAAGATGATTGACGAGGGTAAGGACAGTAGGCGTGGCTTTGTGAGGGGCTGGTCATGCCTCACAAGCCTTACTGAGTTCTTTGAGGATGTGACAAGACAAGTTGATGAAGGTCGAGCTGTGGATGTAGTGTAGATGGATTTCAGTAGATAGTAGGCTCATTCAGAAAGTTAGGAGGTATGGGATACAGGGGAATTTGGCTGTCTGAATTGGCTGGCCGAAAGAAGACAGCAAGTGGTAGTAGATGGAAAGTATTCCACCTGGAATTCAGTGACCAGTGGTGTCCCACAGGGCTCTGTTCTTGGGCCTCTACTCTTTGTAGATTTTATAAATGACTTGGATGAAGAAGAGGAAGGATGGGATTGTAAATTTGCCAATGACACAAAGATCGGTGGTGGTGTAGATAGTGTCGAGGGCTGTTGCAAGTTCCAACGAGACATTAACAGGATGCAGAGCTGAGCTGAGAAGTGGCAGATGGAGTTCAACCTGGATAAATGCAAAGTGATTCATTTTGAAAAGTCAAATTTGAATGCAGAATACAGGTTTAAAGATAGGATTCTTGGCAGTGTGAAGGAACAGCGGGATCTTGGGGTCCATGTACATAGATCCTTCAAAGGTGCCACCTAAATTAATAGGGCTATTAAGAAGACATATGGTGTTTTGGCTTTCATTAACAGAGTTTAAGAGCTGAGAGGTTTTGCAGCAGCTCTGTAAACCCCTGGTTAGACCACACTTGGAATATTGTGTCCAGTTCTGGTTGCATCATTATAGGAAGGATGTGAATGCTTCAGAGAGGATTCAGAGGAGATTTACCAGGATGCTGCCTGGATTGGAGGGCATGTCTAATGAAGCCAGGCTGACTGAGCTCAGGCTTTTCACACTGGAGAGAAGGAAGAAAGAGAGCTGACTTGATCGAGGTGTACAAGGTAATGAGAGGCATATATACAGTGGATAGCCAGAGACTTTTCCCCAGGGCAGAAATGGCTGACACGAAGGGTCATAATTTTAAGGTACAGGGGAAATGTCAGAGGTGGGGTCTTAACGCAGAGATGCTGGGTGCGTGGAATGTACTGCCAGTGGTGATAATAGAGTCAGAGACATTAGGGACATTTAAGTGTCTGCTGGACAGCAATAAATTGAGAGGTGTGTAGGTTAGAGTGACCTTAGATTAAGATAAATGCTGGGCACAACATCATGAGCCGAAGGGCCTGTACTGTACTGTGCTGCACTGTTCTGTGTTCTATGTAAGGCAGTGGATATTGTCTGCATGGAATTTACTGAAGTATATGACAAGGTCCCTCGTGGTAGGCCCGTTCCAAAAATTAAGTTGCATGGGGTCCATGATGAGTTGGTAAACTGGACACAAAATTGGCTTGTTCATCAAAGACAGACAGTAGTTGTGGAGAATGTTGTTCAGCCTGGAGTTCTGCAAGCAGTGGCGTTCCATAGGGATCAGTGCCGAGAGCTCCGCTTGTAATTTTTAGAAATGAATTGGGTGAAAATGTTGGGTGGAGAAATCTCAGATGCAGATTAATCTAGATCCATGTGAGGTGATGCACTTTGGGAGGTCAAATGCAAGAGGAAAGTATACAGCTCCTAACTTATATATAATCAAAATCCTACTTCTGGTGACTGAGATTACTCTCTTACCTGATGTTGCTCTGGCACACACTGTGTATAAAGTCCTTCACATGGCTCTGTGTGAAGTACTTGGCATGGTACTCAATGAGTTTGACATATATAGTCGGCACTGCCATGAACATGTTGACCCGAGGGACTTCTGGGCAATCAGTTTTCAGCAGGTACTCCCAAACCTCAAAAGAAAATGACTAGATGAGAAACATGACTCATTTGTAAGCAGTTTTATTTCATTTATCCTTCCATGGTAACACTAACAATACCATGAAGGGACTCCTTCCTACTTCGGCTACCCTGGCAGTCAGTTAGACTTTAGGATGTGGAGAGGAATATATCAACCATGTCACACTTTCAACATTGAGCACCACAACCAGCCTTTGTTGCATCACAGAAAAACACAGGACATGCTTATGCTTCAAATGAACTAATCCGAAAACTATGTAACAAAATAAAAGTTAAACAAATACTTCCACTCAACAGCTGGGCAAAGGCTAAGCCAACCTATCGGAGCAGAGCCAAGGGAGGGCTGCACTATTGGAAGGTCAGAACAAAGGGATGCATTGCACTGTGAAAAGATTAGTACTCAGGGAGCACTGCAGTGTCAGAGGGGCAGTAATAAATGAGTGCCACACTTTTGGAGGGGTAGTTATTGAGGGTCAGTACTGAGGGAATCCTGCAGTAACAGGACATCAGTTCTAAAGGGAGCATTACAGTATTGCAGGAGATCTACTGAGGAAGTGCTGCTCTTCAGCACGTCATAGAACATAGAACATAGAACATAGAAAAATACAGCGCAGTATAGGCCCTTCGGCCCTCGATGTTGCGCCGACCAAAGCCTACCTAACCTACACTAGCCCAATAACCTCTATATGCTTATCCAATGCCCGCTTAAATGACCATAAAGAGGGAGAGTCCACCCCTGATACTGGCAGGGCATTCTATGAACTCACAACCCGCTGAGTAAAGAATCTACCCCTAACATCTGTCCTATACCTACCACCCCTTAATTTAAAGCTGTGTCCCCTAGTAACAGCTGACTCCATTAGCGGAAAAAGGTTCTCACTGTCAACCCTATCTAAACCCCTAATCATCTTGTACACCTCTATCAAATCTCCCCTAAACCTTCTTTTCTCCAATGAGAACAGCCCCAAGTGCCTCAGCCTTTCCCCATACGTCATTGAACCAAGGCCCAACTTGCTGATTGAACTGTTTGTTTACACATTGGAATACCCGTTATCCTGTTCAAAAGGGAACACAGCAGCTTTCCCAGTGCCCTGCTTAACATTTGCAATTGCCCAATGCCATCTAAAATGGATTAAATTGTCATTCATGTCATTGTTGTTTGTGGATTTTACTATGTGCATATGCATCACTTTCATTTACATAACAGCAATAACGTTATTGCTTAAATTAGCAGTTTATTTTATGTATCCTTGCATGGTAACACCAAGAATATCCAAGAGATCTGATAAAGGCTAGTCCTTTTAAATGTCCTGACTTGGATTGATTGGTTTATGATAAGAAGTAGAATGATTGAGTTGAAGACCTTCATTTCAGTTCAGAGTAAGTGAGGGCTGCAGATGCTGGAGATCAGAGTTGAAGAAAGTGGTGCTGAAAAATCACAGCCGGTCAGGCAGCATCTGAGAAGCAGGAGAGTCGACATTTCGGGCATAAGCTCTTCATCATATTCCTGCTCCTCGGATGCTGCCTGACTGGCCATGCTTTTCCAGCACCACGCTCTTCATTTCAATGTCAAGGTCAGACAGCAGGCAAGCTGTAGAAATTCAAATTTGCACCAGGTGTTCAAATTATCTCATTCCAACTCCTTAATACTCTTTTACCTCACACACTGTAAATTTGTATTTTAATACAGAGCAATCACAGGGGAGACAAGGTAATAGCCTACAACAGTCAACACAAACCCACCAAGGTACAGAGGATTGTTCAACTGTTTTTCCATTTTCCTTCCTCTTGAAGTATCTGCCAGACATTTTCCGGTCCTAGGAGAAACTGCTAGAAAGTCCAGGGCCAGAAAAGACCTGCTTAGTGATTCAACTTAATAAACAGATTCCCGAGGGCGTCTCAGACACTCGCAGTGTCAGTATACATCATTCTGGATTGTATTGCTTCCCCTTCCTGTCAATCACCCCACTGTCTTTAAATAATGTGCATCAACCATGACACAGCCTCAATGCATGGAGTCCAGCCACATTCTCTCACGCTACTCTGTCCCTCACTATTAGTAATTCCAGTCAAAAGCCAAGGCCCTGTGTTCTAACTGTGCTTGCTCTGTTCACCGACTGTGCTGTTGCCAACACAAAAAATTGTTGGAAAATTTAGCAGGTCTGGCAACATGGAGAATGTCAGGGACAGGACAGAATAGGAGAGGTTCATATAATCCCATAAGAACATGGAGCAGGAGGCCATTCAGCCCCTTGAGCTTGCTCCAGCTGATATGATCAGGGTTGATCTCACCTTGGCCTCAACTTCATTTTCCTGCCCACTCTTCTTAACCCTTCAACCCATTACTTATTAAAAATGTCCGATTCCTCCTCAAATTCAGTGTCCAGGCAATTACTGTACTGGATATAGGTTAGCTCACCGAGCTGGAAGGCTCATTTCCAGACGTTTCATCACCCTACTAGGTAACATCTTCAGTGGGCCTCCAGGCGAAACACTGTACATGATTCCTGCTTTCTATTCATATGTTTGGGCTTCTTTGGGTTGGTGATGTCTTTTCCTGTGGTGATGTCATTTCCTGTTCTTTTTGTCAGGGGGGAGTTGATGGGGTCTAACTCGATATGTTTGTTGATAGAGTTCCGGTTGGAATGTCATGCTTTTAGGAATTCTTGTGCATAAGAGCAGAGGAAAATTACCTATACCGTATATTCAGAAAGAATGGGTACCCAATGTCTCAGCAACAAACCCAAACAAGCAGACAAAACACATCCAGAAACTCTAGCCAAAGACATCTCGGAAATGACTGCCAGACTACTCAGACCCCTTGGCATCACGGTAGCCCACAAACCCACCAACACACTAAAACAGCAGCTAATGAATTTGAAAGACCGTATAGAGAACAAGCAAAGCTAATGTCATTTACAAAATACCGTGCAAGGACTGTAACAAACACTACATTGGACAAACAGCCACCAGGATACATGAAAATACTATTCACAAAATGACATAAACCTCTCTCACTAGTATTCTTACAAACAGAGAAGGAAGGACACCACTTCGACTGGAACAACGCATCCGTCCTAGGACAAGCCAAACGAAGACACGTGTGAGAATTCCTAGAAAGCGTGGCATTCCAATGGGAACTCTACCAACAATCACATCGAGTTATACCCCATCTACCACCCCTAAGAAAAGGAACAGGAAATGACATCACCAACCCAAGGAAACCCAAATATATAAATAGAAAGCAGGAAATCATGTACAGTGCTTCACCTGGAGGCCCACTGAAGATGAAACGTTTGGAAATGAACCTTCCAACTCTGAGCAAACCTACTCAACCTACAGAACTTCAACCTGAGCTACAAATCTTCTCAAAACTCGCTATTTACCGTGTTCTTCGGGAGTGAATTCCACAGATTCACAACTCTGAGAGGAATAAAACTCTCAGCATGTTTTATATCTGCTGCCTCTCAGCCTAAAACTATGACCTCTCTTTCTACAGTGCCCTTCAAGGGGAACATCTACTCTATGTCTAGGTTATTAGTCTCCCTTTCATCCTACATACCTCAATTAGACCTCCTTTCATCCTTCTAAATCCTCACAAATATAGGCCTTAACTGCTCAATCTCTCGACATAAGACTAGTCTTTCAATTCTGTAATTAATCTAGCGAGCCTTCTCTAAGCTGCCTCCAATGTAATGGCATCCTTGTTAGATTCAATGATAAAGATGGATTGGAACAAAATGCAAAGGGGTGTGAATGTGGGAAATGAACACTTCTACCTGGAGGCAAAAATCTGAAAACATACTTTCAGACTAGCAGCTGACCAAGAAAGAGACGGTGGGGGAACCCCTCATCGGAGAGTCTAGGACAGGAGGGCATAAATTCAGAATTAAGGGATGCCAATTTAAGAATGAGTTCAGGAGGATTTTCTTCTCTTAAATGGTTGAAAGTCTTTGGAAGTCCTTGCCTCAGACAGCTTTCGGTGAAAAGTCCTTGTGTATATTTAATGCTGAGATAGAAAGATTTTTTGATCATGAGGGGAATCAAGAGTTACAGGGAAAGGGCAGGAAAATGGATGTGAGAAATGTCAGATCAGCCATCATCCTATCGAATGGTGCAGCAGGCTTGAGAGACCAAATGGCCTACTCCCTTTCCTATTTCTTATGGTCTTATGAAACAGGTCTGAACGTTGACTCTGTAAGAGGCCTGATTGGAAGATGAGCTGCTGTTGCACAGCCGCCAAGAACAGAAAGGTAAGCATTAAGAGGAAAGTGGTGAGCTGTGGAGATTCTGGGTCATGCTTACAGACTAATTTGTAGTTTTTATCTGTAATGCTACAACTACTAGCCAATATTGACAAGGATAGCTGGCTGACAATGCAACCCAATCACACAAAGATTAAAATTATCCTGAGAGGCAGTCAAAAATTTTAGTCTTCAGTCAAAAAGGAGGCTGACCCTCCTTCCCCTTAATCCCGGACAGGCTGACCCTCCTTCCCCTTAATCCCGGATAGGCTGAACCCTGTTTTCTTTAATCCCAGACAGTAACTGAGACAAACAGAAAAACATCACGTTTCAATCCCCAACCTTCAGCCAGATATGCAAACTGAACCCACGCTCCAAATATTGTATAACATGCATTGCACAGTTTGAGAGTTTAAGGTAGCTAGGTCATGAGTCAAGGAAGTAATTCAGGAAAACAATTGGTTTCTTTTTAACCATTAGGGAATCAAATGATAAAATCTTTTCAACAAACGTATACTACACTTGACTCTTTTAGAATTGTACTGGTGCTGTTCCTCACTTACCTGCTGGGCACTGAATTCTGGCAGCATCACACAGGTCGCGCCCACCCAGAGAGGGCATAGCAGTTTATTGAGAATTCCATGGAGGTGATGTAGCGGTAAGACATGGAGAATAACATCATCCTTGCTCCATTCCCATTGTTTCACAAGGCTGGTAATCTGCAGATTGATACTGTTAGCACTCTAGCAAAGTAACAACAACTTATATTTATATAGCAGTTTTATTATCATGAAATGTCCCAAGGTCATTCTAAGGAGTGTTATAAAAACTAGTATAACACAAAACCTCATTAGGAGATACCGGAAATAAAAACAAAAATTGCCAGAGAAACTCAGCAAGCCTGGCAGCATCTGTAGAGAGAAAGCAGAGTCACTGTTTCAAGCCCAGTGATACATCATCAGAACTAGTAATCGATAGGAAGAGTGGTATATATGTTGAAAACAGGGGTTAGGAAGTAAAAGAGTAAGCAATAGGTGCACATAGAGCCCAGAGGGTCAGCAAGACAGTTAGACAGGCAAAGGGATGGAGAATGGCAAGTTAGGGAGAAAGTAAAGCTGATAATAGGGACCATTGCTGGGAGAAATCTGTTGCTGGCCTAGTCTTATTTTGTACATAGACTCCCAGAGTCAAGCCGTCGACAAACACTTCCCCCCCAAGCATGAACAAAGCAAAGGTGTAAACACCACACACAGATTTCAGTAACTTACTTTCTCAAAGTACAGCAATTCCTTCGCCAGTCCTCCACCAAAAACAAAGAAAAACAAAATGTACATTCTTTACAGAGTTAGATAACCAAAAGCTTGATCAAGAAGATGACAAGGTACAGAGATGGAGAAGTGTAGGCAGGGAATTATAGAACTTGCAGTGAGACAAGTCCCAAGATGAGTAGGCCAGGTGAATTGGTCATAGTGTTAGGTGCATTAGTCAGAAGGAAATGGGTCTGGGTGGGTTACTCTTCGGCGGGTCGGTGTGGACTTGTTGGGCCGAACGGCCTGTTTCCACACTGTAGGGAATCTAATCTTCTTCTCTAAAGTGAGCACAAGGCCACCGATGGTGATGTGATTATAATGGCACAGGCGGCCAGAGTTAGAGGATCAGATTTTTAAAAATTTATGCATATGGTGAGTGTGCCTCTGGCAAGGTCAACACCTGCCATCCATCCCCAACTGTCCCTGAACTGAAGGACTTCCTGAGGTGTTTCAGAGGGTAGTTAAGAATCCATCACATTTTCACAATCTGGAACCAGGTAAGGATGGTTGAAATCCTTCCCTGACATTAGTGAACCAATAATGGGAACATAGTCACTGTTAAACTAGCTGTTTTTAATTCTAGATTTCATTAAATTCATATTATACCATCTGCCATGGTGGATTCTAACCCACATCATCGGAGAATTAAGCTGGCCTCTGGATTGCTAGCCCAGTGGTGTGGTATAGTATAGTATAGTACTGCCTCTCCAATCTTGTAGGGGTGTAGAATGAGAGGACATTACAAAAACAAGGATGGGGGAGACATCAAAGGAATTATAAAACAGGGATTAGAATTTTAAAATCACAATGTTGTTTGATTGGGAACAATGTACATCAATGTGGCAATCCTCAGGATGCCAACCTTCAGTTGGTTCTCTCTAACGAGAGAGTAGCCTATGGCCTCGGAGGACTCTGGTGAACTTACCTTTATGGGGGTGATAAAGGAATGGGATCTTCTGGTAATTAAGATTTGGATACCAGAAATTAACTCTAAATTTGTTTAATGTATCACTGCAGCTCCATGACACTGTAAACCTTTTGCTATAAATTCTGTGTCTTATGATCTTATACTCCACAACCACCTGAAGTAGCAGCGCTTTGAAAGCTAGTGCTTCCAAATAAACCTACTGGACTGTAACCTGGTGTTGTTATTTACTTTGTCCACCCCAGTCCAACACCACCTCATCAAATCAAAGTCAAACAACGTAATGAAGGCGGATCTGGTGGTCTTTGGAACGGATCAAACAAGGGTTCAGATGTTCACCTTCGTAACCAATGTCACACCAAAGATTCAAAAAGACTGGCTTAATGTCAGACCACTGTCGGGTAGTGAGATGGAGTCAGTTTGCGAGCAGAGTTTGAATCAGAGACTGAAATCAATGTTTTAGTTTGCTTAATTGGAGATAATTTCTTCTCATCCAGTATGCACATCATGTGGGCTACCCCAACACGTGTATACAGTCATACATGTGCAAAAATCTGTTTTCGATCTTTACAGCATCACCTCATGTCCACAGTTTCTTTGACACGTGCGCGTTTACCATCTCGAGTATATATCCCACAGCACTGGATCACGTACACATCTCTGCAATGCCAGCCCACATGCACATGTGTACAGTTTCCCAGTACATGCTCAGAAAAGATCACAACTTTTAATTTTTTTCTTTTTAGATTGTGGACAAAGGCGGAAAAATGGCTGTTTTAAACCACTGTGGAAGGAGTTGCCCCATTTTCAAAAACAAGTGAGTAGTGTTTACAACGTTGCTTTCTTCTCAAACAGCTCAGTACCGTGGGTGTGTACAGAGTAGGTGCTGCCGAGAGACACACTGCTGATTGCACAAACCAGTCAGGACCAACAGTGAAGAGCAGGAATCACAGGCAAGACAAGAACTCTGATTGTTCACCTGCCCAGGAGCCAAATCCGTGCAGGAGAGACAGCAGAACTTGGAAGGACAGCTCGTATTCCCTCCCACCAGTTGCTATAACCTAAACTAAACCCCAAAGAACTGCAGATACTGGAAATCAGAGACAAAAACAAGAAGTGATGGAAAAACTCAACAGGTCTGGCAGTATCTGTGGACAGAAAACATTTCAGGTCCAGTGACTCTTCTTCAGAACTGACTGTAGCTAGGAAAGGTTGGTATAAATGAAGATGGGGTAAAGGGATGTGTAGTGGAGTAAATTGTAGGTAGAAATGGAGCCCAGAAAGAGAGAAAATCAGTTGGACAGTCAAAGGAACAGGTAAAGATCAGCCTGGGAGAATGAACAGCCACTAAAGGAGAAGATTAATGGCTCACAATAGGTTGTTTGAAGTATCAGCCTATGTGGTGCACAGAGTGGGCGGGTTGAGGCAAGGACATGTAAGAAGGTCCTTAAGCCTTAAAATTCCTGAATTCAATATTGAGTCCAGAAGGCTACAAGATTTCCAAGCAGAAATTGAGATGTTGTTCTTCCAGTTTGCCCTGAACTTTGCTCCAGCACTGCAGCTAGCCTGAAGCAGAGATGTTGGCCAAGGAACATGATGGTGTGTTGAAGTGGAAGCTCAGGGTCATTTTTCAGGAGAGAATGTGAGTGTTTTGCAAAGTGGTCACCAACTGGTGTTTCATTTCCCCAGTATTGAGGAGACCGCACTGTAAGTGGTGAATATAATAGACTAGATTGAGTGAACTGCAGGTATAGTGCTGATACATCTGGAAGGTGCCTTGGATACTGAGACAGGAGGAAGTAAACATGCAGGTATTATACCTCCTGCAATTGCAAGGTGTTGTGGGGGTGTGGAGAGGTAATGAGAGTGGAGGAGTGAACCTCCACTCGCAGAGAGAACAGTCCCTGCGGAAGGCTGACAATGAAGGAGAGGCAAGTGTGTGTCTAGTGGTGGGATCTGGTTGGAGGTAATGGAAATGGCAGCTAATTATTCCTTTGGACGCAGATGCTGGTGGGATGGTGGGTGAGGACAAAGGGAGAGGGAGGAGAGAGAGGGGGAGAGGGCAGAAGTTTGGGAAATGGTCTTGTCAACCATGATGGAGGGGAATCTTCAACTGAGAAAGGAGGTGGACGTTCCAGAGGCCCCCTTGTTGGAGTTGGCATCATCAGTGCAATGGAGACAGAAACTGGGAAAATAGAATAGAGTCTTTATTGTAAGCAGGGTTAGAGGTAATTCAAGGTAATTATGAGAGTGCATGGGTTTTGCAGTGGATATTAGTGGCCAGGAGAAAGTAAAGATGCTGGAGATCAGAGTTGAAAAGTGTGGTTCCGGAAAAGCACAGCAGGTCAGGCAGCATCTGGGGAGCAGGAGAATCAACGTTTCAGGCATAAGCACTTGGGTTGAAGTGGAAGTGGAAGACATTCCTGATGAAGTGCTGATGGCTGAAACATCGATTCTACTGCTCCCCGGATGCTGCCTGACCTGCTGTGTTCTTCCAGCGTCACACGTTTTGATATTGGTGGCCAGCCTATCCCAGAAATGGAAAGAGAGATATCAAAGAAGGGAGAATTCAGAAATGGACCAGGAGAAAGTGAAAGCAAGGCGGAAGCCAGAAGTGTAATTGATTAACTTTTCCAATTCCGAATGAGCAACAGAAGCAGCTCCAATTATGTCATCAATGGACCAGAGAGAGTTGTGGGTGGGGGCCAGAGTAGGACTGCAACTCGGAATGTTCCACAAAGAGATTCCTCTCTTTTTTTTATGCCCTTAAGTCCAACAATTTCCCCAATACTATTTCCATCCTAATACTGATTTCCTTCAGTTCCTCACTCTTACTATTTCGAAAGAAATCCTACAGTGTGGAAACAGGCCCTTCAGTCCAACAGGTCCACACCGATTCTCCAAAGAGTATCCCACCCAAACCCATTCCCCCACCCAATTACTGTGCATTTTACCCCTATGGGTAATTTAGCATGACCAATTCACCTGACCTGCACAGCTTTGGGCTGAGAGGGGAAACCAGAGCACCCGGAGGCAATCCACTGAGACACGGGGAGAACGTGCAAACTCCACACAGACAGTCACCCGAGGCTGGAATTGAACCCGGGTCCCTGGATTTGTGATGCAGCCATGCTAATCACTGAGCCACAGTGCCACCCCTTTCTGGTCCTCCTTTGTAAAGACAGGAGTAAAGTACGTACTTAACTGGCCAGACATTTTGTTTTAATTCCCCATTATAACATACACTGTTTTTGTCTTTTGTGCTTACATACCAAAGAAACTTCAACAGTTATGTATTTTGCAAGCTTACTCTCATACTCTACTATCCCCTCTTAATCATTACCTTTGCTGAAATCTAAACTGCTCTTAATCCTCAGGCCTGCTGCTTTTTTGGGCTAATTTGTCTGTCCCTTTCTTGGATCTAACACTATCCTTCAATCCCTTCTTGGCATTCCACTTTTATGTCAGATTTTATCAACATTGCCATAATCAAGAGGAATGGTGTTGGGGAAATCAATGTGATCAAAAGCTGATAAATGCCAGTGCCTGAGTACTCAAGGCAATGGCCCTAGAAAGAATGGATCCATTGGTGGTCACCTTCCAAGATTCTTTAGACACTCAAACAATTGTTACAAATTGGAGAGTAGCTAAATGTAACCTCACTATTTCAGAAGATAGAGAGAAAGCAGACCTATAGACCAGTGAATTTGATGTTAGGAATAAGGAAGATGCTAGATAACACTGGTAGAATCAGAATCAGTCAGTATGGATTTACTAAAGGGAAAGCATGTTTGACAAATCTACTGGAGTTCTTCGAGAATATAACTTTTAGAGTTGATCGGGGAATCAGTGGATGTGGTTTATTTGGACTTTCAGAAGGCTTTTGACTAAGTCCATTCTATAAGAGTTTAATATGTAAAAGTAAATGAATTGTGAATCCCATGTCAATATAACTCCAGGTAACCAGCACAAACCAAGTAGGAAAACAGCAAATGAAAGTCACCTGATGGTACAGTATTCCATGGGTGATGAGGACTCCTTTCGGGCGCCCTGTTGTTCCACTCGTGTACAGTATCATGGCTCCTCTATCTTTCCAGTCTGTGACAACAAAACCAGCATCTGGCACAGGGGCAGCACCACATTTTCCCAGCTGTCCCATATCAGAAGATTCTTGGAACTGACTGTAACCTGGTAACTGAAGGCACTTCACACCTAGACTGTCAGCGATTGGTGTCATTAACTCGAAATAATTCTTCTCCACAATTATTAATGAGCTCTGAGAATCCTGAACAACATACTTGAGTTCTGGAGCTGGATGCTTTTTGCCCAGGGGCACAGCCACCCCACCAGACATCCAAGATGCCCACTGAGCAACAACAAACGAGACATCATTAGGGCACAGGATTGAAATTCTTTGCTCCTTGATGTCACCATCAAGACATCCTAATGCACAACGAATCTTTCTTGAAAGGGCCAGACTATGTAGATACAGGTCTCTGTATGTGTAACGACCATTATGATCCACAATTGCAAGTCTTTCTGCAAAATTTCCAGCTCTGGTGAAAACCTGTTCTGTTTTTATTAATAAGGATGTTGTAGTGCTCAGCTTCTTCCTGAAGACTTGATAGGTCTTTACAATCCGAACAGCACACTTACGCTGACTCCAGCAATTGGCACAGCAAATAACTGGCCCAGCAGCACACCTCAGGAAACTAGACAACATGGTACATTTTATGATCCTCAGCAATCTGCTCAGTTGTCTTGGGTGATTTCTTCTTTCTGCTAGAGAAAAGTCAACAGGAAGATTTAAGAAAGTCAACTTGAACCTGTCAGTTCACCACTGATTCTAAACTTAAATCCACTCAGGGGCAGGAGCGGGGGTGGGGGCACATTAGGTCTTCTTTTGGAATTCAGGGCATGGATCAGATGTTGTTCCTCAACTTCCAGCCCCTAGGCTTCAAGATGGAAGTGTCAGTTGAGTTCTCATTCGAATGTACTTTGACAAACTTGAGGCTCTAAAAGCAATCCAATTTAAAAAGAGAATTTCCTATTCAGGGCCATTTCTCACTTAGGTGAAGAGAAAATCAGGGGAAAGCCTCATTATCAACACATTAGCAACTGACAACTAAATGCATAAAAAAAACTCAGAAGATCTAACCCACAAATGAAACCTAAATGTGAAATAATTGACAATATATCAATGATTGGAAGATTTACATATTTATGCAAAATGTAATTTAAGCATAGGTTCTGTCCATAAAATCTTAAATCCCTTAGCAAAATTGGATACATAATTGGCTAAACAGCAGGAGACAGAGAGTAATGGTGGAGGGTTGATTTTCGGAGTGGAGGCCTTTGACCAGTGGTGCTCCATGGGGATCGGTTCTGGATGTTTTTTCTTTGTAATTTTACATTAATGATTTGGATGAGAATATAGATGGCATGGTTAGTATGTCCAAAATTGGTGGCATAGTAGACAGTGAAGAAGGTTTTCTAAGATTAAAAAAGGATCTTGGTCAAATGGGTCAATGGGCTGAAAAATAACAGATGGAGTTCAATCTGAATAAATGCAACAAACAAGGGTAGGACTTGTACAATTAGTTGTAGGGCCTTGGGTAGGATTGTAGAACAGAGGGATGCAAGGGTGCAGGTACACAATTCTTTAAAGTTTGCATCACATATAAACAGGATGGCTAAAAAGACATTTGGCAAGCTTGCCTTCGTTGCTCAGTCCTTTAGTGTCGAGGCACGATGTTGAGGTTGTACAGGACATTGGTGAGGCCTTTTCTGGAATACTGTGTCCAATTCTGGTCACCCAGTTATAGGAAGGATATTTTTAAGTGGAGAGGGCTCAGAAGAGATTTACCAGGATGTTGCCAGGTATGGAAAGTTTGGGTTATAAAGAAAGGCTTGATAGGCTGGGAGTTTTTTCACTGGAGCATAGGAGATTGAAAGGTGACCTGATAGAAGTTTATAAAATAATGAGAGATATAGATAGAGCTGATGGTAGTGGTCTTCTCCCCGAATTAGGAATTTCAAGACTGGGGGCACATTTTTAAGGTGGGAGGAGAGAGATTTTAAAAAGATTGGAGGGGCAAACCTTTTACACAGAGGGTAGTTCACATGTGGCATTAAATTCCTGAGGAAGTGGTGGATGTAGGTACAATTACATTTAATAGACATCTGGACGGATATGTTTTCTGCCTGCACTGGGTCAATACTTTGATTTGATCTATTATTGTCACATGTACCTTGTTACAGGTATAACAGTGAAAAGATAAATGGCCATGACCTGGTGCCAAAATCCTGCTTTTCCCATATCCTTACACATTATTTTTATCCAAATAATCATCCAGTGTCCTCTTGAATGCTTCAGTTTATCCTGCCCCGCCACATTTCCAGGTAGTGCTGCACTTGTACTTCAGAGAGCCAGGGTCCCAGGGTCGATTCCAGCCTCGGGTGACTGTGTGTAGTTTGTGTGGGTCTCCTCCCACAGTCACAAAGATGAATGGGTCAGTGTTAGGTTAGATTCCCTACAGGGTGGAAACAGGCCGTTCAGCCCAACCCCACCGGGATCTGTCTCTCCTCACCCTGCACTTTACCTCAGCTCCCAGCAATCCGGAAATGAACCCGTCACTGAACGTCCGGGTGCAATCAGCAGCCGGAGAGACAGTCCGGGGGGAACCGAGTCCGGGGGACGGACGGACTGGTGACGGGTTCGCACCTGGAAGGGGCGGGATCTAATCGGTGGGCGGGGCACAGTCCGCGGGCTCGGTATTGTGGGGGTTGGGGTAAATGAAGGGGGCCGACGTTGGGGCGGGGCTGAAGTTGGGGGCGGGACCATGGGCGGGCCGGAGTTTGGGCGGGGCCGGAGTTGGAGAGCGGCCGTGCGCGGGGCTGGAGTTGGGGCGGGGCCGGATTAGGGCCGGGACCGTAGGCGGGGGCAGGGCCGTGGGCGGGACCGGAGTTGGGGCGGGACCTTGGGCGGGGCCGGAGTTGGGGCGGGATCATAGGCGGGGCCGGGCCGGGGGCGGGGCCGGAGTTGGGGCGGGACGATGGGCGGGGCCGGGGTTGGGGCGGGACGATGGGCGGGGGCGGGCCGGGGTTGGGGCCGGGCCGGGGCCGGAGTTGGGCGGGACCGTGGGCGGGGCCGGAGTTGGGGCGGGACGATGGGCGGGGCCGGGGTTGGGGCCGGGCCGGGGGCGGGGCCGGAGTTGGAGCGGGGCCGGGGTGGGGTCGGGCCGGGGGTGGGGCCGGAGTTGGGCGGGGCCGAGCCGGGGGCGGGGCCGGGGGCAGGGCCGGAGTTGGGCGGGACCGTGGGCGAGTCCGGAGTTGGGGCGGGACGATGGGCGGGGCCGGGCCGGGGGCGGGGCCGGAGTTGGGCGGGACCGTGGGCGGGGCCGGGGTTGGGCGGGACCGTGGGCGGGGCCAGTCCATCAGTGGGTGAGGTGTGCAGCTGGTCTTTCTGTCTGTGTTTTGTTGATGGTGCCAGTGTTGGGCAAGGACAGGTGTATTTGTCCCACAGGCTTATACTCACTCCGTCACACTCGCCCACACACCCACATAAATCCATGGGGTGAATTTGCATTGTCAATCAATCCATGTGACATTTTATAAATTCCTAGTTTGGAAATAGAACCGGTCTGACTCAGGATTAGAATACGGACAGACTCTAACCTCACACTTATTTCCTTTATCTGAACTGAGATGTCACTTTTTTTTGTAAAACCTTACGTAACGATATAATGGTGGACCCTTCTGCAAATTAAACCAAGCGCCAGGAAAGCTCACCTCAGCTCGTAATCTGTTAAAATATGAGTTACAGAGATATATTTAAAGAAAAATATCAATTTTATTCTTTAACTCTAAAAGTGAACATTAAACAACTATTTAAAACTCTAAGCCTACTTTCTCTTAAAGGTCTGTAATCTACCTCCAACTCTATAACAATATACTAATCCGATAACAGCCCCTACTAAAATTATATCAACTTAAATTTTCAAAGCCAGACCGGCTGTCTTCTTTCAGCTACCAATCTCCCTGGGTCATCTTCAGTTTTTTTTTAGAATTAGACTCTAACTGGAAGCAGGTCCACACTGACACACCGAGGAGTAAACCACCCAAGACCCATTCCCCTACATTTACCTCTGACTAATGCACCTAACCTATGCAATAGATCCCTGAACACTATGGGACAATTTAGCATGGCCAATTCACCCAATCTTTCGATTGTGGGAGTAAACCCTCATAAACACAGACTGTGCACATTTCACACAGTCACCCGATGCTGGAATCAAACCCGGGTCCCTGGTGCTGTGAGGCAGCAGTGCTAACCACTGAGCGCCCATGCCTCCCCATCTTTTGCTACAAAGGTGTTTCATATGAAAAAGGTATCTTTGACACAGTGTTTTGGGTCCCCATCTCTGTTGTGTTCTCTCTCTCTTATTGGTTCAATGTTGTCAAAACAGTAAATTCAAATTCAATTGAATTTTAGTAACCTGGGGCATGATTTAAACTGATTGGTTAAATTCAAATGGTGGTCAAAACAACTGAGATATCTAGTTTACAGCCATATGTTTCATATTTTCAATTTTCCTGTACTCTGGAACTGCTAGTCAGTCACATGACAGTTGCCTGTAAATTCTCACTGCAAAATAGCCTACACTCTCTCTTAAAGGTACAGTACATGCCTTCAACTTCATAACACCTCCCCCCGTAGTCAGATCTCTGACTCCCCTGAGTGAAATGTTGAAGGAGTTAATCACAATAGATATGAGGAACACAGGAGTTTATTTGCAGTCTCTTTCTCACCTTGCTGAGTCTTAGGCATCATTAGGAATTGATGAACTTAGTCACTAAAGGCCCACAGCTTTATATTTATAGGACATTTTCACCCAGAAGGTGGAGTGAGAAAAACAGTTTGGATTTTATTGGACAGAAAGTGCTTGTAATCGGGCCCCATTACTGCAAAATTCACATCATTAACATAAATGTCTCAGTTCAATCAACAAAATGGCCAATCGTTTCCCTTTTGTACTACTGGCCAGAATAAAAAAAAGTTGACCGGTGTCTTTAGAGAACTGGAAAAAAGTTCATTGATCACAAAACTCATTTCTTAAAGCAAGTGGAAAAAAAATTAAGATCTAAGCTGTATTCAGGTTAAGAACGATACAAACCAGAAATTGCTGAAGAAACTCAGCAGGTCTGGGAGAATCTGTGGAAAGAAAAAGACTTAAGTCATTTCAAGTTCAATTCGATTTCTTCAAAACTGATTTACTCTAGCATTGTCTGGTTGTATTTTATCCAGCATGCACAATATTTTGCTTTTGTGTAAATCCAAATCTTCTTTTAATCCTCAAACAGACGCAGAACAGTTGATCTTTTACATAGGGCAAAAGAAAAGCACCCTAATTGGTCAATGGTCTGATAAACAAAGGATTAAAGTTCCTGAATTCTCACAGAAGGCGGAGTTTTTTTTTATTTAACCTGTTTTTCTAAACAACCTGTTCAGAAATGTTATTACATACCTCTGGAGTAGTTGGGACTTAAACACAGGCCTCCCAGGCCAGGGGCAGGGGCACTGCCTCTGCACCACAAAGCCCTAAGGATTTGCTTTTTCAAGGGCTGAAGTGATGAGTTCCAGTTGGCAGGCCATCACCTGTTGCCAAGGGAACTTACACTCAATGAGCTCCATAGGGAGACTCATCAGTGATTCCACGTGAACCTTGTAAGGGTTGTCATAATTATGCAAAAGAAAGAAAAAGAAGAAAAAAAGATGAACCAAGCTGTCTACATACAAGCAGTTAAAAATTTTAAGCACCCAGCAAAGCAAAATCCCATTTATTCCCCAACACCATCATTTTACAATTAATCAAAATCCAGAGAAATACTCCTTCCCTAACAGATCTGCAGATTATTGTTACTGCTTCTGTTCTGTTGTGATGTTTGAAGGCTTTTTCTTTGGTCCAACCACAGCTGAGACTTTAGACTTTCTCAGCTTTCAATAATCAATTGCAAATTTCGAAGCACTTCTGGTCTGGAAGTTTCCAGAAACTGAAATCCTTAATTTGGAGTAACTTACTCTCTTAACTGCTCGACACAAACTCCTTTTTTTTGTGGGAGAAACTGATCTTGCGTTGAGTTTAAATCAGATCTCTTTCAAACTGAATTCAAAATATTTAATTATATTAAAAATAATTTGCTCATCCTGATTTCTACTAAATGAATGACTACTTTGTTTTTCCCAATTCCTGCCATAAATTCTACAATATAAGTAACTGCTGTTAACCTGAAAGGATACCATGTCATCTGTATTGTGATGGTTTAAAGTCATGGTTCTGAAAAGACTGACCGAGTTAATTATTAAACCCCTATTACACAAACATACCAAACCAGTACAGGAAACTGAAAGAGCTGAGATGCTATAAATCAGAAATGAAAGCAAAAGTTGCTGGGAACGCTCAGCAGGTCTGGCAGCATCTGTAGAGAGAAATCAAAATTAATGTTTCGAGTTCTGAGGAAAGGTTACCAGACCTGAAACAATAACCTTGATTTCTCTTCACAGATGCTGCCAGACCTGCTGAACTTTCCCAGCAACGTTTGCTTTTGTTTCAAACAATATGCCATTAGTTTAAAATTAAAACTCTAAATAAAATTATAGATATATATATATATATCACACCACTATTTTTTAAATAGATTTTTATTGAAAAAAAGGAATTTATTTTTAATATTACCACAAATACAAAACCAAACAATTCAAACCAACGTAAAAAACCCACTAATTATATAGTTAAATAAATAATAACTAATAGCTAAAAAAGAAAATCATGACAGTAATAATCATAATGATGAAAACACAGCTCAACGAAGCAAACCAATAGTTCTTGAACATCGAGTGCATAAATTTATACATATTCATATGTTCGTAGTTCCTTCTCCCTGGATACCAGATTTATTAAACAGAATTGCTATAGCTATATAAAGGCTCTTGTTAGTCTGGCTGACAAATCTGTACTCAAGTAGTCCAAAAAGGTCCGCTATGTCTCATAAAAATTCTGTTTTATAGTGCACCATACTTGTGAGAAAGTCTAAGGGGATGTGTTCCATGACTAGCTTACACTAGCCTGACAGCCCCGGGGGGATTTCAGACACCCACCCTTATAGATTATTCTTTCTTGCACAAAACGTGAGGATACTGAAAAGCCTTTTTTTGTGTGCAGCTAATGGAAGTGAACCAATAAGGCCAAGAAGAAGAGATACATGGTCCATCTTCACCTTTGTCCCCAAGACCTTCTATATTTCACCTACCACAGTGTTCCAGTATACCCGCAGCCGGTGACAGGACCAGAGACCACAGGGGAGTGTGCCCGTACTCACTTTGCCTTTAGGACACATCATAGATGCTCTCATTTTAAATTTTGAAAGGTGGTATGGAGCCAAGTAGGGCCTGTGAACACCAGTCTTTTAGGACTGAGATGAAAAGGAATTTCTTCAAGTGGAGCGGGGCGAATCTTTGGAATTTTCAACCCCAATGGGCCGTGGAAGCTTAATCATTGAATACATTGAAGAGAGAGATTGATAGGTTGAATTACTGTTGATATCAATGGATATGGGGATAGAACAGGATTATGGCATGGATCAGCTGATCAGTCATGATCTGGAATGATGGAACAGATGGGTTATTCCTGCTCCGATGTTCCTATGACAAGTAGCCCTCCTTTCCATCACCCGTCTCTCCTAATTTCTTCATGCTCACTGAGCTCATTGGATCCCAGTTAAGCAATGTCTTGGTTTTAAAAATTCTCATTCTGCTTTCATCTTCCTCTATGGCCTTGCCTGTCTCTATTTCTGTAAATCTGTCTAGCCCCAACCCACATGTCCTCCTCTAGTTCTGATCTTTTGAGCATTCTAACTTTATTTGCTGCACCGTTCACAGCCATACCTTCGAGGACCAAGGTGCTATGTTCTGCAATACCTTCCCTATTCCTCTCTGCCTCTTGCCTCTCCTTCCTCTTTTGAAAGACTCCTTAAACCTACTTTCTGATAAAAGGTCATCAACTTGGAATGTTGACTCCTCTCTCTCCCAAAGTTGCCTGACTTGCTGAGTATTTCCAGTATTTTTAGCTTTTATTTCAGATTTCTAGCCTATTTCCCTTATTTTGTTAATTCTTGATCAAGCATTTGGGTCCATTAGCTAATATCTCCTTACATGATTTGGTGTCATATTTTATTTTAGATCTGCTATACCTTATCCTAAAACTGTGATTCCTGAAGAAGGGCTCATGCCCGAAACGTCGACTCTCCTGCTCCTTGGATGCTGCCTGACCTGCTGCACTTTTCCAGCAACACATTTTCAGCCCTAAAACTGTGATGCCTCCTTCTGTATTTCCCCTCAAGAGGAAGCATCTACTCTCTGTTTACTTTGTCAACCCCCTTTAGCATCTTGTAAACATTAAAGTAGGTAAGTCCCCAGGGTCTGATAAGATCTATCCCAGGGTACTGAAGGAGGTGAGGGAGTAGATTGCTGGTCCTTGACAGAGATCTTTTTATCCTCTGTGGCCACAGGCCAGGTCACAGATAATCAGAGAATAACCAATGTTCTTCCTTTGTTTAAGATGGGCAAGAGGGATAGGCCAGGAAATTATGGGCTAGTGAACCTTCTGTCAGCGATAGGGAAACTATTGGAGAAGGTTTGTCAGGACAGGATTTAATTGCATTTGGGAAGGAATGGACCTATTACTGAATTTACTGAAGCATTTGACAAGGTCCCTCATGATAGGCTGGTCCAGAAGATTAAGTCACATGGGATCCATGGTGCATTAATAAATTGGATACAAAATTGCCTTGGTCAACAGGAGTTGTGGAGAATGTAAATCTGCAAATCTGCAACGAGTGGGTGTTCCATCAGGATCAATGCTGGGACACCTGTTGTTTGTTTTTGTTTTGAATTCATTCACAGATGAGGGTGTCACTGGCTGGGCCAGCATTTATTACCTCTCCCTAATTGCCCTGAGGGCAGTTTAAGAATCAACCACATTGCTGTGGATCTGGAGTGAAATATAGGTCAGACCAGGTAAGGATGGCAGTTTCCTTCCCTAAGGGACTTTAGTGAACTAGATGGGGTTTTCCCAACAATCGACAATGGATTCATGATCATCATTAGACTCGTTAATCCAAATATTTATTGAATTCAAATTCCATCATCTGTCGTGGTGGGATTCAAACCTGCGTTCCCAGAACGTTTGCTGGGTCTCGGAATGAACAGTCCAGTGAGAATACCACTGGGTTGTTACCTCCCCATAATTTATATGAATTGGAATTGAAATGAATGATTTAGATGAAATTGTCAGTGATCTGATTGGTAAATTCACAAATGATGTGAAAATTTAGGGTGTAGGTTTGCTCGCTGAGCTGATATCCAGACATTTCGTTACCTGGCTCGGTAACATCATCAGTGGCGACCTCCAAGTGAAGCAAAGCTGTTGTCTCCTGCTTTCTATTTATATGTTTGTCCTGGATGGGGTTCCTGGGGTTTGTGGTGATGTCATTTCCTGTTCGTTTTCTGAGGGGTTGATAGATGGTGTCTAGATTTATGTGTTTATTTATGGCGTTGTGGTTGGAGTACCAGGCCTCTAGGAATTCTCTGGCATGTCTTTGCCTAGCCTGACCCAGGATAGATGTGTTGTCCCAGTCGAAATGATGGTTTTTTTTCATCCATGTGTAGGCCTATGAGGGAGAGAGGGTTGTGTCTTTTTGTGGCTAGCTGGTGTTCATGTTTGTGAAAATTGCTGCAGTTGTAGATACAACAGGATAGTAGATCACAGTGCCAGAGACCCGGGTTCAATACCCGCCTCAAGACAACTGTCTGTGTGGACATTCTCCCTGTGTCTGCATGAGTTTCCTCCAAGTGCTCCGGTTTCCTCCCACAGTCCAAAAATGTGCAGGTCAGGTGAATTGGCCATGCTATTTTGCCCGTAGTATTAGGAGAATTGAGTGTGAGTGGATTGCTCTTCGAAGGGTTAGTGTGGACTTGTTGGGCCGAAGGGCCTGTTTCCACATTGTAAGTAATCTAATCTAATCTAATAGTTGAGCAGAGAAATAGTAGGTGGAGTTTAGTCCCAACAGGTGGGAGATGATTCACTTTGGGAGGTCAAATGCAAGAGGAAAATAGGCAGTAAATCGGACTTTTGGGAGCATTGATATGCACTTGGTTTTTGGACTGCAAGTTTTTGGTGAGAACAATTAAACTGAGGACAGTCTGAGCACAGTGACTACATATTTCCATCAACAGAAGGCGATAGTACTGCACGTTCCTCCTCCTGCCCCTTATTGCAGCACTTCCGTCCTGACACAACCACCTGATGAAGGAGCGTCGCTCCGAAAGCTAGTGCTTCCAATTAAACCTGTTGGACTATAACCTGGTGTTGTGTGATTTTTAACTTTGTACACCCCAGTCCAACGCCAGCATCTCCAAATAATGACCTGATGAAAGAGCAGACTATAACCTGGTGTTGTGTGATTTTTAACTTCCTTACTGTAACACAGTGCTAAAGGTCACCAGCACAAGGACTGCAGTGGTTCAACTCATCACGACCTTCTCAAAGGCAGCTAGGGATGGGCAATAAATACTGGCCAGCAAGCAATGCCCATGTCCCATGAGTCAAAGGAAAAAGAATGAGGTACTTGTCTTTATTAGTCGGGGAAGAGCAGAGCAGAGAGGTACCAGGAATATGGGACATAGTATAGGAGTAAACCAAGCTCCCAAAGCTGCTTATGATCCTGTTGAAGGTCAGAAATTCAGCTTAAAGTAGGTGAAATTTGAACTCCCAGTTACTGATGAAGAGAATATAGCCACAAGTCAGCAAAACTGAGTCTCTCATGTGGGACTTTGGTGAAAGATAGATTGAATACAGGGGCAGATCAGTGATAGATGGAATGGAGGTGAGGGCAGTTGAATGTTCCTCCTGCAGACTGTGGGAGGTAAGGGTCACCACTAGTGTCCCTGCTGACTACATCTGCAGAAAGTGCCCCCAATCCAGCTCCTCGAAAACCGCGTTAAAGAACCAGGGCTGGAGCTGGAGCTGGATGAACTTCGGATCATTCCGGAGGCTGAGGGGATTATTGAGAGGAGTTACAGGGAGATAGTCACACCTCAGGTACATGAAGGCAGATGGGTTACAGTCAGGGGATGGAAAGGGAACCGGCAGGCAGTGCAGGGTTTCCCTGTGGCGATTCCCTTCAACAATAAGTACACCGTTTTGGATACTGTTGAGGGGGGTGGGGGGGGAACATACCGGGGGAAAGCAGTGGGGCACAGGGCTCTGGCACAGAGTCTGTCCCTGCTGCTCAGAAGGGAAGGAGGAAGAGGAGCAGAGCAGTAGTCATTGGGGACTCCATAGTTAGGGGGACAGATAGGAGGTTCTGTGGGAATGAGAGAGACTCACGGCTGGTGTGTTGCCTCCCAGGTGCCAGAGTTCGTGGTGTCTCTGATCGTGTCTTTGGGATCCTTAAGGGAGAGGGGGAGCAGCCCCAAGTCGTGGTCCACATAGGCACCAACGACATAGGTAGGAAGAGAGATGGGGATTTAAGGCAGAACTTCAGGGGGCTAGGATGGAAGCTTAGAGCTAGGACGAACAGAGTTGTTGTCTCTGGTTTGTTGCCTGTGCCACGTGCTAGTGAGGCAAGGAATAGGGAGAGAGAGGAATTGAACACGTGGCTATAGGGATGGTGCAGGAGGGAGGGTTTTGGATTTTTGGATAATTGGGGCTCTTTCTGGGGTAGGTGGGACCTCTACAAGCAGGATGGTCTTCATCTGAACCAGAGGGGTACCAATATCCTGGGGGGGAAATTTGCTAAGGCTATTGGGGTGGGTTTAAACTAATCCTGCGGGGGGGGGGGGGGGGATGGGAACCGAGATTGTAGTTTGAGTATAGAAAAGGTTGAGAGTAGGGAGATCCAAAATCAAGTTTCAGGGACGCAAGATGGCACCGGTAAGCAAGAAGTTGGTTTGAAGTGTGTCTACTTCTATGCCAGGAGCATCCGGAATAAGGCGGGTGAACTTGCAGCATGGGTTGGTACCTGGGACTTCGATATTGTGGCCATTTCAGAGACATGGGTACAACAGGGACAGGAATGGTTGTTGCAGGTTCCAGGATTTAGATGTTTCAGTAAGAACAGAGAAGATGGTAAAAGAGGGGGAGGTGTGGCATTGTTGGTCAAGGACAGTATTACAGTTGCAGAAAGGATGTTTGGGGACTCGTCAACTGAGGTAGTATGGGCTGAGGTTAGAAACAGGAAAGGAGAGGTCACCCTGTTGGGAGTTTTCTATAGGCCTCCGAATAGTTCCAGAGATGTAGAGGAAAGGATAGCAAAGATGATTCTCGATAGGAGTGAGAGAGACAGGGTAGTTGTTATGAGGGGACTTCAACTTTCCAAATATTGACTGGGATCTCTACAATATGAGTACTATAGATGGGTCAGTTTTTATCCAGTGTATGCTGGAGGGCTTCCTGACACAGTATGTAGACAGGCCAACAAGGGGCGAAGCCACATTAGATTTGGTACTGGGTAATGAACCTGGCCAGATGTTAGACTTGGAAGTAGGTGAGCACTTCGGTGATAGTGATCACAATTCTGTTATGTTTACTTTCGTGATAGGGATAGGTGTATCCCACTGGGCAAGAGTTACAGCTGGGGGAAAGGCAATTACAATGTGATTAGGCAAGATTTAGGAAGCATAGGATGGGGAGGGAAACTGCAGGGGATGGGCACATTAGAAATGTGGAGCTTATTCAAGGAAAAGCTCCTGTGTGTCCTAGATAAGTATGTACCTGTCAGGCAGGGAGGAAGCTGCAGAGCACGGGAGCCGTGGTTTATGAAGGAAGTGGAATCTCTGGTCAAGAGGAAGACGAAGGCTTATGTTAGGATGAGATGTGAAGGATCAGTTAGGGCGCTTGAGGGTTACAAGGTAGCCAGGAAAGACCAAAAGAGAGAGCTCAGAAGAGGAGTTACAGAACGCTAGGAAACTCAGAAGAACAGAGGAATCTTGAGGTACTTGTGTTATAACACGGGGTAAACCCTCCGGCTTAATTCAAACCAGTAACGCAGAAAAGCTTTATCCCGTGCAGTAATCTGTGAACATTTGAGAGGCCAAGAACTATTTAAAGTAAGAATTAACAACTTTATTTCTTAAAATATAACAGAGAATAATAAACTAACAAGTATTTACAACTCCTTCCTCTAACTTTCTTTTACCTTCCCCTTCTATAATACTAGTTTGATAAAACCTCCGATTAAGATTTACCAAAAATTCAAATTTTCAAAGCCAGCCAGATATCAAAATCTTCTCTTATATCTTCCTCGGTCTTTTCTTCTTCATAGGGATTTCTGTTTCACAGATCACTGATCGATAAAGGTACCTCTAAGAGAGCTATTTTTCCAGGCCGTCTGCAGATGCTGGTTGCTTGACAGTTCTCCTCTCAACTGTTCATTTTTCCTTGGTCTTTTCCCCCCCCAAAACATCAGATTGTGTCATTGGCTTTTAAGATTGTCAATATATTAAATGTAAACTGGATTGGAGTTTGGTATTTTTCGGGGTATAATTTAAACTGATTGGCCAAATTCAAATCTGCTTTGTCATCTCCAGGCAACGAGTTAATCAAGTTGCTCAAGCAAATGTTACATTGTATCTTGGTGCTGTGTCAGGTAGTTCTGTTGCTTTTAACTCTTTTAAAGGTACAGTCCACCCAGTTGTCCACAGGCGCTGCAACAATTTAATAGAGAATTAAAAATGGATATGGGACTCTTTTCTTTTTCAGTCATGGCATTAATTGTAAGAGCAGGGAGGTTATATTAGAGCTAGACAAAACTTTGGTTAGGTCAAGTCGATGGAGTATTGTTGGAGTACTGTGTGCGGTTGTGGTCTCTTCACTGTAGGAAGGATGCAGTTGCTCTGGAAGGGGTGCAGAGGAGGTTCACCAGGATGGAGTTCAACCCTGTCAAGTGTGAGGTTGTTCATTTTGGAAGGACAAATAAGAATGCGGAATACAGGGTTAACGGTAGGGTTCTTAGTAAGGTGGAGGAGCAGAGGGATCTTGGGGTCTATGTTCATAGATCTTTGAAAGTTGCCACTCAGGTGGACAGAACTTGTAAGAAGGCCTATGGTGTATTAGCGTTCATTAGCAGAGGGATTGAATTCAAGAGTCGTGAGGTGATGTTGCAGCTGTACAGGACCTTGGTAAGGCCACATTTGGAGTACTGTGTGCAGTTCTGGTCGCCTCACTTTAGGAAAAATGTGGAAGCTTTGGAGAGGGTGCAGAGGAGGTTTACCAGGATGTTGCCTGGAATGGAGAATAGGTCGTATGAGGACAGGTTGAGAGTTCTCGGCCTTTTCTCGTTGGAACGGCGAAGGATGAGGGGTGACTTGATAGAGGTTTATAAGATGATCAGGGGAATAGATAGAGTAGACAGTCAGAGACTTTTTCCCCGAGTACAACAGAGTGTTACAAGGGGACATAAATTTAAGGTGAAGGGTGGAAGGTATGGGGGGATGTCAGGGGTAGGTTCTTTACCCAGAGAGTGGTGGGGGCATGGAGTGCGCTGCCTCTGGGAGTGGCAGAGTTAGAATCATTGGTGACCTTTAAGCGGCAATTGGATAGGTACATGGATAGGTGCTTAAGCTAGGACAAATGTTCGGCACAACATCGTGGGCCGAAGGGCCTGTTCTGTGCTGTATTGTTCTATGTTCTATGTTCTATGATGTTGCCTGGGATGGAGCAGTTTAGTTATGAACAGAGGCTGGATAAGTTCAGGTTATTTTGTTTGGAGCAGAGAATGTTGAAAGGGACCCAATAGACGTGTATAAGATTCTGAGAGATATGGACAGGGTGAATAAAAAGCAGCTTTAGTTCAAGGGTCAAGAACAAGGAGGAATAATTTTAAGTAAAAGGCTGGAGGTTTAGATGGGATTTGATGAAAAGATTTTTCATCGAGAGGGTGGTGGGGATGAGGAAGGCCCTGCCTGTGAGGGTAGTTGAGACAGAAAACTCTTAACTTTTAAAAAGTACTTGGATGAATATTTGAAGAGTCATAATATTCAAGTGCTGGAAAGCTGGACTAATGGAGATGTAGAGGAGTTTTTGTTGGTGTAGACTTGATGGACCAAAGAGCCGCTTCTGTACTGTTCACAATTTCACAAACCCATCAGCTACTTGTTACCAGACAAATCTCACTTTCTATTCACAATGTGAACACTTTAACTCCCCCTCCCACTCCACCGAGGACATGCAGGTCCTTGGACTCCTCCACCGGCAGAACACAACTACACGACGGCTGGAGGAGGAGCGCCTCATCTTCCGCCTGGGAACCCTCCAACCACAAGGTATGAATTCAGATTTCTCCAGCTTCCTCATTTCCCCTCCCCCCACCTTGTCTCAGTCGGTTCCCTCAACTCAGCACCGCCCTCCTAACCTGCAATCATCTTCCTGACCTCTCCGCCCCCACCCCACTCCGGCCTATCACCCTCACCTTGACCTCCTTCCACCTATCCCACCTCCATCGCCCCTCCCCCTAGTCCCTCCTCCCTACCTTTTATCTTAGCCTGCTTGGCTCTCTCTCTTATTCCTGATGAAGGGCTTATGCTCGAAACGTCGAATTCTCTATTCCTGAGATGCTGCCTAACCTGCTGTGCTTTGACCAGCAACACATTTGCAGCTGTGATCTCCAGCATCTGCAGACCTCATTTTTTATTCACAATGTGATGCCATTTATTCATCTTCCTAAGAGAGTTAGTGAGAGGCCTGCTATGCAAGTCAACTCAAATAAAAGAAAAATACTACAGATACTGGAAATTTGAAACAAAAAGAAGAAAATGCTGGAGAGATTCAGCGGGTCTGGCAGAATGTGTTAAGAGATAGATGTTAACATTTTGAGTCCAATATGACTCTTCTTCAGAAATTATTAGAACTTAACTGGTAAATTATTTCTGATATACAGTAGCTGCAATTACAGAGACACGGCTACAGGGTCACCAAAGATGGGAATAAAACATCCAGGGAGACCAGAACGGATGTGCAGAGATCGTGGCACATTTTGGTCTAGAGGACAATGTAAGGACATTCAGTGTTGAGGCCAAGGAGGGAGTTGAAGACAAGGATGGGAATTTTAAATCCAGAGCATAACTGGCCAATGTAGGCTAGTGTTGAGGTATGAGGAATAAAATTCCTGCCAGGCCCAGATGCAGATTCCAATAACGTCACAACTAACAGAATTACCATGGAACTAATTTGTCCAACAGAGGCCTGACCAACAAGAGTTTCTGCGTTTATATTCATTTCATAAGGAAGTCTTTCATTTCATTATTGACATCTACTTTTATCTTGCTGTTTACTCACCAGTAATTTGAGAGACTTTATTAATTTTTGCAAGGTTTGTGAAGGTTTGTAGCTCAGGTTGAGGTTTAGGGTGTAGGTTTGCTCGCTGAGCTGTAGGTTTGATATCCAGACATTTCATTACCTGGCTCGGTAACATCATCAGTGGCGACCTCCAAGTGAAGTGAAGCTGTTGTCTCCTGCTTTCAATTTATATGTTTGACCTGGTTGGGGTTCCTGGGGTTTGTGGTGATGTCATTTCCTGTTCGTTTTCTGAGGGGTTGATAGGTGGTGTCTAGATCTGTGTGTTTGTTTATGGCGTTGTGGTTGGAGTGCCAGGTCTCGAGGAATTTTTTGGCATGTCTTTGCTTAGCCTGTCCCAGGATAGATGTGTTGTCCCAGTCGAAATGGTGGGTTATTTTCACCCGTGTGTAGGGCTACGAGGGAGAGAGGGTCGTGTCTTTTTGTGGCTAGCTGGTGTTCGTGTATCCTGGTGGCTAACTTACTTCCAGTTTGTCCTACGTAGTGTTTGTGGCAGTCCTTGCATGGAATTTTGTAGATGATGTTGGTTTTGTCCATGGGTTGTACTGGGTCTTTTAAGTTTGTTAGTTTTTGTTTGAGAGTGTTGGTGGGTTTGTGTGCTATTAGGATTCCGAGGGATCTTAGTAGTCTGGCTGTCATTTCTGATACTTCTTTGATGTATGGTAAGGTGGTTAGGGTTTCTGGCTGTGTTTGGTCAGCTTGTCGTGGTTTGTTCTTGAGGAATCTGCGCACTGTATCTTTTGAGTATCCGTTCTTCTTGAATACGTTGTATAGGTGGTTCTCTTCTGTTTTCCGAAGTATAGTTCCAACACTATACAATAACAAAGTCAAGACTGTGCTTTGGTTTCTGCCTGTTTGCACTGGACCTTAGCCTGGGATACTGGGCAAGTACCCCCGAACTGACCCGAATTTCTGTCAAGGTGGAAGTTGCTGGAATTACAGGAAAGGAAGATGGGTTTGGTCATAGCTGGTTCCTGGCTGGGAAACTGCTGCTGTGTTTTGGAGCTTTATCGCTCAATACAGGCCTGTCATTTCCTCTGTGGCAGAAAATGCATCTCCTTTCACAGTACTCACTACCTCCCTCAGCAAAACACTCACCCAGACTCAGAGCCCTATCCAGGAATGAGCTCTGGGACAACCATCAAAAATTAAATGAAAGCTAGTCTGCTGCAAGGAGCTCAAATTTACTCAAACTTTAGAATTGTAAATTAATTTATCTTTGCAAACATTTATTTAATTGCAGTTGTAAAATGCTGAACCTGGCTCTGCAAGGACTGACAATCCTCCTGAAGGATTAGAGAAAATTATTGTGAACTGTATGTCACCATAAAGCGACAGCCAGAATTGATCTTACAGAGGATGCTGAAGTAATCTTCCTGCAGGTCAGTCCTTAATTGTACACTTCAGTATATAGTCAGTAAAGACCAAGTATATAAACCCATGTGTCCTCAGTAGTTATGTAATGATCAGCAAGAATTGGCAATGTTGAGGAACTTTCTTGAAACTTGAGTAAAAGTGCCACCATAGAGACACTGAGCCTTACAGATCAGGGTACTCTATAGATCTGGAGTATTTGGTGATTTCAGCCTGAAATAAAGAGATTGGCATTTGGATAATTCCAGAACATTTGCCCTAATATTTTTAATGGATTACCTTATTTGGAAGAAACACAATTGTTCACAGTATCTCATATTTGGACATTCCTAAAGTTGCACTCACACCCTCACACTGTCATACTGTTTTCTCTCTCCTCCTTTTCGAGGAGAGTTTACTGAGAGTTTGTTGTGTGGAGCAATAAATGAGACTACATGCTTCTATAGATAATGACCAGAATAGAATGAGACGCCTTGGCTGACCCCACAGGATCTTCCTAACTTGTTCCATGTCCCAGTGACAGTGAGCACATGCTCTCCGATTATTCAATCTGTTCAAAAATCTTCCCCAAAACATCAGTGACTATTGTATGTGATACTCACACATCGTTATTGTATTTCCCACCTCCCAGCGCATTTCAAACACCTACTACCCTCTGTATAAAAATCTTTACTCATACATCTTCTTTAAATTGTCCCCCTCTCAGCTTAAACCCATGTCCCCTAGTATTTTGTACACTTTTTACAGAGCAGCGAGGAGAGAGGGCAGAGAGAGGCGAGGGCTGCCGGGAAGGGCAAGTGATTGTTTTTTTTAAGTGAGTGAGATCTAAGCCCGAGACCCTGCACCTACACCCTCCCATCCACCTCCTCTAACCTTAATACAGCAAGTTTTTCAGGTTTTCTTTTTTTCTCTTCCTTGTTTAGTCCTGTGTGGTCTTTCAGCTTAGCAAGGACAGTATTGTCAAGCTAGTGGACCTGTGCCTTACCACCCACTTCACCTTTAACAACAAAACTTACAGACAAACCAACGAAAAACCCATGGGATCTTCAATATCAGGGTTCTTAGCAAAGACAATAATATAGAGACTTGAGCCACCAGCTCTGCCAACCATCCAACCCAAACTCTAGGTCCGCTATGTGGATGACACCTTTGTCATCACTAAACGCAACAAGTTAGAGGAAACCTTTAAGACCATCAATAATATCCTTACTGGTATAAAATTCACTAAAGAAGAGGAAAACAATAAACTGCCATTCCTAGATGTCACAGTAGAGCGAACAGCCAATAGGCAACTTCAAACTAACGTCTACAGGAAAACAACATATATGGACCAAATATTGAACTACAGAAGCAATCATCACAACATCCACAAATGAAGCTGCATCAGAACATTATTTCAATGAGTCACCTCTCACTGCAGCACAGAGGAACTACACAGAGCAGAGGAAAATCACCTAGACAGTGTATTCAAAAAGAATGGGTACCCAATGAACAAAGTCCACCGATTTCTCAGCAACAAACCCAAACAAGCAGACAAAACACGCCCAGAAACCCTAACCACTATCCCTTACATCAAAGACATCTCAGAAATGACTGCCAGCCCACAAACCCACCAACACACTAAAACAGCAGGTAATGAACTTGAAAGATCCTATACAGACAACAAACAAAACTATTGTCATTTACAAAATACCGTGCAAGGACTGTAACAAACACTACATTGGACAAACAGGCAGAAAACTAGCCACCAGGATACATGAACACCAACTAGCCACAAAACAACCTGACTCTCCCTCACTATTATCCTTACATACAGAGAAGGAAGGACACCACTTTGATTGGGACAACACATCTATCCCAGGACAAGCCAAACAGAAACACACACAAGAATTCCTAGAAACATGGCATTCCAACCAGAACTCTATTAACAAACACATTGACTTGGATCCCACTTACTATGCCCTGAGAAAAAGAACAGGAAATGACATCACCATAGGAAATGATGCCACCACAGGAAATGACATCACCAACCGAAGGAAACCCAAATATATAAGTAGAAAGCGGGCTACACCACCAGTGCTTCATCCAGAAGCTCACTGAAGATGTTACCTAATACGGTGATGAAACATCTGAAAATGAGCCTTCCAGCTCAGTGAGCAAACATACATCCAGTACTTTTCTTTGTTCTGTGTTCTATTCGACATTTCCACCCGGGGAAAGAGACTGCAACTATCCACCCTATTTCTGTGCCTCATAATTTTCTGCACTTCAATTAAGTATCTGATATCATTCCTTAAATAAGGGGACCAAAACTGCTCACAGTACTCCAAATGTGGTCTCACCAGCCCCTTGTACAGTTGCAATACTCTTATCCTCCAACCCCCTTGAAATAAGGACCAACATCCATTAGCTTCCCTGATTGTTTGCTGCACATATTAACTATCTTCCTATGATTCATTAACAAATACCTCCAAGTCCCTTTGAGTTGTAAACTATTTGTATACCTCTCAACCTGCCTTTCTGCATACTTTAGTGTTGGCTTCAAATTTGATTGCAGTACATTAATTTTCTTCCTCTAAATCTTTAATATTTTGTTGTAAACAGTTGTTGGCCCAGCACTGACCCCTTTGAAACATCTTATTCCCCCCTTGCTGTTCCTGTCCATAAGCCAATTGTCAATACAAGCCAATATATTACCTCCAACACCATGGGCGTTTTGCCCTCAAAGATTATTTTCTCTCTTTTTATTGTCTTTTTAGTCATCCTTTGGATTCTGAATCTATCCCAGTCTTTGGGGCTGTGACTTTAAAAGGTTTTGAAAAGTCTGCTGGTTTGGTGGTTAATATGGCTTTCAAGTGGTCAAATGCCTCCAGGCACAGTTCTGTCCACCAGAACTTTGCGTTATTCTTCAGCAAATCAATTACTGGGGCCACTACACAGCTGAGGTTTGGAACAAACTTCCAATAGAATCCACTGAGTCCTAAGAATCGAAGCACCTCTTCCTTCGAGGTTCATCGTGGGAATTCTTCGATGGCCTTTGTCCTTCCATTCCATGGGGTTAACCTTCCATGACCAATGTTATGGCCCAAGAACATCACCTCTGCTTTTGTGAATTCAGTTTTGTTTAAATTTATTACAAATTTTGCTTCTTGTAGTCATTCAAAGTGCTCTGCCAACTGTACCCTGTGATCTTTCCAGGACTTACTAAAGATCACCACATCGTCCAACTACACTATACAGTTTGATAACCCAGCCACAACTCTGTCCGTGAGTTTCTGGAACATGGCGGGTTCATTCTTCATTCCAAAGGGCATCAATTTAAATTGATATAGTCCATTTAGAGTTACAAACTCAGAAATTTCTTCTGCTGTCTCTGATAAAGGTACCTGCCAGTAAACACGCAGTGCCGAAAATGTGTTGCTGGAAAAGCGCAGCAGGTCAGGCAGCATCCAAGGAACAGGAAATTTGACGTTCGGGCATAAGCCCTTCATCAGGAATGTAAACACGCAGTAACAACTGAATTCCTGGAACTGACATTTTGTCAATCACTACCACTGTAACTTCCCAGTCTTGAATTGGCACTCCAACCTGATCTTACATAGGGGAACACTAAATGTCTGTCCATCTATCCCACAAATTACCACACTCTCGGGTAACACAGTAAGTCCAACTTGGTGATATAACTGGCTTGTCCGACTTTCTTGAAACAGTCCTTCACTCTCAGAATTGGATACGAGTCCAATTTTGTAACAGCGTTGATGTTCTGTTAATCCACGCAGAATCGTTGAGTCCTGTCCAGTTTGCAAACTAAGATGGTTGGCAAACTCCACTCACTCTGGCTTCGTTCAATGATATCTGGACCTGCCTGGCTTTGAAAGGATTAAGCCAACAGGGGTAGTGTTTTAGCGGAGCAGTATTCCCTGTGTCTACTTCGTGTACAATAGCATTAGTCTTCCCCAGCTGATTCTTACACATGATCTTATACTGCAGTAACAAATCTTTCAACTGTGTTCTCTGCTCCTGAGACAGATAGCTTACTAACCTATCCCACTCCTCAAGGTCTTCTTCATTTTTAATCTACTTTGAGGCACATCAAAACCCACATCATCTGGATTTGATTCCTTACTCTGCGGGGCAGTAACTAACACCTGGTTCTCCAGTTCTTTCTCTCTAGTATAATACGGTTTCAGCATGTTCACATGACAGGTTCTGGATTAGTGGTTCTGGAAGAGCACAGCAGTTCAGGCTGCTCCTTGGATGCTGCCTGAACGGCTGTGCTCTTCCAGCACCACTGATCCAGAATCTGGTTTCCAGCATCTGCAGTCATTGTTTTTACCACGTTCACATGACAGACCTGCCACCTTTTCTTTCTATCTGGAATCTTTACTAGATAGTTCACCTGACTCAACTTTTTCTCAATTTGATAGGGAGCACTAAACCTGGCTTTGAAGGGATCTCCTGTCACTGGTAACAGTACTAAAACGTCATCCCCTTGGGAAAATATCCGAGGCTCAGAACTTTTCTCTATTAACTGCTTCATTCTCCACAGCGTCCTATTTAGGTGCTATTTAGCTAACTCACCTACTCGATTTAATCTCTTCCTCGCCTCCGATACATAATCTAAACGTGAGATTTCTGACTTTGGTCTGGTCAATTTTTCTTTAATTATTTTTAAATGGCCTCTCATTTCATGCCTGAACATTAACTTGAAGGGAGTGAACTGAGTAGATTCATTTGGGGCACCTCTAATGGAAAGCAATACGAATGGGATTCTTTATCCCAATCATTCGGGTAATCCGGTCAGAATACTGTCAAGATGGTCTTTAGGGTCTGATGCCACCCTTTTAAAGCTCCCTGGGATTCAGGATGATACGCACTGGATTTAAAGTGAATTCAGTTGAATTGAATTGAATTTATTGTCACATGTACTGAGGCACAGTGAAAAGTTTTGTCTTGTGAGCAATACAGGCAGATCACAGAGTTAAGTAGCAGAGATGGTAAACAATAGATAAACAGCGGTAAAAACAAAAACACAGGTACAGGCGAATGTTAGGAGTTTGTGAGTCCATTCAGGATTCTAACAACAGTAGGGTAGAACCTGTTGTGAAACCGGCTGGTGCGTGTGTTCAGGCTTCTGTACCTTCTCCCCGATGGTAGAGGTTGTAGAAAAACATTGCCAGGGTGGGATGGATCTTTGAGAATGCTGGCGGCCTTTCCTTGACAGTGGGCCTGGTATATGGATTCTATAGATGGGAGGTTGGCCTTTGTGATTGTCTGGGCTGAGTTCACCACTCTCTGTAACCATCTCTGATCTTGAATGGTACAGTTGCCATACCAGGTAGTGATACATCCAGACAGGATGCTCTCGATGGCACACCTATAAACGTTGGCAAGGTTATTCGCTGTCATGCCAAGTTTCCTCAGCTGCCTGAGGAAGAAGAGACGTTGTTGGGCCTTTGTAACCAGTGCGTCCACATGAAGAGTCCAAGAAAGCTTGTTGTGGATGACCACTCCCAGGTGTTTGACACTCTCTATGTTCCCCCTCTGTGCTGTTAATGTGTAGGGGGGCATGAGTAACATCCCACCAAAAATCAATTGTGAGTTCCTTGGTTTTGCTGGCATTGAGAGTTCGGTTGTTCTCAGTGCACCATTTTTCCAGGTCTTCCACCTCCCGTCTGTAGTCTGTTCGTCACCATCTGAGATTCGACCAACTATGGTAGTGTCATCAGCGAACTTGTCAATGACATTAGTCTGGTATTTGGCGATGCAGTCATGGGTATACAGTGAGTACAGTAGGGGGCTGAGTACACACCCCTGGGAGGCTGTGTAACTAAACTATCCATAACCTCCTTATACAGCCTAGCAGTAAAATCAGACCCTTGGTCTGACTGATTCTCTCTGGGTAGCCCATACCATGTGAAGAAAGCTACTAACTCCTCCAACACCTTTTTTCTCCTGATACTCCATAACGGAATTGCCTCCGGAAATCTGGAAGACGCATCCATTATGGTGAACAAGTACCAGTTCTCACTTTTTGTTCTCGGGAGGGGACCTACACAATTAATTATAACCCGGGTGAAAGGTTCTTCAGATGTGGGAATTGGCAACAAAGGTACTGGTTATCTTACCACCTGTGGCTTACCTACCATTTGGCATGTATGACACTTCTGGCACAAGTTAACTACATCCTTGTGTATTCCAGGCCAATAAAAATATTTTTGTACCTTAGCCTGAGTCCTTCTTACACCTAGGTGACCTCCTACAGACACTTCATGTGCTACCCATAACACTTCCTGTCTGTATGCTACAGGCAACAGAATCTGGTGCCCTTCGGCCCGTTTCTCCTCTGCACTAACCTGCCGTGGTCACCGTTTCTGATTTAGGATTCTAGCTTTCAGATAATAACCCTCTGGAATATTCTCTGCCTCCTTTTTCGAATACGCATCCACATATCTATCTTGTATCATCTTGTCTTGCTGTTGCAAGTCCCTTAGCCTTTCAGGCCTAACACTTCTGCCTGACCCTTTGTCCGGAGTTTTCCTGCACCACTGCATCAAACAGGGTGTCTGCAAACTAAACTTCAACTCCTTCACCTTTCTCTTTAGATTTCACTTTGTGCTGTGATGTATGATAGTGAGATCTTGTTACAACACAGTCTGGGAAAAGTCAGACTGTTTTCTGTTATACCCCCCTCTGTTTCTTGGTCTTCCTTGGGCTTCTCCACAACAAGGGATGTCACTCCCACCTTGGATCCTGGCAAATCATTCCCAACAAACTGGATTCCTGGAACTGACACTCAATCACTCCCGCTGTAACTTCCCCAGTCTTCAGTTGGCACTCCAACCTGATCTTACATCGGGAACGTTAAATATCTGTCCATCTATCCCACAAATTACCACACTGTCGTGTAACAGATCAGAAAGATTGCGTATTTGCTCCCATCCCTTACTATCAGTGACTGGTTAGATCCTGTATCTCTCCAAATTATAACTTTTTGCCCTTTCCCTGTCCTTTCTGATAAACTTTACTCACAGAGGCAAATTCTTTGTAGAGATCAGGTACAACTCCATACCCAGCTCCTGCTGAGGCAGTACACTATATGGTTCTTCTTGGGGTCACCTTTCCTATCTTCACTCATGCCATTGGCTGAGCTTTTACCACATCCTTTCCCACAGTGCCTTTCTTTAACAACCAGCCCTGTGACTTTGTGTCCCACTTTACCACAATGGAAACACCTGAGACCTTTCACCTACTTTTCACCCTCTTAGGCTTCTTTTTTAACCTGGGATAACTCTTACCACAGTGTTGTCTACTCTTTGTTTTGTAGTCTAGGATCTCCCCTTCTCCCAACTTCTATCCCTCACAGGATGAAATTCTGACAGGAAGCTTGTCTTATGCACCAACATGTACTCATCTGCTAATTCTGCTGCCCTTCTCACTTCCTGAACTCTCTGTTCCTCCACATGAATTCTTATCATCTGTGGAAGTGAGTTTTTAAACTCTTCCAGCAGAATAATCTCTCGTGGAGCCTCAACATCTTACCTATTTTTAAGGCCCACACCCTTCTATCAAAATGACTATGTTTAATTCTTTCGAACTCAACACATATCTGACCTGGTTCCTCCTTTATGTTTCTGAACCACTGTCTATATGCTTCTGGTAACAATTCATAAGCATTTAAATAGCCTGTTTGACCTCTTCATAATCTCTGACCCCTCATCTGACAGTGTGGCAAATACCTGATTAGTTCTGCCTACCAGTTTAGTCTGAACTAGCATTACCCATAAATCCTCGGACCACTCCATCTGCCTAGCCAATTTTTCAAATGAAATAAAGAAGGCTTCAACATCTTTCTCATCAAAATGTGGCAGAGTTTTGACATATTTCTACATGTCATTACCTTCTCTTTTAATCTCCATTGTGTAAACCTGACGTTGCTGACTAAGTCACAACTTGTCAAGTTCAAATTCTCTCTCTTTGTCTTTCCCTTTCTTCTCTTTCTCTTTTCCTTTCTTCTTTCTATCTTTGCTCAGCTAAGAACTTTCTCTCCTTCTCTTTTTGTTTATCTTCTAACTCCATTTTCCTCAACTGTAATTTAGGGTTTTCTCCCTCTACTGCACTTGTCAGTTTCTGTGACGCACCGAAGTGTTTGAGTAATTCGTTTACAATGTCAGCTTTACTTTTGCCCTTGATTAAACCCAAATCTAATTTCTTTGCTAATTCTAAAACTATAGCTTTTTTCTTTCCTTCTGAACTTTCTTGGCAAATTTGAGAATCACCTTCAAATTCCAGAACCCCTTTAGCAATTTTAAGATCCATTGTTCTCACTTTTAATTTAATCAACCACCAGTCACTGAAATTAACCAAATTGTCTCAATTACATTTAATTTAAAGATCTAGGACACTTACCTGCAAGTGTTTAAATCTGCTAGGAGTTTTATACCTCCAAATCTATTCAAATCTGTCTAAACCAGTTGAAATCCTGGACAAGCCCCAAACTGTTATCTCACGGATAAACCCCCATTCTAATTTAAACCAGCAATATAGAAAAGATTTATCCTGTGCAGAAATCTGTGAAAATTTGAGAGGCCAAGAACTATTTAAAGTAAAAATTAACAACATTTTTTCTTCAGGTAAAACAGAGAATAATTGACTAACACGAGTTATAACTCCTTCCTCTAATCTATCTTTTACTTTCCCTTCTATAATACTGGTCCGATAAAACCCCCGAGTAAGATTTACCAAAAGTTAAAATTTCAAAACCAGGCAGCTGTCGAACCTTCTCTTTGTATCTTTCTCTATTTTCTTTTCATCTTCTTTGGAATTATGCTTCACAGGTCATTGATAGATAAAGGTACCTTTGAGAGAGCTATTTTCTGGGCAGTCTGTACATGCTAGTGGCTTGGCAATTTTCCCTTCAACTGTTCAATTTTTCCTTGTCTTATACACCAAAGCGTCAGATTGTGTCATTGGCTTTTAATATTGTCAATAAACTAAACTTAAACTTGATTGGAGGTTGGTATTTTGGGGTATAATTTAAACTGATTGGCCGAACTCAAATTTGTTTTTGTCTCATAGCAACTCAACTTGTGCTAGTTGCTGGACCAATTGTTACAATGTAAATTCTCCAGCACTCTATGTGCTTGCTAATTGCTTCATTGTCTTAAAGGTACAGTATACTTCTACACCTTCACAACACTACCTTGTAACCCTGGGAGAAAGTGAAGACTGCGGATGCTGGAGATCAGAGTCGAGAGAGGGGTGCTGGAAAAATATAGCAGGTCAGGCAGCATCCGAAAAGCAGAAGAATCGACATTTCAGGAATAAGCCCTTCACCTCGTAACCCTGTAGAGCCATGTCTGATCATTGCTTCATCACTTTAAGTAAGCTTCCTCCTTCCTCTTGACTAGATGCTCCACATCTCTGGTCACCCAAGGTTCCTTCACCCTACCATCCCTTCCTTGTCTCAGTGGGACAAACCTATCCAGCACTCACAGCAAAGCGCCCCTTAAACAACCTCCACATTTCTGTCATGCATTTCCCTGAGAACATCTGTTCCCAATTTATTTTCCACAGTTCCTGCCTAATATCTTTGTAATTCCCCCTCCCCTGTTCCTGATGAAGGGCTTATCCCCAAAACGGACTAGGAGAAAGTGAGGACTGCAGCTGCTGGAGATCAGAGCTGAAAAATGTGTTGCTGGAAAAGTGCAGTAGGTCAGGCAGCATCCAAGGAACAGGAGAATCGATGTTTCTGGCATAAGCCTTTCTTCAGGAATTCCTGAATGCTGAGTTATTGTGTATCTTGAAGACCATCTTGGAGGACATTGATCTAAAGATCGGAGGCTGAGTGTCTTGACCACTGAAGTGTATTCCAACTGTGAGGGAACACTCCTGCCTGGCAATTGTTGTGCAGTGTCTGTCATCTGTTGTGGCACCACCTCCATGGTCTCTCTGATAGACCTTGCCTCAGGGCATCCGTTCTTGCAACATATGAGGTGGATAACATTGGCCAAGTCACATGAGTACCTACAATATGTGTGGTGGGTGGTGTTCCTGTTTGTACAGTTTTGGATTACGTGTTACTTTGGTTAGACCCTTATCACGTGACTCTTATACCTGTCATGTCATTCCAGCCATTTGGTCTGTCTCCAGCATCATCTTATTTTTGATTTTTTTTGTCATTATCTCTGCCTGAATTAACTGGATCATGGTCATCCCTTCACTTGCTGTTCAGCTACTGACTCTTTACTCTCAATGTCTGACACTTTTGATCACCTCGTTATTCAGATGTCAACACTCCACTCATACCATTTGTCCAATGGTTTGATACTCTTAATTACCTGGAAATATCTTGAAATGATCTTTCCGCTCATTAATTCTGTGCTTATGCATTTCTCTCCCCTTCACCTGACAAAGGAACAGCATTTGGAAAGCTTGTAATTTCAAATAAATCTGTTGGACCATAATCTGGTGTCATGTGACTTCTAACATTGTTTTCTATAATAGAAGTTCCTTTCACCTAAAATTATCCTCAACCTCTCTGATAACCTATAGGAGAATGTTTCTTATTGAGTTTTGTCATTGGTATATATTTTCGGTGAGCATTTTGCATTGTTTCTTTAAATATCTCACAGAATATTAGGGAACCCTGCATCACTGCACAATACTAGATCAAAAATAGGATTTCTCCCTTTGTTGCATGACACTTGTAACTGCAAACTGCATAAAACATTCACCGAATTCATTTCCAGACCATCTTTGTCAGTTTGATTTATCCAGTCCATTTAAAGATTAAAGTCCCCCCACAATTCTATCTTACCTTTATTACAAACTCCAATTAGTTTTCCTTCATCCTCTGTCCAACAGTTTGATGTCTGTGAGGGGATTCTGTCAACTACGGCAACAATGTTTTTTGACCTTTGTTGTTCCTAACAATGAAGAAAGAAGCTAAAGTGAAGCTAGGCTCCTTCGGGTCTGAGGCTGGGGAAATAATAACGGGGAAGCAGGAAATGGCAGGAGTTAAATACATACTTTGTGTCAGTCTGCACAGTAGAGGCATTAATAACTACTAGAATAACTATATTCATAAATCCAAAATTACTAAATAATTTAAGGGGCAAAAGAAGGAGAAAAAATGAATACAATACCCATCACAAGAGATAAAGTGTTAGGTGAACTAATGGGGCTAAAGCCCAATATGTCTCTTGGACCTGATGGGATGCATCTCAGATCTTGAAGAAAGTAGTGATAGAGATAGTGAATGCATTGGTTCTAATCTTCTAGGAATCCGCAGATTCTGGAAAAGTACCTGAAGATTAGAAACCTGTCAATGGAACATCATTATTTCAAAAGGGAAGGAGACAAATAAAATGTATCTATAGTCCAGTTGGCTCAATGTCTGTAACTGGGAAAAGGTTGAGTGTATGATAAAGGATGTAATACCAGAACATTTAAAACTCTGTCATATAAACAAGTAGAATCAGCCTGGCTTCATGAAGGGGAAATCATGGCTGACAAATTGACTAGAATTTTTTGAGGAGGTAACAGGCAGAATATATAAAGGAGAAGCAGTGGATATGACATATTCAGATTTTCAGAAGGTGTGTGATAAGGTACCACACATTAATCTGCTTCGTAAGGTAAGAGGTGTTGGAGGTGGTATATTAGCATTGGTAGAGAATTGGCTAAATAACAGAAAACAGAGAGTTGGGATAAAGGGGACATTTTCAGGAAGTCAACCTGCAACTAGTGGACTGCCCCAGAGATCAGTGCTGTGACTACAATTATATACAATATAGATTAATGACTAGGATGAGGAAAGTGAATGGACTAGTCAAGTTTGCAAATGATGCAAAAATTGGTGTTAAGTGGTGGCAAGGATGACAATAAAAGCCGACAGAGGAATAGTGACAAGTTAAGTGAATGGGCAAAAATTTGGCAGATGGAATATAATGTTGAAAAATGTAAGATTTTGGCAGAAAGAATAGAGGAAATGAATTGTATTAAAATCGAGAAATATTGCAGGAAGATGCAGAACCAAGAGATTTGGAAGTCCTCATCTCTCCATGGATGTTACCAGACCTGCTGAGTCAATTTAGAATTTTCTGCTTTTCTGTATTTGATTTTCAGCACCTGTGGTATTTTGTCTGGTTTTGTGGTTCTCATTAAACACTGACTTCTTGTGAACCAAGAAGGAGAGTTCATTGCAAGTGGTGGTAATGGAAGAACAGCATGGACCTGGATTGCAATGCACTCATCTTGGATGGTCTTTTAGTCTCTACCTTTACTTAGAGCACGAGGTTGAGTGTGTTTGATAAATGCTCTCTCTTGCTGCTGAATTCAGTCCTCATTCACCATCACAAACCAAGTCTTTAACAAGAGTTACCATTGGGCCTCTCAATCTCAAGACGACATAACTCTGAAACTCTTTTCCCTCCATCTTCTTTCTACCAAGTAAGGCTTTTACTCACCAAATCCAAATTACCTAAATTATATTCCTGAATTATTTTTATTGTCAAATGCCCATTCAATTTTAGTCATGAATTTTAATTTTCAGCAACAGAACAAAATAAAAAGGAATTGCAAAAAGAAACATTAGTCGATACACTGCAGTGACACTGTTTTGAGCTGACCTCAGTCTGGGTTAGACCTTCATTCCTAATGAACAGCTTATGCTTGAAGTGTCGACTGTCCTGTTCCTCGGATGCTGCCTGACTGGATGGGCTTTTCCAGCACCACACTGCATCTGCTGTATCTGCAGGCCCCACTTTCTCCTCCTTCGTTTCAGATTGTATTTCTTTGCCAGAATACTAAATATAGAAAGTTTTGAGTTGACGATGGAGCTTTTGCACATGACATTATTGGAAGTGGGACAATAATTGAAGACATTAATTCACCGGTATTTCCAGAAACCAGTTACACCTGAGCATCATGTACAGGTTGGGATCTGAGAAAAATAATACAGTGGTTGTGGAATGTTATGGGAAATTCTGTGCAGAATCAGTGAACAAAGAGATGTGACGGCAGAAGAGGTTTCAGTTTAGTGGGTCTATAATTAAACAGATAAAATAAACTTTTGATAGGACTCTTGTGGTGCAGTTGTAATGTCCCTACCTCTGAGCGAGGAGAACCAAGCTCATATCCCACATTCTCACGGGTGTGTTCTGTATAAATGTTAAACAGACACTTTCTACTAAACAACTTTCATAGGAACAGACATGACAGAAGTCAAGCACTGAAACAGTACCGCAGCTCTCTCTTTATTAAAATGAGGACACCGGCTTTTGAACCACAACTGCAGCAGCAAAGGCTTTCCTGTCTCACAGATGTCCAAAGTGCGGACACAGCTGTGTTCCCTGATAAACACAGAAGTCACTGCTTTCTGTCACTTTGCCATCTCACAATGTGAGTTTTATCAGCCTGCAACATACTAGAGACTTTCATGAGTGAAAACGAGAAGCGATTTACTTGACTTTTGCTCAATCTGATTGCGGTTGGTTCACTTACTCAATTCTTGGAGCTATTGTAGAGACTAAATACTGAGGCATCGATCACTGATCCGCCTTGGAATCTAATTGCTCAAGCTCAGTCTTTGCCAGATAATTTCCAGCATTGATTCTTCTCTCTAGTCTTCCCTCTTAGTGCCCAAAAAGTCATTCTTGGTCTCATCTTCTTTCTCATCTCATTGTTGCCCATCACGATGCAATATGAAGACATAGGTCTGGCTTCTACCTATATTCCAATAACACACTGCTCCATCTCTCAACAACCTCTCTTGGCCTCTTTTTTGACCTTTGGTTAGACAGCATGTTCAATATCCAAAACACTTCCCTCCAATTAAACACCAATGACCTAATCAGTGGTGCTCAAATTGAGAGTGTCACTAGGACTACATGTTCCAGACCTCAATACAGTCCAAATTGGGCAAAAGAACAGAACTCCAGGTGTGAGATGAAAGTGACAGCTCTTCACATCAAAGCTGCATTCAACCGAGTGCAGCATCAAGGAATCCTAGCAAAACTGAAATCAGTGTGTATTGGGGGCAACCTCTCCACTGTTTACAATCATATTTGGCACATAGGAAGATGGTTGCAGTTGTTGGATGTCAGTCACCTCAGCTCCAGGTCAGATCTGCAGGAGTCCCTTGGGCTAGTATTCTTGGTCCAACCAACTTCAGCTGCTTCAAACATCACATGACACCGGGTCATAGTCCAACAGGGTTATTTGAAACTGCAAGGTTTCAGAGTCCCCGCTTTTTTCTCAGACAGCTAGTGAGAAACATTACATTGGACACGGAAGTTATAAGTAAAAGTCAAAAGGTCATACAACTTACACGAATGTATTGAACAAACCTCGATGACTATTCTGTCTTTAATGAGTTAGAATGGAGGTGCAGGGTTCGATGGATTAATATGTAAATCCCAGAATTTCTTTCAAATCACTGCACTATGATAACTTGAGGTTTTACCAGAGTAAGGGTAACTCCTCGGGGCAGTGCATTGGAGGAGAGTGAGGCCACGTTTCAGGTCTGTTTGTATCTCAGCCTGAAGTCAAACTGCTTTTACTTCCAAAGTGGGAATTTATAAAATGCCACAATGACTGACTGTAAGAGCCATTGAGATTTGTTCGATACATTTGCATAAGTTGTATCACCCTTTGATCTTTTACTGATAAATTCTGTGTCCGATGTATTCTGTTTCACTAGCTGCCTGAGGAAGGAGCAGTGCTCCATAAGCTTGTGGTTTCAAATAAACCTGTTGGACGATAATCTGGTGTTCTGAGATTTTTGACTTTGTCCACCCCAGTCCAACACCAGCCCCTCCACATCATACTTTATCAATGATCTTCCCTCCATCTGAAGGTCACAAGTGAGGGAATGTTCACCAATAATTGCCCGATGTTCAGCACCATTCATATGAACATGTCAAATGTGACCACACCATCTAGCTCTTTGAGCTTTCTATATGATTCAATCAGACAATGCCTAACCTGTAGGCAAAAATTAGGACTGCAGATGCTGGAGATTAGAGTCTAGATCAGAGTGATGCTGGAAAAGCACAGCAGATCAGGCAGCATCCAAGGAGCAGGAAAATCGAAGTTTCGGGCAAAAGCCCTTCATCAGGAATCAGATTCCTCAGATGCTGCTTGATCTGCTGTGCTTTTCCAGCACCACTCTAAACGAGACTCTCATGGCTACTCTGTGTTTGTTTCAAATTCCACATTCTCACTTACCCCCAAATGGCCTTTAGATTAGATTAGATTACTTACAGTGTGGAAACAGGCCCTTCGGCCCAACAAGTCCACACCGACCCGCCGAAGCGAAACCCACCCATACCCCTACATTTACCCCTTACCTAACACTACGGGCAATTTAGCATGGCCAATTCACCTGACCCGCACATCTTTGGACTGTGGGAGGAAACCGGAGCACCCGGAGGAAACCCACGCAGACACAGGGAGAACGTGCAAACTCTACACAGTCAGTCGCCTGAGTCGGGAATTGAACCCAGGTCCCTGGCGCTGTGAGGCAGCAGTGCTAACCACTGTGCCACCGTGCCGCCAATTACTCTGCCAAACAAGAATCTCTCCTGCACTGTCTAAAAATGTTCATTAATTCCATGTCCACCACCTTCTGAGGCAGAGTTCCAAAGTCTCACAAACCTCTGAGAGAAATAAATTCCCCTCAGCTCTGTCCTGAAAATGTGATTCCTAATTTAAAATAACGCACAATAGTTCTGGACTGGACTGACCCACAAGAAGAAAGATCCTTTTGACAAGTACTTTGTCGAGACCATTCACGATCTTATACACTTCAGTCAGCTTGCACCTCACTCTGCGAAACTCCTGTAGAAAATAGCTAAGCCTCCTACTCCTCAGATATTGAAGCAGTCTGTGTGTATATGCAACAAGACCTGGGTGACATTTAGGTTCGGGCTGACATGTGACAAGTGACATTTGCAGGACACAAGAGCCGATTAAAGACCATCTTCAGCAAGGTGCCTGATCACCACCAATGGTTCAGTACATTTATCATTGAATTCCCACCACTATCAACATCTGGAGGGTGGGAATGGAACCATTAATTAGAAACTCTCCTGGACTCATCACATAAACGCAGTGGTTGGGAATACTGAGGCAAGTAACTCACCTTTTGACTCCCCAAAGCCTGTCCAGTGTCCACAAGGCACAAGTCTGGAGTATGATGGAATACTCCCCACTTACCTGGATGGGTGCAGCTCCAACAACACTCAACAAGCTCAACACCATCCAGGACAAAGCACTTTGCTTGACCAACAGTGGAACATATGTACCATTTACAAAACTCCCTCCGCCTTGTTCAAAAACACCTTTATCCACCAGAAGGACAAGGGCAGTAGACACATGGGAACACCGCCACATACAAATTACCCTCATTCAGACTTTGAAATATTTTGCAGGTCCTTCATCACTGGTCAAAACACACAGGTATGCTCCCTTAACAGCAATGTGCATGTACCTACACCTCACATAGTGCGGTGTTTAAAGAACATGGCTCAATATCTCCTCCACAAACACATTTAGCAACAAATAGCAAATGATGACCTTTTCAGCATCATCTCAGTAAACAAATAAAAACTATTCTCTTTGGACTCTGTCCCTTGAATCCAGGCAACATTCTTGTAAATTTCTTCTGCACTCTTTCCAGTTTAATAACTTCCTTCCGATAGCAAGGTGACCAAAACTGAACGCAATATTCCAAGTGTGGCCTCACCAACGTCCTGTACAACTGCAACATTATTTCCCAACCTCTATACTCAGTGCCCTGACTGATGGGGGGGCAGTGTGCTAAAAGCTGCCTTCACTGCCCTGCCCTGGGACTCCACTTTCAGAGAACCGTGCACTTGAACTCCAAGTTCCCTCTGTTCCACTACACTCCTTAAGGTCTTACCATTCACCATGAAACTCCCACCTTGATTTGACTTTCCAAAATGCAAGACCTCACACTTATCTTTATTAAACTTCATTTGCCATTTCTCAGCCCACTTCCCCAGCTGATCAAGGTCCAATTGCAATTTCATTGAATGTTTTTAAAGTAAAGATAGATAGAATTTTGAACAGTAAGGTAATTAAGGGTTATGGTGAGCGGGTGGGTAAGTGGAGTTGAGTCCATAAATAGATTAGGCATAATCTTATTGAATGGCAGGGCAGGCTCAGTGGGCCAGATGGCTTCCTCATGTTCCTATTTCTTACATTTCTATTTGAATTCAATAAATTTGTTCTCTGTGAGCTAATATAAGAAAACATATAAACATACAAGTTAGGATCGGAGTAGGCCATTCAACCCTTCAAGCCTGCTTTGCTGTTAACTAAGATCATGACTGATCTGATTACTCCATGTTTCTGCCTATCCTGATAATCTTTCCCCTCTCCCATTGCTTAGCAGGAATCTACCTCTCTCTGCCTTAAAGATAGTCAAAGATTCTGCTTGTTTTGAGGAAGAAAGTAGCAAAGACTCACAGCTCTGTGAGAAAATGTATCTCCTTATCTCTGTCTTCGGTATGTGAGTGTGATCCCTTAGTTTTAAACAGTGGAACCTAGCTCTAGGTTCTTCCACAAGTTTAAACATATTTTCTGCATTTATCTTTGTCAAGATCCCCCAGGATCTTATACATTTCAGTTAAATCACCTCATGGTCTTCTAAACTCCACTCGATCTAAGCCCAGCTTGTCCCAATATTCCTTATTAGACCTTCCCAAAGAATGATGTAGATTGTTGAAAAAAAATCAATTGTTTCATGAACAATCCAACTTTCTTCAGGACAGATGCTATGCCGTTCTCACCCGACCTACACTGCACGTGACCCTGGTCTCCCACTGAAAGATTGACTCTGCGTTAAAGAACCTAAAGACATTAGACACTAGGTGCTGTTATTGCTTGCTGTACGACTGTGCAGACTTCACGGTCATTCTGAATGTTCATTGATGTGTTTGGCAGGGACAGAAACAGACTTATGAGTTTACTTACTATTGTAGTGAACTTTCTTGTCTACCTCAATCCAGGCCTACCTATGGGTGGCACGGTGTCTCAGTGGTTAGCACTGCTGCCTCACAGCGTCAGGGTCCCAAGTTCGATTCCAGCCTCGGGCGACTGTCTGTGTGGAGTTTGCACATTCTCCCCTGTGTCTGCATGGGTTTCCTCTGGGTGCTCTGGTTTCCTCCCACAGTGAAGGTCAGGTGAATTGGACATGCTAAATTGCCAATAGTGTTAGGTGCATTGGTCATGGGATAAACGATGGTAGGGGAATGGGTCTGGGTGGGTTTCTCTTAAGAGGGTCGGTGTGGACTTGTTGGGCCGAAGGGCCTGTTTCTACACAGTAGGGAATCTAATCTAATCTACGTTCACTGTGTCCTCACTACCTGGCCCCTGCACATTATCTTCTCCCTAATTTCACCCTGGATCTTTATCGAGAATAATTCTGAATGAATAGCCTGTGTTCTGACCAGTAAATCAATGGGAAAGGAATCCTCATGTTTCAAACCTTGGTACGATCTTAAGTCAAAGAAACCAATTCCTGCTGTTGGTGCAGAGTATTGCAGGTGTTGGAAAGTTAAAACCCAGCTCACTGCCTGTGGTGCTGAGGTTACAGATGTCCCTTGAGTAGCTGTGTACACACTCCCAGCTGCAAACACAAACCTCTATTAATAACTCCGACTTCCTGCTCATGTTAACCACATGACACGAAGACAAGGACTGCCTGACATCAGCCACACCACTGCAGAGATCAGACTCGTTCTTTGGGGCCACATTCTCCTGGCAGTCCCAGCAGATGTGTATTGAAACAGGTCAGTACACAATCATTTATTCATCATGTCTTTAATGTTTTTCAATCTTTCTTATACCTGGTTCCTCTCTTTATCCTGTCACTGTGATTTGGTCAGAACTGCAGTGTTCTCTCTCGGCACTGGGACCTGGCCAGTGACTGAAATAGTTCTCCTTCCACTTGCACAGTGTACAGTGTGCAGTCTCCTTGTCCTGACAGAGCACCTGGCTATAACCATCAATCACAGTGGGAAGGTTAGAGTAGGGGAGAAACCTGTGTAATCCTTACCGGAGTTCACCAGCCCAGCATCGCCTTTTCATCTCCTCCCAATATTCCCAAACAGCTGTTACCTCAATAATGTCATTAGAATAAGTATAAAGAGTGAACAATGAGTGAATATTGAAATAAAGGCTAATAGATTAAGAGACAACATATTTTAAATTGTATTTCAGCCAGTGAAACAAGGGTGAGAAGCAGTTAAAATATGTGTAACATGACTTTAGTAAAAAGGTTAAATACAGCGGTGTGCAAATGACAGGTCAACTGCATAGAAAGGTGACAAAGTTAATTTAAATAGCGAGAAGGTGAGAGATGATTTTGGTGCTAAGGAAGATAAAGCCTAAATGCAGGATTAGGGCAGGCAGCAGGACATTAAATCCCAATGTTAATATTCTGATTTGTCAGATACAGCTGGAGCCGTGAGTATTGCACAAGTAATTTGTGTGTAAGAGATGGTTTATCTGTGTGTGTGTGACACTGTGTGATGGAGGAGGATGTGTGCGTGCTGAGGAGTATGTGTGACAGGCAGATTTGTGAGAGGAACAGTGTGAGAGATGGCTGAGTGTGTGATCAGAGTGTGTGTGTGAGAGACATGTGTTTGAGTGAGTGTGTATGCATCTGCATGTGCGCATTAGCGGTTGTCTGTCTATGTGTGTGTGTAATGTATGCATGTGATATGTCTGTATGTGTGAGTGTATGTAAAATGAGTATATATCTGTGAATGTGTTTATGTGTTTGCAAAGGGTGTGCGTGATGTGGCTATGTGTGTCTGTGTGAGTGTGTGTCTATGTCTGTGTGAAAGTCTGTGTGTAACTGTGTGTATGTGAGTGTTTCTGTGCATGTGAGTGTACATGTCTGTGTGTGTGCACAAGTGAGAGTTTGTGAGTGTTGTGAGTGTGTTGTGCAAGGTTTGTGAAGGTTTGTAGCTCAGGTTGAGGTTTAGGGTGTAGGTTTGCTCGCTGAGCTGTAGGTTTGATATCCAGACGTTTCATTACCTGGCTCGGTAACATCATCAGTGGCAACCTCCAAGTGAAGCGAAGCTATTGTCTCCTGCTTTCTATTTATAGCTTTCTCCTGGATGGGGTTCCTGGGGTTTAGAGTCATAGAGAGTCATAGAGATGTTACAGCATGTAAATAGACCCTTCGGTCCAACTCGTCCACGCCGACCCGATATCCCAACCTAATCTATCTACCAGCCTATCCCTCTGCAGTCCCAGCCATACCTGCTTATGGGAGTCAACAGCAATGACACCAATCCTCAGCGGACCCCAAACATCTCAAGGCCCTCTGAGGCCTCTGATCTCTCTCACAGGACTCAACATCTTCTCCGTTCACATCGACTTTTTGATTTCTATCCTCTTAGAAACTCCATTCCTTGCTGATTACCAATACATTAATCAGCATTGGCTGCAGTTTGATTGTCAGTGACCACCTCCCTGCCTAATCAAAGGCTTCCCATCAATCCAGTTTTGGCCTCCCACATGATGTGGAGTTAAAACCTCACACAGTCTGGGGAATTGCAAATGGACAGTGAGCTTCTACCTAGAGTGTCTGCGCTTCAACATTCACATAAGTTACACTGAAAGCCTGCAGTAAATCTTATATCCTGCTGCTCTTGGGCCTTTGACAGAAATTCAACTCTAAAGTTGGCTACTGTATTCCTGAGATGCTGCCGAATTCTCTATTCCTGAGATGCTGCCGAATTCTCTATTCCTGAGATGCTGCCTAACCTGCTGTGCTTTGACCAGCAACACATTTGCAGCTGTGATCTCCAGCATCTGCAGACCTCATTTTTTACTACTGTATCTGAGACCAAGATAGAATGATGATACATTAGAAGACAGAGAACTTGTGACTTTCACATTGGTGGTGGTAAGTATAATTTCTAAATTATGGTGATGTCATTTTCTGAGGGGTTGATAGATGGTGTCTAGATCTGTGAGTTTGTTTATGACGTTGTGGTTGGAGTGCCAGGCCTCTAGGAATTGTCTGGCATGTCTTTGCTTAGCCTGTCCCAGGATAGATGTGTTGTCCCAGTCGAAATGGTGGGTTTTTTTCATCCATGTGTAGGGCTATGAGGGAGAGGGGGTGGTGTCTTTTTGTGGCTAGCTGGTGTTCGTGTATCCTGGTGGCTAACTTTCTTCCTGTTTGTCCTACGTAGTGTTTGTGGCAGTCCTTGCATGGAATTTTGTAGATGATGTTGGTTTTGTCCATGGGTTGTACTGGGTCTTTTAAGTTTTTGTTTGAGAGTGTTGGTGGGTTTGTGTGCTACTAGGATTCCGAGGAGTTTTAGTAGTCTGGCTGTCATTTCTGATACTTCTTTGATGTATGGTGAGGTGGTTAGGTTTCCTGGCTGTGTTTGGTCTGCGTGTCGTGGTTTGTTCTTGAGGAATCTGCGCACTGTATGTTTAGTGTATCCGTTCTTCTTGAATACGTTTGTGTTGTGTCAGAGAGAGTGTGTGTGTGTGTGTGTGTGTGTGTGTGTGTGTGTGTGTGTGTGTGTGTGTGTGTGTGTGTGTGTGTGTGTGTGCTAGATTTGCACATTACTGGAATGAATGTATAAAGTGCCAGGGTTCAGCTTATCGAGGAGCAGATTGCCAAGCTGGGGAAGAGATTAGTTGCACTTCCCTAAAACCCTTGGACAGGACTTTCTGGAAGTTGTATTGCAGGAAGAGTCACCCACTGATAAGGAAATTGGTGTAATGGAGGGGAAATGCATGGCTATCCGTAGCGGGGGCTGCCATTAAAAATGTTTAACAGCTTTCAATCATTCAGCAGGTACATGGTGCTTACAGCTATGCTGAGTACGGTAGGGAAGATACAGTGTGAAACTGGGAAGCCAGGCATTATTCACGTGAACAGGAGATGGTATCCATCAGATTCTGTATGAATTAGGGGATTCCACAACTGTTTGTTTGCAGCATGACCATGTATAAGTGAGATGCCACTTTAATGGTATTAATGGTGGGTAATTCACATAGAATACATGGCCCAATAATACAGCTAATAATTCAGAAAAGTGAAGGAGGCTTTATCGGGGATCACATTTCAGATTATAGAAACATAATCCCGAGGGCAAGTTTGGGTGTATTCCTCTGTCTTCTGCTGGAGCAGTTAGACAGAAACAGATTGGTTACGTTGACTGATATTACATTGAACATATAGTATCCTCCTTGTAGACAGGGTGAGGATTGGAGACAGGAAGCTTCAAACCACATGCTCCTAGCATTACTAAGACAGCCTAGTGCCACCTCCGTGTTATTGTCCCACTTGACCTTTTCTTGATGAATCTGCTGTTGAACTTCTCATGTGTCTTTCTCCCCTTCACACCTCACCGATGCAATATACTCCTACCAGGTTTCCCACCATAAACGTGAGATGCAGCTCCCCTCACACCCAGCCCGAGTCCTGAAGAAGGGTTACACCCAAACCGTTGACTTCTCCACCTCCTGATACTGCTTTGCTTGCTGTGTTCTTCCAGCCTCCTCCTTGTCCACACATGGAGCTAAACATTTTGGACAAAAACCAAAATTGTCCCAGCTAGTCCCAGAGTAAAACATGAGATGTAGTTCTTTGAGCTAGTGCTGAATCTTGATGGAGCACTGTAGTAGGCCCGAGACCGAGGTATTGGTGTGGAAACACGGTGATGTTGTTCATGTGGCAAGCAAATGGAAGCTCAGGGTCATTTTTGTGAACAGAACACGAGTGTTTGGCAAAGTGGTCCCTCAGTTTGCACTTTGTTTCCTCACTATAGAGGAGAGCACATTGTGAGCAGCGAGTACAGTCAATTGAATGTAATGCAGGTAAATTGCTGCTTCACATGGAAGGTGTGTCTGGAGCCTTAGGACACCTTAGTCCTCTCCTTCTCTACTTCCAACACTTGCCCATTGCCCCGCAGCACCTTCCCCTGTAACCGCAGAACGTGCAATGCCTGCCTGTTTACCTCCTCCCTCCTCACATCCAAGGCCCAGACTCACCTTCCAAGGGGTCCTGCAACCTCTAGGACTCAATATTCAGCTCAATAACTTGACAGCCTGATTCCAATCCTCTATGTTTTTTTCATCCCTCCCACATTTGGCCCTGTTATGACTTTGGTTGTTTCTAGCTCAGGCGCCCATTCCCATGTCCCCCTCAGCCCATTATCACATTATATGGGTTGCACTCAACTCAGCACTCAGCAAACTCACTTTCTCACTCTTAGCTCTTATTATTCCTTACTCAGCTTCTCCTCTGCCCTGGCCTGCAATCCAGCATCTCTTTATTTAGCTACCCCGTCTCTCTGTAGATATCAGGACCTCTTCTACACCTATCCAGTCACCTCTCTCACTCGCTGTCTCTGTGCTTCCCATCCCCCCACTTTGTCTTCAGGATGAGTGTACACACTGTTACCCAACTTGCAGATGGTGCACTCAGCTCCCAGCACCATCTCCCTGCCATTAGACCTTGACTGTGGCTCTGCAGTGATGCTGGATAGTGTGACAATATATTTAGTGCCCACACAGAGGGGACTAACATCCACCTGTAAGATTAAAGGTCAAATATTTATACACAGGCTCAAAGTCAGGTTCAAGCATTGTCACCTGTATCATCAAAATGCCCTCAATAAGTTTTACTCTTGCTCTCCCTCCCACATTGTCTCAGTGAACAGAGTTGGTTTGGGGGGTGGGGTTGGGGTGGGGGCTGGATGGATCTGGCTTGGCTGTGGAGAATTTTGGCCCTGGAGGTTTGGCAGGGTGACCCTGCGAGTGTTTGTGACCTACGAGCCACACATGACATCAGGCTTCTTGCTAAAGACAAGTTGATCCAGTTTGGCTGAACTTTCAAGCGTTAGAGAGGGACAGGCAAGGTGGAGGTGGCTGCCATAGCTGCTTGGTAGTGTCCTGGCTGGAATCAGACTGGGTTCCTCCTGGCATTATCCTGCCTCCTGGTGAGGAGGAGGGCACCTGGAATGGGGCCAAAGTTGCCATCTCCTTGTCACATTACCATTGGTCCTGAAGGTCAGTGGAAGCCCAGTGGCTGGAATGTTTGCACCTCTTCAGCTGGCTCTGAGACTGCTGGGCCTGGCTCTCCCTGGCCACTGCCAACCTGGCCATGCAGACACAAAGACATGAGCAGGATTTATGACCATAAGACATAGGAGCAGAAATTAGGCCATTCAGCCCATGTGTTGCTGGAAAAGTGCAGCAGTTCAGGCAGCATCCAAGGAGCAGGGGAATCGACGTTTCGGACATGAGCACTTCTTCAGGAAATCAGCCATTCAGCCCATTAAGTCTATTCCACCATTCAATCATGGCTGAGGAGTTTCTCAACCCTATTCTCCCACTTTCTCCCCATAATCCTTGATCCTCTTGACAGTCAAGAACCTATCCAGCTCCATTTTAAATATACTCAATGACCTGGCCTCCACCGTCTTCTGTGGCAGTGAATTCCAGAGGTTCACCACTCTCTGGCTGAAGAAGTTTCTCCTTATCTCCTTTCTAAAAGGTCTTTCCTTTACTCCAAGGCTGTGCCCTCAGGTCCTAGTGTCTCCGACCAGATTTTGGAAAGGTGCAGAAGTAACAGGGTTGTTGTCATGGGTGACTTCAACTTCCCAATCTTGAAAATAGCTTGGATGGAGCAGTTTGTGTCAGGTGTGTCCTGGAAGGGTCCCTGATGCAATATGTTGGTAGGTCAACTAGAGGGGAGGCCATATTGGATTTGTTACTTGGCAACAAATCAGGTCAGGTGTCAGATGTCTCGGTGGGAGAGCATTTCGGTGATAGTGATCATAACTCCCTGACCTTTACTTTAGTCATGGAGAGAGATGGGAGCAGATAGTATGGGAAAGTTTTAATTGAAGAAGGGAGAATTGTAATGCTATTAGGCAGGAACTGTGGAGGATAAATTGGGAGCAGATATTCTCAGGGAAATGCATGACAGAAATGTGGAGGTTGTTTAGGAAGCACTTGCTGTGAGTGCTGGATAGGTCTGTCCCACTGAGGCAAGGAAGGGATGGTAGGGTGAAGGAACCTTGGGTGACAAGAGATGTGGAACATCTGGTCAAGAGGAAGAAGAAAGCTTATTTAGCACATAGAACATGGAAAGTTAAAGTGCAGTACAGAACCTACAGCCCTCGATGTTGCCCCAGCCTGCAAACTTAATCTGATGCCCATCTAACCTGTGTTCCATTATTATCCATATGTATGCCCAATGCCCATTTAAATGCCCATACGTCAATGAGGCCACTACTGTTGCAGGCAGGCCGTTCCACGTCCCCTACTAATCTCTGACTGAAGAAACTACCTCTAATGTCTGTCCTAAATCTGTCATCCCTCAATTTAAAGCTATGGCCCCTCATGTTAGCCTTCACCATCTGAGGAAAAAGGCTCTCCCTGTCCACCCTATCTAACCCTCTGATTATCTTAGTTCCCTTGGCCTTTCCTTGTATGACCTCCCCTCCATACCAGGCAACATCCTTGTAAATCTCCTCTGAATCCTTTCCAAAGCTTCCCTTTAAGGTTGAGGAGGCAAGGATCAGACAGGGCTCTAGAAGGTTACAAGGTGGCCAGGAAAGAACTGAAGAATTAACTTAGGAGAGTTAGAAGAGGTCATGGAAAAGCTTTAGCAGGTAGGATTAAGGAAAAATGTAAGGCGTTCTACACTTATGTCAGGAACATGAGGTTGGCCAGAGTGAGGGTAGGGCCTATCAGGGAGAGTGGAGGGAACTTGTGCCTGGAGTTGGAGGAAGGATGGGAGGTCCTTAATGAATACTTTGCTTCAATATTCACTACTGAGAGGGACCTTGTCATCTATTGAGGACAGTATGAAACAGACTGATGTGCTCGGACAGGTTGATGTTAGGAAGGAGTAAGTGCAGGAAAGTTTGAAAAACATAAGGATAGATAAATCCCATGGGCCAGATGGGATATAGTTGAAAATGTGTTGCTGGTTAAAGCACAGCAGGTTAGGCAGCATCCAAGGAATAGGAAATTCGACGTTTCGGGCATAAGCCCTTCATCAGGAATGTTCCTGATGAAGGGCTTATGCCCGAAACGTCGAATTTCCTATTCCTTGGATGCTGCCTAACCTGCTGTGCTTTAACCAGCAACACATTTTCAACTGTGATCTCCAGCATCTGCAGACCTCACTTTTTACCAGATGGGATATACTCTAGGTTATTCCAGGAAGTGAGGGAAGAGATTGCTGCACCTTTGGCGATGACATTTGCGTCTTCATTGTCCACTGGAAGGTGGCAGATAATTGGAAGGTGGCAAATGTTATTCTATTATTCAATAAAGGGAGTAGGGATGACCCTGGGAATTACAGACCAGTCATTCTTACGTCAGTTATTGGAGAGGATTCTGAGAGACAGGATATATGTTTATTTGGAAAATAATAGCTTGAATAGAGATAGTCAGCATGGCTTTGTGAGGGGCAGGTCATGCCTCACAAACCTTATTGAATTCTTTGAGGATGTGACAAAACACATTGATGAAGATAGAGTGGTAAATGTGATGTATATGGATTTTTGCAAGGTGTTTGATTAGATTCCCCATGGTAGGCTCATTCAGAAAGTAAGGAGGCATAGGATACAGGGAAATGTGTCTGTCTGGATACAGAATTGGTTGGCCCACAGAAGACAGCGGGTGGTAGATGGAAAGTATTCAGCCTGGAGCTTAGTGACCAGTGGTGTTCCCCAGGGATCTGTTCTGGGACCTCTGCTCTTCCTGATTTTTATAATTGACTGGGATGAGCAAGTGGGAGGGTGGGATACTGAGTTTGCAAAGGTTGGTGGAGTGTGGATAAGTATGGAGGGCTGTTGTAGGTGACAATGGGACATTGACAGGATGCAGAGCTGGGCTGAGAAGTGGCAGATGGAGTTCAATCTGGAAAAATGTGAAGTGATTCACTTTGGAAGTTCAAATTTGAATGCAGATTACAGGGTAAAAAGCAGGATTCTGGGCAGTGTGGAGGAACAGAGGGCTCTTGGGGTCCATATCCATAGATTTCTCAAAGTTGGCACTCAAGTTGATTGTTGAGAGTGCGGTGCTAGAAAAGCACAGCAGGTCAGGCAGCGTCCGAGTAGCAGTAGCAGTATTCAAGTCCTCTCAAAATAAATGCCATCATTGCACTTGCCTTCCAAACTCCTGACTGAACCTGCACGTTTACCTTGAGAGAATCCTGGATTAGAACTCCCATGCCTCTTTGCTCTTCAGAATTCTGAACTTCCTCTCCATTTAGAAAATAGACCATGTTTTTATTCTTCTTACCAAAGTGCATGACCTCACAGTTTACCACACTGTACTCCATCTGCCATTTTGCCCAATCTCCGGACCTGTCCAAATCCTTCTGCAGCCTCTCTGCCTCCTCAATGCTGCCTGTCCCTCTACCTATCTTTGTATCATCTGCAAACTTCGCCAGAATGCCCTCAGTTCCTTCTGGATTGTTAATGTAGTCCCAGCACTGACCCTTGCAAAACACCACGTGTCACTGGCTGCCATCCTGAGAAGGAGCCTTTTATCCCCACTCTCTGCTTCCTGCCAGACAGCCAAGCTTCTCTCCATGTGAGCACCTTGTCTCTGACAGCATACGCCCTTATCTTATACAGTAGCCTCCTGTCCGGTACCTTGTCAAAGGCCGCCTTAAGATCCAGAAAGGTAACATCCATTGACTCTCCTTGGGCTAACCTGTTCGTTAGTTCCTCAAAGAATTCTAGCAGATTTGTCAGACATGACCTCCCATGTTGACTTTACCATACACCTTCAAGTACTCAGAAATCTCATCCTTCATGATGGATTCCAGGATCTCACACACAACTGAGGTTTGACTAATTGGTCTGCAATTTTCCATCTTTTGCCTTACTCCCTTTTTAAACAGGGTCTTATGTTAGCGATTTTCCAGTCCTTAAATTCCATAGAAGTCTGACTTTGTCTCTTCTTTAAATTTCTATCTGTGAGCTTTTGGTACTGACCCACAGACACTGAGAACCACAAGTTTCACTGTATCATTGTCAGCAGGACTGGTCATCCTGAGAAGGTGAGTGTGCTTCCCTGTGAATACACATTGTACTTAAATTGTTCACTTTCCTGTAGGTTACTGCAGTTTTGTGGCAATTATCTCAACTACAAATCAATTCCTTCCTCACTGCATTTAGATACTGAAACAGCATCAGAAATGCCAAAGCAGACACGAGATTGTGCTCAGCAAGAGAGACAGTTTATGTCAGCACAAAGTTTGTTGTAGGAACCATGGAAATGACTCTGTGTGGGTAAGAGACATGGTCAAGGCGAGGTCAACTCCAGTGATATATAACATTCAAGTTGGTGTGATGGATGCCAACAAGGACACGGGCTATTTGAAAGCTGCAAACTCACAGACAATGTAGGAGCAAAACGTGCCCAACCTTCCTGAGTTTTCCAGAACCTGTGGGTTCACTCTCTCAGTCAAATGTTGAAGAAACCTTGGAATCTGAGCTGGATATGGCAGATGTCACTGCCTCAACACCTCTGCAGCCAGAAGAGGCAAATGAATTTCATCCGTGATGCTTTAGACACAAGACACACCATCCCTATCAGAGGCAGCATCAGAGAAACCAGACCCTGTGCCAAAATGCCCCAGGAGGGGCTACAAAGAAAAGAAACCGGCCTCTGACCTCGGACTCAGAGGGAGAGGGATGTATTCATTGTAACAAGGTCAGCCAGGTGCCCCTCATAGAGCAGGAGTTCCCTGACTGGGGCAATCATGGAGCCAGGGATATCAGATACAAACAGAAGCCAGGGATCCTATTGACCCTGAGAACTGGCTCCGAAGAAGCCAGACCCCAGTGTGATGGACTTTCCATAAATAAAGGTGATTTGGTGACAGGATACCGGCCTCTGTGGATTTAAATCAGAAACTAAGCACATATTTCATATCAAATCAAAATCAGGAGTTAATTTTAAATCCTCCTCAAGTTTTACCATAATTTTTTTTGTTCACTTTTTTTTTACTCTGTCCACTCTAATTTTCTTGCTTCTCTTTCTCTCTCCCGTAAGAATTTAAATTCAAGTTTTGTCATTTCTCTTTTTCCTTTTCCTTTCTTTTGAACTGATGTTTTTGCTTTTCACTATCTCTTTCCAATTGAAGTTTAGTTTTGAATTGGATTCTTGCTGTAATGATCTAATGTAAACTATTAGGAACACTCTCTTCCTTCTCAAACGTCAAGACACTACTTCAACAATCTCTCCCTTTTCAGCTCGACTCCTAATTCCTCTGACACAACCTTCAACTTAAAGTGTGTTAACTGCTTTAAGGCACTATAAGACAAATCTTTCCTGAGCAATAAAAGTAGCCATGTTGAATTCCCACTGAGTGCAGAAAAATAAATGCGAAATACCGTTTGTTTAAACTCTGGAAAATTTCCAGTCTGCAAGTTTTATGGCCTCTGAACCCATTGCACAATAGCTTCAAAGTAAGGAACATGACTTCAAATCCCCATAGAGCATTGTAACGTTTAAAAAGAGATGAGTTTCCCATTGACCGACCTAACAGAAGACAAAGTTCACATTTTAAGACTTTTACTGTAATGTAAAGCTAATTTCGAATTCGAAAACATGATTTAACAAGGAATTAATGTACTGAACCAAAGAAAAGGTTATTTTGCACAAACTGTCTTGCACACTTGAAGTACACCTTACAACCCTTTGGCTATGAACATATTATAGCAGTCATGTAGATTTACAAGAAGCAAGTCCAAAGATACTCACTAAGTTGAAACTTTCAATGTTTTCAGATTAGATTAGATTCCCTACAATGTGGAAACAGGCCCTCTTGCCTAACAAGTCCACACCGACCCTCTGAAGAGTAACCCACCTAGACCCATTTCCCTCTAACTAACGCACCTAACACTGCGGGCAATTTAGCATGGCCAATTCACCTGACCTGCACATCTTTGGACTGTGGGAGGAAACCTACGCAGACACAGGGAGAATGTGCAAACTCCACACAGACAATCACCCGCTCGAATTGAACCTGGGCCCCTGGTGCTGTGAGACAGCAGTGCTAACCACTGAGCCACCATGCCACTCAAAGTTATTGCATTCAGCCTGAGTCTTCCAGATCTTATCTCCATGACTAAGGCATACATCAGCAACTCCTTGTTCCTTAGACCTCCCAAAGTTGTATGAGCTCTCGATAAAAGCAAATTACTGCAGATGCTGGAATCTGAAACCAAAAGAGAAAATGCTGGAAAATCTCAGCAGGTCTGGCAGCATCTGTAAGGAGAGAAAAGAGCTGACGTTTCGAGTCTAACTGACCCTTGGTCAAAGCTTAAAAAGGGGAGAAATAGGGAGGTATTTATACTGGGCTGAGAGAAGAGGCATCTCATCTTCTGACTAGGCACATTACAGCCTGCCGGTCTCAACATTGAATTCAACAACTTCAGATAATTTTATTTCATTTATTTAATTCATCTTTTTTTTCACTGTTCTGTATCTCTTATTTCTTGATTGTCTCTCTTTCTCTCGCTCCCCACTCTCTCATCACCTTTTCCCTCTCCTCTTCCCCCTTTGATACCCTTCTCCCCTGTTTTCCATTTTGCCTCTGCTTCACCCCTCCCCCCCATCTCCCCCATATTCTGTCACATAGCACTGGCTTCAGCCTTGGTCATTCACAGCTCCCTATAATCTCTCTGTGCACTGTCAGTATCACCCCTTTATTGTTACCTTTGCTTCTGGAGCCATGACTCACCTTCTCTCAGCCTCATATAAATACCTCCCTATTTCTCCCTTTTTTTAGCTTTGACCAAGGGTCAGTTAGACTCGAAACGTCAGCTCTTTTCTCTCCTTACAGATGCTGCCAGACCTGCTGAGATTTTCCAGCATTTTCTCTTTTGGTTGCTTGAGCTCTCTGCGCTTTCTTTCAGAAAACTGACTTATAACTGATTGGTTGCTAAAATGGTAATTTTATGTTCACATCAGTAGCTGTTTTGTTCCTCCACATAGTACTAGCTACGTTCTCTCTCTCTCCCTGTCTCAAAAGGCTGGTGTCTTAGGTTTAAAAGGTGCTGTTGATATTTCAAAGGGTGTCAGGGAGGCTACGGTTTCAGTTGCCCTCCATCCAGTGGTAATCCATTTGCAAGAGCCTGTCTCTGAGCAGAGATATTTATTATGACCTTACTACATGTAGACACTTTTTCAGACCAATCTTTTTCACTTTAAGTTAAAGAATATTTTTAAAAATATGAGTTTCTTGTAAATTCCAGTTTATGTAACAGTATAAATTGCAAAATAATGGCAGAGTATGATGACCAGCTGCAGCTCATTCATTCTGCCCATTCTTTCTCTTCTCTTTTTCTTCTTCCTAGTGATTTTTTTTCTCTTATTGTTCTTCTTCTTTTCTTCCCTTTGATTCCCGGCCTCCAGCAACCTCCAGCAAGGAGTGACGACTTCTGTCCTCCTGCAGTGGCCTCCCAGTGTTGGCATGGCAACCTCCCAGCTTACCGCAATGGCCTCCCAGTGTTGGCATGGCAACTTCCCGGCTTACCGCAGTGGCCTTCCAATGTTGGCATGGCGACCTCCTGGCCACCAGCAACTTCCAGCAAGGAGTGACAAGTCCCGGCCTTCTGCAATGGCCTCCCAGCATTGGCATGGTGATGTCCCATCGTGGCATGGTGAATTGCCAGCATAGTGCAGTGGCCTCCTCCCATAGGGTCCCCCTGGCATGGCATGGTGATCTTCTGGCCTCCTGCAGCAGCCTCCTGGCTTGGTTCATCACCAGCGCGGTGTGGAGCCAGGGCCTGGTGCAGACTGGAAGCTGAGTGCCAGCATGGTCTGCTGGACTGAACTCTTTTCCATAATGCTGGACATGTTATTTTTTTGACAAATCTTGTAACAACAGAAGCTGTGCCAAAGTAATTTTGTGTTTAAGTCAATGCTGCAAATGATGACATATAAAAGTTTCACTATATGCAATGAGTATATGTGACAATAAAGGCTATTCTATTCTATTCAATTCACATCAGGTCCCCTGGATTGGGTTGCTATTTGCAGACTGTCCCTGGAATTATGTCAATGTTCACAGGATCCTGAGACTACATCACATTTACAGAGGTCCCTGGAGATTTGCCAAAAGAGTTCTTAGGAAGTGTGTCAGTATTCGTAGGCCTTCCTAGAAATGTGCTAGCATTTTCTGGGCTCCCTGTGAGTGTGTAAGTATTTTCAGGGAGTCGCTTGGTCATTATTTGTAAGGATGCTCTGGGAGTGCAGCTGGTCAAAATGAAGTTATCAGTGTTCTTGTATGACATCATTAATATTTGGGTGCCATCAGCCACACCCAACCATATCCTGGATTGGGACTAACCCCAGATCTTTCCTCTTAACAGGGATGAATGGGAACAGTCAATCTCCGACTGCAATCAGTGGAGCTCTGTCTACCCTGAATGGCTTCAGCAATGGTCCTGCCACCTCAACCAGCTCCTCTCTCACCAATCAACAGCTGCCTCCTCCCTGTGGATCCAGGCAACTCTGCAAACTGAAGCGATTCTTGACCACACTACAGCAGTTCGCCAGTGATCTATCCCCAGAGGTTGGAGAGTATGTGAGGAACTTAGTGTTGGGACTTGTGGTAGGTACTGTAGTTCCCTGATCCTAACTGAACAATCCTCCATAGATCATTAGCTAAAGATTATGCTGTTGTGTAACTCTCTGAAGCTAGCAGTGACTCAGATGCATTCATAAGTGGAGTATTGTTCAGTTCCTGTATTACTCACAATCGGTTGAACTGTTTCAGGTTGCGTGTCCATGTCTGTATTTAGAAACCTGCATTCATTTAGGGAAGGAAACCAGCACAGCCGCCCATTTTAGGCCGATGTAACGCTAGTCCCACATGAATGTGATTGACACCTAACTGCCCTCCAGCTTGTGGTTCAAGAGGTCAATGGATAACTACTTTCTCAGCAAAACACAGGACAGATATGAAATGCTCACTTTCCTGAAATGCCAGCCCAGGCAGAAGGTACAGACATTTCTATCTCATCACAAACATTGCATTGAGTTGGAAAATGTCCTTGGTGCAGGATGTTACAGAAATTGCAGGAAGTGTGAGCAGCTGCAGCTCCTTACTGACCATATTGTTTGGTGGGTGCAGCAGTTGGGCACACTGAGGACTATACAGGAGACAGAGAATGTGACAGACACTAGTAACAGGGAGGTGGTCACACCAAACGTTCCTGATAAAGGGCTTCCTCCTGCTCTTTGGATGCTGCCTGACCTACTGTGCTTTTCCAACACCACACTCTCAACTCTGATCTACAGCATATGCAGACCTCACTTATATTACAGATTCAGAGCTGAAAATGTGTTGCTGGAAAAGCGCAGCAGGTTAGGCAGCATCCAAGGAGCAGGAGAGTCGACGTTTCGGGCATAAACCCTTCTTCAGGAATGAGGAAAGTGTGTCCAGCAGGCTAAGATAAAAGGTAGGGAGGAGGGACTTGGGGGAGGGGCGTTGGAGATGCGATAGATGGAAGGAGGTCAAGGTGAGGGTGATAGGCCGGAGTGGGGGTGGGGGCGAGGAGGTCAGGAAGAAGATTGCAGGTTCGGAAGGCAGTGCTGAGTTCGAGGGATTTGACTGAGACAAGGTGGGGGGAGAGGAAATGAGGAAACTGGAAAAATCTGAGTTCATCCCTTGTGGTTGGAGGGTTCCCAGGCGGAAGATGAGGCACTCTTCCTCCAACCGTCGTGTTGTTATGGTCTGGCGATGGAGGAGTCCAAGGACCTGCATGTCCTTGGTGGAGTGGGAGGGGGAATTGAAGTGTTGAGCCACGGAGTTGGTTGGTCCGGGTGTCCCAGAGGTGTTCTCTGAAACGTTCCGCAAGTAGGCGGCCTGTCTCCCCAATATAGAGGAGGCCACATCGGGTGCAGCGGATGCAATAGATGATGTGTGTGGAGGTGCAGGCGAATTTGTGGCAGATCTGGAAGGATCCCTTGGGGCCTTGGAGAGAAGTAAGGGAGGAGGTGTGGGCGCAAGTTTTGCATTTCTTGCGGTTGCAGGGGAAGGTGCCGGGAGTGGAGGTTGGGTTGGTGGGGGCTGTGGACCTGACGAGGGTGTCACGGAGGGAGTGGTCTTTTCGGAATGCTGATAGGGGAGGGGAGGGAAATATATCCCTGGTGGTGGGGTCTGTTTGGAGGTTTCAGAAATGACGGCGGATGATACGCTGTATACGGAGGTTGGTGGGGTGAGAACCAGTGGGGTTCTGTCCTGGTGGCGGTTGGAGGAGCGGGGCTCAAGGGCGGAGGGGCGGGAAGTGGAGGAGATGCGGTGGAGAGCATCATCGATCACGTCTGGGGGGAATCTGCGGTCCTTGAAGAAGGAGGCCATCTGGGCTGTACGGTATTGGAACTGGTCCTCCTGGGAGCAGATGCGGCGGAGATGAAGGAATTGGGAATATGGGATGGCGTTTTTACAGGGGGCAGGGTGGGAGGAGGTGTAGTCCAGATAGCTGTGGGAGTCAGTCAGTTTATAGTAGATGTCCGTGTTGATTCGATCGCCCGAGATAGAAATGGAGAGGTCTAGGAAGGGGAGGGAGGAGTCTGAGACAGTCCAGGTGAATTTGAGGTCGGGATGGAAGGTGTTGGTAACGTGGATGAACTGTTCAACCTCCTCGTGGGAGCACGAGGCAGCGCCGATACAGTCATCGATGTAGCGGAGGAAAAGGTGGGGGGTGGTGCCAGTGTCGTTGCGGAAGATGGACTGTTCCACATATCCTACGAAGAGGCAGGCATAGCTGGGGCCCATGCGGGTGGCCATGGCAACTCCTTTGGTTTGGAGGAAGTGGGAGGATTGGAAAAAGAAGTTGTTCAGGGTGAGGACCAGTTCAGTCAGTCGAAGGAGGGTGTCAGTGGAAGGGTACTGGTTGGTGCGGCGGGAAAGGAAGAAGCGGAGGGCTTTGAGTCCTTCGTGATGGGGGATGGAGGTGTACAGGGACTGGATGTCCATCGTGAAAATAAGGCGTTGGGGACCAGGGAAGCAAAAATCATGGAGGAGGTGGAGGGCGTGGGTGGTGTCCCGAACGTAGATGGGGAGTTCTTGGACTAAGGGGGACAGGACCGTGTCGAGGTATTGGGAGATGAGTTCGGTGGGGCAGGAGCAGGCTGAGACAATGGGTCAGCCGGGGTATTCAGGTTTGTGGATTTTGGGCAGGAGGTAGAAACAGGCGGTGCGGGGTTGTGGGACTATGAGGTTGGAGGCGGTGGATGGGAGATCCCCTGAGGTGATGAGGTTAGGAATGGTCTGGGAGATGATGGTTTGGTGGTGGAGGTGGGGTCGTGGTCAAGGGGGCAGTAGGAGGAGGTGTCCGCGAGCTGGCATTTAGCCTCAGCGGTGTAAAGGTCGGTGCGCCAAATTACTACCGCACCTCCCTTGTCTGCCGGTTTGATGGTGAGGTTGGGGTTGGAGCGGAGGGAGTGGAGGGCTGCACGTTCCGAGGGTGAGAGGTTGGAGTGGGTGAGAGGGGTGGAGAGGTTTGAGGTGGTTAATGTCGCGGCGGCAGTTGGCTATGAAGAGATCGAGGGCGGGTAAGAGGCCAGCACGGGGTGTCCAGGTGGATGGGGTGTGTTGGAGGCGGGAGAAGGGGTCGTCAGAGGGTGGGCGAGAATCTTGGTTGTAAAAGTAGGCGCGGAGGCGAAGGCAGCGGAAGAATTGTTCAATGTCTCGCCGCGTGTTGAACTCGTTAATCTGAGAGCGTAGGGGAATGAAGGTGAGGCCCCTGCTGAGGACTGATCTTTCATCCTCAGAGAGGGGGAGGTCTGGAGGGATGGTGAAAACACGGCAGGGCTGGGAGCGAGGACCTGGTGTGGGGCTGGAGCTGGGAGTGGGGGCGGGGTTAGCAGCGGGGGCGGGGACTGAGATCGGCGTGGGGGCGGAGTTAGGCGTGGTAACGGAGATCGGCGGGGGGGCGGGGTTAGGCGGGGTTAGAACACAGATTCAGTCCTGACGGTCACCCACCTACCTGAGAGGCAGGCAGGTAGTGCAGGAATCTCCTGTGGCTATTCCCCTCTCTAACAGGTATACTGTTTTGGATTCAGTTGAGGGGGATAGCCTCTCAGGGGAGTGTAATAGCAGCAGCCAGGCCTGTGACACCACAACTGGCTCTGCTGTAGAGCAGGGTTGGGCAAAGTCAAGGTGAACAATAGTGAGAGAAGACTCAATAGTTAGTAGCACAGACAAACATTTCTGTGGCAGTGCTCAAGACTCCCGGATGGTGTGTAGCCGCCATGCTGCCAGCATCAAGGACATTTCTGAACATTGCCTGAAATTCCTAAAGAGAAAGTGAGGATGGCAGATGCTGGAGATCAGAGCTGAAAATGTGTTGCTGGAAATGCGCAGCAGGTCAGGCAGCATCCAAGGAGCAGGAGATTCGACGTTTCGGGCATAAGCCCTTCTTCAGGAATTCCTGAAGAAGGGTTTATGCCCGAAACATTGAATCTCCTGTTCCTTGAATGCTGCCTGACCTGCTGTGCTTTTCCAGCAACACATTTTCAGCTCTGAAATTCCTAAGGGGCAGGGTGAGCAGCCAGAGATTGTTATGCATATTGGTACCAACGATGTAGGTAGAAAGAGGAATGAGGTCCTGCAGAGTGAATACAGGGAGTTGGAAAAGAGGCTGAAAAGTAGGACCTTGAGGGGAGTAATCTCTACCTTTGCCATGTGACAGTGAGCTGAAAATGTGTTGCTGGAAAAGCGCAGCAGGTCAGGCAGCATCCAAGGAGCAGGAGAATCGGCGTTTCGGGCATAAGCCCTTCATCAGGAAGGCTTATGCCCGAAACGTCGAATTTCCTATTCCAGCATCTACAGACCTCACTTTCTCCATGTGACAGTGAGGCAATGAATAGAAAGATTGGAGAGATGATTTGAAACTAATTCAGTGGGGTGGTGAGATCCTAAATTTAAGTTCCAGTGTCCAGGAGGTTGAGAGTAGTGAGGTCAGAAATATGGTTTCAAGGTTGCAAGAGAGCACCAGCAAGCAGGAGGGTGGTTTAAAGTGTGTCTACCTCAACACCAGGAGCATCTGGAATAAGGGGGTGAACTCGCAGCATGGGTTGGGAGCTGGGACTTCGATGTTATGACCATTTCGGAGACATGGATAGAGCAGGGACAGGAATGGTTGTTGCAGGTTCCAGGATTTAGATGTTTCAGTAAAAACAGAGAAGATGGTAAAAGAGGGGGAGGTGTGGCATTGTAAGGAGAAAGTGAGGATGCTGGAGATCAGAGCTGAAAATGTGTTGCTGGAAAAGCGCAGCAGGTCAGGCAGCATCCAAGGAGCAGGAGAATCGACGTTTAGGGCATGAGCCCTTTTTCAGGATTCCTGAAGAAGGGCTCATGCCCGAAATGTCGATTCTCCTTCTTCTTGGATGCGGCCTGACCTGCTGCGCTTTTCCAGCAACACAGTTTCAGGTGTGGCATTGTTAGTCAAGGACAGTATTACGGTGGCAGAGAGGACGTTTGAGGACTCATCTACGGAGGTAATATGGGCTGAGGTTAGAAACAGGAAAGGAGAGGTCACCCTGTTGGGAGTTTTCTTTAGGCCTTCAAAAAGTTCCAGAGATGTAGAGGAAAGGAATTCAAAAATGATTCTTGATAGGACTGAGAGTGACAGGGTAGTTATTATGCGGTCTTTAACTTTCAAAATATTGACTGGAAAAACTACAGTTTGCGTACTTTAGATGAGTCATTTTGTCCAATGTGTGCAGGAGGGTTTTCTGACACAGTATGTAGACAGGCCAACAAGGGGCGAGGCCACATTGGATTTGGTATTGGATAAGGAACCTGGCAAGGTGTTAGATTTGGAGGTAGGTGAGCACTTTGGTGATAGTCACCACAATTCAGTTGTGATTACTTTAGTGATGGAAAAGGAAAGGTATATACCACAGGGCAAGAGTTATTACCGGGGAAAAGACAATTATGACACTATTAGGCAAGATTTAGGGTGTACAGGATAAGACCAGAAGACCATAAGACATAGGAGTGGAAGTAAGGCCATTCAGCCCATCGAGTCCACTCCGCCATTTAATCATGGCTGATGGGCATTTCAACTCCACTTACCCGCATTCTCCCCGTAGCCCTTAATTCCTCGTGACATCAAGAATTTATCAAGCTCTGCCTTGAAGACATTTAGCGTCCCGGCCTCCACTGCACTCTGTGGCAATGAATTCCACAGGCCCACCACTCTCTGGCTGAAGAAATGTCTCCGCATTTCTGTTCTGAATTTACCCCCTCTAATTCTAAGGCTGTGTCCAAGGGTCCTAGTCTCCTCGCCTAATGGAAACAATTTCCTAGCATCCCCCCTTTCCAAGCCATGTATTATCTTGTAAGTTTCTATTAGATCTCCCCTTAATCTTTTAAACTCCAATGAATACAATCCCAGGATCCTCAGCCGTTCCTCGTATGTTAGACCTACCATTCCAGGGATCATCCGTGTGAATGTCCGCTGGACACGCTCCAATGCCATGATGTCCTTTCTGAGGTGTGGGGACCAAAGCTGGACACAGTACTCCAAATGGGGCCTAACCAGAGCTTTATAAAGTCTCAGTAGCACATCGCTGCTTTTATATTCCAACCCTCTTGAGGTAAATGACAATATTGCATTTGCTTTCTTAATCACGGACTCAACCTGCATGTTTACCTTTAGAGAATCCTCGACTAGCACTCCCAGATCCCTTTGTACTTTGGCTTTATGAATTTTCTCACCGTTTAGAAAGTAGTCCGTGCTTGTATTCTTTATTCTAAAGAATAGCCATTTCCATCAGCCATTTCCTGGACCACTCTCCCAAACTGTCTAGATCCTTCTGCAGCCTCCCCACTTCCTCAGTACTACCTGCCTGTCCACCTAACTTCATATCATCGGCAAACTTTGCTAGAATGTCCCCAGTCCCTTCATCCAGATCATTAATATATAATGTGAACAGCTGCGGCCCCAACACCGAGCCTTGCGGGACACCGCTCGTCACCGGCTGCCATTCAGAAAAAGAACCTTTTATCCCAACTCTCTGCCTTCTGTCAGACAGCCAATCCTCAATCCATCCCAGCAGCTCACCTCGAACACCATGGGCCCTCACCTTGCTCAGCAGCCTCCCGTGTGGCACCTTATCAAAAGCCTTTTGGAAGTCTAGATAGACCACATCCACTGGGTTTCCCTGGTCTAACCTACTTGTCACCTCTTCAAAGAATTCCAACAGGTTTGTCAGACACGACCTCCCCTTACTAAATCCATGTTGACTTGTTCTAATCTGACTCTGGTCTTCCAAGAATTCAGAAATCTCATCCTTAATGATGGATTCTGGAATTTTACCAACAACTGAGGTTAGGCTAATTGGCCTATAATTTTCCATCTTTTGTCTTGATCCTTTCTTGAACAAGGGGGTTACAACAGCGATCTTCCCATCATCCAGGACTTTCCCTGACTCCAGTGATTTTTGAAAGATCTCAACCAATGCCTCCGCTATTTCCTCAGCCACCTCCCTCAGAACTCTAGTATGTAGCCCATCAGGGTCAGGAGATTTATCAATTTCAAGACCTTTTAGCTTTTCTAGCACTTTCTCTTTAGTAATGGCAACCATACTCAACTCAGCCCCCTGACTCCCTTTAATTGTTGGGATATTACTCATGTCTTCCACTGTGAAAACACGCAAAGTACTTGTTAAGTTCTCCTGCTATTTCCTTACCTCCCATCACTAGGCTTCCAGCATCAGTTTGAAGTGGCCCAATGTCTACTTTTGCCTGTCGTTTGTTTCTTATGTATTGAAAGAAACTTTTACTATCATTTCTAATATTACTGGCTAGCCTACCTTCATATTTGATCCTCTCCTTCCTTATTTCTCTCTTTGTTATCCTCTGTTTGTTTTTGTAGCCTTCCCAATCTTCTGATTTCCCACTGCTCTTGGCCACTTTATAGGATCTCTCTTTTTCTTTAATACATTTCCTGACTTCCTTTGTCAGCCATGGCTGTCTAATCCCTCCCCAGATAATCTTTCTTTTCTTGAGGATGAACCTCAGTACAGTGTCCTCAATTATACCTACCTATTGGGGGGCAGCAAGGTGGCACAGTGGTTAGCACGGCTGCCTCACAGAGACCCGGGTTCAATTCCCGACTCAGGCGACTGACTGTTTGCACATTCTCCCCGTGTCTGCGTGGGTTTCCTCCGGGTGCTCCGCTTTCCTCCCACAGTCCAAAGATGTGCGGGTCAGGTGAATTGGCCATGCTAAATTGCCCGTAGTATTAGGTAAGGGGTAAATGTAGGGGTATGGGTGGGTTGCGCTTCGGCGGGTCGGTGTGGACTTGTTGGGCCGAAGGGCCTGTTTCTACACTGTAAGTAATCTAAACTCCTGCCATTTTTGTTCTACTGTCTTCCCCACTAGGCTCTGCTTCCAGTCTATTTTTGTCAGTTCCTCTCTCATGCCCTCATAATTACCTTTAATTAATTGTAACACCATTACATCTGATTTTGCCTTCTCTCTTTCAAACTGCAGACTGAACTCTACCATATTATGATCGCTGCTTCCTAAGTGTTCCCTTACTTTAAGATTTTTTTATAAAGTCTGGTTCATTACATAGCACTAGGTCCAGAATAGCCTGCTCCCTTGTGGGCTCCATGACAAGCTGTTCCAAAAAGCCATCTTGTAAGCATTCCATGAATTCCCTTTCTTTGGATCCACTGGCAACATTATTTCCCCAGTCCACCTGCATATTGAAGTCTCCCATGATCACTGTGACCTTGCCTTTCTGACATGCCTTCTCTATTTCCCGGTACATGTTGCGCCCCTGGTCCTGACCACTGTTCGGAGGTCTGTACATAACTCCCATTGTGGTTCCTCAATTCCACCCACACAGACTCCACATCATCCGACGCTATGTCATTCAGTGCCATAGATTTAATTTTGTTCTTAACTAACAAGGCAACCCCACCCCCTCTGCTCGCCTCCCTGTCTTTTCGATAAGTTGAAAATCCTTGGATGTTTAACTGCCAGTCCTGACCCCCCGTAACCACGTCTCTGTGATGCCCACCACATCATAATCATTCATGATGATCTGTGCCATTAGTTCATCTGCTTTGTTAGGAACGCTATGAGCATTCAGGTAAAGTGCCTTAATGCTAACTTTATCATTAGAGATATTGGAAGGCATAAGATGTCCTAAGTTATCCTTCCTTTTTGCTGCATTCCCAGTCTGCCTCGAGTTTAGATCCGCCTGCACACATGCTATCCTGTTGCTTATCTTTCCATTTAACTCCATACTCCCTGTCACTTTCACTTTCCCTTCCCCCCCAACTCAGAAGTTTAAAGTCCTACTGACCACCCTATTTATCCTCTTCGCTAGAACATTGGTACCTGATCGGTTCAGGTGGAGACCGTCCCAACGGTACAGATCCCCCCTGTTCCAAAACTGATGCCAATGCCCCATGAAGTGAAATCCCTCTTTCCCACACCAATCCCTTAGCCACGTGTTTACTTCCCTAATTTTCTTATCCTTATGCCAATTGGCACGTGGCTCGGGCAGTAATCCGGAGATTATGACCCTTAAGGGCCTGTACTTCAATTTCCTTCCTAGTGCTTGGTAATCCCCAAACAGGTCCTCCACCCTAGCTTTGCCTATGTTGTTAGTCCCAACGTGGACCACAACAGCTGGATCCTCCCCCTCCCGCTCCAATATCCTTTCAAGCCGGTTGGAGATGTCCCGCACCCTGGCACCGGGCAGGCAACACACACATGCGAGACCCCTGATCCAGCTTGTAAAGGATACTATCTGTCCCCCTAATTACAGAATCCCCTATAACCACTTTCACAATGGGATCCGCCAGCTCCCACATAAGGAAGTAAACTGCAGGGGATGGGCACAATTGAAATGTGGAGCTTATTCAAGGAACGGCTACTGCATGTCCTTCATTAGTATGTACCTATCAGGCAGGGAGGAAGAGGTCAGAGGAAGTGTAGGTTACAGAGGGACATAGATAAGCTGCAGAGCTGGGCTGAGAGGTGGCAAATGGAAATTAATGCGGAAAAGTGTGAGGTGATTCACTTTGGACAGAGCAACAGGAATAAAAGTACTGGGCTAATGGTAAGATTCTTGGTAGTATAGCTGAGCAGAGAGAACTTGGAGATCCCTGAGAGTTGCCACCCAGGTTGATAGGGTTGTTAAGAAGGCATACGGTGTGTTAGCTTTTATTTGTAAAGGGATTGAGTTTTGGAGTCACGAGATCACGCTGCAGCTGGACAAAACTCTGGTGCGGCCACATTTTTGCAGTATTGTGTACAGTTCTGGTCACTGCATTATATGAAGGATGTGGAAGGTTTGGAAAGGGTTCAGAGGAGATTTACGAGAATGTTGCCTGGTATGGAGGGAAGACTGAGGGACTTGAGGCTCTTTTCTTCAGAGAGATGATTAATTGAGACATATAAGATAATCAGAAGGTTGAATAGGATGGATAGTGAGAACCGATGGCCAGCATGAGGGACCTAGCTTTAAATTGAGAGGTGATAGATGCAGATTAGATATCAGAGGTTGTTTCTTTACTCAGAGAGTAATAGGGGGTGGAACGGCCTGCCTGCAGCAGTATTAGACTCACCAACATTAAGGGCATTTAAATGGTCGTTGGACAGACAGATGGATGTAAATAGAATAGTGTAGGTTAGATGGGCTACAGATTGGTTTCACAGGTCAGCACAACACTGAGGGCCAAAGGGCCTGTACTGTGCAGTAATGCTCTATGTTCTATGTTCTATGAATGCGTGGCTAAGGAGTTGATGCAGGGGATAGGGTTTCAGGTTCATGGATCATTGGGACCTCTTCTAGGGCAGGGGTGACCTGAATAATAAGAATAAGTTGAACCTAAACTGGATGAGAGCCAGTATCCTTGCAGGGAGGTTCGCTGGTGAGACATGGGAGGGCTTAAACTGGAATGGCAGGGGGCTGAAGTGTGTTCATTTCAGTGCAAGGAATATTACAGGTAAGGCAGATGAGCTTAAAGCCTGGATCAGTCCATGCAGCTATGATGTTGTGGCCATTACAGAGACTTAGTTGAGAGAGGGATGGAACTGGCTGCTCGATATTCCAGGGTTTTGTCGTTTAGATGAGATCGACAGGAAGGTAAAAGAGATAGAGGAATCGCATTACTAATCAGGGAACATTTTCCATCGCACTCAGGGAGGACACACTGGAGGACCCATCCACTGAGGCACTATGGTTAGAGCTCAAAAATAAGATGGGTGCAGTCACTGTGATCGGATTATACTATAGGCCTCCCAACAGCCAGAGACATTGAGGAATAAATATATAGGCAGATTATGGAAAGATGCAATAAAACAGAGTTGTCATAGTGAGTGACTTTAATTTCCCCAATATTGACTGGGAATCCCCTACAGCAAGCGGCTTAGATGGGGCAGAATTTGCAAAGTGCATCCAAGAGGGTGTCTTGAAACAGTGTGTGGATTGTCCAACTCGACCAGAGAACATAGAACAGTACAGCACAGTACAAGCCCTTCGGCCCACAATGTTGTGCTAAGCATTTATCTTACGTTAAGATCAACCTAACCTCCAAACTCCTCAATTTACTGCTGAACATTTGTGCTTGTCCAGCAGTCACTTAAATGTCCCTAATTACACACACCCACCACTCTCTGAATAAAGAACCTACCTCTGACATCTCCCCTAAATCTTCCTTCAATCACCTTAAAATTATGCCCCATTGTGATAGTTATTTCTGATCTGGGAAAAGGTCTCAGACTATCCACTCTGTCTCTGCCTCTCATTACCTTGTACACCTCAAAAAAGTCACCTCTCTTCCTTCTCTCCAGAGTGAAAAGCCCCAGCTTACTCCACTTCTCTGCACAAGACATGCCCTCCAGTCCCGGCAGCATCCTGGTAAATCCCCTCTGCACCCTCTCTAAAGCATCTACATCCTTCTATAATGAGGCGATCAGAACTGAAAACAATATTCCAAGTGTGGTCTAACCAGGATTTTATAGAGCTGCAGCTCTATAGTGGCTGTTCAACTCAATCCCCCTGTTAATGAAAGCCACGTTACCATACACCTTCCTAACAATTCTATCAACTTGGGTTAGAGTAGGAGAAAGTGAGGATTGCAGATGTTGGAGATCAGAGTCAAAAAGTGTGGCACTGGAAAAGCACAGCCGGTCAGGCAGCATCCGAGGAACAGGAGAGTCGACATTTCAAGCAGAAGCTTTTCGATCAGGAATTTAGGGAGGGGGGATGCCAAGGAGGCTGAGAGATAAATGGGAGGGAGGTGAGGCTGGGGGGGAATGTTGCTGAGAATGCGATAGGTAGATGAAGGTGGGGGAGAAGGCGATAGGTCGGAGAGGAGGGTGGAGCAGATCGGTGGGAAGGAAGATTGACAGGTAGGACAGGTTAAGAGGGTGATGCCGAATTAGAGGGTTGGATCTGGGATAACATGGGGGGAGAGGAAATGAAGAAACTGGTGAAATCAACATTGATCTCGTGTGGTTGCGGAGAGCGGCGCGAGCCGGGCGGAAGTGAGGTCGGAGCGCAGAGCTGGTCGGGAAGGTGAGTGAGTAGTATTTGAGTGGGTGTGTTCTAGATCCCAGGCCCTACTTCCTAGGGCCTCCCTCCCATCCTCCTCCTCTAACCTAACTTTAAAGTCCACAGATAAGCGACTCAGTGTTATTGACTCAGTGTTCTTGTTTTGGAGACAAAGTGTACAGTCATGGCAGCGCAGGCAGTGGAATGTTCCTTCTGCAGGATGTTTGAGGTAGGGGTGACCACCGATACTCCTGCCGACATCGTCTGCAGGAAATGCAGTCAGATCCTGCTCCTCACCGAACGAGTTAGGGAACTGGAACTGGAGTTGGATGAACTGAGGATTATTCGAGAGGCTGAGAGGGTGATTGATAGAAGCTACAGGGACATAGTTACGCCAGAGAACTGAGGTAGCTGGGTAACAGTTAGAGGAGGGAAGGGGAAGAAGCAGGCAGTGCAGGGTTCCCCTGTGGTCGTTCCCCTAAACAATAAGTATACAGCTTTGGAAACTGTTGGGGGGGACAGCCTTGCAGGTGTAAGCTGCAGTGACGGGATCTGTGGTGTGAGGTCTGGCTCTGAGACTCAGAAGGGAAAGGGGGAGAGCAGGAGAGCGCTAGTTATAGGAGACTCTCTAGTTAGAGGGACGGACAGGCGGTTCTGTGGACATGGGCGAGACTCTCGGATGGTTTGTTGCCTCCCGGGTGCCAGGGTCCGAGACGTCTCAGACCGTGTCGTCAGAATTCTTAAGGGGGAGGGTGTGCAGCCAGAAGTCGTGGTGCACATTGGCACCAACGACATAGGTAGGAAGAGGGGTGGGGAGGTCATTCAAGAGCTCGGGGAGTTAGGCTGGAAGCTAAAAGCTAGGACAGACAGAGTCGTCATCTCTGGGTTGTTGCCGGTGCCACGTGACAGTGAGGCAAGGAATAGGGAGAGAGTGCAGTTGATCACGTGGCTGCAAGGATGGTGTAGGAGGGAGGGCTTCAGGTATTTGGACAATTGGACTGCATTCTGGGGAAGGTGGGACCTGTACAAACAGGACGGGTCGCACCTGAACCAGGAGGGCACCAATATCCTGGGGGGTAGGTTTGCTAGCACTCTTCGGGGGGGTTTAAACTAATTTGGCAGGGGGGTGGGATCCGGACTTGTAGTCCAGCAAGTAAGCTAGCTGTGTTTCAGGATGTCCAAGAATGTAGGGAGGCTGTGGAGAAGGTAGCACTGACAGGGAACACTTGCGGACACAGAGATGGGCTCAAGTGCGTATACCTCAACGCAAGAAGTATCAGGAATAAGGTGGGTGAACTTAAGGTGTGGATTGGTACCTGGGACTACAATGTTGTGGCCATCATGGAAACGTGGATAGATGAGGGACAGGAATGGTTGTTGGAGGTTCCTGGTTACAGATGTTTCAGTAAGATTAGGGAGGGTGGTAAAAAAGGAGGGGGGGTGGCATTGCTAATTAGAAATGGCATAACGGCTGCAGAAAGGCAGTTTGAGGGGGATCTGCCTTTGGAGGTAGTATGGGCTGAAGTCAGAAATAGGAAAGGTGCAGTCACCTTGTTGGGTGTTTACTATAGGCCCCCCAATAGCAGCAGAGATGTGGAGGAACAGATTGGGAAACAGATTTTGGAAAGGTGCAGAAGCCACAGGGTCGTAGTCATGGGCGATTTCAACTTCCCAAATATTGATTGGAAGCTCTTTAGATCAAGTAGATTGGACGGGGCGGTGTTTGTACAGTGTGTCCAGGAAGCTTTTCTAACTCAGTATGTAGATTGTCCAACCAGAGGGGAGGCCATATTGGATTTGGTACTCGATAATGAACTGGGACAAGTGATGGGCTTGTTAGTGAGTGAACATTTTGGTGATGGTGACCACAATTCTGTGACTTCCACCTTGGTCATGGAGAGAGATAGGTGCGCACAACAGGGTAGATTTTACAATTGGGGGAAGGGAAATTACGATGCTGTAAGACAGGATTTGAGGAGCATAAGTTGGAAGCATAGGCTGTCAGGGAAGGATGTGGTGGAAATGTGGAACTTTTTCAAGGAGCAGATACGACGCGTCCTTGATATGTATGTACCTGTCAGGCAGGAAAGAAATGGTCGTGTGAGGGAGCCTTGGTTGACGAGGGAGGTTGAATGTCAAGTAAAGAGGAAGAAGGAGGCTTACATAAGGTTGAGGAAACAGGGTTCAGACACAGCAGTGGAGGGATACAGGATAGCCAGAAGGGACCTGAAGAAAGGAATTAGGAGAGCTAAGAGAGGGCATGAATAATCCTTGGCGGATAGGATCAAGGATAACCCCAAGGCATTTTATGCGTATGTGAGAAACATGAGAATGACGAGAACGAGGGTAGGTCTGATCAAGGACAGTAGTGGGAGATTGTGTATTGAGTCGGACGAGATAGGAGAGGTCTTGAACAAGTACTTTTCTTCAGTATTTACGAACGAGAGGGACCGTATTGTTGAAGAGGAGAGTGTGAAACGGACTGGTAAGCTAGAAGAGATACTTGTTAGGAAGGAAGATGTGTTGGACATTTTGAACAACTTGAGGATAGACAAGTCCCCTGGGCCTGACGGGATATATCCTAGGATTATGTGGGAAGCAAGAGAGGAAATTGCAGTACCGTTGGCAATGATCTTTTCGTCTTCACTGTCAACGGGGATGGTACCAGGGGACTGGAGAGTAGCAAATGTTGTGCCCCTGTTCAAAAAAGGGAATCGGGATAACCCAGGGAATTACAGGCCAGTTAGTCTTACTTCTGTGGTACGCAAAGTAATGGAAAGGGTACTGAGGGATAGGATTTATGAGTATCTGGAAAGACACTGCTTGATTAGGGACAGCCAGCACGGATTTGTGAAGGGTAGGTCTTGCCTTACAAGTCTTATTGAATTCTTTGAGGAGGTGACCAAGCATGTGGATGAGGGTAGAGCAGTGGATGTAGTGTACATGGATTTTAGTAAGGCATTTGATAAGGTTCCCCATGGTAGGCTCATGCGGAAAGACAGGAGGCATGGGATAGAGGGAAACTTGGCCAATTGGATTGAAAACTGGCTAACCGGTCGAAGTCAGAGAGTGGTGGTAGATGGTAAATATTCAGCCTGGAGCCCAGTTACAAGTGGAGTTCCGCAGGGATCAGTTCTGGGTCCTCTGCTGTTTGTAATTTTTATTAATGACTTGGATGAGGGAGTCGAAGGGTGGGTCAGTAAATTTGCAGATGATACGAAGATTGGTGGAGTTGTGGATAGTGAGGAGGGCTGTTGTCAGCTGCAAAGGGACTTAGATATGATGCAGAGCTGGGCTGAGGAGTGGCAGATGGAGTTCAACCCTGCCAAGTGTGAGGTTGTCCACTTTGGAAGAACAAATAAGAATGCGGAATACAGGGTTAACGGTAGAGTTCTTAGTCAGGTGGAGGAACAGAGGGATCTTGGGGTCTATGTACATAGATCTTTGAAAGTTGCCACTCAGGTGGATAGAGCTTGTAAGAAGGCCTATGGTGTATTAGCGTTCATTAGCAGAGGGATTGAATTCAAGAGTCGTGAAGTGATGTTGCAGCTGTACAGGACTTTGGTTAGGCCACATTTGGAGTACTGCGTACAGTTCTGGTCGCCTCACTTTAGGAAAGATGTGGAAGCTTTGGAGAGGGTGCAGAGATTTACCAGGATGTTGCCTGGAATGGAGAATACGTCGTACGAGGACACGTTGAGAGTTCTCGGCCTTTTCTCGTTGGAACGGCGAAGGATGAGGGGTGACTTGATAGAGGTTTATAAGATGATCAGAGGAATAGATAGAGTAGGCAGTCAGAAACTTTTTCCCCGGGTACAACAGAGTATTACAAGGGGACATAAATTTAAGGTGAAGGGTGGACGGTATGGGGAGATGTCAGGGGTGGGTTCTTTACCCAGAGAGTGGTGGGGGCATGGAATGCGCTGCCTGTGGCAGTGGTAGAGTCAGAATCATTGACGACCTTTAAGCGGCAATTGGATAGGTACATGGATGGGTGCTTAATCTAGGATAGATGTTCGGCACAACATCGTGGGCCGAAGGGCCTGTTCTGTGCTGTATTGTTCTATGTTCTATGGTTGGAGGGTTCCAAGGCAAAAGATGAGGCGTTCTTCCTCCAGGCGTCAAGTGACTAGAATTTGGTGGTGGAGGAGGCCAAAGATTTGCATGTTCCTGGCAGAGTGGGAGGGGCAGTTGAAGTGTTTGGCCACAAGTGAAGTGGGGTTGTTTAGTGCCTTTCCTGATTTTCCAGTTTCCTGGTTTCCCCTGCTCTCACCTCCTCGCTTCCCATAGTAACCTTGGATATATCTGGGCCGGCCCTGGGGACCTATGTATCTTGTTGCTTCCCAGAATTTCCAGCACATGCACTTCCTTAACATCAATCTGTTCAAGCTTATTAACCTGGTCCATGGTGTTCTCACTATCAACAAGGTCCCTCTCCCTAGTGAAGACTGAAGCAAAAAACTCATTTAAGGCCTTCCCTGCTTCTTCAAATTCCAGGCCCAAGTTCCCTCCACTATCCCTGATCAGCCCTAGCCTCCCTCTGGTCATTCTCTTATTCCTCATGTAAGTGTAGAATGCCTTTGGGTTTTCCCTAATCCTTCTCACCAAGGCTTTTACATGCCCCCACCTAGCTCTCCTCAGTCCACTTTTGGGTTCTTTCCTAGCTACCCTGTAACCCTCTAAAGCTGTGCCAGATCCTTGCTTCCCCAAACTTAAGTAAGCTTCCTTCTTCCTCCTGATGAGAAGCTCCTCTTCTTTTGTCATCCAAGGCTCCTTCACCTTCCCATTCCTTGCCTGTCTCAGTGGGACAAAGTTATCTAACACTCGCAACAAGTGCTCCTTAAACAGCCTCCACATTTCTGTTGTGCATTTCCCGTAGAACAATTGTTTCCAGTTTATACCCCACAGTTCCTGTTCAATAGCAGTATAATTTCCCCTCCCCTAATTACATACCTTCCCATACTCTTTGTTCCTATCCCTCTGCATGGCTATGGTAAAGGTAAGGCATTTGTGGTCACTGTCACTGAAATGTCTCCCACCAAGAGATTTGACGCCTGAGCACCTCCCACCTTAGTCGGCCTATCTACTGGACACACCTGACAAAATCGGCACCATCCAGACCATCTGCACTGAGGAGGTTCCAATCAATATCAATATAATGAAGTCACCCATAACAACAACAAATCTGTTACATCTGCACCTTTCCAAGATCTGCTGTCCAATCTGTTCTTCCATCTCTCTGTTGCTATTGGGGGGTCTATAGAAAACACCCAATAAAGTGACCGCTCCTTTCCTGTTACTGACTCCCACCCATACTGACTCAGTAGACAAAACCTCCTCAACATCCTCCTTTTCTGCAGCTGTGATGCACTCTCTAATTCACAATGCTCCTCCCCCTCCTCTTTTACACCCCTCCTTGTTATTTTTAAAAGATCGCAATTCTGGAACATCCACCAACAGTTCCTGCCCCTGTGAAATCCATGGCCAAAACATTGTAGCTCCAAGTACTGATCAATGCTCTATGTTCATCACTCTTATTCCTGACACTCTTTGCATTGTAACTGACACACTTTAACCCATCCCTTTGCCTGACCAACCTTCCTGACAGACTCTCTGCATTCTGTCTGGGGAGGGCAAATTACATCAGTATTAGGCAGGAGCTAGGGAGTGTTAATTGGGAGGAGTGGTTATCAGGCAAGTCCACTTTTGACATGAGAATTGTTTAAAGACCGGCTGATGACCGTTCAGGACCAGCATGTTCCAGTAAGCAGGAAGGACAGGGATGGCAAGTAAGGGACACTCGGATAACGGGGGAGGTTATGAATTTAGTCAAAAGGGAAAAAGAAGCATATGTAAGGTTTAGGAAGTTAAAACCAGACAGGGACCGCAAAGAATATAAAGAAAACTAGAAGGAACTCAAGCACAGAGTGAGGAGAGCAAGAAGGGGCCATGAGATGGCTTTACCAAGTCGGGTTAAAGAGAACCCCAAGACATTCTATAGATACATTAAAAACAAGAGGACAACTAAAGAGAAGGTAGGACCTATCAAGGATAAAGGAAGGAACTTGTGCTTAGAGGCAGGGGGTGTGGGTGAGACACTAAGTGAAGACGTTGTGTCAGTATTCATCCAGAAGAAGGTTATGGAGGAAATTGAGATTTGTGTGGAGTGTGCTAATATGCTACATCACTTTGAGATCAAGAGGGAAGTGGTGCTGGATCTCTTGAAGATCAGTAAGGTGGGCCCGATGGCATTTACGCCAGGTTATTGAGAAAGGCAACAGAGGAGATTGCTGGGGTTTGACCAATATCTTTGTATCCTCATTTGCCACTGTAGGTAATGTTGTTCCTCTATTCAAGAAGGGAATTGGGGGTAATCCAGGAAACTATAGACTGGTAAGTCTCACATCATGTTTGGGAAGGTATTGGAGAGAATTCTTAAGGATAAGATTTACATGAATTTGGAAAAGCATGGCCTAATTGGGGACAGACAGCATGGCTTTGTGCAGGGCAGGTCACATCTTACTAACTTGACTGAATTTTTTGAGGAGGTGACGAAGGTGATCGATGTGAGTAGAGCAGTGGATGTTGTCTAAGTGGATTTTCGTAAGGCTCTTGACAAGGTCCCACTTGGTAGGTTCATCCAGAAGATTAAGATGCATGGGATCCACAGTGACCTGACTACCTGGATTCAGAATTGGCTTGCTCATAGAAGACAGAAAGTCATGGAATGTTGCTTTTGGTCTGGAGGTCTGTGACTAGTCGTGTTCCTCAGGGATCCATACTGGGACCTCTGCTGTTTGCAATCTATGTAAATAACTTGATTGAAAATGTAGATGGGTTGGTTAGTACGTTTGCAGATGGTACAAAGATTGTGTGTTGTGGATAGCATAGAAGGTTGTCAAAGGATACAACAAAATATAGATCAATAGCAGATATGGGCAGAGAAATGGCAGCTGGAGTTTAATCTGGATAAGTGTGAGGTGCTGCACTTTGGGAGATCAAAGGTGAAGAAAAAGTAATGGCAGGATCCTGAACAGCATCGATGTTTAGAAGGATCTTGGGGTTCGAGTCCATAGCTCCCTGAAAGTGACCACGTAACTATATAGGGAGGTAAAGAAGGCATATGGCTTGCTTACCTTTATTAGTTGGGAAATTGATTACAAGAGTCAGGATTCATGTTGCAGCTTCTTACAAGACTTTGCATTCAATTCTGATTGCTATACCACAGGAAAGATGTGAAAGCTTTGGAGAGGGTACAGAAGAGGTTTACCAGGATACTACCTGCATTAGAGGGTTTGAACTATAAGGAAAGGCTGGAAAAACTCAGGTTGTTTTCTCTGGATCAGCGGAGGCTGAGGGGAGACTTGATCGAAGTCTATAAAATTATGAGGTGCATAGATAGGTTTGAGGAGCAGAATCTTTTTCGCAGAGTTGAAATGTCTATAACTCAGGGACATGCATTTCAGGTGAGAGGGGATAAGTTCAAAGTAGATGTGAGGGACAAGTGTTTTACACAGAGAGTGTAGGGAGTGTGGAACATGCTGCCGGGGGTGGTGGTGGGGACAGATACAGTAGGTATGTTTAAGATAAGCACATAAATATACAAGGATGGAGGGATATGGACCAAGGGCAGGCAGAAGGGATTCGTTTAATTTGGTGTTATGTTGGGCACAACATTGTGGGCCGAAGGGCCCATTCCTGTGCTGTACTGTTCTATGTTCAATGTTCTAAGTCATAGGCAGCATTATTCTGAGTTCTGAGCTGATATAATGTTGCTGTGTTCCATAATAGAGTGTAATGGAGTGTGGAAAGAGTTTGCCTCTGTTTCAGCGTTTGACAAGGAGAGTGTAGTGGGAACTTTACTCTGTATCTCCCCCCATGCTGTCCCTATCCTGGGAGTGTTTCATAAGATAGTGTGGAGAAAGTGGTTTAGAGGAAATCTTATGGTGAGGACATCCATCCGTATCTCATGACTTTGTCAACCAGCAAAAGGAAATGCTGCAGGAGAGGGAATGGTACCGGATCTCCTTGTATGGAATGTAGCCGGGTAAGTGGTAGAATTATCCCGGCAGTATTTTTGTGATACTGCCCCTAACTCATGGAGGTCATGGACAAACAGAAAGTTGGATTGAAAGTAAGGTTTCATAACTGGACCAGGCAGATGTTAAACCAGTCATCAAAGTGAACTTGCAAGAAAATCTTCGTCAGAGCAATTGGAGTCATTCAGAAAGGAAATAGTGAAAGTGCAGGAGCAGCCTGTTCATGGAGCAGGTGGGCAACAGGTCCGAACAACTTTGGATGTCAAGGAATGTACGGGATTGGGTAAGAAAGAAAAGGGGAGCTTATGAGAGATTCTGAAGGCCCATAAGGAGCACAGTAATTGCTGGGGGTTGCTTAAAAAAAAATTTAGCAAAGTCTAGATGGGCATTAAAAAACATTGGCAGAAAATAAAGGAAAAACCAAAGCTCTTTTATAGGAGTATTTAGGAGCAAGAGAATCTAGCAGTGACATAGTAAATGCAACATGTATTATAACAGACTGTACTGATGCATGTATCTTGGTCTGAGTCCACTTATCTCTGAATCACAAAGTTTGGGATCAAGGCCTGATACAAAGCTCTAAGACAAGGAATTGACACGAGGATTGAAGCTGAAACCCTTGTGTAATACAGACAGTGTACTGCATTGTTGGGGATGCATCTACCGGATGACCCACAATACCATTGACCTACTTGGGTGGATGTAATAAGACCATAAGACCATAAGACCATAGGGAATAGAAACAGGAAGAGGCTGTTGGCCTCTTGAGTTTGCTGATCTGACATTTCTCACATACACTTTCCTGCTTTTTCCCCATAGCCCTGATTCCCCAATTGATCAAGAATCTATCTATCTCAGCCTTAAGTATACTTAAAGGCTACTGCAGGCTGCAGCGCGACATAGACAGGATGCAGAGCTGGGCTGAGAAAGGGCAGATGGAGTTCAACCTGGATTAATGCGAGGTGATGTATTTTGGAAGGTCGAACTCGAATTTTGAATATAGGATTAAAGACAGGATTCTTGGCAGTGTGGAGGAACAGAGGGATCTGGGTGTTCAAGTACATAGATCCCTCAAAGTTGCCACCCAAGTGGCTAGAGTTATTAAGAAAGTATATGGTGTTTTGGCTTTCATTAACAGGGGGATTGAGTTTAAGAGCCGCAAGGTTTTGCTGCAGCTCTACAAGTCCCTGGTGAGACCACACTTGGAATATTGTGCCCAGTTCTGGTCGCCCTACTATAGGAAAGATACAGAGGCTTTGGAGAGGGTGCAAAGAAGGTTTACCAGGATGCTGCCTGGACTGGAGGGCTTGCCTTATGAATAAGCTCGGAACTTTCTCTCTGGAGAGGAGGAGGAAGAGAGGAGACCTGATCGAGGTATCCAAGGTAATGAGTGGAATAGATAGATAGCCAGAGACTTTTCCCCAGGGCAGGACTGACTGGTATGAGAAGTCATAGTTTGAAGATATTAGGAGGAAGGTATAAAGGAGACATCAGAGGTAGGTTCTTTACGCAGAGAGTTGTGAATGCATGGAAATGTGTTGCCAGCGGTGGTGGTGGAAGCAGAGTCATTGGGGACATTTAAGTGATAGCTGGACATGCACATGGATAGCAGTGAGTTGAGGGGTGCGTAGGTAAAGTTACTATATTTTACATTAGGATTAAACCTCGGCACAACATCATGGACCTAAGGGCCTGTTCTGTGCTGTACGTTTTTATGTTCTCTATGTTCTATACACAAGGACTCTGTGCCCAAAGTTCTCTGTGGCAGGAACTTGAAAAGTATTAATTTCAAACCCACAGATGATGCTCATGTACAGTTTCTCATCTGGCCAAGCTCCATTTCACCAGGAGAAAGTTAATCACCAGGATGTGGTGTGAGGTAGAAAGCCTGCATTATGTGGAGACAGTGGATAGGCTGGGTTTGTTTTCCCTGGGAGAGAGGAGACTGAAGGGAAAGGTGATTGAAGTGTACAAAATTATGACAGGCATAGGCAGAGTAGATTGTGAGAATCTTTTCCTCATGGTGGATGTGTCTAAGGTAAGAGGATACAAGTTTAAGGTGAGGAGTAAGTGGTTTAGAAGAGGTCTGAGAAATAGTTTTTTCATCCAGAGGGTGGTATTTTTCTGGAACGTGCTGCCTGAGAGAGTGATGGAGGCCCTTATACTTGCAAGATTTAAGAATGATCTGGGCTATGGACCAAGTAAATTAGTTTATTTAAGTTTGACATTTGTTGGTCAGCATAGACATGGTGGGCTGAACGGCCTGTTTCTATGCTGTTTGACTACGGGTCTAGCATTTTGTTTTACCATATCTGGCCGAAGCTGTGTTTGGGATCTCTATGTTGTGCACTGATTGGATGGAGTTGGTGTGCTGTGTCAATGTGTGTCTGTGTTCGGTGATCTAAGCTGATCATATATTATTCTCATTTTTTTATCATTTGTGCAGAATTCCACCTGGACCATTGAGGAATTCCATTCGAAGCTTCAGGAAGCAACAAACTTTCCTCTGAGACCCTTTGTCATTCCATTTCTAAAGGTAGGCAGCAGCAGCATCATGGTGGTTCAGTGGTTAGCACTGCTGCCTCACAGCGCCATGAGACCTGGGTTCAATTCCAGCCTTGGGCAACTATTTGTGTGGAGTTTGCATGTTCTCCAGTGTCTGTGCGGGTTTGCTCTGGTTTCCTCCCACAATCCAAAGATGTGCAGGTTAGGTAAATTAGCCACGCTAAGTTGCCTATAGAGTTCAGAGAAGTGTAGGTTAAGTGTGTTAGTCACGGGTAAATATACAGTAATAGGGTAGGGGAATGGGTCTCAGTGGATTATTCTTCAGAAGGTCGGTGTGGACTTGTTGGGCCGAATGGCCCATTTCCACACTGTAAGGATTCTAGTCATGATTTGGAGATGCTGGTGTTGGAGTGGGGTGTAGAACATAGAACAATACAGCACAGAACAGGCCCTTCGGCCCTCGATGTTGCGCCGACCTGTGAACTATTCTCAATTTGTCCCCCTACACTATCCCATCATCATCCATGTGCTTATTTAAGGATTGTTTAAATCTCCCAAATGTGGCTGAGTTGACTACATTAGCAGGTAGGGCATTCCACGCCCTTACCACTCTCTGTGTAAAGAACCTGCCTCTGACATCTGTCTTAAATCTATCACCCCTCAATTTGTAGTTATGCTCCCTTGTCCAAGCTGATGTCATCATCCTAGGAAAATTACTTTCACTGTCCACCCTATCTAATCCTCTGGTGTACAAAATTAAAAATCACACAACACCAGTTTATAGTCCAACAGGTTTAATTGGAAGCACTAGCTTTCAGAGCGCTGCTCTTTCATCAGGTGGTTGTGGGGTACACAGTTGTAAGACACAGAATTTATAGCAAAAGTTTACAGTGTGATGTAACTGAAATTATACATTGAAAGGTACCTTGATTGTTTGTTAAACTCAATGCCCTGACCAATGAAGGCAATGAGATATGCCTTCTTTCCCACTTTATCCACTTGTCTTGCCACTTTCAGGGAGCGATGGACTTGCACCCCAATATCTCGCTGTATATCAATGCCCCAAGTGTCCTGCCATTTACTTTCCTGTTGCAGTTGACTTCACAAAATGCAACAGCTCACTTGCTGGGTCAAACTACATCTGCCACCTCTCCATCAACTTTCCACTGATCTATATTCTACTGTATTCTTTAACAACCTTCCTCACTACCCATAATCCCATCTATTTTTAATTTCCCAATTCTGCAACTTGCACTGCATCTTATTCTTGGGAGGTAATTTGTTAAACATCAAGAATCAGCACACATTTCCTGTTGTATCTTACCATTCCAAATTCTTGTTCACTTTTATAAATTTATCCGTTTGGAATGAGGTTTTCACCCAGTGCCACCCCTGGCAGGAAGGTGGAATTGCAGCACATTTTATGATGAATCAAGATCAGAACAAAGATGACACAAGTGAGATTAGATTAGATTAAATTACTTACAGTGTGGAAACAGGCCCTTCGGCCCAACAAGTCCACACCGACCCGCCGAAGCGCAACCCACCCATACCCCTACATTTACCCCTTACCTAACACTATGGACAATTTAGAATGGCCAATTCACCTGACCCGCACATCTTTGGACTGTGGGAGGAAACCGGAGCACCCGGAGGAAACCCACGCAGACACGGGGAGAACGTGCAAACTCCACACAGTCAGTCGCCTGAGTCGGGAATTGAACCCAGGTCTCAGGCGCTGTGAGGCAGCAGTGCTAACCACTGTGCCACCGTGCCGCCCAAACCTCAAATGAGATTTTCCAATACGTGTTAGTAGCTGTGGAGCAAAATCACGAACAAGATGGTTTTTGGTTTACTTTGTACCTTGAGCAGAAGCAGCATCAATACTGGGTTTGAATGTGGGTAAGTGAGACATTAACAGCACCAATGGATTACTTCAGGGCCTTTGGTGAAGGAAATGGTGGAGATGGATGGATGGTAAAAGAATCTACGATGCAAAGATCACGTGAAGATTTTTAGGGGATGTGGGATTGTTGGACCAAATGGCCTATTTTCACTGTGGCCTTTATTGCTGTGCAGGCCAATCTGCCACTGTTACAACAGGAACTGATCCACTGCACTCGACTGACAAAGCAAACACCAGATCAGTACTTGGCCCAACACGAAACATTACTCCTCCAAGCCAGTAGCTCCTCATCCATTGACACCTCGGAAAGCGTGCTGGAAGTAAATGAAAACGGGAAACGAAAACCTTCTGCCAGGTGGGTGTGTCATCGCCTGATTGAGCTCTTGACTGCCCTCAGGCCTCCTGTACTTTTAGAACATAGAACATAGAACAATACAGCACAGAACAGGCCCTTCGGCCCACGATGTTGTGCCGAACATTTATCCTAGATTAAGCACCTATCCATGTACCTATCCAATTGCCGCTTAAAGGTCACCAATGACTCTGACTCTGCCACTCCCAGAGGCAGCGCATTCCATGCCCCCACCACTCTCTGGGTAAAGAATCTACCCCTGACATCCCCTCTATACCTTCCACCCTTCACCTTAAATTTATGTCCCCTTGTAACACTCTGTTGTACCTGGGGAAAAAGTCTCTGACTGTCTACTCTATCTATTCCCCTGATCATCTTATAAACCTCTATCAAGTCACCCCTCATCCTTCGCCGTTCCAATGAGAAAAGGCCTAGCACTCTCAACCTATCCTTGTACGACCTATTCTCCATTCCAGGCGACATCCTGGTAAACCTCCTCTGCACCCTCTCCAAAGCTTCCACATCTTTCCTAAAGTGAGGCGACCAGAACTGCACACAGTACTCCAAATGTGGCCTTACCAAGGTACTGTACAGCTGCAACATCACCTCACAACTCTTGAATTCAACCCCTCTGCTACTCAGTTACTTTCCTAAGTCAGAGAGCTGCTGCTTTCAGAGTATCCAGTCATACTTCATCCAGTGTTACCCTCACCTCTGTCCTTTACCCATCTTCTAAAACCCCACTGCTGTCTGGCTGGTGGTGTTGTTGAATCAGTTCTGATTGCAGACATTATGAAACTTTGAAATACATTCCATTAGAAACTTGATGTGTTGATTGTAACAAGGACATAGAACATGAGTTCCCTGATTGTGGCTTTTAATCTGGTCCAATCAGGGATCCCTGGCTGACAGATATGAACAGGAGCATCAGAGGTTCTGTTCACTCTGAGAATGGGCTCTGAGGAAGCTGGGCCAGTGTCAGGTACTATGCACACATAAATAAAGGATGACTTGGTGACAGGATACCGTCCTCTGTGGAGTTATTTAATGGCAACAAGAGAAAAAAAAAGTTCTGAAGCAATTTGCTCACAATAGTCTTCTTTAAGTTGGGGTAAGCATTTCTGACATCATGCCATTATTTGGGAAGTTTGATTCATTCAATCCTGCCGTCAAAGTCTAGGCCCAGTATTTGGAAAGAATGTGTTATTTTTTCTATTCAAATGAAATTGAGGCGGTTGAAAAGCAATGAGTAATTCTCCTCACAGCTTGTGGACCTGCAGCTTTCTCAGGTATCAGGAGTCTAATGTTTCCTGAGGTGCCGGATATTAAAACCTGTCAAGAGTTTGAGTATTTGCTCAATGTATCTCAGATTAAAATCACCCATTATTACAGATGGACCTTTATTTCATATGTCTCTAATTTCCAGTTTGATGCCATTTCTAACATATCCCTACAATTTGGAAGTATATACACAGGCCCCACTAATGAGTTTTGTTCCTTGGTGTTTCTCAGCTTTACCACACAGGTTCCACATCATTGGAGCTAACCTCCTTCCTCACTATTATGCTAATTTCCTCTTTAACCAATAATGCAACTCCCCCACCATTTCCTTTTTGTCTGTCTTTCCCAAGTGCTGAACACCCTTCGATGTTCCTGATTACCCATTAGCCATGTCTCCATACTCCTGACTGTATTATACCTGTTTTCATCTATTTGCATCATTAATTCATCCACTTTATTGCAAATCCTCCACATGTTAAAGCTCAAAGCCTTAAGGCTTGTCTTTTAAACATTGCTTGTCCCATTCCCATTATTTTTGTCCATAACCCTGTTTGATCCGGCCTCTTGGTTTTTTCTATCCATCACTTCTATTATTCCCCTTTCTGTTTCTTGTTCCTGCCCTGGATTCCCCTTCCTCTGACTTTGCATTGCTTCCCAACTTCTGCCAATTTAGTTTAAATCCTCCCCAACTGCTCTAATGAATCCACCCCGTTAGAAATCAGTCCAGGCCTGGCCAGGTGTAACCTGCCCAGTTTATATTGGTCCCACTTCCCCCAGAACTCGTTGGTACGCCCCAGGAATCAGAAACCCTTGCCCTCACATTCTCCTTAGCCATGTGTTCATTCAAAATACCCTGCTCTTTCTACAATGACTACCACGTGGGTCTGATTGAAATCCTGAGATTACTAAGACTGAGGTCCTAACTTACAGCCGGTTTTCCTAATTCCCTATATTTTGCTTTTAGGACCTCATCTCATTTTTAACCTATGTTAATCAAACCAACCACTGGCTATTCATCCTTCTCCTCCAGAATATCCTGTAGCCGTGCTGAGACATCCTTGAGCCGAGCACCAGAGAGGCAACATACCACCCTGGAATCCATATGTGGCCACAGAAACACTTATCTATTCCCCTTCCAACTGAATTCCTATAACTATTGCATTTCCACCCATTCTCCCATTCTCGTGTTCAGTGGAGCCAACTGCTATGGAATACGTTTGGCTGCAGCTGCTTTCCCCAAAGACTATTCCCCTCAACAGTCTCCAAAGTGGTGTACCTGTTTTGCAGGGAGTTACTGATTTGAATGAATGAATTCGCTTTATTGTCACATGCACCCAAGTGAGGACAGTGAAATGTTACAACTCACCACTTACGGTGCCATCTTAGGTAACAGGTACCCAGGTACAACATTGTCAAGACAAATTCTTACGAAAAAAATAGAAAAATAAAGAAATAAAAGATTAAGCATTAAAGATCATATAAATAAATTAGAAAATACAAATAAAATGTTCAGAACAATAGAACTTCCAACCCAGCCAAACCAACACCCAGCCCCCAGCCAAACCAACACCCAGCCCCCAGCCAAACCAACACCCAGCCCCCAGTCCACACCGGCACTCAGCCCCCAGTCCACACGAACACAAGCTCCCAGTCCACACCAACAACCAGCCCCCAGCCCATAGTGACACCCTGCCCCCAGTCCACACCGACACCCAGCCCCCAGTTCATACTGACACCCAGCCCCCAGCCCACACCGACATCCAGCCCACAGCCCATAGCCCACAGCCCACACTCCACACTGAGACCAGCCCCCAGCCCACATTGACACCCAGTCCCCAGTCCACACCGACACCCAGCCCCTAGTCCACACCAACACCCAGCCCCCAGCCCACACTGAGATCCGGACCCCAGTCCACAACAACACCCAGCCCCCAGTCCACAACAACACCCAGCCCCCCAGCCCACACTGACTCCGAGAGCCCCTCCCACACTAACACCCAGCCCCCATTCCACACCGACACCCAGCCCCCAGTCCACACCGACACCCAGCCCCCAGTCCACACCGACACCCAGCCCCCAGCCCACACCGACACACAGCTCCCAGCCCACACCGACACCCAGCCCCCAGCCCACACCGACACCCAGCCCCCAGCCCACACCGACACCCAGCCCCCAGCCCACACCGACACCCAGCCCCCAACCCACACCGACACCCAGCCCCCAGCCCACACCGACACCCAGCCCCCAGCCCACACCGACACCCAGCTCCCAGCCCACACCGACACCCAGCCCCCAGCCCACACCGACACCCAGCCCCCAGCCCACACCGACATCCAGCTCCCAGCCCACACCGACACCCAGCCCCCAGCCCACACCGACACCCAGCCCCCAGCCCACACCGACACCCAGCCCCCATTCCACACCGACACCCAGCCCCCAGTCCACACCGACACCCAGCCCCCAGTCCACACCGACACCCAGCCCCCAGCCCACACCGACACCCAGCTCCCAGCCCACACCGACACCCAGCCCCCAGCCCACACCGACACCCAGCCCCCAGCCCACACCGACATCCAGCTCCCAGCCCACACCGACACCCAGCCCCCAGTCCACACCGACACCCAGCCCCCAGCCCACACCGACACCCAGCCCCCAGCCCACACCGACACCCAGCCCCCAGTCCACACCGACACCCAGCCCCCAGTCCACACCGACACCCAGCCCCCAGCCCACACCGACACCCAGCCCCCAGTCCACACCGACACCCAGCCCCCAGTCCACACCGACACCCAGCCCCCAGCCCACACCGACACCCAGCCCCCAGCCCACACCGACACCCAGCCCCCAGCCCACACTGGCCCTTGACCCCAGACTGCGCCAAGCTTCCCTCTGAGTGTCTTGAGGCCTGGAGAACATTCTGGAATCACTAGGTTGAAAGTTGACATCGAGGACAGGCTGAGCTGAGAGACCACCACGTCAGGCTGAGAGATCAACGTGCTGGACTGAGAGACCGTCACATGAGCCAGGAAACCACCCTGCTCGGCTGAAAGACTGCCACACCAGTCTAAGACCACTACCCCAGGCCAAACGAATGTGCACGCTGAGGCCCAGTCTGAGTCCACACTAAGGCCAAGGGTCCAATTCCACGCTGAGGGTGGGATTTCAGGACATTGCCAAGAACAAAGGAAAGAGAAAGAAAAAAAAGCAGAGAGGAAAAAAAGAGAAAGAAAGAAATTGATGAAGCAGATGAGCTGTGGCTGAAGTGCCCTACACTGCCGCCATCTTGGATTTTGACAAAATCCTGGATGACCTGCCAAGGCCTCTTACTCTGCTGGTGGTCACCCATTCTGTTCCTGCCTGTGGAGGCGCAGCCTGTTGTATAACCACCTCTCTGTATGTGCTCCCCACGATTGTCTCAGCTTTGAGGATGCTCCACAGTGTTCCCAGTCATGGTTCCAGCTCTGAAACCTGGGCTATCAGGAGCTGAAATCAGAGACACTTCCTGCAGGCACTGCAAATATGCTGGGCTTCACATGGAGTACAACACGATGGGCTCAAACCATCCTGCCAATGACTTAGCCTTTTTAAATTAAAACTTTTCAAAGATGACAAAGATTCAAATGATATAAATTCCTCTTGGCCGATTTCTCTGCTTCTTGTGACTGTAGAATATAGTTCTTACAAACTATAAACTACAAAACTACAAAAAAGCAAAAACCACCTATTCCCCTCTGCACAGAATTCCCCGAAACACACACACACTGTGATTGTGTCTCACTTGAGACATGCCTTCTCCCACCTGCTTACTGACTAGGAAATAAATTACCATTTGTTCAGTGTCATTGGGTCAAAAACTTGAAACCCCCTCAATAACACGATCATATGACCATTTGGAATATCTCATAGTAAAGTGTCGTCCCGACCACCCCTGCTGCATGAGGTTACTCCTGCTATCCTGATGGTAGTGTACATGTGGAAGTACACATCACTTGAGATGGAATACCCTGATGCCAAGCTCATGTAGCCAGTGACTTCAATCAGGCCAATGTGCTACCAATAAACAGGAACACGTTTCCTGTCCCACCAAAGGTACGAACATCCTTGACCATTGAGTCACAGAGTCCTACGGAACGGACACAGGCCCTTCGGCCCAAATTGGTCCATGCCAGCCAAAATGTCCATCCATGCCAACCTCATTTCCCTGTATTTGGCCCATACCCTTCTAATCCTTTCCTATCCATGTATTTGTCCAAATGCCTTTCAAATGTTGTTAATTTACCCACCTCCACCACTTCCCCTGGCAGCTCATTCCATATTGTGCCACCTTCTGTGTAAAAAAGTTGCCTCAGGTTCACTTTTATTCTTTCCCCTCTAACCTTAAACTGATGGCCTCTAGTCTTTGATTCCCCAACCCTGGGAAAAAGACTGAGTACATTCACCCTTTCCATGCTTCTCATGATCTGATACATTTCTATAAGATCCCCCCTCAATCTCCTAGCTTGGCCAACCTCTCCCGATAACTCAGATTGTTGAGTCCTGGCAAAGTCCTGGTAAATTCCTTCCGCACTGTTCCCAGTTTAATAACATCCTTCCCATAGCAAGGTGACCACAAGATTAGATTAGACTTACAGTGTGGAAACAGGCCCTTCGGCCCAACAAGTCCACACCGACCCGCCGAAGCGCAACCCACCCATACCCCTACATTTACCCCTTACCTAACACTACGGGCAATTTAGCGTGGCCAATTCACCTGACCCGCACATCTTTGGACTGTGGGAGGAAACCGGAGCACCCGGAGGAAACCCACGCAGACACGGGGAGAACGTGCAAACTCCACACAGTCAGTCGCCTGAGGTGGAAATTAAACCCGGTGGCTAACCACTGTGCCACCATGCCGCCCACAACTGAACACAATACTCCAAGTGTGGCCTCACCAACGTCCTGTACAACTGCAACATAACTTTCAAACTTCTATACTCAGTGCCCTGACTGATGCGGGCCAAAAGCTTTCTTCACTGCTCTGTCTACCTGGGACTCCACATTCAGAGAACCATGCACCTGAACTCCAATGTCTCTCTGTTCCACTACACTCCTTAAGGCCCTACCATTCACCATGAAACTCCCACCTTGATTTGACTTTCCAAAATGCGAGGCCTCACACTTATCTGTGTTATTCTCTATTTGCCATACAACCATCAAAGATGCCTTCTGCTCCACCTCCATCCACGCTTTGGAAAATCAGATCACTGTGTATGCCTCTCCTCTCGGCTGACAAACAGAAATGAGAGTCGTGCAGAGTTGGTTGTGACTCACTCAGGATGCACCATCTCCCAACTGCTTGTGGAACCTTATTGACTTGGAAATAACTCATCATTCTAGGTGACTGGTCAGAGTTGGTGGACTGGTCAGAGTCAGTGGACTGGTCCATCGTCACACAGTTAGTGGCGAATCTAAACGAGTGTGCCACTACCATCACAGACTTCATTACTGAGTACGTAAAAGACTGCGTGCCATAGAAGTAAATCCAAATGTTCCCCAATGGGAAACTATGGATAAACTGGGAGATCCACTCCTTCCTGAAGTTTGGACCAGAGATGTTAAAGTTGAGAGATCCTAAAAATATGCCCCTCGTCTTGAAATCCCCCATCCTAAAGAAACGACACCTGCCATTCACTTCATCTACACCCCTCATGATTTTATAAACCTCTAGAAGGTCATCTCTCAATCTGCTACATTCCAGCCTCTCCTTATAATTCAAATCCTCCTCAAAGTTTGTGAGAAGATTTGTAGCTCGGGTGCTCGTTGTTATGGCTCTGTTTGCCGAGCTGGGAATTGGTGTTGCAGACGTTTCGTCCCTTTTCTAGGTGACATCCTCAGTGCTTGGGAGCCTCCTGAGAAGTGCTTCTGTGATCTTTCCTCCGGCATTTATAGTGGTTTGAATCTGCCGCTTCCGGTTGTCAGTTGCTGTCCGCTGCAGTGGCCGGTATATTGGATCCAGGTCGATGTGTTTATTGATAGAATCAGTGGATGAGTGCCATGCTTCTAGGAATTCCCTGGCTGTTCTCTGTTTGGCTTGTCCTATAATAGTAGCGTTGTCCCAGTCGAATTCATGTTGCTTGTCATCTGCATCTGTGGCTACTACATGTCATTTCGTGGCTAGTTGGTGTTCATGGATACGGGTTGTTAGCTGTCTTCCTGTATGTCCTATGTAGTGTTTTGTGCAGTCCTTGCATGGAATTTTGTACACTACATTGGTTTTGCTCATGCTAGGTATCGGGTCCTTCATCCTGGTGAGTTGTTGTATGAGAGTGGCTGTTGGTTTGTGTGCTGTTATGAGTCCTAGTAGTCGCAGTAGTCTGGCTGTCAGTTCGGAAATGCTCCTGATGTATGGCAGTGTGGCTAGTCCTTTGGGTTGCGGCATGTCCTCGTTCCGTTGTCTTTCCCTTAGGCATCTGTTGATGAAATTGCGCGGGTATCCGTTTTTGGCGAATACATCGTATAGGTGTTCTTCTTCCTCTTTTTGCAGTTCTGGTGTCCCGTAGTGTGTTGTGGCTCTTTTGAACAGTGTCTTGATGCAACTTCTTTTGTGTGTGTTGGGGTGGTTGCTTTCGTAGTTCAGGACTTGGTCTGTGTGTGTGGCTTTCCTGTAAACCTTTGTGGTGAATTCTCCATTCGATGTTCTCTGCACCATCACGTCTATGAATGGGAGCTGGTTGTCATTTTCTTCCTCTCCAGTGAATCGGATTCCTGTGAGTGTGGCGTTGATGATCCAGTGTGTGTTCTCTATTTCTGTGTTTTTAACGATTACAAAGGTTTGTAATCATTACAATGATTACAACCGACCAGCTATCCTTAGTAGCCACACATGGAGATGACAAGCAACATGCACTATTATAGGACAAGCCAAACAGAGAACAGCCAGGGAATTCCTAGAGGCGTGGCACTCATCTACAGATTCAATCAATAAGCACATCGACCTGGACCCAATATACCGGCCAGTGCAACGGACAGCTGGAACTGACCACCGGAAGCGGCAGATTCAAACCACTATAAATGCCGGAGGAAAGATCACAGAAGCGCTTCACAGGAGGCTCCCAAGCACTGAGGATGTCACCTAGACAGGGGACGAAACGTTTGCAACACAAATTCCCAGCTCGGCGAACAGAACCACAACAAATCCTCCTGGCAACATCCTGGTAAATATTTTATGAATGGAAAGATGTTTTGTTGAGGGATTATGATGAGCTTAAGCTAAATTGCAAAATGCAACCAAAGAAATAATAATCCCAGTAATAATCATAAGTATAATAAGACCACAAGACCATAAGCCATAGAAGTGAAAGTTAGGCTATTCGGCCCATTGAGTCCATTCCGCCATTTAATTATGGCTGGTGGGCAATTCAACTCCACTTACCCGCTCTCTCCCCACATCCCCTAATTCTTTGTGAGATCAAGAATTTATCAATTTATCAATCTCTGCATTGAAGACATTTAACGTCCGACCTCCACGCTCTGTGGCAATGAACTTCACAGGCCCACCACTCTCTGGCTGAAGAAATGTCTCCTCATTTCCATTCTAAACTGACCCCCTCTAATTCTAATGCTGCATCCAAGGGTCCTCGATAACATTCACCGGGTTTCCCTGGTCTAACCTACTGGTTATCTCTTCAAAGAATTCTTACAGGTTTGTCAGGCATGACCTCCCCTTACTAAATCCATGTTGACTTGTTCTAATCAGACTCTGCTCTTCCAAGAATTCAGAAACCTCATCCTTAACAATGGATTCCAGAATTTTACCTACAACCGAGGTTAGACTAATCGGCCTATAATTTTCCATCTCTTGTCTTGATCCTTTCTTGACAAGAGGGTTACAACAGCAGTTTTCCAATCATCTGGGACTTTCCCTGACCCCAGTGAGTTTTGAAACATTACAACCAATGCCTCTGCTATTTCCTCAGCCACCTCCCTCAGAACTCTAGGATGTAGCCCATCGGGGCCAGGAAATTTATCATTTTTTAGACCTTTTAGCTTTTCTAGCACTTTCTCTTTTGTAATGGATATAATACTCATTTCTGCCCCTGACTATCCTTAATTGTTGGGATATTACTCATGTCTTCCACTGGGAAGACACAAAGTAGTTATTAAGTTCATCAGTTATTTCCCTGTCTCCCATCACTAGCCTTCCTGCATCAATTTGGAGCAGCCCAATGTCTACTTTTGCCTCATGTTTGTTTCTTATGTATTGTAAGAAACCTTTACTATCATGTCTAATATTACTGGCTAGCCTACCTTCATATTTGATCCTCTCCTTCCTTATTTCTCTCTTTGTTATCCTCTGTTTGTTTTTGTAGCCTTCCCAACCGTTTGATTTCCCAGTGATCTTGGCCACTTTATAGGATCTCTCTTTTTCTTTGATACATTTCCTGACTTCCTATGTCAGCCATGGCTGTCTAATCGCCCCCTGGTTAATTTTCCTTTTCTGAGGGATGAACCTCTGTACAGTGTCCTCAATTACACCCAGAAACTCCTGCCATTGTTGCTCTACTGTCTTCCCCGCTAGGCTCTGCTTCCAGTCGATGTTCATCAGTTCCTCTCTCATGCCCCTATAATTACCTATATTTAACTGTAACACCATTACATCCGATTTTGCCTTCTCTCTTTCAAACTGCAGACTGAACTCTACCATATTATGATCGCTGCTTCCTAAGTGTTCCCCTACTTTAAGATCTTTTATAAAGTCTGGCTCATTACCGAGCACTAAATCTAGAATAGTCTGCTCCCTTGTGGGCTCCATCACAAGCTGTTCCAAAAAGCCATCCTGCAAACATTTCATGAATTTTCTTTGTTTGGATCCACTGGCAACATAATTCACGGTGGCACGGTGGTTAGCACTGCTGCCTCACAGCACCAGAGACCTGGGTTCAATTCCCACCTCAGGCAACTCTCTTTGTGGAGTTTGCACATTCTCCCTGTGTCTGCGTGGATTTCCTCCGTGTGCTCCAGTTTCCTCCCACAATCCAAAAATGTGCAGGTTAGGTGAATTGGCCACGCTAAATTGCCAATAGTGTGGTGAGGGGATAAATGTAGGGGAATGGGTCTGGGTGGGTTGTGCTTCGGTGGGTCGGTATGGACTTGTTGGGCCAAAGGGCCTGTTTCCACACTGTAAGTAATCTAATCTAATCTAAAAAATAATTCAACCAGTCCATTTGCATATTGAAGTCCCTCATGATCACCGTGACCTTGCCTTTCTGACATGCCCTATCTATTTCCCAGTACATGTTGCGCCCCTGGTCCTGACCACTGTTCGGAGGTCTGTACATAACTCCCATTATGGTTTTTTTGCCTTTGTGGTTCCTCAATTCCACCCACACAGACTCCACATCATCCGACGCTATGTCATTCAGTGCCATAGATTTAATTTAATTCTTAATAATCACAGGAATACTACCCAAGCCACATGCAAATTGGCACAGTATGTATTAGATTGGAAAGATAATCATCCCTTTCTCATAGACTCTTATACTACTTGTCTAATTCTTTGAGCTCGAGATCTGTCACAGCAAAATCAAGAAACAGACCAGGATATTCGTCATATAGCATCTCAGCATATGGGGAGGGAAAGGTATAGTGGGATTGTTATTAATCCCAGGAATTTATCTAATGTTCTGGGAACTTGGGTTTGAATCCTTCCATGGCCAATAGTGGAATTTGAATTCAAAAAAGAATCTGGAATGAAGGGTCTAATGATGATCATGGATCCATTGCTGGAAATGTCTTTTTTTAAACATTCTATTTCTCTTTGTGTACTTTTTCTACAAACTTCAAGCTTCCTTGTTTCTAGTTCTCTTCCTTTCTTTCCTATTCCTCTCTTTCTCTTTTCATTCTCTTCACTTTCCCCTCCCACTCCAAGTTGCTCTCCAGCATAGAGGATTTATTTATTGTGAAATTTAATATTTAACTTACTTAAGTTATCATGGCCTTTGAACTCAAGTCTTCAGAACATTGACACTGGTTACCACCTCCAAACGGTTTGTTGCTGTTTTCTTACTTGCTTTATTGCTGCAGCTGAAGTTCTTGAAATAACAATACAGGTGTGTAACAATATAGGTGTGTAACAATACAGGTGTGTAACAATACAGGTGTGTAACAATATAGGTGTGTAACAATACAGGTGTGTAACAATACAGGTGTGTAAAATACTTCGATAGTTCAAAACAATTTACTGACATGCCAACATGGACAGTGAGGAAGGTTATCAGACATTGGGCAGGACCTTGATCAGCTGGGGAAGTGGGCCGAGAAAGGGCAAATGGAGATTAATATGGACAAATGTGAGGTCTTGCATTTTGAAATGTCAAATCAAGGTAGGAGTTTTATGGTGAATGATAGGGCCTTAAGGAGTGTAGTGGAACAGAGGAACCTTGGGGTTCAGGTGCACAGTTCTCTGAAAGTGGAGTCCCAGGTAGACAGGGCAGTGAAGAAGGCTGTTGATACACTGGCCCTCATCAGTCAGGGCACTGAGTATAGAAGTAGGGAAGTTATGTTGCAGCTGTACAAGATGTTGGTGAGGCTGCACTTGGAATATTGTGTTCAGTTTAGGTCACCTTGCTACAGGAAGAATGTTATTAAACTGGAAAGAGTGCAGAAGAAATTTACAAGGATGTTGTCAGGACTTAACAGTCTGAGTTATTGGGAGAGGTTGGACAAGCTCTTGAGAGCATAGGAGACTGAGGGAGGTCTTAAAGAATAAGATGTATAAGATCATGAAAGGCATGGATTGGGTGAATGCACTCAGTCTTTTTCCTACTGGTGGGGAATCGAGGACTAGAGGGTATCAGTTTAAGGTTAGAGGGGAAAGAATAAAAGGGAACCTGAGGGACAACTTTGTTACACAGAGACTGGCACAATATGGAATGAGATGCCAGTGGAAGTAGTTGAGGTGGGTACATTAACAACATTTAAAAGGCATTTGGACAAATACATGGATAGGAAAGAATTCAAAGGATATGGCAAAAGTGAGGACTGCAGATGCTGGAAACCAGAGTTTAGATCAGAGTGGTGCTAGAAAAGCACAGCATGTCAGGTAGCATCCGAGGAGCAGGAAAATCAACATTTCAGACAAATGTCCTTCATCAGGAATAGAGGCAGGAAGCCTCCAGGGTGGAGAGATAAATGGGGGAGGTGGGGCTGGGGAGAAAGTAGCAAAGAGTACAATAGGTGAATGGGGGTGGGGAAGGAAGTGATAGGTCAGAGAGACTCACTGAGATTCTTGTGGAGAGAGGAGGAGAACCTCTTCAAGGTACAAAGTTAAAAATCACACAACACCAGGTTATAGTCAGGTGATGATAGTACCACCTGATGAAGATGCGTCGCTCTGAAAGCTAGTGTGCTTCCAATTAAACCTGTTGGACTATAACCTGGTGTTGTGTGATTTTTAACTTTGTACACCCCAGTCCAACACCAGCATCTCCAATTCAAAGATGGTGGCTGGCTAAAGTGTGGGTGCTCAATAACAGAAGATATTTCCTTGTCAGCTAGTGTAGGTAGATCTTTTCCTTTACTTTCTCCACACTCATGCTCATGGAAAGATGTGGAGTCCTATTCCAGTTGGCCAATCTAACCAGGAAAATGGGGCTTTGGTTGTACTTTGACCCAGTGGAGGATCTAATGATACTCAGTGATATAACTGTGGGCTTTAAAATGTTCAGTGGCAGGTGTACTTGACGAGGTGCTGGGCTGAGATGATGGAGAGGCCTTTCAATAAAGTTTAACCCACAGGCTGGCCATTGTGTCCTATTGACACTGCATAATGCACAGCTCCAACCCCTCCCCACCCCCATCTCTAATCTGCATAATGCACAGCTCCAACCCCTCCCCACCCCCATCTCTAATCTGCTTAATGCACAGCTCCAACCCCTCCCCACCCCCATATCTAATCTGCTTAATGCACAGCTCCAACCCCTCCCCACCCCCATCTCTAATCTGCATAATGCACAGCTCCAACCCCTCCCCACCCCCATATCTAATCTGCATAATACACAGCTCCAACCCCTCCCCACCCCCATATCTAATCTGCATAATACACAGCTCCAACCCCTCCCCACCTCCATCTCTAATCTGTTTAATACACAGCTCCAACCCCTCCCCACCCCATCTCTAATCTGCATAATACACAGCTCCAACCCCTCCCCACCCCATCTCTAATCTGCATAATGCACAGCTCCAACCTCTCCCCACCCCATCTCTAATCTGCATAATGCACAGCTCCAACCCCTCCCCACCCCCATCTCTAATCTGCATAATACACAGCTCCAACCCCTCCCCACCCCATCTCTAATCTGCTTAATGCACAGCTCCAACCCCTCCCCACCCCATCTCTAATCTGCATAATACACAGCTCCAACCCCTCCCCACCCCATCTCTAATCTGCATAATGCACAGCTCCAACCTCTCCCCACCCCATCTCTAATCTGCATAATGCACAGCTCCAACCCCTCCCCACCCCCATCTCTAATCTGCATAATACACAGCTCCAACCCCTCCCCACCCCATCTCTAATCTGCATAATGCACAGCTCCAACCTCTCCCCAACCCCCATCTCTCTCACTCGCACCCACACTCAATTCAATACTCCCGTTCCCACCCTCACTCTGTTCAATACTCCCATTCCCACCCTCACGCAGTGCTAGGTACTATGAGCTGATTAGAGCCAGCTTGGATTTGTGAATGGTAGCACATCTCTGACAACTCTGATTGCGTTCGTACATCAGACAGAGTAACGTCTTTATTCTGGGACTTGCACAGTCATCTGTTACAATTCTGGACAGGAGGTCATCAGTAAAACCAAACCTTATCATCGGGTTGTTTGTGATTTGAAGGTCAGTGGCAGAGAATGACAAACTGCCTGGTCACAGCGGGGAGACTTTAAGGAACTTTGCAAAGGCCATTTGCTGAGAGTCGACGTTTCGGGCATGATGCATTTCCCTTTCCTGAAGAAGGGCTCATGCCCGAAACGTCGACTCTCCTGCTCCTTGGATGCTGCCTGACCTGCTGCGCTTTTCCAGCAACACATTCTCAGCTCTGATCTCCAGCATCTGCAGTCCTCACTTCCTCCCATTTGCTGAGAGCCAACGAAACCCCAGGGAGTTGACTTTTTGTTGAAAAACAAAAGTGTGAAAACTAGTGATGAGATCATCACCTCATGGTTTCTGTCATTGACTCCTCACAATATCTCTGTCTCTTTTTCAGGACCAGTGAAAATGGGGTGGTTTGTGCTGCATTACCCTCACAGCAGCTCAGTAAAAGGCCATGTAAGCTCAGTCCAGGACACGGTTTCCATCCCAGGATTGGGCTCATTAACCAACCAAATGCACTCCCACATCAGACAGCATCAGCACCTCAACATTACTGCCTGGAAGATCTAGCTGTGGCTCACCAACACAAGGACTTACACAGCCATCCAGGAAACAGGGACCTCAGGGATCAACAACTGACTACAGGTCGGTTCACTAATATCACCCCTTCAGTCAGGAAATGCCTGCACTCTGACACTAGCCTATTGGTCAGTAAATGTCCACATTCTGACACACTCACCTGTAGTGAGTGGCTTGGAGGGGAGCTTGCAGGGGGTGGTTTTCCCATGTATCTGTGCCCTGGTCCTTCTACGTTGAAGTGGTCATGGATTTGGAAGGTGCTGTCTGAGGGTCTTTGGTGAATTTCTGCAGTGTATCCTACAGATAGTACACACTGCTGCTACTGAGCGTTGGTGGTGGAGGGAGGGGATGCTTATGGGTGTGGGGCCAATCAAACTGGCTGCCTTGTCCGGGATGGTGTAAAGCTCTTTGAGTGTTGTTGGAGCTGCCCCCATCCAGGGCAAGTGGGGAGTATCCCATCACACTCCTGACTTATAGATCGTGGGCAGACTTTGGGGATTCAGGAGGTGATTTCTCACTGCAGTATCCCTAGCCTCTGACCCACTGTCATAGCCATTATGTTTATATGGCATTCCAGTTGAGTTTCAGCTCAGTGGTAACCCCCAGAATATTGATAGTGGGGTATTCAGTGATGGTAACACTATTGAATATCAAGGGGAGGTAGTTAGATAGTCTCTTATTAGAGAATGTCATTACCTGGCATTTGTGTCGTATAAATATTACTTGCTAATTGTCAGCCAAAACCTGAATATTGTCCGGATCTTGGACATCAAATGCTTCAGTATCTGAGGAGTTGTGAATGGTGCTGAACATTGTGTAATTATTGGCAAACATTCCCCACTTCTGACCTTATGATAGAGGGAAGGGGGCTATCTGAACATTACCACCTTTGGGCTTTTGCTTGCTAACCTCCTACTAACTCCCTAACTTCAGCCAGCAGGAACACATCCTCTTGTCTGTGTTTGTTATTGGTTCCAATGTTCATCCTCCCACTCTGACAACTCCACAATTCTTCAATTCTAGTTTTCCATCACAACTAACAGTGATACTTTAGGCTCGCTTTTAATTAAGATTTTAGTGAACTTAAATTACATCATCTGCCCTGGTAAGAATTGAACCCATACCCCCAAGTGATTAGGCTAACTCTTTGGATTATTAGCCCAGTGACACCATCACTTCCTCTCAAAGAGTACACACTTCACGAAGATAGCTCACCATCACCTTCTCAAGGACAGTTATAAATGGGTACTAATGCAGCCAGCAACACCCACATTCCATGAAAGCACTTTTTAAAACTCTGACAGCAGCTTATCAGTCAGTAATTACTCACACTCTCTGTCACCAGCATGCCCTTTGGTTTGGTCCCTAGCCACTGTCTCTCCCCTTCTCTGTGGCCATGTCTTCTGTCTGAACTAAACTGTTCCGAACACTAATATTTTATTTGATCCTGAGCTGTGCTTTGGACCCCTTTAAATTACAAATATGGTGCACTGCTCCAAACAGTGATATCGGTGAGAAACAGCCCATCTGCTGGTGCCATGTCTGATGTGGGTAATGACTGAAAGCCTGGAGTTTTGTGAACCCTGTGGTGTCCGGTATTTGGTCAGTGAGTCTGGGCTTGGTTTGTGCTTACAGGCAGCTGCAGTCTGGTTACCAACCTTCGCTAATGTTGGTGTTTTATGTCATTGCAGCTCCAAGATTAAACAGATCCCAACAAGAAGATGTAATTGGTCATCGTTTGACGGACAGGGAGTGGGCAGAGGAATGGAAGAACCTGGATAATGTAGGTGTGAGTAGATTACACATATTGTTGAGCTTGGGTGAGTTTGCTCTACAATGAGCTGAAGCAGAGAGCTGGCTGTTGAGTAATTTTACTCATTTTTGTTTTCCTCACCGTCTCTCCTGGGGGAAATTGATTCAGGCTGAGAATGTTTCCAAAGGCCCTTGGATACAGGATGCTGATTGTCCTCTGGAATCTCACCTCAGTGCCTCGTTTAAAGATCCTAATCTGGACAGTGTTGGGGATAGTGTAGGATCTGTTAGTATCCAGCTCTATCTACTTCACTGCCTCTCTCAAACAGTTGACTCTATCTCTTTTCAGATGGTTTGTTGGGTACACAGCACCAGGTGAGCCAATTTCCTCTCATTAAATATTGGAAAAACCAAAGCCATAGTCTTTCTTCCCAGCCACAAATGCTGATCCCTAGTTACCAGGTTCAGCTCACTCCCCACCCACCACCTCAGGTAAAACTGGTTAGTTTGTAACTTGGATGCCCTGCCAATATATCATTAACATATGATACTTACTTACATCTCTGCAATATCACCCCAACCTCAATCCTTCTTCCTTCCAATTTCATTCACATTAGATCTTCAGACTCAACTAGTCCAATGCTCTCCCTGAAATGTGTTGCTGGTTAAAGCACAGCAGGTCAGGCAACATCCAAGGAACAGGAAATCCGACGTTTCGGGCCAGAGCCCTTCGTCGAATTTCCTGTTCCTTGGATGCTGCCTGACCTGCTGTGCTTTAACCAGCAACACATTTTCAGCTCTGATCTCCAGCATCTGCAGTCCTCACTTTTTACTCAATGCTCTCCCTGCTCAATTACATTACCCAACATCCTCTATTACAGAATCAGAACAGGACAGAGAAAGGCCAGAGCCCACAGTTTGTTTTGGCTCTAAGTGAGCAATTCATTCAGCGTCACTCTCCTGCCTTCTTGCTGCAAGTCTCCTCAACCTTCCTTTTCAGAAACAAAAACAAGTTGGTGGAAAAGCTCAGCAGGTCTGGCAGTGTCTGTGGAGAGAAATCAGAGTTAACATTTCGGGTCTGATGACCCTTCCTCAGAACTTCCTTCTCAGATAACAGTCTACTTGCCTTCTGAATGTTTCAACTGAACTTATCCCAAACTAGTCAGATTCCATCCTGTAACCATCTGCTACATGGGAAAAAAAGCTTATTCTCACATTGTTTCTGCTTCTTTTCTTAATTACTTTAAATCTCTGCACTCTTAAAAAAATCATTACTGCAGATGCTGGAGTCTGAAATATAAAAAGAAAATACTGGAAAAGTTAGTAGTCTGGCAGCATCTGTGGAGAGGGGAACAGAGTTATGTTTCGAGTCCAGTATTCCTCCTTCTGGAAAAGCTGAAAATGGGGATAAGGAATGAGTTCATCTGAAGGCATCCATCAGATGACAGGGTCTGGTGGGGGGGTCAGTAAAGGACTTGGAAGAAGATGCTGAGGTCCAAAGCTTGTTGAATTCAGTAATGAGACCTGAAGGCTGCAGGCTCCCCGAGCAGAAAGTAAGATGTTGTTCTTCCAGCTCTGAAGAGTCATACTGAATCCAAAATGTTAACTCCGTTTCTCTCTCCACATGTGTTGCTAGACCTGCTGAGCTTCTCCAGCAATATTGGTTTTTGTACCTACTTCCTCCAATCCATCTCCATAACTACAGTTCCGCCTCCCTCGAATCATTCTCATAAATCTCTTCCACACTGTCTCCAACATCTTCACATCTTTCCTGAACTGCAATGCCTACAACTGGAAGTAGTATTCCAGCTGGGCTTGAACCAATATTTCATATCAATTCAATACAGCCTCCTTCCTCAAGTACCCCATGCCCCTATTAATAATACCTGGATATTGTATGTTTTACGCAATGCGCTCATAGCCTTTCCTGCGATACACAGTGAAATATGTGCTTAGACACACAGGTTCTTCTGCTCCTGCGTAGGAGAATTTAGCATTTTACCCTTTACATTAACTTGCCTCTCCACATTCTTCCTACTTACATAAACCTTACGTATGAACATGCAGATTAGGAACATTTCTTCACATTGAACTTAATCTGTCATCTGCTCTGTGATTGAGCAACTTGTCTATGTCCTCTTCAAGTTCTACACTGTTCTCTCATAGTTCACAATGCTTCCGGGTTTCACAATGCCCAAAACTGTTACCTTTACATGAAGGTCTAGGTCATTAATCTATCAGAAGAAGCATGAGCCCCAACAATGCCCCCTTTAACAGCTTGATTCTACACCTTCAGTCAGCCTAAACAACAGCCATTAACCATTATTCTATTTCTTATCACTCTGCCAATTCTTTATTCACATTGCTACTGTCTCTTTTAATCTATAAATTCTAATTTTGCTCTCTGGTGTGTTGTGTGGCATTGTATCAAATGCCAATTGGAAGTCCATGCACACCACGTCCAATGCATTGCTTATCAATATTCTGTGCTACCTCTTCAAAAAATTCCAGAAAGTTAAATATGATGCTTTTCATAATAAGTTAAATGTGATGCTTTTTTGTAAAAAATCAACGCTACCTTTTGCTAACTAATCCACATTTTGTGTTGATGATTGTTTCTGCACCAGTGAGGTTAAAGTGCCTGACCTGGTGTCATTGCCCTTACTTGATCCTGGTCTTTGTGATAGCTGCATTATGTTTCTAATTAACAATCTGTGCCTGTATTTCAATCCATTTACCATATTCTATGCATTCACATAGATGCCTTGATTCAGCTTAATTTAGACTTCATTATTTGTCCTTTGTTCTGACCCACCTGCTAAATTACTATCCCATTTCCTGAGCTATCTATCTCACCCAGTATTCCGTATATCATGGTATTTCTCTTTGATATCATCATTTGGAAGCACTAGCTTTCAGAGCGCTGCTCCTTCAACAGATGGTTGTAGAGTATAAGATCGTAAGACACAGAATTTATAGGTTCATTAAAACTCTCTGCAACAGCACAAACAAAACACTCTGCAAGGAACTCAGTCCCTGCTCAGTTTAGGTGCAATCCTCCAGGCTGTATATGTCCCATTTTCCCCAGATTCAGTCCCAACGTCCCAAAGATTAAAAGCCCTCCCTTCTGCATCATATTTAGTCAGGCATTTGTTTGCTTGAGTCTTCTATTTCTGTATTTGTTTGTGTGTGATACGGGGAGTAATCTGGAGATTATAGCTTTCGCTTGCTATTTTCCTACCTGTCTCCTGTAATTCTGTGCATAAGACCACATTCCTCTTTTTGCCTGTGTTGTTCATCCTGATGTGGACCACCACCATTGGCTGTTATCACCCCCTCCCCCTCAGGATGCCACTAAGAAATACCATTGATCCTGTCACCAGGGAGACAACACACTATCCCGGAGTCATGAATATAGGTGCAGGTAGACCTGCCTATCATCACTTCTTGTTATTGATCCCTCTCCAGTGAGCAGAACTCAATACAGCTGGAATATGGGAGTATGTTACCAACCTGTCCTTTATGATAGCAGTCACCATTCATTTTCTTTAAGCTGTAGGGTGACCATATCCATAAATATTAATTTCACTCATAACCTGACAAATACACTGTAGTGATGCCAGCTCAAGTTCCTTATTCCTGATGAAGGGCTTATGCTCGAAACGTCGAATTCTCTATTCCTGAGATGCTGCCTGGCCTGCTGTGCTTTGACCAGCAACACATTTGCACCAGCTCAAGTTCCACCACACACAGCTCCAGCTCCTACAGCTGACCACGCCCTATGGTGTTCCCATGCAAATCAGAATCTGCACGAGTGAGATGTCATTTATTAACTTTTTAATTAAGTGTATTATTGTTAATAAACTTTACTAAATACTAATAAACTACTCTTATCCAAAAAAAGGAGACAAAACACACAACAAAGAACAATTAACTTAATATTTGTTGGGACACTGTCTACTGGGAAGGTTGTATTAGCAGAACAATAAGTAATACATAATATAACTGAGCAGAGTCACCATGGCTTCATGAAGGGAAAATCACGCCTGACAAATTTAATAGGATTTTTTGAGGCAGTAAGAAACAAGTAGATAAAGGGGAACCGGTAAATGGCAGATATTTAGATTCCCAAAAGGCATTTGACATGGTACAACTTGGAAAGCCATATGAGATATAAGCTTTTGGTGTTGAGGCAGCATAGAGGATTGGCTAACTAGTAGAAGACAAGAAGTTAGGATAGGGGGAGGGTTCAGACAGCACCCTATACCTAGTGAGGTGCCACAGGGAGCAGTGCTGGGATCCCAATTATTTACAAGGCATGTTAATGACTCAATGAGGGAAGTGAATATAATAAAGCAAAACTTGTGGATGGCACGGAGAGGTAAAAAGGAAAGTTGTGAGTATGACTGTGCCAGCAGATAGGGTTATGGACAGGTTAGGTGAGTGGACAAGGATATGACCAGCGGGAATACAATGTGGGAAAATGTATGAGGGTGGTATGTGTAAGGAATAAGCTGCTAGAGGAAGTGGTGGAGGCTAGTACAATTACAACATTTGAAAGGCATATGGATGGGTATATGAATAGGAAGGGTTTGGAGGGATATGGGCCGGGTGCTGGCAGGTGGAACTAGATTGGGTTGGGATATCTGGTCAGCATGGACGGGTTGGACCAAAGGGTCTGTTTCCATGCTGTACATCTCTGTGATTCTATTGCTTCTAATAAACCTTACCAACATCACAAATACTTAGTTCATCTTATTTGTTAATATTACTTAAATCACACAACACCAGGTTATAGTCCAACAGGTTTATTTAGAAGCACTAGCTTTCAGAGCATTGCTCCTTCATCAGGTGGTTATGGAGTATAAGATCGTAAGACACAGAATTTATAGCAAAAGTTTACAGTGTGATGTAACTGAAATTCTATATTGAAAAAGACTTGGCTTGTTTGTTAAGTCCGTTATTGTTTAGAATGACCATGTTGGTTTCAGTTCTTTCATATGTAAATCCCAGAACTTTTTTCAAGTTACATCCTCAAGTGAACTTTAACGATAGGTGTCCTGTCAGCACAGATAATACATTGAAGGTGTGAGGTGCCCTGTGTGAGGCTCTAGATTAGAGTGATGCTGGAAAAGCACAGCAGTTCAGGCAGCATCTGAGGAGCAGGAAAATCGATGTTTCATGCAAAAGCCCTTCATCAGGAATCAGAAACACTGATTTTCCTGCTCCTCGGATGCTGCCTGACGTGCTGTGCTTTTCCAGCACCACTCTAATCTAGAATCTGGTTTCCAGCATCTGCAGTCCTTGTCTTTACCCTGTTTTTGCCCTGTGTGAGGCTGTCTGAGTCCCAATGTTCAGACTGAAAATGGATTTACAGAATCTTACATGGATTTAAGCAGTTTTTGAGCAAAATAAAATGTAATTCTGCCAGTACAAATTCACACCACAAACTTATTTGTGTGTATGAGTGTGTGAGAGTCTGTGTATGTATATGAGTGTGAGTGTAAAGGGGTATAGGTCTGTGAGAGGGTGCATGTGTGAATGTGAGTGTGGGAATGTATGAATGAGCGTGTGAGAGAGAGAGAGCTTATGAGAGAGAATGTGTGTGTGTGTGGTGCAATGGGGTCACCTGTAGTGTGACTGTCTGCGACTGTGTGTGTGTGTGTGTGTGTGTGTGTGTATGTGTGTGTGTGTGTGGTGCAGTGGGGTCACCTGTAGTGTGAGATGAACCCAAGGTCCCGGTTGGGGCCATCCCCATGGGTACCGAACTTGGTTCTCAGCTTCTGCTTGGCCACTCTGTGTTGTTGTCTGTCCTGAAGTCCGCCCTGGAGGGTGGTCACCTGAAGGTCTGAGGTTGAATGTCCTGGACCGCTGAAGTGGGAGGGAACGCTCCTGCCTGGTGATTGTTGCATGGTGTACTTTCTCATGCTGTGTCTTACAGGTCTGTAATTGACAGCATTAAGCAGGACAAATGGTGGGTCATGTTTGCCGCGTGTGGAGTTTCTGGGTGCCAGTTTGGACTAGAGCTAACAAGAGTGCAGCAAGTGTTTCACTTTGAGAGGCTTTGGCTAAGGTTTGAGTTGGAAGTTGAACTACAGACACTGTAGTGTAACAGAGAAAGGATAAATTCCCTGGATTCTTGGTATCAGGAAGCAATTCCAGTTCTTAGGGTAAGGTGAACTCATTTCTTCAGTGTCCCAGGATGGTCACATATGACTGTGAGTGAGGCAGGGAAGGGGACAGAGTGGGTAGGAGGGCAGGAACCTCTGCCTTTACAATTGTCCAACAGGTTGAACGTTCTTTCAGCTTCTCTGGCTCCAGGGTAGATGAGCTAACTGACTGCAGCACTGTAGCTATAGGGAGCCTTCAACAGGGTAAAAAGAAATGTAGCAGTAAAGAACAGTATCGTGGACAGATTAACATCAGAGAGCACAAGGCCAGATGGTTGTGGTGCTTATCGATGCCAAGGTTTGGAAGATCTGCTGGCTAGTGAGTGGAAAGGAAAGGATCTAGTCATTGTGGTGCATGTAGATACCAGTGACATGAGCGAGACAAAGGAGGAGGTTCAGTATAGTCAGTATGAGGAACCAGGTGCCAAATTAAAAAGGAGAACTATAATTTCTGGGTGATTATCTGAGACGTGTACAAATTTGCAGAGGGCAAATCACATTAGAGAGATGAATACATCACTGAAGGCCTGGTGTGTGAGACCTGTGTTCCAGTTTGTAGTGCACTGACCCCCAGGGGGATCTATACCAATGGGTCAATCTTCACCAGAACGAGGAGCTGCTGTTCCTGCAAACTACATGCTGGGAAGTAAAGAGGATTTTAAACTAAATGGTGGTGTCATGGGATCAAATTTGGGAACTTAAAAAAATTCATTCATGAGACATGGGCATCGCTGACTGGCCCAGCATTTATTGCCCGTTCCTAGTTGCCTAGGGAGGGAATTACAGAATTCTGACCCAGTGACAGTGAATGAGCAGCGATATATTTCCAAGTCAGGATGGTGAGTGGCTTGGAGGGGAACTTGCAGGGGTTGGTGTTCCCTTTTATCTGCTGCCCTTGTCCTTTTAGATGGAAGTGGATGTGTGTTTGGAAGGTGCTGTCTAAGGATCTTTGGAAATTTCCAGATTGCATCTTGTAGATAGTACACACTGCTCCTACTGAGCAGGAGAGGATGTATGTGGATGTAATGCCAATCAAGCGGGCTGCTTTCTCCTGGATGGTATCAAGCTTCTCGAGTGTTGTTGGGGATGTACCCATCTCCCAGCAAGTCGGGAGTATTCCATCATACTCCTGACTTGTGCCTTGTAGATGGTGGGACAGGTTCTGGGTAGTGAAGTGGTGAGTTACCCATCTGGTTTACTAATGACCTTCAGGGAGGAAATTCTGCCATCCTTACCCGATCTAGCCGACATGTGACTCCAGGCCCTTAGCAAGGTGGCTGACTCTCAATTGTCTCATGAATGATCGAGCAGGCAATCAGTTGTACCAATTGCTACAAAGTCTTCATATTTCCCACATCATACTCAAACTGGGATGTTTTTGTCTCTTCACTTATGTCTTCTTCACAAGTTGGGATATATCCAAGGTTACTACGGGAATTGAGGGAAGAGATTGCTACGCCTTTGGCAATGATCGTTGCACCCTCACTGTCCACTGGAGTTGTGCCAGATGATTGGAAGGTGGCAAATGTTATTCCCTTGTTCAGGAAAGGGAGTAGGGATATTCCTGAGAATTATAAGCCAGTCAGTCTTATGTCGGTGGTGGGAAAATTATTGGAGAGGATTCTGAGAGACAGGATTTATGTTTATTTGGAAAACCATAGATTGATTAGAGATCATCAGCATGGCTTTGTGAGGGGCAGGTCATGTCTCACAAGCCTTATTGAATTCTTTCAGGATGTAAAAACACATCGATGAAGTTGAGCAGTGGATGTGGTGTATTTGGATTTTAGCAAGGTGTTTGACAAGGCTTCCCATGGTAAGTTTATTCAGAGAATAAGGAGACATGGGATACAGGGAAATTTGGTGTCTGGATACAGAATTGGCTGGCCTATAGAAGACAGAGGGTAGTAATAGATGGGAAGTATTTAGCCTGGAGCTCGGTGACCAGTGCTGTTCCCCAGGGATCTGTTCTGGGACCTCTGCTCTTTGTGATTTTTATAAATAACTGGGATGAGGAAGTGGAAGGGTGGGTTACTATGTTTGCCGATGACACGAAGGTTAGTGGAGTTGTGGATTGTGTGGAGGGCTGATGTAGGTTGCAACGGGACATTGACAGGATACAGAGCTGGGCTGATAAGTGGCAGATGGAGTTCAACCTGGAAAAGGATGAAGTGATTCACTTTGGAAGGTTGAATTTGAATGCAGAATACAGGTTAAAGGCAGGATTCATGGCAGTGTGGAGGAACAGAGGGATCCTTTAGGTCCATAGGTCCCTAAAGTTGCCACCCAGGTTGACAGGGTTGTTAAGAAGGCATATGGTGTGTTGGTTTTCATTAACAGGGGGATTGAGTTTAAGAGCCGTGAGGTTATGCTGTAGCTCTATAGAGCCCTGGTTAGACCGCACTTGGAATATTGTGTTCAGTTCTGATTGCCTCATTATCTGAAAGATGTGAAAGCTTTAGAGAGAGTGCAGAGGAGATTTACCAGGATGCTGCCTGGACTGGAGGGCATGTCTTATGAAGAAAGGTTGAGGGAGCTAGGGCTTTTCTCATTGGAGTGAAGAAGGATGAGAGGTGACTTGATAGAGGTGTACAAGATGATGAAAGGCATAAGTAGAGTGGACAGCCAGAGACCTTTTCCCAGGGCAGAAATGGCTATCATGAAGGGGCATAACTTTAAGGTGATTGGAGGAAGGTTTAGGGGAGATGTCAGAGGTAGATTCTTTACACAGAGAGTGGGGGGTGTGTGGAATGCACTGCCAGCAGTGGGAGTAGAGTCAGAGACATTAGGGACATTTAAGCAACTCTGGGATAGGCACACGGGAGTTAGTACAATGAATGGTAAGTCATTTGACCTTAGAGTAGGATAAAAGGTCAGCACAACATTGAGGGCCAAAGGGCCTGTTCTGTCCTGTACCATTCTATTTTCTAGATTCTATGTTCTAATTTAATTTCGTATGAATTTACAAATCGTCAGCAAATTTATCAACTTACCTTCCACCACTTCACTAAATAATTTTCAAACATTCTCCCAGCACCAATCCCTGTGGCACACCATTCACTACATCTTGCCAACCTGAAAAAGACCCATTGTTACCTATTCTCTGCTTTCCTGTTAACAAGCCAATCTTCTAACCATGCCAATATGTTATCCCCTTCACCCCTTTTATTTTTCACAATAATTTTTAGTGTGATACCTTCTCAAATGTGTTCTGAAAGTCTACATATAGCAACCAGTTCCCCTTTATCCAAAGCCTGCATTACTCCCTCAAAGAACGAAAACAGATCAGTCAAACATGACTTTCCTTTCACAAAACCATATTTACTCTCCCGTGATCATCTTGAACTTAACCAAGTGCCCCACTAATATTAATATAGTAATATCATCCAACACGTTCCCAGTACAAATGTTAGGTTCCCTGCTTTCTGTCTCCCTACGTTTTTTGAATAAAGGAGTTACATTTGTTCTCTTTCAATCTCATGGGACTGTCCCTGAATCAAGGGGTTTTTGGAAAATTAAAATCAATGCATTAATTGTCTCACTAGCTACTTTATTTCAGATTTTAGGCAAAATCCTATCAGTACCCTAATACATATCAGTCCCAAATCCAATGATTTAATCATTCCCACTTCTCTGGTGATTGGAATTTCCCTGAGTTCCTCCCTCTCTGCCATTTTGTGATCTATTGCAGCTTCTGCAATGCTACTTGTATACTTTATAATGAAGAATGATGCAAAATACATGTTCAATTTAAATGTCATCTCCTTAGTTTCTATTATTAGTTATCCAGTTTCACTATCTGTAGGTCTGATGCTCACTTTGTTAACTCATTCTTTTTATTTAAATGTTTATAGAAACATTTAAAAACGCTTTCTATTTGCTTTTACTTTTCTGACTAGCTTTCTTTTATGTGCTAATTATGCCAACATTATTAATTTTTTGGTCATTCTTTGCTTTCTTTCCTATTCTGTCTAACGTTCTGTCCTGCCATGTCTTTGCACAATGACAGTTGGCTCTGGTTATAATGTGCGTTTCTGCAACACAAATTGGCTTTAACGTGATTGAAGAATTTAGACTGTTATTTATAGAACACAAACTTGCCTTCCCTGTATTAGCAATAAAGCAATTCTGGCCCCATTAGTTTACATGTCACAGTATTGTAAGCTTTTTTTAACGTGAGATTATGTGAGAGCGGAACTATCACGTTATATTAGAACTGACAACGTATGCTTTCTCTTGAAGTGAGATACTATCTTTAACATTTCTGGTTAACCACGGATAGTGGGGTCTGTCTTTTTGGAATGTTTCTCACTGGTTGGAATGATGTATTCTAAGTATTCTGACATTCCCTCTTAAATATCTATCATTGCATCTCTATTGATCTATTCTTTAATTTGCCAATTCAATTTAGCCACTTTTGGACACTACATAGAGTCGTTGACATGTACAGCATGGAAACGGACCTTTCAGACCAACTTGCCCATGTTGACCAGATATCCTAAATCAATCTAGTCCCACCTCGCAGCACCTGGCCCATATCCCTCCAAACCCTTCCTATTCATATACCCATTCAGATGCTTTTTAAATGCTGTAATTGTACCAGCCTCCACCACTTCCTCTGACAGCTCATTCCATACACGTACCACCCTCTGCATGAAAAAGTTGCCCCTTAGGTCCCTTTTATATCTTTCCCCTCTCACTCTAAACCGATGCCCTCTCATTTTGGATTCCCCCACCCCAGAAAAAGACATTGTGTATTTACCCTACTTATGCCCCTCATTATTTTGTAAACTTCCGTAAGGTCACCGCTCAGCCTCCGGCGCTCCAGGGAAAACTACCCCAGCCTATTGAGCCTCTTTCTATAGCTCAAACACTCCAATCCTACCAACGCGCTTGTAAATCTTTTCTGAATCCTTTCAGGTTTCACGACATCCTTCTTATGGTAGGGAGACCAGAGATGAACGCAGTATTCCAGCGGTGGCCAAACCGTGACATCCCAACTCCTGTACTCAATGCACTGTCCATTACATGCACTCAGATACAGTGCCTGTGGTCTTGTCCTTTCACTCTCTTTGTAAAGTCTGGTATTATCTGTCAGTTGATTCTTAGATGAACACAATCTACTCCTTCCTCTCATGATCTGTTTATCATTTCTATCTGTTTGGTTATTGACAATTCTTTCATTTACCACATCTTGGAAGGTGTTTTTAACAGGGCTATCAAGCAGCACCTGCTCAGCAATAACCTGCTCAGTGAGGCCCAGTTTAGGTTCTGCCAGGACCTCATTCCAGCCTTGGTCCAAACATGGACAAAGGAGCTGAAATCCAGTGTGGCAAAACTGGTCTGAGCAAAACCGGAATCAATGGGTATCGGGGGAAAAAACTCTTTGCTGGTTGGAGTTATACCTGGCACATAGGAAGATGGTTGTGGTTGGGGAGGGTCAGTTAACTCAGCTCCAGGACATCTCTGCAGGAGTCCCTCAGGGTAGTGTTCTAGGCCCAACCATCTTCAGCTGCTTCATCAATGATTCTCCCTCCACCATAAGGTCTGAAGTGGGGGATGTTTGTCGATGAATGCACAATGTTCAGCACCATTTGTGACTCCTCAGATACTGAAGCAGTGCACATTCAAATGCAACAAGACATGGACAATATCCAGGTTTAAAAAGACATGGGGCAAAGCAGCATTCATATCATACAAGTACCAGATGAAGACCATTTCAAGTAAGAGAGCATCTAACCATTGCCTCTTCACATTCATTGGTGTTACCATCACTGAAGCCCCCATTATCAACTTCCTTGGGATTATCATTCACCAGAAAATAAACTGGACCTACCATAAACACAGTAGCTACAAGAGCAGTTGAGAGACTAGGAATACTGTGACAATAAAGTTGTGAAGCCATGTCAGAGTGCAGTACAGAGTCAGCCACATTGCGATGGCTCTGGAGTCACATACAGGCCAGACTGGGTAAGCCTTGTGTTCTTCCTGGTTTTGCCTCTTTTTGTAAATTGTTTTTGGTATTGCTCTGTCCCAGCCTTCTTTTCCAAATGTGGCGTCGCGGCCTTATCTCCCACATCAATTCTCTTTGCTACTGGCTCTGCTGTATTTTTTCAGTTGGGAAAGGTAGGTTACAAAATAGGAGCAGGAATAGGAGGGAGACCTGTTCCACCATTCAACATGATCATGGCTGATCATTCAGCACCCTCAATCGCCTGTTCCTGTTTTTCCTCCATATCCTTTGGTCCCTTTAGCCTCAAGTGCTACATCCAATTCTTTCATTAAATCAACTGCTTTCAGTGACAGAGAATTCCACAGGCTTCCCACTCACTAGGTGAAGACAGTTTTTCTCATCTCAGTTCTAACAGTTTTACCACTTATCCTGAGACTGTGATTCCTGATTCCAGACTTGCCCTCGATCAGGAACATGCATCGTCCAGCATCTATTCCTGTCTAGTCATAGAGTCATAGAGATGCACAGCATGGAAACAGACCGTTCGGTCCAACCCATCCATGCCAACCAGATATCCCAACCCAATTTAGTCCCACCAGCCAGCACCCGGCCCATATCCCTCCAAACCCTTCCTATTCATATACCCATCCAAATGCCTCTTAAATGTTGCAATTGTACCAGCCCCCACCACATCCTCCGGCAGCTCATTCCATACATGTACCACCCTCTGTGTGAAAACGTTGCCCCTTAGATCTCTTTTATATCTTTCCCCTCTCACCCTAAACCCATACCCTCTAGTTCTAGACTCCTGTTAGAATTTAGAAGTGTCTGTGAGATCCTTCCTCATTCTTCTAAACTCCAGTGAATATAATCAAACCAAATTCAACTCCTCCTCATGTTTGTCCTGCCATCACAGACATCTGTCTGGTAAATCTTCACTGCAGTCCCTCTGTAGCGAGAACACATAAGGAGACCAACACCGCAAACAATCTTCCAGGTGTGGCCTCACCAATGCCCCAAATTTACCCACACCTTCCAACCTGACCTCAAATTCACCTGGACCATCTCTAACACTTCCCACTCCTTCCTGGATCGTTCCATCCCCATCTCTTGCAACTGACTCAGCACCAACATCTATTTCAAACCCACCAACTTCCACAGCTACCTAGACTACACCTTCTCCCAAACCCCCTTTGCAAAAATGTGATCCAATACTCCCAAATCCTCTGCCTCCATTGTATCTGCTCCCAGGATGAACGACTCCACTCTGAGACATCCTAGATATCCTCCTACTTCAAGGATCATAATTTCCCCTCCCCCGTGATCAACAATACCATCAACTGCATCTCTTCCATTTCCCACACCTCTGCCCTCAAACTCCTCCCCGCGATCCCCCCGCCCCCAGCCACAACATGGATAGAGTCTACCAGTCCTCACTTTCCACCCAAATAATCTCCAAATCCAGCACATCATCCTCCACCATTTCCGCCACCTGCAGTCTCACCACTTCACCAAAATAATTATTTCCTTCCCCAAATCCCATCTACTTCCTGCAGGGACTATTCCCTCCATGACTGTCTCGTTAGGTCCACACTCTCCACTCACCTCTCTCCACACCTGGCATCATTTCCCTGCGGCTGCAGGAGGTGTAAAACTTGCCATTACACCTCCCCCCTCACCTCTGCCCAAGGCCCCACAGAATCATTCTGAGTCCAGCAGAGATTCACCTGCATTTCCTCTAGTCTGATTTATTGCATCCATTGCTCTCGAAGTGGTCTCTACATCAGACAGACTGAGCGCAAACTCCAGGACAGCTTCAGGGAACATTTATGGTCCGTACACAGCAATGGACCCCACCTTCTGGTTGCCATCTATTTCAGCTCCCACTCCCCTGATGACATGTCCATCCTGGCTCTCCTCCATCATCAAAATAAGGCCACACACAACCTGGAGGAAAAACTACTCATTTTCCACCTCGGTGGCGTACAACCTTATGGCCTTAATATAGAATTCAGCAGCTTCCAAATCTCCACCCCGCTACCCCCCCACCCCCTCCCAACCCCCAACCCCTCCCACCTCTACTCACCAATGTCATCCCAGGTCCAGCCCTCCCTCTCCATTCTGCCACCTTAACCTGGCCTAACCTGTCCATCTTCCTTCCCAATGACCAATCACAATCACCTTCTACCTGCATCCACTTATTGCTATCCCCAGCCCCACACCCCCATTTATTTCTCAGTCCCCTTCCCCCTCTGCAGTCCTGATTAAAGGTCCCAAACTGAAAAGTTGACTCCCCCCCGCTCCTCTGATGCTGTGTTTTTCCAGCTCCACACTTTATCAACTGGGACTTTCTAGCATCTGCAATCATTACTATCTTCAACCCCCTCCCATTTAATTGCAGCAAGATATCCCAGTTCAGTACCATTTGCCTTCTTTATGGCCTGCCACACCTGCATGTCTAATTTTAGCAACAAGTGTACTAGGACACCCAGGTCTCATTCCAAATTCCCCTGTCTTAATTTGTAGCTAGGAGGAGAAAGTGCGGACTGCAGATTCTGGAGATCAGAGCTGAAAATGTGTTGCTGGAAAAGTGCAGCAGGTCAGGCAGCATCCAAGGAGCAGGAGAATCGACGTTTCAGGCATGAGCCTGAAGAAGGGCTGAAGAAGGGCTCATGCCTGAAACGTCGATTCTCCTGCTCCGTGGATGCTACTTAATTTGTAGCTATTCAGGTAATAATCCACCTTCCTGCTTTGTTATCAAAGTGAATAATATTGCATCTGCCATGCGTTTGCCCACTCAGTCAGCTAACCATGGATGAAAATGTGTTGCTGGTTAAAGCACAGCAGGTCAGGCAGCATCCAAGGAATAGGAAATTCGACGTTTCGGGCATAAGCCCTTCATCTGCAGCCCCATTTTTTACCAGCTAACCATGGAGTCATGTATGGCATTTCAAAGGCTGGCTAACTCCAGCTTTAACATTGACTCCTATGGGAAACCATGCTTCACCTGAAGTTCTGATTTTCAGAACAGGCAGCCAAAAGTTTAAGCGAGACTCGATTTACATCAATCCATTAAAGTTGTCGGGTCATGACAGAGGGCAGTTAAGAGTCAACCACATTGCTGTGGGTCTGCAGTTACATGTAGGCCAGACCAGGGAAGGACATTAGGGAACGAGATGGGTTTTTGATAAGGGTTGATGACAGGCTCATGCCCACCATTACCGAAACATCTGACAAAAAGCCACTCTGTCCAAGAGCAGTTCAGGATAGGCAACAAATAGTGGTCTTACCACTGAAGCCCACATCCCCATAAAACACACTGACCATTTAGCTTATTGGTGTTTGTGGTTCCTTGCAGTGAACAATTTGGCAATTCTGTTATCTACTCTTCAAAATAATTGTTTGGTATTTTGTGACATCCTGAGGACATGACAATGCTATATAAATGTCATAATTTGGAGATGCTGGTGTTGGAATGGGGTGTACAAAGTTAAACATCACACAACTGTAACAGTTAACCTGAGAATGTAACTTTTTAAAAATGTTTTGTGATTTACATATGAAAGAAGTGAAACTAACATGGTCATTCTAACAGATGAGAGACTTAACAAACAATCAAGATACTTTTCAATGTATAATTTCAGTTACATCACACTGTAAACTTCTGCTATAAATTCTGTGTCTTAAAATTGAGCCCTCTACAACCACCTGATGAAAGAGCATCGCTCCGAAAGCTAGTGCTTCCAATTAAACCTGTTGGACTATAACCTGGTGCTGCATGATTTTTAATTTTTTAAATGTCAGGTTTGTTCGGCTACGTTACAGTCTTGCTGTAGTTCAGCCTCTTGTTATTGTTTTACTTGGCTCATTTCTACCTTTTCCAATCAGCTCCTGAATTGTATCATGGATATGGTGGAGAAGACCCGGCACTCTCTGATGGTGCTGCGCCATTGCCAGGAAGCTGATCGGGTAGAACTTCATCACTGGATCTGTTGCTATGGAAACGCTGATGATATGAGAACAGGTGAGAATCGCTCCAACCTAAAGGATCCCCAACTAATTATAGAATTTCTGTCACTTGATCATGTCAGCCTATCCCAGTTTATATACAATAATGAAACAAAATAAAGGTCCACACCAAGGGCTATATTTTTCTCATAATTACAATTCTAAGATTATCACAAGATTACTGATCCTGTAAAACAATATAGAATGAGTTCAATACTGTACAGAAAATCAGATGGAATTTGAATACGTTTTGTAAAATGTGCTGTCCATGAAACAGGCCTCAGTGAATTACAGTATCACAATCTACACTCACCTCCCAGCCAAGCTTCTTCCTATGAGTCAGATCTAAGGGAAAGCAGGTCCCAGTTAGAATCAACACAACTGAATCCAATACCCCAATGAGAATCCTATAGATCCCTTACCCCAATAAGAATCAATGCCATGGATCCCATGCTCCACTATGAATCCAGTGTGAATCCTCTGGATCTCATACTCCAGTGAGAATCCTGTGGATCCTATACTGAGAATCTGGCCCTGACTCTGCTTGGTCATATTATATATTTCTAAATTACATTCTGCAATTACATCCTTGGCATACATTCGAATATTTTGTCAATAACACAAGTTAAGCTAACTAGCCTATGATTACTGTTTTTATTTCTTGCTATTTTAAAATAAAGGTTTTACAGTGACAGTTTTCTAATTCCCCGGGATTTTTTACAAAATATATGGATTTCTGGAAGGTTACTCCTGGTCATCTATTACCCCCATGACTACTTTCTTTAATATCTTAGCATGGGACATTTTGGTCTTTCGCCCCATTATTTTCCCTAAGACTTCCTCTCTAATGATAGTTATCATATTTATTTCCTCCCATCTCTTGCCCCCTGATCATTTAGTAATTTTGGAATGCCATTAGTGTCTTTTACTAATCAACCCCTCTGCCATTTCCTGGTTCCTCATTATTATTTCCCCAGGCTTATTCACTAAGTGGGGGGGGGGCTATGTTCATTTTGCCTCTCGCTTCCTTTTTATATGTTTAAATAAGCTCTTATTGTTACTTGATGTTACTTCCAAGCTTACTTGTAAAGTATATCTTCCTTTTTTTGACCATCTGTTGTTCATTTTTAAAACATTTCCAATCCATTGGTTTATTCTTAATCTTTGCCACATTGTATGTTTTTTTCTTTCAATCTGATGCTATCTTTAATTCCCTAGTTAACCATAGTTGCTTATCCCCTTCCTGGAATCCTACTTCTTGACTGGGGCATAACTTTGTTGTGAGCCATGAAGTATTTTGTTAAATGTCTGCCATTGTTCATCAACCATATTTTCTTCTAAATACTTTCCCCAGCCCACTCCAGCCAGCTGCACCCTCATCCCCTCATTTAGGTTTAGCACACTTGCTTCTGATCCAAGTTCCTCCCTCCAAACTGAACGCTAAATTCTACCATGTTTAGAATGATCACTGTATCTGGGGGTAACTTTTCCTTTGGCATCATTCATTAAACCTGCCTCATTAACTATGTCTAGATACAAATCCCTGATTGGATCCAACATATTTTTTTCAAAACTGGCTGAAATGCACTCAATGAATATTCATAATTCTGTCTGCCTCTGCTAACATGGCCATCTTAGGCCCCAGGAAGATTGAAGTAATGCATGATTAATATGCTGCCTTTTTAAAATTCCCTAATTATCTCTGTCCCTCTATGTAACTAATGATAGGGATCCAATAGATTATCTCTGCTAGTCCCTTTTTATTGCTTACCTTTGTGGATTCTATCTTCCAATTTCAGACCATTTCTTGCTGTTGTACTTATTCTATCCCGTACTAACAATGTTTCCCTATCACATTTTCCTTTGTTGCCTGTCCTTTTGAAAACTGTCAGTCCCCTGAATGTTTAGTTAATGTGAAGTGGAGGAAATGGTGTATTCGTAATTCTCATTAAAGTGTTTTTGTTCTGTAGAAGTACATGGACAGATTGCACAGAGATACAGTTATATACAGGAAGAGATTTGGAAAAAGGCTGGTAAGCTACACTGCTGTTCATTTGCAAACAAGGAGCCCAGTCGCACAGTTACTCCATATAAAACGTCTGACCCACCATTTCCCAATCAGTGCCCTGCACATCCAGGAACTACCTCACATGCTGGAGAATGAAGTAACCAGACAGATTTTCCTTGTTTTATACAAAGGGGCCACTTCATTGTGGTAAGACCCAACCAGGTAAAAAAAATTAAAGAAATATAGAAATATACCCCAACTACCTCAAAATGCTGTAAGCACACACATACTAAATCAAACAATCCTACGGTGCAGGGGGCCATTCAGCCCATTATGTCCGCACTAGCTCTCTGAGCATTTTGACTGAATGTCGACCTCCTGCCTTTTCCCAGTATTCAATGTCTCAATTGAACCCACCTCCACAACACATCCACAAAATGTAATCCAAACCCAGACCACTTGCTGTGTGAGAAAGCTTTCTCTCACTATAGATCTGTTTTTTTTGCAAACCTCTTTAAAACAGGACCCTCTTCTACTTGAGCCTTTGACCAACCGGAATTGTTTCTCCCCGTCTCATCTGTCCAGGCACATCATGATTTTTAAAAACATTAAATTTCCCCCAAATTAACATAAATGTACAAGAAATTCACATTTCAGAGTAAAGGGGGTTAACTTTGGCCCAGTTAACATTCAATAAAAAAATGAGGAGGCTTCACTTGATTATAATTCCAGAAGCTTTCCTTCTCAGCTGAGACTGTTCTTAAAGTTATAGACGGTATGTTCTTTTTCAGGAATAAACATGTCTTTGTCATGAACCACAAATCCTATTCCAGCTGCAAACTTATTTTAATTTCTGCTTTGCTCCTCCCAGAACAGGCAGTAAATGAGATAAAGCGACAGGCAATGATCGAGCTGAAGCAAGCCATATTGGAAGCAGAACACGTGGCCCAGGAGATGATCACTGCTGAGCGAGTGAAGACAGAGCATGCTCTGGCTGAGGCAAAACGACGTGCCTCTGAGGCCACCCAGTCTGTCAGCAAGCAGCAAAAGGCATCCAGTCAGGTGAGAGGCTGGCTCCAATCTCCATTGGAGGATGGGCAAAACAGCACCAGTTGGCAAATAATTTAATAGGCGTAGATAAAAAATTTCCTTTTCTTTCAATTGGTGAATTTTTGTGTTATTTAATTTCATTTCATTGGAACATTCCACTTTAGTAAACCTGGGGTTAGATAATGTAAAGCTCCCTTTACGTTTTTAAACTGAAAGTAAAATTCCTTCTAAACTGTCCCCTATCAAACACTCCCAGGACAGGGACAGCAGAGGGTTTGATACAGAGTCAAGCTACTCCTATTCTTTAAAACAGAAAGTAAATGCCCATGGAAATTGTTTCTACCAAACACTCCCAGGACTGGCATTTTGTTTGCCAGTGAATGGATCATTGTTTTGTCCTATAGCCACTCACTCGCTTGCCTGGTATGTGTAGTGCAGACACTCCCTTTGCTTTGTTGTCCATCCTGATTATCATTAAATGCATTACCTCTGTCCATCATATGTGGTCACTTTAAATGATACAACAGAACTCCAAGTTTGAATCTTTCTGCTTCGGTTCCTTTTGCTATGTCAGTATGACACCTGCAATAGCATCAGTGTTACAATGCCAGTCCATATGTACATTGACCACACCAATCTAAACTCTAATGGTGAGCTCTCTCTCATCATAACCTCTCCCAAGTTCTCCAACACCACCACAGCAAATGAGGTCCTAAAAGCAGAATATAGAAAACTAGGAAGAAAGTTGAAATGTAGGACCTCAAAGGTAGTTATCTCAGGATTAGAACCAGGGACATGAGCTAGTCGGAGTAGAAACAGCAGGATATATAGGATGGACGCATGGCAGCCAAGGTGGTATGTGGGGGGAGGTTTCAGACTCATGGAGCATTGCGACTGGTTCTAGGGATGTGGGACCTGTACAGTCTGGACAGGTTACATCAGGGCAGGACCAGGACTGATGTCCTTAGGGCAACTACTTGGTAGAGTGTGTGGGGAGGGTTTAAACTGGTATGGCAGGGGGAAGGGAATCGGAGGAGTAAGATAGGAGATGCAGAAATTGAAGGAGAGGTAGAAGCCAAGGCAAACAAGGACAGGCAGGGGAAGTCTGCTGAAAACAGCAAGGGAAGTGGTCTGAATGTGTGGGCTTCAATACGAGAAATATAATAGGCAAGGTAGAAGAACTTAGAGCTTTGGTTAGTACTTGGAACAATGCCATTATTGCAATCATGGAGACTTGGCTGAAGGAGGGATAGGACTGTCTGCTGAATGTCCCAGGATTTAAAACGGAGAACTTTGAACATAACAGTACGTTACAGGTCCTTCAACCCTCAATGTTGCGTTGACCTCTGGAACCAATCTAAAGCCCATCTAACTTACACTATTCCATTCTCATCCATATCCCTATCCAATGACCATTTAAATGCCCTTAAAATTGGCAAGTCTACTACTGTTGCAGGCAGTGCGTTCCACCCCTCTACTAGTCTCTGAGTAAAGAAACTACCTCCCTGACATATGTCCTATGTCTATCACCCCTCAATTTAAAGCAATGCTTCCTTGTGCTAGCCATCACCATCTGAGGAAAAAGGCTCTCACTGTCCACCCTATCTAATTCTCTGATCATCATGTATGTCTCTATTAAGTCACCTCTTAATCTTCTTCTCTCTAATGAAAACAGCCTCAAATCCCTCAGCCTCTCCTCAGTAAGACCTTCCCTCCATATGAGGCAATATTCTGGTGAACCTCCTTTGCACCCTTTACAATACTTCCACATTCTCCTGTAATGTGGTGACCAGAACTATACATAATACTCCGCACCAGAGTTTTGTACAGCTGCAGCGTGACGTCATGGCTCCTAAACTCAATCCCTCTACCAATAAAAGCTAACATACCATACACCTTCTTAACAATGCTATCAACCTGGGAGGCAACTTTCAAGGATCTATGTATATGGACACCAAGATCATTCTGCTCATCCACACCACTAAGGATCTTACTATCAACCCAGTACTCTGCATTCCTGTTTCTCCTTCCACTTTTCCACATTAAACTCCATTTGCCACCTCTCAGCCCAGCTCTGCAGCTTATCTACATCCATCTGTAACCTGTAACATCCTTCCGCACTGTCCACAACTGTACCGAACTTAGTGTCATCCGCAAATTTACTAACTCATCCTTCTATCCCCTCATCCAGATCACTTATAAAAATGACAAACAGCCGTGGACCCAAAACAGATCCTTGCGGCACACCACAAGTAACTGAACTCCAGGATGAACATTTTCCATTAAACACCACTCTTTGATAAAGCCCCACATCGGAGGTTAGTGAGCAAAATTAGGGCGCATGGTATTTGGGGCAAAATACTGACATGGATTAAAGATTAGTTGGCTGACAGGACACAAAGAAACGGCTCCCTTTCGGAATGGCAGGCGGTGACCAGTGGGGTCCCGCAGGGATCAGTACTGGGACCGTTGCTTTTTACAATGTACTTTAATGATATAGCTGAAGGTATGAAAAGTAATATTAGCAAATTTGCTGACGATACAAAGCTGGGTGGCAGGGTGAAATGTGAGGAGGATGTTAGGAGAATACAGAGTGACCTGGACAGGCTACTTAAATGGGCGGATGCATGGCAGATGCAGTTTAATGTGGAGTTTAGTGTGGTTATCCACTTTGATGGCAAGAACAGGAAGGCGGATTACTACTTAAATGGAGTCATGTTAGGTAAAGGGGCAGTACAACGAGATCTGGGTGTTCTTGTACATCAGTCAATGAAAGCAAGCATGCAGGTACAGCAGGTAGTGAAGAAAGCTAATAGCATGCTGGCCTTCATAACAAGAGGAATTGAGTATAGAAGCAAAGAGGTCCTTCTGCAGCTGTACAGGGCCCTGGTGAGACTGCACCTGGAATATTGTGCACAGTTTTGGTCTCCAAATTTGAGGAAAGACATTCTGGCTATTGAGGGAGTACAGCGTAGGTTCACGAGGTCAATTCCTGGAATGGCGGGACTACCTTATGCTGAAAGATTGGAGCGACTGGACTTGTATACCCTTGAGTTTAGAAGGCTGAGAGGGAACCTGATTGAGACGTATAAGATTATTAAAGGATTGGACACTCTGGAGGCAGGAAACATGTTTCCGCTGATGGGTGAGCCCCGAACCAGAGGACACAGTTTAAAAATAAGGGGTAGGCCATTTAGAACAGAGTTGAGGAGAAACTTCTTCACCCAGAGAGTGGTGGGTGTATGGAATGCTCTGCCCCAGAGGGCAGTGGAGGCCCAGTCTCTGGATACTTTCAAAAAAGAGTTGGATAGAGCTCTTAAGGTTAGTGGAATCAAGGGTTATGGAGATAAGGCAGGAACAGGATACTGATTAAGGATGATCAGCCACGATCACAATGAATGGTGGTGCTGGCTTGAAGGGCAGAATGGTCCACTCTGCACCTATTGTCTACTTTCTGTCTCCTTTCAGCTAGCCAATTTTTGATCCAAACACTAAATCCACCCTCAATACCATGCCTCTGTAGTTTCTGCACTAGCCTACCGTGGGGAACCTTATCAAACACCTTACTGAAATCAACTTATGAATTTCAATCCCATCTAGTCTAATTTCCTGATACCTCAGTATTCTCCTCAACAACATTGTCTTTTTCCAGTGTGAATGCCGACAAAAAATATTTGTTTAGTGCCTCTCCTATCTCTTAACTTCCCACTACTGTCCTTGTCTGATCCTAATCGTAATTTAGTCATTCTTAGTCATTAGTCCTGACATTCCTGAGAAAGTTTTCAGGTTTTCCTTGATGCTATGTGCCAAAGACTTCTCATGTCCCCTCCTGGCTCTTCTTGAAACCCTTTTCATGACCTCACTCCTCTCAACCTCCTGTACACTGGAGCTACAATTCAGGTTCCCATCCCCCTGCTGAATTAGTTTAAACCTCTCGAAGAGCATTAGCAAATATCCCTCCCCCCACCCCTCAGGATATTGGTACCCCTCTGGTTCAGGTGTAGACCATCCTGTCGGTGAGGTCCCACCTAACCCTAGAATGATTCCCGATTATCCAGGTATCCGAAACCCTCCCTCCTGCACCATCCCTGTAGCCACGTCTTGAACTGCTCTCTCTTTCTCCATCTCTCTCTTTATTCCTTAATTTAGGTATGCAAATGTTTCAGCTGATGATACAAGGGGATGTGAAAAGGGATGGGGGAGATGCATTACTGGTAAAGGAGTATCTCACAGTTTTACTAAAGGAGGATACATCAGTGGATTCTTGTAGTGAGAACTTGCAGGGTTGAACTCAGGGATAGGAAAGGTGAAATCACAATGATGGGTGTATACACCGGCCTGCCAACAGACAGTGCAAGATAGGGGAGAGAATATGTAGACAGATTTTGGAAAGATATTAAAACAACAGGGTTATTGTGGTGAGTGATTTTAACTTCCTCTGCATTGACTGGGACTTACTTCGTGCTAGGAACTTAGATGAGGCATAATTTGTAAGGACCATTCAGGAGGATTTTTTGACACAGTACGTAAACAGTCAAACCAGAAAAGGGGTTATACTGGATCTGGTTTTGGTGAATAAGCCTGGCCGGGTGAGTGAAGTTTCACTGAGGGAGTGTTTCAGGAGTAGTGATCATAACACTGTGAGTGTTAAGATACTCATGGATAGGGATAACAGCAGTCCTTGAGTGAAGGTGTTAAATTGGGGGAAGGCAAACTACAACAAGGTTAGCCAGGAATTGGAGAATTCTGATTGGAGGCAGTTGTTTGAGGGTAAATCCACATCGGTCTTCAAACGGCAATTGATAAGAGGTCAGGAGTGGCATGTTCCTGTGAGAATGAAGAGTAGGTAATGCAAGCTGCATGAACCTTGGATGGCCAAGGATGGTTATGGTCTTGATCAAAAAAAAAGGAAGCAAACATAAGATCTAGGAGGTTGGGAACTGAGAAAGCCCTTGAAGTATATAAGGAAAGTAGGAAAGAAATTAAACAAGGAATTAGAAGGGCAAAAAGGGGTAATGAAAAGTGATTAGCAAACACTTTGAGGAAATCCCAAGGCTTTTTATAGAGATATAAAAAGCAAGAGGGTAGCCAGGGAAAGGGTTGGCCCACTCAAGGACAAAGGAGGGAATGTATGTGTGGAGCCAGAACAGGTAGAAGAGGTCCTAAACGAAAACTTTGTGTCGGTATTCACCAGAGAGAAGCACTGGGTGAAGGATGATCTCAGGGAAGGGAACGTTGAATTTCTAAACAAAGTTGCTCTTATAAAGGAAGAGGTGTTGTGCATCTTAAAAAGTACTAAGTATTAAGATAGAAAAGTGCTCGGGTCCTGATGGGATCTATCTCAGAATATTGAGGGAGGCAAGTGAACAAATTGTTGGAGCATTGACAGATATCTCTGTATCCTCTTTGGCCACAGGTGACTGGAGAATAGCTCATGTTGAGCTGAAAATGTGTTGCTGATTAAAGCACAGCAGGTCAGGCAGCATCCAAGGAACAGGAAATTCAATGTTTCGGGCCAGAGCCCTTCATCAGGATTCCTGATGAAGGGCTCTGGCCCGAAACGTCGAATTTCCTGTTCCTTGGATGCTGCCTGACCTGCTGTGCTTTAACCAGCAACACATTTTCAGCTCTGATCTCCAGCATCTGCAGACCTCACTTTTTACTCGAATAGCTCATGTTGTCCCATTGTTTAAGAAGGGTAGCAGGGATAATCCAGGAAGCTACAGGCCTGTGAGCCTCACCTCAATGGTAGGAAATTTATTGGAAAAGACTCTCATGGACAAGATCTATAAGCGGTTAGAAGCAAATAGATTGATTAGTGATAAATAGCATGGTTTTGTGCAGGTGACATTGTGCTTCACTAACTTGATCGGGTTTATTGAGGGGGTGACGAAGATGATTGATGAGGGAAAAGTAGTTATTGTTGGATATATGGACTTCAGTAAAGCCTTTGACAAGGTCCCTCGTGGCAGACTGGCACAAAAGGTCAAGTCACATGGTACCGGGGTGAGCTGGCAAGATGGATACTGTTACGACATGGGTTAAACACTCCTGCTTAATTTAAATGATTTGAAGACACCAGTGTTGAACTGGGGTGTACAAAGTTAAAAATCACACAACACCAGGTTATAGTCCAACAGGTTACTGATCGATAAAGGTACCTTTTAAGAGAGCTATTTGTTTAGGCAGTCTGCAGATGCTGGTGGCTTGGCAGTTCTCCTCCCAGCTGTTCAATTTTCCCCAGTCTTATGTCCCCAAAGCATTGCATTGTGTCATTGGCTTTTAAAACTGTCAATACACTCAATGTAAACTGGATTGGAGTTTGGTATTTTTCAGGGTATAATTTAAACTGATTGGCCTAATTCAAATCTGCTTTGTCATCTCCAGGCAACGAGTAAATCAAGTTGCTCAAGCAAATGTTACATTGTATCTTGGTGCTGTGTCAGGTAGTTCTGTTGCTTTTAGCTCTCTTAAAGGTACAGTACACCCACATCTTCATAACAACTTCCCCATTAAGAAAAAAATGAAACATCATAATGAAAAGGTGACTTCATTTTTTTCTCTACTTTTTAAACACATTACCCTAATATAGAGATAACTTTAATATAAGTTCACCTTAATGTTTTCTCATATACCTGTATGTATATATATATATATATAAAATATTAAATAAAGCCAAATCCAAATCTCATCGAAACTCTATCTGTTAAATCCACAATAACGTATCTGCAATTACATTCTTCCAACCCGCAACACGTATGATTTTTAAATTACAACTCTATAACATAAGACTCCAATGAAATTGTCTCATATTCTTGTCTTTAAAGTGTTGTAAGAATGTAAGAGGATTGTGCTCTGTGTACACAACCGTCTCCGACACATTGTTTGTGACATACACATTGTTGTATGGCCAGCACCAAACTCGATAGTTCTTTTTCAATTGTGGGGTATTTCCTCTGGTGGATGTTGATCTTCTTCAAAAAGTAACCAACTGGCAGTTCAATCCCATCCTCATCTTCCTGTCGGAGTACAGCTCCAACTTGTATGTCACTAGCATTGATGGCGACTTTAAATGATTTTGAAAAGTTTGATGTTGCTAAAACTGGTTTTGTGGTTAATATGGCTTTCAAGTGATCAAATGGTTCTGTCCACCGAAACTTTGTGTTCTTCAGCAAATCAGTTAATAGTGCCGAAGTTTGAAACAAACCCACTGAGACCGAAGAATCGAAGCATCTCTTTCTTCAAGGTTGGTCATGGAAGTTCTTTCATGGCCTTCATTTTTCCATTCTGTGGAGTCAACCTTCCATGACCGATGTTATGTCCCAAGAACATCACCTCTGCTTTTGCGAATTCTGTTTTATTTAAGTTTATCATTAGTTTTGCTTCTTGTAGTTGTTCAAAGAGCTCTGCCAACTGTACCATGTGATCTTTCCAGGACTTACTAAAGATCACATCGTCCAAACAGACTGCACAGTTTGTTAACCCAGCCACAACACTGTTCATGAGTCTTTGGAATGTGGCGAATGCGTTCTTCATTTCAAAGGGCATCACTTTTTTAGATTAGATTCCCTACAGTGTGGAAACAGGCCCTTTGGCCCAACAAGTCCACACCACCAGTGTCCCAGGTTCGATTCCAGCCTCGAGTGACTGTCCGTGTGGAGTTTGCACATTCTCCCCGTGTCTGCATGGGTTTCCTTTGGGTGCTCCTGTTTCCTCCCACAGTCCAAAAATGTGCAGGCCAGGTGAATTGACCATGCTAAATTGCCCGTAGTGTTAGGTACATTAGTCAGAGGGAAATGGGTCTGGGTGGGTTACTCTTCGGAGAGTTGGAGTGGACTGGTTGGGCTGAAAGGCCTGTTTCCACACTGTAGGGAATCTAATCTAAACCTGGCTTTGAAGAGATCTCCTATCACTGGTAACAGTACTAACACGTCATCCCTTTGGGAAAATGTCCGAGTTTCAGAACTTTTCTCTATTAACTGCTTCATTCTCCACTGTGTCCTCTTTAGGTGCTGTTCACCTAACTCACCTACTAGATTTAATCTCTCCCTTACCTCCAATATATAATCTAAGTGTGAGATCTCTGACTTTGGTGCTGCCAATTTTTCTTTAATTAATTTCAAAGGGCTTTTCACTTCATGACCAAATATTAACTCAAAGGAAGTGAACTGAGTAGATTTGTTTGGGACATCTCTAATGGCAAATACAAATGGGATATGTTTATCACAATCATTCGGGTAATCCTGACTGTATGCTCTCAACATGGTCTTCAAGGTCTGATACCACCTTTCTAAAGCTCCCTGAGAGTCAGGATGATAAACACTGGATTTAAAGTGCTGTATACCTAAGCTATCCATAACTACCTCAAACAGCCTAGCAGTAAAATTTGACCCTTGGTCTGACTGAATCTCTCTAGGTAGCCCATACTGCATGAAGAAAGCTACTAACTCCTCTACCATCTTTTTTGCCTTGGTACTCCGTAATGGAATTGCCTCCGGAAATCCGGTAGACATATCCAATTATAATCCATGTGAAAGGTTCTTCAGATGCGGGAATTGGCAACAAAGGTTATGATTTTATTACTGCCTGTGGCTTACCTACCATTTGGCATGTATGACACTTTCGGCTAAATTTAACCACATCCTTGTGCATTCCAGGCCAACAAACATGTTCTGTACCTTTAGCTCGAGTCTTTCATACCCTGAGGTGACCTCCTACAAGTAGGTCATGTGCTACCTGTAACACTTCCTGTCTGTATGCTACTGGCTACTAGCAACAGAATCTGGTGCCCTTCGGCCCGTTTCTCCTCTGCACTAACCTGTCGTGGTCACCGTTTCCGTCTTAGGATACTATCTTTCACATAATAACCTCCAGAATATTCTTTGTCTCCTTTTCGGAGTATGCATTCACATAGATATCCTTTATTGTCTTGTCTTGCCGTTGCAAGTCCCTTAGTCTTTCAGGAGTAAACACTTCTGCCTGACCCTCTCCCTGTTCAGGTTTTCCTGCACTATTATATCAAACAGGGTATCCGCTAACTGAACCTCAACTCCTTCATCTTTCTCTTTACTTTTAGCTTTGTGCTGTGACCTATGATAGTGGGATCTGGTTACCACACAATCTGGGAAAATACCAGGATATTTCTGTTTTAACTCCTCAGTTTCTTGGTCTACCTTGGGCTTCTCCACCACAAGGGATGTCACTCCCACCTTGGACTCTGCTAAATCATTCCCAAGAACAAACTGACTTCCTGGAAGTGACAGTCTGTCCATCACTCCTGCTGTAACGTCCCCAGTCTTGAGTTGGAACTCTAACCTCATAATAATCTCTCTTTGAGCTTCAAAGATTCTATCAATTTTCAATGAAATTTAATTCTTTTGAACTCAAGATAAGTCTTAACTGGCTCCTCCTTTATGTTTCTGAACCACTGTCCATACGTTTCTGGTACCAATTCATAAGCATTTAAAATAGTCGTTTAACCTCTACATAACCTCTTGACCCCTCATCTGACAGTATGGCAAATACCTCACAAGCTCTGCCGACCAACTTTTGATTGGAGTTTGGTATTTTTCGGGGTATAATTTAAACTGATTGGCCTAATTCAAATCTGTTTTGTCATTTCCAGACAACCAACTAATCAAGTTGCTCAACCAAATATAATATTATATTCTTTTCCAGAACACTTGGTGCTGTTGGGTGGTTCTGTTGCTTTTAACTCTCTTAAAGATACAGTCCACCCACATCTTCATGTCAATACAGAACTGGCTTCATCATAGGAGACAGAAGGAGTAGTGGAAGGGTGCTTTTCTGAATGGAGGGTTGTGACTAGTGGTGTTCCACAAGGATCAGTACGGGGACCTCTGCTGTTCATCATTTAAATAAATGATTTGGAGGAAAATGTAGCTGCTCTAATTAGTAAGTTTGCAGACCATTCAAAGATGTGTGGAGTTGTGGCTAGTGAGGAGGATTGTCAGAGGATACAGTAGGATATAGACAATAGAAAATAGGTGCAGGAGTAGGCCATTCAGCCCTTCGAGCCTGCACCACCATTCAATATGATCATGGTGATCATCCTTAATCAGTATCCTGTTCCTGCCTTATCTCCATAACACTTGATTCCACTATCCTTGAGAGCTCTATCCAACTCTTTCTTAAATGAATCCAGAGACTGGGCCTCCACTGCCCTCTGGGGCAGAGCATTCCACACAGCCACCACTCTCTGGGTGAAGAAGTTTCTCCTCATCTCTGTCCTAAATGGTCTACCCCATATTTTTCAGCTGTGTCCTCTGGTTTGGCACTCACCCATCAGCGGAAACATGTTTCCTGCCTCCAGAGCGTCCAATTCTTTAATAATCTTATATGTCTCAATCAGATCCCCTCTCAGTCTTCTAAATTCAAGGGTATACAAGCCCAGTCGCTCCAGTCTTTCAGTGTAAGGTAATCCCGCCATTCCAGGAATTGACCTCCTGAACCTATGCTGCACTCCCTCAATAGCCAGAATGTCTTTCCTCAAATTTGGAGACCAGAACTGCACACAGTACTCCAGGTGTGGTCTCACCAGGGCCCTGTACAGCTGCAGAAGAACCTCTTTGCTTCTATACTCAATCCCTCTTGTTATGAAGGCCAGCATGCTATTAGCCTTCTTCACTACCTGCTGTACCTGCATGCTTGCCTTCATTGACTGGTGTACAAGAGCATCCAGATCTCGTTGTACTGCCCCTTTACCTAAATTGATTCCATTTAGGTAGTAATCTGCCTTCCTGTTCTTGCCACCAAAGTGGATAACCATATATTTGTCCACATTAAACTGCATCTGCCATGCATCTGACCACTCACCTAACTTGTAATCTCCTAACATCCTCATCACATTTCACCCTGCCACCAGCTTAGTATCATCAGCAAATTTATTAATGTTACTACTAATACCATCTTCTATATCATTAACATATATTGAGAGTGGTGGCTGTGTGGAATGCTCTGCCCCAGAGGGCAGTGGAGGCACAGTCTCTGGATTCATTTAAGAAAGAGTTGGATAAAGTCCTCAAGGATAGTGGAATCAAGGGTTATGGAGATAAGGCAGGAACAGGATACTGATATAGATCAGTTGGAGGTATGGGCAGAAAATGGCAGATGGAGTTTAATCTGGACAAGTGTGAGGTGATTCAGGAAAGTCAAGTACAGTTGGAAATTACACAGTGAATGGCAAAACCGTTAGGAGTATTGATATACAGAGGGATCTGGGTGTACAGGTCCATGAATCACTGAAAGTGGCAGCGTGGGGAGATAAGGTAAAAAAGGCCTATGGCATGCTTGCTTTCATTGGAAGGGACTTTGAGTGTAAGGATAGACAACTTATGCTGCAGCTTTACAGAACTTCAGTTAGGCCACAATTTGAAATATTGCATACAGTTCTGGCCACCACACTACCAGGAGGATGTGGATGCTCTGGAGAGGGTACAGGAAAAGTTTATCAGGATGTTGCTGGTGTGGGGGATTTCAGTTCTGAAGAAAGATTGGATAAAGTGGGTTTGTTTTCACTAGAACACAAGTAGTTGATGGGCGATCTGATAGAAGTTTAGAAGATTATGAATGGCATAAATAAAGTGGAAAATATAAGGTTTTTCCCAGGGTGGAGCGGTCAATTACCAGGGAACACCGTTACTTGATGAAGGAGAGCGTTCTGAAAGCTTGTACTTTCAAATACACCTGTTGGACTATAAGTTGGTGTTGTATGATTTTAACCTAGGAGACACAGGTTCAAGGTGCGGGGAAGGGGGAAGTGTAAAAGAGATGTGAGAGACAGGTTTTTCACACAAAGAGTGGTGAGTGCCTGGAACACATTGCTAGAAGAGGTAGTGGAAGCAGACACAATAGCAGCATTCAAGAAGCACCTGGATGAATACATGAATAGGAAGGGAATAGAGGGATACGGATCCTGTAAGGGATGGGCAAAATGTGGTGGCACAGGTTTGGAGGGCCGAAGGGTCTGTTCCTGCGCTATATTGTTCTTTGTTGTGCATTATCAGATTGCCTAGTTAAGAAGAAATTTTCTCTAATAAAATTGGGTGAAACAGAACCTACTGTGTTTTGTCCCAACCACAAACTCCTAGCATTCTTTTAACAAATGTCTGAGCCTGAACCAAACTTTTCACATTGTTGTATCATAAATGATTATGAAATGAACTTGTGACCATATTTCTGTGCTCTCACTCAGGCTGCCTATCTTCATCCACCTGTGGAACATTACCCCAGTTCACATTGCTTCACAACATCTGCAGCTGAATCCACATGTAGGCCAATCTTCCCTCCAGTGTACTCCTAGCCACTCTCCCACATCCTACCTTTGATCAATGACAAGCAATCCAAACCAGAGAGAGTGTGAATGAGTGACTATGGGACAGTGTCACATCTGCAAATGTGTTGCTGGTCAAAGCACAGCAGGTTAGGCAGCATCTCAGGAATAGAGAATTCAACGTTTCGAGCATAAGCCCTTCATCAGGAATAAGAGAGAGAGAGCCAAGCAGGCTGAGATAAAAGGTAGGGAGGAGGGACTAGGGGGAGGGGCGATGGAGGTGGGATAGGTGGAAGGAGGTCAAGGTGAGGGTGATAGGCCGGAGTGGGGTGGGGGCGGAGAGGTCAGGAAGAGGATTGCAGGTTAGGAGGGCGGTGCTGAGTTGAGGGAACCGACTGAGACAAGATGGGGGGAGGGGAAATGAGGCCAAATTTTGTTGGTTGGAATGTAGTTCGGAGTCCGTGTGGGATCAGTCGGTTCCTTAGGCAGGTGCTGAGGAAGGAGATGTGGCTGTGATAACGAGTCTGTTTGAGAACGTGGCTGAAGCAGAGGAGATGACCTGGGGGGTGCAGTGAGAGAGGGACTCACTGAAATCCTTGTAGAGGGAGGAAGAGAGCTTCTTCAAGGAAGGCATCCTTGTAAGAGGATTCGCAGTAGGTTAAAATCTTCGAGTAAAAAATGAGGTCTGCAGATGCTGTCACATCTCACTAACTTGCTGGAGGTTTTTGAAGAAGTGACAGAAAGGCTCGATGAGGGTAACACGGTTGATGTGGTAAACATGGATTTCCAGAAAGCATCTGATTTAGTGCCACACAATAGACTTGTGAGGTAAATTTAGGTCATGGTGTAAAAGGGACAGGAACAATATGAATACCAAATGGACTGAGTGATAGGAAACAGGCAGTAATCATTGATGGATAGTTTTTTGGCTGGAGGAAGATTTAAGTGGAGTTCGCCAGAGAATGGTATGAGGAATTTTGCTTTTCCTATATTATGTCAATGAACTGGATTTTGATGTGCAGGGCAATTTCAAAGTTTGCAGATGATGCTAAATTTGATTTGGAAGAACTGTAAACTGACAGAATGGCAGTGTAGAATTCTAAAAGGGCATTGACAAGTTGGTGGAGTGGGTGGACAGATTACAGATGAGATTCAAGACAGAGAAGTGTGTGTGAGATGATGATCAGATGAACATTGAAAGACAATATAAAGTAGGGGGTTCAGGAGCAGAGCCACCCTGGTTGTGTATGTGCACAGATCATTAAAGACAGAGAAAAGGTAGAGAGATAAGTGTCCTCAGTTTTATTAAAAGGGGCATAGAGTCCAAGAGGAGAGAGATAATGCTGAGCATACACAAGACTCTGGTTAGAACTCAGCTGGAGTATTATGTACAGTTGTGGGTGTCACATTATAGGAAAGATATGAATGCGTCGGAGAGAATGTGCAGAAGTGATTTACAAGATTTGTTCCAGGAATGAGAAACTTCAGTGATGAGGACAGATTGAAAACATTGGGACTGTTCTCATTGGAGAGAAGATGGCTGAGAGGAGAATTGATAGGAGGCTGAATGGTATAGATAGGGAGAAGCTGTTCCCATTTGTAAAAGGGGGAAAAAAAATAAGAGGGTATAGATTTAAAGAGATGTGCAAACGAAGCAAGGGTGATGTGAGAAAAAACTGTTTCATTCAACAAGTAGTTAGGGTCTGGAATACATTGCCTGGAAATGTGGTGAGGTAGGTTCAACTGAAACACTCAAGGGGAGCAAGGGATGATTGTTTGGAAAGAAATGGTGTGCAGGGGCATGGGGAAAAGACAGAAGATTGGCACTGGGTAGTAGAGCTGATTTAGGCACGATGGGCTGAATGGCCTCATTCTGCACCATAATAATCAGTGTTGTTGAGTGAGAAAGAAGCAGTGTTACTGTGGGTAAGTGTTATATCCCAGTGTGTGTGAGAGAGTGACTAAGTGTGAGCTAGCTGGCTCTGGGTTCGTGTTGAACTGGGTTAGACTGGCCGACCTGTTGTTTCCCATTTTATTCCTTGCCCTTTCTTGAATAATAGTATCACACTGGTTGTCCTTCAGTCCTCTGGTTCCTCTCTTGTGGCCAGAGACGAACTGAAAATTATTGGCAGCGCCACTGCTATTTGTGGGCGGCACGGTGACACAGTGGTTAGCACTGCTGCCTCACAGCGCCTGAAGACCCGGGTTCAATTCCCGACTCAGGCGACTGACTGTGTGGAGTTTGCACGTTCTCCCCGTGTCTGCGTGGGTTTCCTCCGGGTGCTCCGGTTTCCTCCCACAGTCCAAAGATGTGCGGGTCAGGTGAATTGGCCATGCTAAATTGCCCGTAGTGTTAGGTAAGGGGTAATGTAGGGGTATGGGTGGGTTTCGCTTCGGCGGGTAGGTGTGGACTTGTTGGGCCGAAGGGCCTGTTTCCACACTGTAAGTCTAATCTAATCCTCCTTTGCTTCACTCACCAATCTGGGAAACAGTATCTAATCTTGGAGATTGATCCATGTTTAAGCTTGTGAGACCACTCAGAACCTCCTCTCTGTCTATTTTGATTTCTTTAATTATGTCACAGTCTCTATTTCTGTACTGACATCATCCCTCCTGCTAGTGAACACCAACACAAAGTTCCATTTCTCTTTCCATGAAAATCAACTAACCATTGCAAATTGTTTGCTTCTCTTGAATGAATAATTTTGTATTTTAAGGATCCCAAATCCATCTGATTATCATGTTTTACAGTCATTCATCTTTTTGAAAATTCCTGACATTATGCTGCAGGTGCCACCCTCTCGTACAATCAGAGTCTGCAGCCTCTTTGTGTCTGTCTCACGTCTTAGTTTCGAAATGAGCTTTATTTCTTGAGCAAATGTAGCCCCCTCACCTAAGGCATTAATACAGATTGCAACTTGCTGAGGTCCCAGCACTCCACTGGTTACAACCTGCCAACCCAAAAGAAGCCCATTGTTCCTTCTCTCAATCACCAATCCTCCAATCCATGCTAATGTATACCAATCCTATCAGAGTAATCATATGTCACAACCCTTGTGTGACACCTTCTAGTCAGAAAGTCATGACCACACAGAATTCAAATTCTCATTATCTCCTGTGTGGCATTCAAACCCAAGCCCTCAGAGAATTGTCTGTGTCTTGGGATCACTACACTAATGATTTTGTCACTGGACCAGTAATCCAGAGACCCCAAAATCCTTCAGAGAAGAAAATCTGCTGTTCTTGCCTGGTCTGGCTGATGTATCACTTCAGACCCACAGCATTGTGATTGATTCTTAACTGTCCTTTGAGATTGTATCTGTCCATGACAGTATCAGTAAGAGTGACCAATACACAGCCCTTGCAGAGATGAAATCCACCTTCTCATTGAGAATACCTTCCATCGTGTTGTGTGGCACTCTGACTGTGCCAAATGGGACAGACTTCAAACAGATCAAGCAACTCAAGACCTGACATCCATGAGGCGCCATCAGCAGCAGCAGAACTGTACTCCAGCACAACCTGTAACCTCATGGCCCGGCATATCCCCCACTCAACTATTACTATCAAGCCAGGGGATCAATCCTGGTTCAATGGCGGGCATGCCAGAGCAGCACCAGGCATACCTAAAAGCGGAGTGTTGATGAAGCTATCAAACAGCAAAAGCAGCAGGTGATGGACATAGCTAACTGATCCCACAACCAACTGATCAGATCTAAGTTGTGCAGTCCTGCCACATCCATTCATGAATGCTGGAGGAAGTTCCCTAAATAATCCCATCTTCAGTGATGGAAGAGCCCAGCACATCAATGTAAAAGATAGAGCTAAAACTTTCACAGCAATCTTCAGCAAGGACTGTGGAGCGGACGATCGATTTCAGCCTAAAAACTGGAATGAATGGGTATCAGGAAGCTAATATTTCATCCTCACTAACACTCAACACTGGAGGCCCCCCAGGATTGTGTACTCAGCCCCCTACTGTACTCACTGTATACCCATGATTACAGCACCAAATACCAGACTAATGCCATTTACAGGTTTGCTGATGACCACCAGTTGGTCAAAACTTAGGTGATGACAAAACAGACTACAAACAGGAGGTGGAAGACCTTGAAAAATGGTGCACTGAGAACAACTTAGCTCTCAATGCCGAGGAACTCACTATTGACTTTTGGCGGGATGTTACTCATGCCCCCTACACATTAACAGGACAGAGGTGGAACGTGGAGAGTGTCAAGCTCCTGGGAGTGGTCATCCACAACAAGCTTTCTTGGACTCTTCAGGTGGATGCACTGGTTACAAAGGCCCAACAATGTCTCTTCTTCCTCAGGCAGCTGAGGAAATTTGGCATGACAGCGAATAACCTTGCCAACGTTTATAGGTGTGCCATCAAGAGCATTCTGTCTGGATGTATCACTACCTGGTATGGCAACTGTACCATTCAGTATCGGAGATGGTTACAGAGAGTGGTGAACTCAGCCCAGACAATCACAAAGGCCAACCTCCCATCTATAGAATCCATCTACCAGGCCCGCTGTCAAGGAAAGGCCACCAGCATTCTCAAAGATCCATCCCACCCTGGCAATGTTTTTCTACAACCTCTACCATCGGGGAGAAGATACACGCACCAGCCGGTTTCAAAACAGTTTCTACCCGAATGTTTTTAGAATACTGAATGGACTCACAAACTCTTAAAATTCGCCTGTACCCATGATTTGGATTTTGCCGCTGTTTACCTATTATTTACTATCTGTTACTTAACTCTGTGATCTGCCTGTGTTGCTTACAAGACAAAGCTTTTCACTGTGCCACAGGACACGTGACAATAAATTCAATTCCATTCAACTCTCCACTGATTGGAGTCATACCCGACAGATAGAAGACGGTTATAGTTGGTGGAGGTCAGTCATCTCAGCTCCAGGACATCTCTACAGGAATTCCTCAGGGCAGTGTCCCAGGCCCAACAATCTTCAGCTGCTTCATCAATTACCTTTCCTCCATCATAAGGTCAGCAATGGGGATCTTCACTGATGAATGTACAATATTCAACATTTGCAATTCCTCAGATACTGAAGCAGTCCATGTTCAAATGCAACAAGACATGGACAATATTCAGGCTTGGACTGACATGGGGTGAAGCAACATTTATATCATACAAGTGCCACGTAAAGACCATTTCAAACAAGAGAGAATCTAACCATTGCCCCTTGACATTCAGTGGTGTTACCATCACTGAATTCCCCACTACCAACCTCCCAGGAGTTACCATTGACCAGAAACACAACTGGACTTGCCACATAAACACAATGGCTACAAAAGCAGGTCAGAACCTAAGAAAACCACAGTGAGTAACTCACCTCCTGACTCTCCAAATTCCTCGATTATCTAAAGAAATAAGTCATGAGTGTGATGGAATACTCCCCACTTGCCTGGATGGTGCAATTCCATCAACACTCAACAAGATTGACACTATCCAGGACAAAGTAGCCCACTTGATTGGCATCACATCCACAAGTATCCACTCCCTCCAGCACCCACACTCAGTAGCAGCAGTGCGTATTGTCTACAAGAAGAACTGCAGAACTTCACTAAAGATCCTCAGACAGCATCTTTCAAACCCATGACCACTTCCATCCAGGACAAGGCCAGCAAACATATGGAAACACCACTCCTTGCAAATTCCCCCCCAGGCCATCCATGATCCTGACTTGGAAATATATAATTTCCTTCAGTGTCACTGTATCTGTCCTGGGAGTGTTTGATAGGAACACTGTAGGAGGAGATCCCCTTTTGGTTTAATGGTCAGTTTAAAATAGTAGAGAGAGCTTTTTGTTCAGGTGAGGGAGATTTATTTTAGTTTAAAGGAGTAGGAGTATCTAACACAATTACGCAGCCATAATTAATTGTATCTGACCTGATGTTGGCTGTCTGTTCTGGTGATGGTTGGAGCTTGTGTCTTTCAGGGCTGTTGGAATTGTGGTCGGAAGGCGAGTGAAACCTGCAGTGGCTGCAATGTGGCACAGTACTGTGGCTCCAGCTGTCAGCACAAAGACTGGGAGAAGCATCACTGCATCTGTGGGCCCAACGTACAGCGCCTGCAACCAACCAACACTGCCCACGGCCACAACGCACTGACCACCTCCCCATCTCCCTCAGTAACCTCCAGCAGGGACAATCCTGTGACCCCCTCCCCATCTCCCTCAGTAACTTCTGGGAGGGAAAATCCTGTGACCCCCTCCCCATCTCCCTCAGTAACCTCCGGGAGAGACAATCCTGTGACCCCCTCCCCATCTCCCTCAGTAACCTCCGGGAGAGACAATCCTGTGACCCCCTCCCCATCTCCCTCAGTAACCTCCGGGAGAGACAATCCTGTGACCCCCTCCCCATCTCCCTCAGTAACCTCCGGGAGAGACAATCCTGTGACTCTTTCCCCATCTCCCTCAGTAACCTCCGGCAGGGACAATCCTGTGACCCCCTCCCCACCTCCCTCAGTAACCTCCAGCAGGGACAATCCTGTGACCCCCTCCCCATCTCCCTCAGTAACCTCCGGGAGAGACAATCCTGTGACCCTTTCCCCATCTCCCTCAGTAACCTCTGGGAGGGACAATCCTGTGACCCCCTCCCTATCTCCCTCAGTAACCTCCGGCAAGGACAATCCTGTGACCCCCTCCCCATCCCGCACTGCCTCCCCCTGGACCAGCTCCAGTTGGTAAGTCCAGTAGCAGTGAAGCTGGAAACCCAAGGGACATTGAACTAGAGCTGTCTTTTATTCTGGGCTCCTCCCAGCCCAATCCCTGTTGAAGCTGCTTCCCTGGAACCTACAATGCAACTTTGCAGCTACCTGAATGAACGTTAACTTCAGAATGAACTCGTCACTTGTTGATCCTCAATGTTTCTGGAATTCCATTTGATCCAAATGAGACAAAAAAAAATCAGTCTGCGCTTTTAAATTCAATTTTGCTTATTTACCAAATGTTCTCTCTTTTGGAATGTCAAGGATTCTGAACTTTAGAGATACTTGAAATCTCACTGCAAAAACAAATTAACCTTCAGCAAGATCCCACAATTTTTATTGAATTCTAATGTGGGAAGACTTGTATGTGCTTTAAGAAATCACAAGTGCTGACTTGGCCACCCCTCTTTCTCAGATACCCTCCCATCAAACATTGTAAAACATGTTCCAAGGAATTCACACTTCCATGCTGAAAGTAAACACACTCACAGCTGGATACTGGCTTTCAAAGATATTTACACTCAGATATCCACCCCTTATACCTGCTCAAATTCACAGCTGTGTTCATGTTCACATAAGGAAGGAGCACACCCCTATGCTGGCCTGTGGGAAAATACCAGATATGCCTCAGCTCCAAAGTAAATCCCACAAAAAAGTCCTATCTCATTCCTGTGTTGCAATCCCAAGGACATTGGTGAATGAGAAGCCAGCAATTCGGAACTCATTGAGCAAACACGGAAACCATCAGCTATGCTGTTCCTGACCAGACAAGCAGAGCTCCACCCGGGACAGCACTAACAGATGCGACCAGTTGGACTTGGGAATATCAGATATCTTAAACTTACAGCAGAGCCAGTGAGAATATGTGTGTGATGGATTCGCACCCAGAGACTTCTGTGTCCTTAAACACCTGCTGAGGAAAAGATACCTTTGTGTTTGTTTTGTAGAGAAAGGAACAGAAAGATGAAGAAATGTGATAACTGTGAAATTTTTTACATCTTTTTGAGCATGGATGAAATTTTGACTTCCTGCCTTCTAATTCTTTACCTCCCTTCAACCACTAGTCTGACTGTATTCTGCCTGAAAATTCCCTCGGAAAGATTTTGATATCAAGCTACATGTTGTTCTCATGATATCTCAGTGTAATTCTCTGTTGTTCAGATATTTTATCAACTTTGTAATTTTTTAATTCCGTTTAGACTGAACTCACTCCTCCCTTCACCATGGTTACCCTGCCTGCTCCTGTCTCTGAACTGTGGATAATAGATAAACTAAACAGAAGTAGGAGAACTTTCTGCATCAGTTGGATGTTTACCTTCTATACGTCAGAGATTCAAAGACCCTCTAACCTCAGAAAAACTGCGCCATCACTTACATTGACCATCTTGCCCATTCTGGTCTTTGTGTTAAACAAAAACAGAAATTGCTGCTGAAACACACCAGGTCTGGCTGCAATTGTGAAGAAAGAAAACACAATTAATATTTGAATGCAGTGACTCTGGACTCTGACAATATTAGGTGGAATTGGGAAACGTAGATTGGAGACAGCTATTTGGAAGCAAATCTGCATCTGGCATATGGGAATCTTTTAAAGACTGCTGTGGTTCTGTTCGCCGAGCTGGGAATTTGTGTTGCAGACGTTTCGTCTCCTGTCTAGGTGACATCCTCAGTGCTTGGGAGCCTCCTGTGAAGCACTTCTGTGATGTTTCCTCCGACATTTATAGTGGTTTGTCTCTGCCGCTTCCGGTTGTCAGTTCCAGCTGTCCGCTGCAGTGGTCGGTATATTGGGTCCAGGTCAATGTGCTTATTGATAGAATCTGTGATGAGTGCCATGCCTCTAGGAATTCCCTGGCTGTTCTTTGTTTGGCATGCTGGGTATCAGGTCCTTTGTCCTGGTGAGTTGTTGTCTGAGAGTGGCTGTTGGTTTTTGTGCTGTTTTGAGTCCTAGTGGTTGCAGTAGTCTGGCTGTCAGTTCAGAGATGTTCTTGATGTATGGTCGTGTGGCTAGTCCTTTGGGTTGCGGCATGTCCTTTTGTGTTGAGGAGCATTTCCGAACTGACAGCCAGACTACTACGACCACTAGGACTCATAACAGCACACAAACCAACGGCCACTCTCAGACAACAACTCACCAGGACAAAGGACCCAATACCCAACATGAGCAAAACCAACGTAGTGTACAAAATGGTGTAAAAGGGGTAAAAACAAGGTAAAAACAGTGACTGCAGATGCTGGAAACCAGATTCTGGATCAGTGGTGCTGGAAGAGCACAGCAGTTCAGGCAGCATCCAAAGTGCAGCGAAATCGACATTTCGGGCAAAAGCCCTTCATCAGGAATCACAGGTAGTGTACAAAATCCCATGCAAGGACTACACAAAACACTACATAGGACAAACAGGAAGACAGCTAATGATCCTTATCCATGAACACCAACTAGCCACGAAACGGCATGACCAGCTATCCTTAGTAGCTGCACACGCAGATGACAAGCAACATGAGTTCAACTGGGACTGCCAGGCCTCTAGGAATTCTCGGGCATGTCTTAAATCTATGGGCTACAACTTGCCCGAAGATGAGAAAGGAATGCCATCCGAGAGAGTTCCACCCGCGAACAACTGTACTTCCTGCACAAATGTTTGAGAAAACAGGTACTACCAAAATGTCTCAAACAAAAACTAACAAACTTAAAAGACCCAGAACAACCCATGGACAAAACCAACATCATTTACAAAATTCCATGCAAGGACTGCCACAAACACTACGTAGGACAAACAAGAAGAAAGTTAGCCACCAGGATACACGAACACCAGCTGGCCACAAAAAGACACGACCCTCTCTCCCTCGTAGCCCTACACACGGATGAAAAAAACCCACCATTTCGACTGGGACAACACATCTATCCTGGGACAGGCTAAGCAAAGACATGCCAGAGAATTCCTAGAGGCCTGGCACTCCAACCACAACGCCATAAACAAACACATAGATCTAGACACCATCTATCAACCCCTCAGAAAACAAACAGGAAATGACATCACCACAAACTCCAGGAACCCCATCCAGGAGAAAGATATAAATAGAAAGCAGGAGACAACAGCTTCACTTCACTTGGAGGTCGCCACTGATGATGTTACCGAGCCAGGTAATGAAACATCTGGATATCTCACCTACAGCTCAGTGAGCGAACCTACACCCTAAGAATGGCAAGATTCAGGAACCTTGAATGATGCAAAATTGTGAGTTTAGTCATAAAGAAAAAGGAGGAATATATAAGGTTTAGGAAACTGAAACAGACAGAACCCTCAAAGAGGAATACAAACACAGCAGGAGAGAGCTCAAACAAGGAATTAGAACGGCTAAAAGTGGCCATGAAATGTCTGGCAAACAGGATTAAGGAAAATCCCAAGACGTTTTATACATATATAAGGAACAAGTGGACAATTCAGAAAAGGGCAGGTCCACTGAAGGACATAGGAGGGAGTCTACACATGGAGCTGGAGGAAGTGTGTGAGGTCCTTAATGAATACTTTGCATTGGTATTCACAACAAAGATGGACATGGTGGATGGTGAGTCTCTGGAAGCGTATGTTGATATCTAGGACATTTAGATTATAGAAGAGTAGGTGTATAGGGTGTCTTGAAAACCTAAGGTATTCAAATGCACAGGACCTTATGGGATCAATCCCAGAATGCTGAGGGAGGCAGATGAGGAAATTGCTGCAACCTTGTATGAAATCTTTGCATCATCTTTAGTTGCCAAAGAGGTCCCAGAGCACTGGAGAATAGCCAATGCTGTTTCTTTAAGAAAGGCAACCCATGGATAATCCAGGAAATTACAGGCCAGTGAGCTTTATGTCAATGATAGAGAAATTACTAGAGAAGATTCTTAGAGATAGAATTTACTCACTTTTGGAAAAATATCAACCTATTAGAAACAGGCAGCATAACTTTATCCAGGAAAGATTGTATCTGACAAACTTGATTTTTTTTTAAGTGACAAAGATGGCAGATGTGGGCAGGGTGGTAGATGTTGTCTGTATGGACTTTAGCAAGACCTCTGACAAGGTCTGTCATGTCTGGCCGAGACAAAAGGTGAAATCACATGGGATCTGCAGTGAGATGGTAAGATGGATACAGAATTTGTTTAGTCATCGAAGGCAGAGTAGCAGTGAAAGGCTGTTTTTCCCAACTGGAAATCTGTGACTAGTGGTATTCCACAGGAATCTCTGCTGGAAGATGCTGGTGGTTTGTCTGGAGAAATAACAAATGGTGTTTAATATAGATAAGTGTGAGGTGATGCATGTTAGAAAGTCAACTCAAGGTAGGAATTTTATGGTAAATAGTAGGGCCTCAAGGAGTGTTAGAGAACAGAGGTACCTTGGCGTTCAGGTGCACATTCTCTGAAAGTGGCATCACAGGTAATCAGGGCATTGAAGAAAGTTTATGGCACACTGGCCCTCATCAGTCAGGGCACTGAGTATAGAAGTTGGTAAGTTATGTTGCAGTTGTACAGGACGTTGGTGAGGCTACACTTTGTGTATTGTGTTCAGTTTTGGTCACCTTGCTACAGGAAGGATATTATTAAATAGGAAAGAGTGTAGATGAAAATTTACAAGGATGTTGCTAGGACTCAATGATCTGAGTTGTAGGGAGAGGTTGGATAATCCTGGACTTTTTATTTAAGCTGAGGGGAATCTTAAAGAAGTGTATAAGATCATGAGAAGCATGAATAGCGTGAATGCACTCAATCTTTTTCCCAGAGTTGGGGAATTGAGGACTAGACAGTATCAGTTTAAGGTTAGAGGAGAAAGAATAAATGGGAACCTAAGGGACAATGTTTTACACAGAGGGTGATATGCATATGGAATGAGTTGCTAGCGGAAGTGGTTGAGGTGGGTACATTAACAACATTTAAAAGGCATTTGGACAAATACATGGATAGGAAAAGTTTGAAAAGATATGGGCTAAGTACATAGAAATGTTAGTGTGGATGGATATTTTGACCGGCATAGACCAGTTTGGGCCAAAAGACTTGGCTTCGTGTTGTAGGACTCTATGACTAACGATATCAATTCCTGAGAGGGTGATTCAAAGTTCATTTATGCATTGAATTTTACAGTACAATACTTCAATTTAAATTAAAGGTGGAATTTTATGGAATTTCTTTTAGGACGGTGACCATTCTAGCAGTGATGTAATTAATATTGGAGTATGCTGTTATCCTTTATTTCAATGTATTGTTTGTGCATTGACTGAGTTACATCACTGTCTATTCTGTAAGTGTAATAAAAGATTCTCATAATACATCATTGTCTCTTGATGATGAAGCAGCCAAGTGTTCAAGAAGTCAGTAGGATTCTGGTGTATGTTTGAAGTTTTTAATAAAGTGCAGTGCCCCAATTTCCCTTTTTAGTCTGAGATTGACAGATGGCATGAACCAGGTTTCTATATTGAACAAGAAAAATCATTTATCACAAGTAATTAAACTCTAGCTATGGTTAAACAGATCATACTAAAAGTTTTTATAATCATTCCTTAAACACAAACAAATAGGGAAAACAGATTATTGGTGGATGCAGAAAAACCTGAAAGCCAGCTCAGTGGTCTAGGTCTCCTGCTCAGATTTTCAGATGATCCTTCTTGGCTGGCCAGAGCCCTCGTTATTGAGATTTCTATCTCTGGAAACTTCCACTAATTTGTAAGAGTTAAAATCACAACATCAGGTTATAGTCCAACAGATTTACTTGGAAGCACTAGCTTTCAGACTAGTAATCTGACAAAGAAGCAATGGTCTGAAAGCTTGTACTTCCAAATAAATCTGTTGGGACTTTAACCTCGAGTTGTGTGATTTTTAACTTTGTCCACCCAGTCTAACACTGGCACCTCCACGTCAGAATTTGTAAGAAGTAGAGAGTAATTTATTCACTTGGGAAATGACCAATTTCTCACTTCAAAAGTCACATCTCACAGCAACTGGTTTTCTTCAGGTTTAGTTTTTGACTGCAGACAGCAGGCAGCTTCTAGGTTGGGAGAGGACCTTCACACTGCTCTTCTCTCTCTCCATTTGGTCCCAGCTCCAAGCTGCTCAGCACCCACCAGCACTCAACCTTGGCTTCAGATCATCCGCAATCTGAACTTAGATTACACTTAGACCTTGGTATCCGTGATGGACAGGAGCACAGGCTTCACACAAATACACTTCACGGTTGGTTTACTGTGGACAATGTAGGGGAAAAGGAGGGGTTTGGGGCTGACCTCACGAGTACACAGATCCGTGGGCAGCAAACTAATGGATAACAAATGCAAGCGTACTGCTTACTCAAACAGTTGTTTACAATGAAATAAAACAAAGACAGAAGTTGCTAGAGATCTGGGAGCATCATGGAGAGAGGAAGAATTAAACATTTTGGTTTGGTATGACTTGTCTAAAAGTCAGCATTCTCTCTATTTGTCCCAGATTTTAAAAAACACAAAAAGACAAAGACAGTCAATGCTCCCTGCAATTTCTTTTGCTGCTGCCTGAACTTTCAAGATTCTTGTGTGGCAGTGGGAGCTGGGCAGCATGCATGGAGCTACTGAGCAAATGTGCAGCTGAGAGGGAATCTTGGTCCCAAGTGTAATTTTACCCTGCCCACCAGTGGATGTTGACTAGATATTTTTACATACATATTGATTTTTTAAAAAATTAATGTGGGACATGGACATCACTGACTAAGCCAGCATTTATTGCCCAATCTTCACTGGCCTTGAGAAAGTAGTGCAGTAGGTTGACTCACAACACTCTTAGGGAGGGAATTTCAGGATTTTCAACCTGTGACGCTGAAGGAATGCCAATATCTTTCCAAGTTAGGACGGTGAATGGCTTGGAGGGGCATGTTCAGGAATTGGATTCCTATATATCTGCTGTCCTTGCCCAATGTCGTACTGGTTGTGGGTTTGGAAGGTGTGAAGGGTGTCTATTAAATGATATTCCTGATGAAGGGCTTTAGCCCGAAACGTCAATTTTACTGCTCCTCGGATGCTGCCTGAACTGCTGTGCTTTTCCAGCATCACTCTAATCCATTAAATGATTTGCCAAATGTTGGAAACAGGATAAGAACATAGCACAATTTAACCAAAATGAGTTGATGTACCAAAAGCTTCACAATCAAGATACAAGGATAAGGTGCTCAAACTGTATTTATAATTCAGAATAGATACACCAGTGAAATGTACATTCAACTGATAGACCACTATATCTCTAACAAACTATTACAAAACATATCAAACCCTCAAATCTCGATAGAAACCCACAGATGTCCAAATATCGGGGTACTTCCAATTCTCATATTGAAGAAAAGATGCTTAGGTTCAATTAGGATGCTACCCCCCTGCATTAGTGAGACTAAGAGCCAATGGTAGAAGTGGAAGAATTAGTCAGGGATTCAGTTAACCAAATAACATCTCTGTACTGATGAAATCATATCTACAATTCTGTGCCCTTGTACAAATGCTCATCAACCTCCAATTCCCCCTAGGCTAAGATCTGCAGGCAGGACATGCAAATCTATGTATAACACAAGGTAAAACAGTCTCTGCTCTCATCAATTCATCCTCAAGGTTCTCTGCTGCTGCACAACTTGCATACCTCAACAAGAGTACCTTCTTCTGAGTCACTCCTTATGCCAATCAACCCCATTCCCCACGTGAGGAAATCAACCACATGGAGTTTTGGGGAATTTCAAGACTTGCAAAATTTAAAACTTACTTTGCTCACAGATCTTGCTATGATTATATAATATGTTGGAATGAAGCAAACGTTAGTCATTTTTGTGATAAATACTCGGACTTGATTAAACCTTTAAACCATAAATTAAAACTGAATCCAATGGCAACTTGGGTGATGGTCCATTTTATTCAGGACCATATTGTGTCACCGAAAACTGTTCTGGAAACATAATGAAGTCAGTATACAGCACAGGCGAGCAGGAACTTCGCATCCGGGCTTCAGCAGACTTGAACCATCATACCCGAAACCATATTATCAAAGACCCTGAAATACAGAGCACAAAGCTATCAGTTAAGGGAAGCAGCCGGCTAATATAATATCAAGACATGGTCAGAGTTACAAGGAGATCTTAGAGTCAGAGTGTACAGCACAGATACAGACCCTTCAGTCCAACTCGTCCATGTCGACCAGATATCCCAACCTAATTTAGTCCCATTTGCCAGCACTTGGCCCAAACCCCACTAAACCATTCCTATTCATAAACCTATCCAGATGCCTGTTAAATGTTGCAATTGTACCAGCCTCAACTACTTCCTCTGACAGCTCATTTCATAAGTGCTGCACCCTCATGTGAAAAAGTTGCCCCTTAGGTCTCTTTTATATCCTTCCCCTCTCACCTTGAACCTATGCTCTCTAGTTCTGGACTACCCCACCCCAGGGGAAAAAATAAGACTTTGTCTATTTATCCTATCCATGCCCCTCATGATTTTATAAACCTCTATGAGGTCACCCCCGGGCAAAGGCTGAGGGAAAACAGCCCCAGCCTATTATGCCTCTCCATAAGCTCAAATCCTATAGCCTTCTTCAATATTCTATCTACCTGCAACTCTACTTTCAAAGGAGTTACGAACCTGCATTCCAATGTCTCTTTGTTCAGCAACACTCCCTCGGACCTTACCATTAAGTGTATAATTCCTGCTAAGATTTGCTTTCCCAAAATGCAGCATCTTGCATTTATCTAAATTAAACTCCATCTGCCACTTCTCAGCCCATTGGCCACCTGATCAAGACCCCGTTGTAAGCGGAGGTGATTTTCTTCACTGTCCACTACACCTCCAATTTTGGTGTCATCTGCATACTTACAAACTATACCTCCTCTGTTCACATCCAAATCATTTACATATAAATAATGAAAAGTAGTGGACCCAGCACCAATCATTGTGGCACACCACTGGTCACAGGCCTCCAGTCTGAAAAATAACCCTCCACCACCACCCGCTGTCTTCTAACTTTGAACCAGTTCTGTATCCAAATGGCTAGTTCTCCCTGTATTCCATGAGATCTAACCTTGCTAACCAGTCTCCCTTGGGAACCTTGTCAAATGCCTTACTGAAGTCGACCAGTCTGCCCTCATCAATCCTCTTTGTTACTTCTTCAAAAAAAACCAAGTTCGTGAGACATGGTTTCCCAAGCACAAAGCCATGTTGACTATCCCTAATCAGTCCTTGCCTTTCCAAATACATGTACATCCTGTCCCTCAGGATTCTCTACAACAACCTGCCCACCATCGACATCAGGCTCACCAGCCAGTTCCCTGGCTTGTCCTTACCACCTTTCTTAAATAATGGTACCACGTTAGCTAACATCCAGTTTTCTGGCACCCCACCTGTGACATCGATAATGCAAGTACCTCAGCAAGAAGCCCAGCAATCACTTCTCTAGCTTTCCACAGAATTCTAGAGCCAATCTGACATGGCCCTGGGGATTTATCCACCTTTATGCGTTTAAAGACATCCGTCACTTCCTCCTCTGTAACATGGACATTTTTCAAGATGTCATCATCTATTTCCCTACATTCTATACCTTCCATGTCCCTCTCCACAGTAAACACTGATGCAAAATACTTGTTTAGTATCTCCCTCATCTCCTGCGGCTCCACACAAAGGCTGTTTTGCTGATCTTTGAGGTGCCCTATTCGCTCCCTAGTTACCCTTTTGTTCTTAATGTATTTATAAAAACGCTTTGGATTCTCCTTAACTCTATTTGCCAAATCTATCTCATGTCCCCTTCTTGCCCTCCTGATTTCCTTAAGTACACTCCTACTGCCTTTATACTCTAAGGATTCTCTTGATCTCTCCTGTCTATACCTGACATATGCTTCTTCTTTCTCTTAACCAAAACCTCAATTTCTTTAGTCATCCAGCATTCCCTACACTTACCAGCCTTCCCTTTCATCCTAACAGGAATATATTGTCTCTGGGCTCTCATTTCTGAAAGCTCTCCATTTCCCAGCCCTCCCTTTACACATGAACATCTGTCCCAGTCAGCCTTTGAAAGTTCTTGCCTAATACCATCAAAGTTGACTTTTCTCCAATTTGGAACTTCAACTTTTAAATCCAGTCTATCCTTTACCACAGTATTTCAAAATTAATAGAATTATGGTCGCTGGCCCAAAGTGCTCCCTCACTGACACCTCAGCAACCTGCCCTGCCTTATTTCCCTAGAGTAGGCCACGTTTTGCACCTTCTCTAGGAGGTACAGCTACATACTGACTCAGAAAAATTTCTTGTACACTCTTAAATTCCTCTCCATTTAAACCCTTAATGCTATGGCAGGCCCAGTCTATGCTTGGAAATTTTAAATCCCCTACCATAACCACCCTATTGTTCTTACAGATAACTGAAATCTCCTACAAATTTGTTTCTCAATTTTCTGCTGGCTATTACGGGGGTCTATAATACAATCCCCATAAAGGTGATCATCCCTTTCTTATTTCTCAGTTCCACCCAAATAACTTCCCTGGATCTATTTCCAGGAATATCTTCCCTAAGTACAGCTGGCTACGCCATGGATGATGGCAGGCCTACTTCTGTTGGTAATCTGGCAGACCACTCCATTATATCTGGAGTCAGCAGTGGTCAGGTCTGAACACAAAGAGGCACTGAGTCAGTTTCCTCTGGCAGTGCTCGACAGAACCTTTGTAAACATTGCTTTCCCACTGGATGATCTTTAATCACCTTGGGACCTGCAGTATTTGGTAACTTGCTCTATACTGGAATAGACCTCAGCTCACCAGCCATTCACAGGTCAGAAAATCAGACAGACAACCTTCATGAAGTACAGAAGAATGAATTGTGCCCACAGCGAGGTGATGTACTATAACTTACTTGGAAGAACAGTCAGAATTGCTTCAGTGGACACCAAGCAATGAAGAGATTTCCTCCAATTCCTCCCAACCTGTACTGTCACCAGTGGAGATGGAGTGCAGAGGATCTGCTGACAACACCCCTCTAACTCTGATTTGCAAACACATCTGAATGCTAATTCTGCAGTGTTAGTACACACAAGAATCAGGATATAGAACTGATTTAAGATTGTATGCTGGATTCTATCCCAAATTGATCCATTCCCCCTTCTCTCCATACAGTCAATAGGGGAAAAGCTGCGCTAAAGGACAGGTGTGAGTGACAACAGCAACAGAAAGAGGCCATTCAGCCCTCAAGTCAATCCCAGCATTCAGCTCAAATCCACTTTCACACATTTCCTTTGTCCCACAATATTCTTACACGAAAAATAAAATCAGCCTTGAAAATTTCAATTCCCACTGTTTAATCTTTTGATAATTCCCATTTTCCCTCACATTCCAGCAGCACAACACATGTACATAGCTGGAAAGAGTGAATCAATTTCTATAATCCCATGATTTTTTCTTAAACTTACTTGGATTGAATCAGATCTCCAGGGTTATAGAATGGATTGCACATGACATCTGTGTAGGAATTATGCAGTTTTCTGAACATCTGGAGAGATAAAAATAACATTAAGATTAGTCTTATTAATCGTGAAGTGACATTATAAGTTGAAACTTAATTAGTTATATAAAGGAAAATAAAGGTGGCGCAGCAGGTCATGTGTCACAGCTGCTTTCCAAGAGAGCAGTGGACACCAAGAAATTTATGGTAACCACATCTGCAGTTAAACAGCTGGAGCTCAAGGAGCTTTGGCTCCGAGCTGCTGAATTTCAGACATTGCGAAGCATCAGGGTGAGTTACTTGCTTAAGGAGCCAGTTACACCTCAGAGCTGATTACTCATGTTTACTCACCTATCCCTGACCATGAACTGTAACTGTAGGACAGGCAGGTATGGCAATCCAGAAATTAGTGCTACTGAAACCTCAGCTCTTACAATTGTGCAACACATTAGAGGTCTTTGCAGCTTGCATGGATGAGAGCAGGAACTGCAGTGAGGATAAAGAAAACGGCCACAGTACCTTTCAGGTGGGGGAAACCAAAAACAAAATTGCAGTAGAGGGCCTACAGGCGAAATAGTTAGGGGACAGACACTGTTCTCTGCAGCCAGTCCCAAAAAGAAAGGGGCTGCCTGCCTGGCACCAGGGTGAAATAAAGCTCCACAGGGCTGGAGAGAAACTTGAACTTGAAGGGTCTAGCTTTCCTAATCCGTGTGAGTATCACTAACACCAGCAAGAATAACATTGTGACAGAGAGTACCAACAGCCACTGACAAAATCCATAAAAGTAATAATCTCTGGATCACTACCTGAACCATGAAAAAGTTGGCAAAGAGTAAGTAAGATTAAAGAGTCAAATGCGTGACTCAAAGATTGGTGTGGGAGAAATGAATTTTGATTAATAGGGCGATGCACCAGGACTATATTTTTCGGACTGTCTTCGGAACAAATGCTATGGAGAGGGCTTTAAACTCAATTGTGGGAGATGGGGATACTCTGGATGTGGAGGGAGTTTACCAGACTGATTGATGTGATGGCAGGGCTGACATATAAAGGAAGCTGGATCAATTAGGACTGCATCCACTAGAGTTGAGAAGAATGAAGGGAGATGTCATGGAAATCTACAAAATTCTAACAGGACTACACAGCGTAAATGGAGGAAGGACGTTCTGGTGACCAGGGACTTCAGAACCAGGGTGCTATTTACAGATACCAGCTAGGTCATTTAGGTCTGAGATGAGAAATGCCTTCCTCTAGAGAGTGGTAAGACTGTGGAATTCTCTCACGGAGAGGTTGAGGCCAAACCAGTGAACGTTTTCAAGGAGGAATTAGATATAGTTCCTAGGACTAAAGGGATCAAGCAGAGACAGAGTAAAGAGTTAGACAATCATCCATTACATATTGAATGACGCAGCCATTTGAAGGGCCATATGGCCTACCTCTCCTATATTCAACACTTCTATTGGGCAGAGTAAAAATAGGTAATGGGGCTTGTAAGAAGGTAATATAGTAATCTTATGAGATTCTAATCTTCACATTGATTGGATATATCAAACAGGCATAGGTACAGGGTGAGTTCATACAGTGTACTGCAGACAGTTTCTCAATAACTTGAAACCAACTGGTTATTTTAAACTTTGCAATGTGTAACCAGGCAGGAATAATGAATTCATAGTAAAGGATCCTCCAGATAAGGGTCATCATGACAGAAGTTAATGTTCAATTTGAAAGCAAGAAATGTGGATCTGAAACTAGTATTTTAAACTTAAATGAAGGCAAATACAAGACAGTGGACTGCACAGATTAAAAAGTAAGATCATTGAGAAATTGTAGTGTCATTTCAGGAGATTTTTCTTTAGCATCAACAGAAGTATATTCTGTTGTAAAAAGACTCCACAATATCTGTGTATCTTTGGACATGAGTCACAAAGTTTGCATGCAGGTACAGCAAGTAAAGAAATGCTAATGGAATATTAGCCTTTATTGCAAATGGAATATAGCATAAGATCTGTACCTAAGATGACAGCACACAGGGCGACACTAAAGGTTTCACTGTATTCCTGTAATTGAGTACAAATGACAAAAAACGATATTCTAATTTTAAATCTAATTCCTAAAACTCAGGAAGTCCTGTTGCAGCCATACAGGGCTTTGGTGAGATCGCACCTGGAGGACAATGTACAGTTTTGGTCATCATTTCTATACATCCACCCTTAGATATGGGGCCCAAAATTGTGTACAATATTCCAAATGCAGTCTGACCAGAGCCTTATACAGCCTCAGCTTATATATCCCTGCTCTCAAAATGAATGTTAACACGACGTTTGTCTTTGTAACTGCCAAATGCACCACATACCCATAAAACCCACTCACTCCCTGGCACTCAGCTCAGAGACCCTCTCCCTGGTCTCTTTCACTGAAGTATCTCTCACACCCACCGGTCTGTCATCCCAGAGACCCTCTTTTTATCATGCCCCCACTTAACTGGCAACAACTTACACTGCGGATTTCATTGTCCCTCAAAGCGATATTGGAAGAATCCACCACAATAACAAATTTTACTTTAGTATTGGTAACGTAGCCATATCTGTAAACATTAGTGAAGGTACATTTTCTCAGAATACAGGCTTTAGCAATCAAGGTGCAAGTTACCCTCAATACATACATCCCTTCCTCCATTCAGGTCAAGACACAGACTTCAGTCAAGCAATGACCCCATTAAAATGAGTGAAAAGCAGCTGCTATTGAACTGTAGTGGCACCAATCAAGCAAGATCCCACCCTTACCCAAAGTCTGCATAAAACCCCAGCAGGGATCAGGAGCAGGATTCCAGATCAATCAGGTTTTCATTTCAACCAGTTGCAGCCCTATCACCTCCCGATGACATCTGGGTACAGACTGAGTTTTTGGATGGATAAGGGAATCAAGGATTATTGGGGATAGGCGATAACATGGAGTTAAGGCAATATCAATTTGATGGATTCGTTGACCTGCTCCTTTCCCACAATTTGTTTTTAAGATAAAAGTGGAACTCATGGTTCAATTTATTGATTCCTCCAAGGCTTGTCTGAGGTCAGTCCCTGTCTGTGTGGGAACAGAAGGATAAAAGATGGTAATTTAGCTCCTCGGTCTCTCACTATCATTCAACAATATGTGACCCAATTCCACACAACTGCCTTTGCCCAATAAACCTTCAAAACCTTACGTTTACATGAATCTATCAACTTCAGATTTGAAATAACTAATTTAACATCAAATATTGTTTGTGGAAGATAATTCCAAACTCCAAATAGACCACATTTGGAATACTGAGAGCGATTTTGGGCCTGTGTGTGTAAATGTGTTTCTTAGTTTCATTTTTGGCTATAACCTTTAGCCTATGTCCCCTAGTCCTTCATACCTTAACTAGCAGAAATAGTTTCAATCTATTTTATAAGTTTCTCTTAAATACAATTCGTGCCTGCACACTCTCCTTGCAATTTAACCCATGCAGTCCAGGTATAATTGTGGTACATCTACACTGGCTTCCTCCAAGGCCAGTACCTTTTTACAGTGGTGTGATGCCCAGAGCTGATCACAGTAACTCGAGGTCTAGTCTAATCAGAGCTTTGTCTAACTGCAGAATAGATTGCATGCCCTTTTAATCTAGTCATGGAAAATAAAGACTAGCATCCCATGAATATTTTTAAATATTTTCTACACCTGTCCGTGACATTTTAATGATTGAGCACTTCAGTCTTGATCAGTTTCTGTGCTAAAATCCACTTCTTGATCCTTTATCAACCCACTCTCTTAACATACTTTTAATATTTATAGGTCTATGGAAAACTTTTGAATTCTGTTTTATGTTAACGACCAGTCTTTTCTCAAAAGCTTTTTGCTTGTATTACTTTTGCTTTAAGTTCTCAACTTGAAAATAGAACAGTACGGGCCTTTTGGCCCTCGATGTTGTGCTGGCCTATTATCCTACTAAGATCACTCACCTACATACCCTTCATTGTACTAACTTCCATGTGCCTATCCAAGAGTCACTTACATGTCCCTAGTGTATCTGACTACCTCCACTGCTGGCAGTACATTTCACACACCCACCACTCTGTGTAAAGAACCGACCTCTGACATCTCCCATAAAACTTCCTCCAATAGCCTTAAAATTATGTCCTCTCATGACATACATTTCCACCATGGGAAAAAGTCTCTGGCTATCCATTTTACCTATGCCTCTCATCATCTTCTGCACTTCTATCAAATCACCTCTCATTCTTCTTCACTCCAATGAGAAAAGCCCTAGCTCTCTCAACCTGTCCTCACAAGACATGCCCTCCAATCCAGGCAACATCCTGGTAAATCTCTTCTGCACCCTAAAGCTTCCACACCCTTCCTATAATGAGGTGACCAGAACCGAACACAATATTCCAAGTGTGGGACATAGGCTATGGTACCTGGAGATGTTATTTCAGCAGTGAGTCAGTACTTTGACGCAATGAGTGCAATAGACAATTGAGATTCTGTTCGCCGAGCTGGAAGTTTTTGCTGCAAACGTTTCGTTCCCTGGCTAGGGAACATCATCAGTGCTAGCCAGGGAACGAAACGTTTGCAGCAAAAACTTCCAGCTCAGCGAACAGAACCACAACAACGGACACCCGAGCTACAAATCTTCAACCAGACTTTAGACAATTGAGACTTCGTGAAGAACCAACACGGAAGACAGGAGGACATATCCAATTTTGCCAACAGTGCCTCCACTTTCACTTCCAGTCCAGCCACCTGTGGGTCTGCAAGCAACGAGTACAAACTAAAACATATGTCTGTGAAGATATGCCAAGAATCTCAATGCAGACTGGAAAAGTAAAAAAGTTACACATTTTGCATCCCTCTATAATTTATTTGCAAATCTGTTCTTCTACATAATGTACTTCTGTTGTTCAACTCGAACCAACTAGGTTCTATCCTTGATCCTCTCTTCCAATGAAAAGTTCAATCAATGCTATCTGATCTTTTACTCCTGAATGCTATATATCCAGATTATTCATTACCCAGTCCTGTCCGTTTTAGAGACAGGTCTCCATTTACACCATAACATATTTCCTGTTGCCTATCTGCACCTGCAACTCACTAACTTTATTACCACAGCCCACACAACAAGCCAAATTAAGACCATGTTACTTCTTACTCTGGCCCCAACTCATGCCTATTTTTCCATTGTGTTCTCTTGTCTATCCAAGTTTTGTCTGCACCTTGTTTTTCCCTTTTAACATTACCTTCTGGTTTCCAACCCACAAAGTTAGAGTTGTTCCCTGCAGCAAAACAACGATGTTAGTCCTCATGCGGTCCTGCATGTACAGGTCCAACTTCTACAGAACCAACTGCAATGTCCCAGGAATCTAAAGCCTTTATAAGATCACAAGACATAGAAACAGAAGTAGGAAGTTCGGCTCATCACATCTACACTGGCTCTTCAAAGGAGTATCATTGCTTACTGTCCTTCTCCTGCATTTTCCCCACCCTTGCACATTAATTTTGTCTAAATTATTATCTAATGCTGTCTTGAATACCTCAGTTGAACCTGCCTCCACATTTCGAAGTAGTTTCCATGCTCTAACTACTTGCTGTGCACAAAGTACTTTTTTCTCTCAGCACATTTGCAAATTATTTTAAATCTGTACCATTTCTTGTTCTTCTTACAACTAGAACAGTTTCTTCCTATCAAGCCCACTTACGATTTTGAAAACCTCAACTGAATCATCTAGCCTTCTTCTGAGAAGTCCCCAACTTTGCTAATCTATCCTTATAATAGAAATTTCTCATCCTTGGAGCCATTCATGTAAATCTTGTGCTTCTACTCTATGCCCCTAATAATAAAGTCAAGAACACTACATGCTTTATTAACGGCTCTCTCAACGGATCCTCTGATCTTCAGGTTCTTTGCACATGAAATATATTAATTTCTAAGCACTCACAATAAGGTTTCCATGATTTGCTAAGCATTTATTGCATCGTATGCTACTATAGAAGTGATTTCATCCATCAATGAGGCTATTCCTCACCTTCAACCATTTGCTTTATTTTTCTGTTTTTTGAGCTTTATTGATATTATCTATGACACAGCTTGTGGCTGTAAATGAAGGATACACTTTATAATCCTCAGTGGGGTAAAGCAGTCCCAAGTATAGCTCCCTCTGATCCACGAGTGCCTTCCCAACTGCAGAGATCTTCTCCTCCACAACATCCAGTGAAGTGTGTACCGTGTAATGAAACTTCAGCTCATTCTCTGTTGGAACTGTTTTAATGTACAATGGATAATTCTGGAGAAAGAGTAATGTAAGTGGTTAGCGACTGAGTTCAAAAGTAAAATATAACTTCGAAGAACATCCCGTCTCTCCTGGAGAACATCCTGCCTGCCTGGGAGGGGAGGGGGGAAAAGCAGGGCCTGTTCCTCTCCATCCTCCGCCTGGTCCCAGGGGTGACGGTTCGGTTCACTGTGATTGGAGGTTGGGATGTGGGTGAGGGGGGAGCTGGCGTTGAGGGTAGGGACGGAGAACTGGCGTTTTTGGGGGGGGGGGAAGAGGAGAAGAACTGGCATTTTGGGGGGGGGGGGGGAGAAGAGAGAGGAGAGCCGGTGTTGAGGGTGGGGGAGCAAGTTTGAGTATACGTCTTGGGGCGTGGACGGGGGGGGGGGGCAGAGGGCAGGCTCGTGAGCTGGGGTTGAGGGGTGGGTTTGGGAGTACCTGTTGAGGGTGGGGGGGGTGGGTTTGGGAGTTCCTGTTGAGGGTGGGTTTGAGAGGTGTTGAGGGTGGGGGAGTGGGTGTTGAGGGTGGGGGAGTGGGTGTTGAGGGTGGGTTTTGGAGATGTTGAGGGTGGGGGAGTGGGTGTTGAGGGTGGGGGAGTGGGTGGTGAGGGTGGGGGAGTGGGTGTTGGGGGTGGGGGAGTAGGTTGGGGAGTGGGTTTGGGAGTGGGTGTTGAGGGTGGGGGAGTGGGTGTTGAGGGTGGGGGAGTGGGCGTTGAGGGTGGGGAAGTGGGCGTTGAGGGTGGGGGAGTGGGTGTTGAGGGTGGGGGAGTGGGTTGGGGAGTGGGTTTGGGAGTGGGTTTGGGAGTGGGTGTTGGGGGTGGGGGAGTGGGTGTTGGGGGTGGGGGAGTGGGTTGGGGAGTGGGTTTGGGAGTGGGTGTTGGGGGTGGGGGAGTGGGTGTTGGGGGTGGGGGAGTGGGTGTTGGGGGTGGGGGAGTGGGTTTGGGAGTGGGTGTTGGGGGCGGGTGTGGAGGGGGGTTGGGGGTGTGGTGGGGGGGTGCCGGCGTCTGTTTCTCTCAGACTCACCTCTTTCGCGATGACTGCCACACAAACCGCCATCTTGCTGCAGGTCAGCTGACGCGGGCACGTGGTCACGGGGTTGCAGACACCAGGATGTGGCGGTTGGTGCTTGGACTCTCTCTCGTGGCGGCTACGGCTGCGGCGGCGGGAACCGAGGCCGGGAGCGCGCCCAACATCATCATCCTCCTCATGGACGACGTGAGCGACAACTGCTGATGCGCGCCACCGACTTGTTTTGCTTGCGCATTCCCAAACCGCTCCCGGGCAACTTCCGGATCACCACGCGCGCTCCCGCCCCTTCTCTCCCTGACGCCGCGCGCTCCCGTATCTCCCGCTCCCGTCGCTCCCCACCACTACCTTCGCGCGCTCCAGTCTCTCAACTCCATCCCGCGCGCTCCCGCTCATCTCCGCGCGTTCCCGCGGTTTCCTAATCAGAGCCATTGGAGATGTGTGTCAGGGTGAGTGTCGTTCAGCCCCTCTCCCTCTCTCTGTCCATCTGCAGATGGGTTGGGGGGACCTGGGGGTCTTCGGGGAACCTTCCAGAGAGACGCCAAACCTGGACCGAATGGCTGCAGAAGGAATGCTCTTCCCGAATTTCTACGCTGCCAACCCACTGTGCTCCCCTTGTAAGTGACATTTCTGCACATACTGTAAACAGACAGTGGCCAATGCTCAAACAAAGATTAAAAACAAACATTTCATATTTCTGTAGCACCTTCCATCACATTGCAGTGTTCCAAAGCACTTTACACCTAATGAAAGTACAAAAGATTATTTTTAAAAATGGAGCAAGAATCCACCACTTGACCACTGAAGCTTGCACCATCATTGATCACGGTTCACCCCTGCTGCATATTCACCTTCTATTTCCAGTCCAGCAATGCTTCATCCGTTACGCTGCATCTCGTGAGCGATTTCTGGTTTTGTCACAAATTCCAGCTTCGGTCTCATTAGTGTCTTGTATAGTTTTAGCAAAACCTCCTACTTTTATACTTCATTCCACTTGCCTTCCTTATTGATGAACTGGATGTTAATCTTTTACGACTCAGGAATATAGACAATAGGTGCAGGAGTAGGCCATTCTGCCCTTTGAGCCAGCACCACCACTCATTATGATCATGGCTGATCATCCTCAATCAGTATCCTGTTCCTGCCTTATCTCCATAACCCTTGATTCCACTATCCTTGAGAGCTCTATCCAACTCTTTCTTGAAAGTATCCAGAGACTTGGCCTCCACTGCCTACTGGAACAGAGCAGTCCACGCACCCACCAGCTCTGGGTGAAGAAGTTTCTCCTCAACTCTGTCCTAAGTGGCCAACCCCTTACGTTTAAACCGTGCCCTCTGGTTCGGGGCTCACCCATCAGCAGAAACATGCTTCCTGCCTCCAGAGTGTCCAATCCTTTAATAATCTTACACGTCTCCATCAGATCCCCTCTCAGCCTTCTAAACTCAAACGTAAAAAAGCCCAATCGCTCCAATCTTTCAGCATAAGATAGTCCCGCCATTCCGGGAATTGACCTCGTGAACCTACGCTGCACTCCCTCAATAGCCAGAATGTCTTTCCTCAAATTTGGAGACCAAAACTGTGCACAATATTCCAGGTGCGGTCTCACCAGGGCCCTGTACAGCTGCAGAAGGACCTCTTTGCTTCTATACTCAATTCCTCTTGTTATGAAGGCCAGTTTGCTATTACCTTTCTTCACTACCTGTTGTACCTGCATGCTTGCTTTCATTGACTGATGTACAAGAACACCTAGATCTCGTTGTACTGCCCCTTTACCTAACTTGACTCCATTTAGGTCGTAGGAGAAAGTGAGGACTGCAGATGCTGGAGATCAGAGCTGAAAATGTGTTGCTGGAAAGGCGCAGCAGGTCAGGCAGCATCCAAGGAACAGGAAATTCGATGTTTCGGGCATGAGCCCTTCTTCAGGGATCATTCCTGAAGAAGGACTCATGCCCGAAACGTCAACTCTCCTGTTCCTCGGATGCTGCCTGACCTGCTGCACTTTTCCAGCAACACATTTTCAACTCTATTTAGGTCGTAATCTGCCTTCCTGTTCTTGCCACCACAGTGGGTAACCACACATTTATCCACATTAAACTGCATCTGCCATGCATCCGTCCACTCACCTAGCCTGTCCAGGTCACCCTGTATTCTCATAACATCCTCCTCACATTTCACCCTGCCACCCAGCTTTGTGTCATCAGCAAATTTGCTAATATTACTTTTCATACCTTCATCTATATCATTAAAGTACATTGTAAAAAGCAGCAGTCCCAGCACTGATCCCTGCGGCACACCACTGGTCACTGCCGGCCATTCCGAAAGGGAGCCATTTATCACTACTCTTTGTTTCCTATCAGCCAACTAATCTTCAATCCATGTCAGTATTTTGCCCCTAATACCATGTGCCCTAATTTTGCTCACTAACCTCCTATGTGGGACTTTATCAAAGGCTTTCTGAAAGTCCAGGTATACTACATCCACTGGATCTCCCTTGTCCATCTTCAGAGTTACATCCTCAAAAAAATTCCAGAAGATTAGTCAAGCATGATTTCCCTTTCATAAATCCATGCTGACTCTGACTCTGTTACTGCTATCCAGATGTGTCGTAATTTCATCCTTTATAATTGACTCCAGCAGTTTTCCCACCACTGAGGTCAGACTAACTGGTCTATAATTCTCTGTTTTCTCTCTCCCTCCTTTCTTAAAAAGTGGGACAACATTCGCCACCCTCTAATCCGCAGGGACTGATCCTGAATCTATAGAACATTGGAAAATGATCACCAATGCATCCATGATTTCTAGAGCCACCTCCTTCAGTACCCTGGGATGCAGACCATCAGGCCCCGGGGACTTATCAGCCTTCAGACCTAACAGTCTCTCCAACATAATTTCCTGCCTAATATAAATTCCCTTCAGTTTAGGTCCTTCAGCCACTATTACATCAGGGAGATTGCTTGTGTCTTCCCCAGTGAACACAGATCTAAAGTACCAATTCAACTCTTCTGCCATTTCTTTGTTCCCTGTAATAAATTCACCCGTTTCTGTCTTCAAGGGCCCAATTTTAGTCTTAACCATTTTTTTTTCATATACCTAAAAAAGCCTTTACTATCCTCCTTTATATTTTTGGCCAGTTTACCTTCGTACCTTATTTTTTCTTTGCGTATTTCCTTTTTAGTTATCCTCTGTTGTTCTTTAAAAGCTTCCCAGTCCTCCGATTTCCCACTCATCTTTGCTATGTTATACATTTTCCCTTTTGTCTTTATATGGCCCTTAACTTCCCATGTCAGCCATGGCCACCCCTGCCTCCCCTTAGGATCTTTCTTCCTTTTTGGAATGAACTGATCCTGCATCTTCTGCACTATACCCAGAAATACCTGCCATTGTTGTTCCACTGCCATCCCTGCTAAGGTATTGCACCATTGAACTTTGGCCAGCTCCTCCCTCATAGCTCCATAGTTCCTCTTATTCAACTGAAATATTGTCACTTCTGATTCTACCCTCTCTCTTTCAAATTGCAGATTAAAGCTTATTGTGGTCCCCCCGCACAAGGGACTGAATATCATTCCTTACCAACAGGGCCACCCTATTCTCTGCAGACTCTTGTTATCCTCACACCAATTGCTATGTCACCTATTTTAGTGCCATCTGCAAACTTGGCTGTAGCACGTTAACTTGCCTAGTCCAAGCTGTTAATAATGCAGCCCCAGCATTAAACCCGGCAGGGCAAAAGTGAGGATTGCAGAAGCTGGAAATCAGAGTCTTGATTACAGTGATGCTGGAAAAGCACAATCGGTCAGGCAGCATCCGAGCAAACACCCTTCATCAGGACTGAAGACAGGGTGCCTCCAGGGTGGAGAGATTAAACCTGGCAGCACTCCTGTAATTTCAGATTGCCACTCTGAAAATCTCCCTTTTCCCAAGTTTGTCATAGGATCCCTACAGTGTGAAAGCAGGCTATTCAGCCCATTGAGTCCACACCGACCCTCTTAAGACCATCCCACTCAGACCAACTCTACTATCCCATCCTTATAAACTTATTTCCCATGGATAATCCACCTAGGCTGCACCGCTTTGGACTGGGGGAGGAAACCCATGGGGGCACGGGGAGAATGTGTAAACTCCATACTGACAGTCACCCGAAGCTGGAATCAAACCCAGGTCCCTAGCGCTTTGAGGTGGCAGTGCTAACCACTGAACCACTGTTCTGTCCCATGGTATTTTCTGTGCGTTAGCCAATCCCCTATCATTGCTAATATACTACATCCAACATCATTAGATCTTAATAAATAGTTATCAAACACTTGCTGAAAATAAAGGGCATCAAAGAGACCTAGCAAAACTGGAATCAGTTGGTCTCAAGGGGCAAACTTTCTGGTAGAAAGTGAGGTCTGCAGATGCTGGGGATCAGAGCTGAAAATGTGTTGCTGGAAAAGCACAGCAGGTCAGGCAGCATCCATGGAACAGGAGATTCGACGTTTCGGGCATAAGCCCTGAAACGTCGAATCTCCTGTTCCTTGGATGCTGCCTGACCTGCTGCGCTTTTCCAGCAACACATTTTCAGCAAACTTTCTGGTGGTTGGAGTCATATCTGACACATGGGAAGATGGTCATGGTTGTTGGAGGTCAGTCATCTCAGCTCCAGGTTATCTCTGCAGGAGTTCCTCAGAGTAGTGTCCTAGCCCCAGCCATCTTCAGTTGCTTTGTTAATGATCTTCACTCCATCAGAAGTGGGGATGCTCGCCGATGATTACACAATGTTCAACAGTATTTGCAACTCCTCAGATGTTGAAGCAGTCCAAATGCAACAAGATTTGGACAATATCCAGGTTTGGGCTAACAAGTAACAAATAATATTTATGCCACGTATATGCCAGGCTATGACCATCACCAATAAGACACAATTTAACTGCTGCCCCTTAACATTCAAAGGTGTTACCATCACTGAATTCCCCACTATCAGCAATCTGGGTGTTACTGACCAGAAACTCAACTGAATTCACTATGTAAACACAGTAGCTACAAGATCAGGTCAGAGGCTAGGACTGCTGCAATGAGTAACTCACCAACATGTCCACCATTGACAAGGACAAGTCAGGACTGTGATGAAATACTCCTCATTTGCCTGGATGAATGGGCCCTCAATAACATTCCAGAAACTTAACACAATCAGGTCAAAGCAGCTCGCTTGATTGGCACTACGTTGACAAACATCTATTCCTTCCACCGCCAATGCTCAGTAGCAGCAGTGTGTACTATCTACAAGATGCAATCCAGAAATTCACCAAAGATCTCTACGTAGAACCTTCCAAACCCATGACCACTTCCATCTCAAGGGCAGCAAATACATGGGGACACCAGCCCCTGCAGATTCCCCTCCAAGCCACTCACCATGCTGACTTGGAAATATATCACTGTTTCTTCAGTGTCGTTGAGTTAAAGTCCTGGAATTCCCTCCCTAAAGGCATTATGGGTCAATCCACAGGCAATGGACTGCAGTGATTCAAGAAGGCAGCTCACCACCAAAGTTGCTCTCAAAAGCAAATAAATAAATGCTGGCCAGCCAGCAATGCCTATATCACATAAATGATTTTTAAAAATCCACTGCTTCCCCTTTATCTATCCTGTTTGTTACCTCCTCAAAGAATTCTAGTAATTTTGTCAGGCATGACTTTTCCTTCATGAAGTCTAGATTAGAGTGGTGCTGGAAAAGCACAGCAAGTCAGGCAGCATCTGAGGAGCAGGAAAATCGACATTTCAGGCCTGATGAAGGGCTTTTGCCTGAAACGTCAATTTTCCTGCTCCTTGGATGCTGCCTGACCTGCTGTGCTTTTCCAGCACCACTCTGACCTAGGCTCTGGTTTCCAGCATCTGCAGTCCTCACTTTTGCCTAGTTGATTTTCTCCTTCATGAAGCCATGATGACTCTGCTTGATCATATTATCTATTCCTAAATATAGAGTTTTCTATTGTGAAGACTGATGCCAAATAGGTTTTCAACTCTCCTTTCATTTCCTGGTTCCCCATTATTCCTTCCCCAGCCTCAGTCTTTCAGGAGCCTAGGTTCACTTTGGTTTCTGTATATTTAAAGACGCTCTTGCTATCTGTTATCGCAAACAACATGAAATTCCCTCATTTATATCTACTTTCTGCTCATAGAGCATAGAACATTACAGCACAGTACAGGCCCTTCAGCCGTCGATGTTGTGCCGACCTGTCATACCAATCTGAAGCCCATCTAACCTACACTATTCCACGTACGTCCATATGCCTGTCCAATGACGATTTAAATGTACTTAAAGTTGGCGAATCTACTACCGTTGCAGGCAAAGCATTTCATATCTTTACTACTCTCTGAGTAAAGAAACTACCTCTCACATCTGTCCTATATCCATCACCCCTCAATTTAAAGCTATGCCCCCTCGTGCTCGCTGTCACCATACTTGGAAACAGGCTCTTCCTGTCCACCCTATCTAACCCTCTGATTATCTTATATGTCTCTATTAAGTCACCTCTCAACCTTCTTCTCTCTAACGAAAACAGCCTCAAGTCCCTCAGGCTTTCCTCGTTAGACCCTCCATCAATACCAGGCAACATTCTAGTAAATCACCTCTGCACCCTTTCCAAAGCTTCCACATCCTTCTTATAATGCGGTGACCAGAACTATACAAAATACTCCAAGTGTGGCCGCTCCAGAGTTTTGTACAGGTGCAGCATAACCTCATGGTTCTGGAACTCGATCCCTCTATTAATAAAAGCTAAAACACTGTATGCCTTCTTAACAACCCTGTCAACCTGGGTGGCAACTTTCAAGGATCTGTGTACCCGGACACCGAGATCTCTCTGCTCATCTACACTATCAAGAATCTTACCATTAGCCCAGTACTTTGCATTCCGGTTACTTCGACCAAAGTGAATCACCTTACACTTGTCCGCATTAAACTCCATTTGCTACCTCTCAGCCCAGCTCTGCAGCTTATCTATGTCTTTCTGTAACCAACAACATCCTTCGTCACTATCTACAACTCCACCGACCTTAGTGCCATCTGCAAATTTACTAACCCACTCTTCTATGCCTTCATCCAAGTCGTTTATAAAACTGACGAACAGCAGTGGACCCAACACCGACCCTTGCGGTACACCACTGGTAACTGGTCTCCAGGATGAACACTTCCCATCAATCACCACCCTCTGTCTTCTTTCAGCAAGCCAATTACTGATTCAAACTGCTATATCTTCCACAATCCCATTTCTCCGCATTTTGTACAATAGCCTACTGCGGGGAATCTTATCGAATGCCTTGCTGAAATCCATATACACTACATCAACTAGTTTACTCTCATCTACCTGTTTGGTCACCTTCTCAAAGAACTCAATAAGGTTTGTGAGGCACGACCTACCCTTCACAAAACCTAAATGGCTATCCCTAATCAAATTCTTCTTTTCTAGATGATTATAAATCCTATCTCTTAAAACCTTTTCCAACACTTTACCAACAACTGAAGTAAGGCTCACTGGTCTATAATTACCAGGGTTGTCTCTACTCCCCTTCTTGAACAGGGGAACCACATTTGCTATCGTTCAGTCTTCTGGCACTATTCCTGTAGATAATGACGATTTAAAGATCAATGCCAAAGGCTCAGCAGTCTCCTCCCTGGCTTCCCAGAGGATCCTGGGATAAATCCAATCCGGCCCAGGGGACTTATCTATTTTCACACTCTGCAGGATTCCTTATACCTCCTCCTTGTGAACCTCAATCCCACTTAGTCTAGTAGCCTGTATCTCAGTATTCTCCTCGACAACATTGTCATTTTCTAGAGTGAATACTGTCGAAAAATATTCATTAAGTGCTTCCCCTACCTCCTCTGACTCCACACACAACTTCCCACTACTGTCCTTGATTGGCTCTAATCTTACTCTCGTCATTCCTTTATTCCTTAAATACCTGTAGAAAGCCTTAGGGTTTACCCTGATCCTATCCACCAACAACTTCTCATGTCTCCTCCTGGCTCTTCTGAGCTCTCTCTTTAGGTCTTTCCTGGCTACCTTGTACCTCAAACGCCCTAACTGAGCCTTCACATCTCATCCTAACATAAACCTTCTTCCTCTTGACCAGAGATTCCACTTCCTTCGTAAACCACGGCTCCCGCGCTCTGCAGGTTGCTTCCTGCCTGACAGGTACATACTTATCTAGGACACACAGGAGCTTTTCCTTGAATAATCTCCACATTTCTAATGTGCCCATCCCCTGCAGTTTCCTTCCCTATCCTATGCTTCCTAAATCTTGCCTAATCGCATCGTAACTGCCTTTCCCTCAGCTGTAATTCTTGCCCAGTGGTATACACCTATCCCTTTCTACCACGAAAGTAAGAGCTGAAAATGTGTTGCTGGTTAAAGCACAGCAGGTCAGGCAGCATCCAAGGAACAGGAAATTCGACGTTTCGGGCCAGAGCCCTTCATCAGGAATGAGGAGAGGATGCCAGGCAGGCTCAGATAAAAGGTAGGGGGGATGGGCGATGGAGATGTGATAGGTGGAAGGAGGTCAAGGTGAGGGTGATAGGCCGGAGAGGGGGTGGGGGCGGAGAGGCCAGGAAGAGGATTGCAGGTTAGGAGGGCGGTGCTGAGTCCAAGTGAATCGACTGAGACAAGATGGGGGGAGGGGAAATGAGGAAACTGGAGATATCCGAGTTCATCCCTTGTGGCTGGAGGGTTCCCAGGCGGAAGATGAGGCGCTCTTCCTCCAACCGTCGTGTTGTTATGTTCTGGCGATGGAGGAGTCCAAGGACCTGCATGTCTTCGGTGGAGTGGGAGGGAGAGTTAAAGTGTTGAGCCACGGGGTGGTTGGGTTGGTTGGTTCGGGCGTCCCAGAGGTGTTCCCTGAAGCGTTCTGCAAGTAGGCGGCCTGTCTCCCCAATATAGAGGAGGCCACATCGGGTGCAGCGGATGCAATAGATGATATGTGTGGAGGTGCAGGTGAATTTGTGGTGGATATGGAAGGATCCCTTGGGGCCTTGGAGAGAAGTAAGGGAGGAGGTGTGGGCGCAAGTTTTGCATTTCCTGCGGTTGCAGGGGAAGGTGCCGGGAGTGGAGGTTGGGTTGGTGGGGGGTGTGGACCTGACGAGGGTTAGGATTAGGGAGACAGGCCGCCTACTTGCAGAACGCTTCAGGGAACACCTCTGGGACGCCCGAACCAACCAACCCAACCACCCCGTGGCTCAACACTTTAACTCTCCCTCCCACTCCACCGAAGACATGCAGGTCCTTGGACTCCTCCATCGCCAGAACATAACAACACAACGGTTGGAGGAAGAGCACCTCATCTTCCGCCTGGGAACCCTCCAGTCACAAGGGATGAACTCGGATTTCTCCAGTTTCCTCATTTCCCCTCCCCCCCACCTTGTCTCAGTCGATTCCCTTGGACTCAGCACCGCCCTCCTAACCTGCAATCCTCTTCCTGGCCTCTCCGCCCCCACCCCCTCTCCGGCCTATCACCCTCACCTTGACCTCCTTCCACCTATCACATCTCCATCGCCCCTCCCCCCTACCTTTTATCTGAGCCTGCCTGGCACCCTCTCCTCATTCCTGATGAAGGGCTCTGGCCCGAAACGTCGAATTTCCTGTTCCTTGGATGCTGCCTGACCTGCTGTGCTTTAACCAGCAACACATTTTCAGCTTTGATCTCCAGCATCTGCAGACCTCACTTTTTATCACGAAAGTAAACATAACAGAATTGTGATCGCTATTATCAAAGTGCTCATCTACTTCCAAGTCTAACACCTAACCAGGCTCATTACCCAGTACCAAATCTAATGTGGCTTTGCCCCTTGTTGGCCTGTCCACATACTGTGTCAGGAGGCCCTCCTGCACACACTGGACAAACCTGACCTATCTATTGTACTCGTGCTATAGTGTTCCCAGTCACTATTTGGAAAGTTGAAGTCCCCATGACAACTACCCTGTCTCTTTTACTCCTAACGAGAATCATCTTTGCTATCCTTTACATCTCTGGAACTATTTGGAGGCCTATAGAAAACTCCCAACAGGGTGACCACTCCTTTCCTGTTTCTAACCTCAGCCCATACTACCTCAGTAGATGAGTCCCCAAATATCCTTTTTGCAACTGTAATACTGTCCTTGACGAACAATGCCACACCTCCCCTTGTTTTACCATCTTCTATGTTCTTACTGAAACACCTAAATCCTGGAACCTTCTTGAATATTAACCCATCCTGAATGTATGGCAACATATTACAAACAACTCCATGAGCCCTTATCTTGTGTGTTATCCTGTACTCCATCTTACCAAATGGCTTTTGAAATTCAAACTATTTTAACTACTTATAGTGGGTTCCTTGTTATCTGGCTATTCTTTAGATCCTCAAATATCTAATACATATGTCAAACACGATTACCCTTTTGTAAAACCATGATGACTTCAATCATGCTAAGTACATTTTTCTATTTCCTTACTACTATATTCCTTCTACCTAAATAAAGCCCCCGACCCGGCCATTCTTTCCACCATTTGTCCCATCAAAAGGGCTGTAGGGCTGGTGTGTCCTGAATGAACATGTCACACTTTGGCCTGTGCTGCCTATTCCACTGTTGAGCATCTCTTCTTATTCCAACCCCTCACTTCAATAAAAATCCTTGTTCTCTACCACTTCGCAAGCATGATAAATGTTTTCTCACTGTGATACCTTCACTGCTTCCTCCCTCAGCCTGTGGACTTAAATGACCCCTCATTACTAGTGGTTTCAACTTACATCTTTCTCATTCTGCTGTATCTGAGCTCACTGCTCTCCTATCCTTCTTTAAAATCTTTCTCTGTCTCTCTGTATAAACTATCTAATTCATATTCATAACAACCTGTTTGATCAATAAATCTTCTGTCGTTTTATTATCCCATTGTATAAATCACAGAAAAGGCCATCTTTGACCACTTGTCATATAGCACAGAAACAGACCTTTGGTCCAACCAATCCATGCCAGTTGTAATCCCAATCTAGACTAGTCCCACTTGCCTGCTCCTGGCCCATATCCCTTCAAACCTTTCGTATTCATATATATATATATCCAAATGTCTTTTAAATGTTGTAATTGTACCCTCATTTATGAGTGAGTCAAGGATTACAGGGTCAGACAGGAAAGCGGAGTTAATGCTACAATTCCTGCTCTTCGGATGCTGCCAGACCTGCTGTGCTTTTACACCACCACCTTAATTTAGACTCTGATCTCCAGCATCTGTAGTCCTCACTTTTGCCTTGAGGCTACAATCAGACCAGCCATGATGTTATTAAATGAAGGATAAGGTTCAAGGGACTGAATGGTCTACTCCATTTCTTATTTGTTATCCTCCCTGGAAAAAGAACTGTCCTATAAGTTACTGAAGACTGTACCGTCAAAATGTATCCTTTCAAACCTGTAGCCCTCCATTCACCAGGTGATTTCTCCAACTGCAGATTTGCTCAACCACACTGTCACCTTCACTTTTGATGCACCGGTTCCCTGTGAAACCATTGCTCTCAAACTCATCCATTTCTCTTGGTGTGGTCATCATCTCTGCTCCCTGAAGTCCAAGAAATGCAAACTTTAACCTAAACATTAGTTTAACTAATCAAAGTCAGATCTGTCTGTAACACATAAAACATTGCCTGATCCTGCTTTCAGTTGTTCATTATTTAATATTATCTTAAATGCAAAAATAACTGGTTCAAACAACTAAACCCTGGCTTGTCAGATCTTAACATTGTTTTTTCCTAACGGGTGGAGGTCAGTTACTGTACACATTGACACTGTAGTGGTCAGCCAAGAAGGTTACCTCTGAGTACTGCTGGACTTTGATCAGATGGGAGTCGAGAGTGTGTTGCTGGAAAAGTCCCTTGATCAGATGGGCCAAGGAATGGCTAATAGAGTTTAATTTAGACAAATATTAGGTGCTGCATTTTGAAAAGGCAAATCAGGGCAGGACTTAAACACTTAATGGTAAGATCCTGGGGAGTATTGCTGAGCAAAGATCTTGGAGTGCAGGTTCATTGTTGCGTGAAAGAGTTGCAGGTAGACAGGATAGTGAAGAAGGCGTTTGGTATGTTTGCCTTTATTGGTCAGTACATTGAGTAAACGAGTAGGGAGATCATGTTGTGATTGTACAGGACGCCGGTTCGGTCCCTTTTGGAATACACTGTGCAATTCTGGTCTCCCTGCTATCAGAAGGAAGTTGTGAAACTTGCAAGGGTTCAGAAAAGAGTTACAAGGATGTTGCTAGGGTTGGAAGGTTTGAGGTATAGGGGTAGGCTGAATAGGCTGGGGCTGATTTCCCTGGAGCATCGGAGGCTGAGGGGTGACCTTATGGAAGTTTACAAATGCAAAGTTTGTGAAGGTTTGTAGCTCAGGTTGAGGTTTAGGGTGTAGGTTTGCTCGCTGAGCTGTAGGTTTGATATCCAGACGTTTCATTACCTGGCTCGGTAACATCATCAGTGGCGACCTCCAAGTGAAGCGAAGCTGTTGTCTCCTGCTTTCTATTTATATGTTTGTCCTGGATGGGGTTCCTGGGGTTTGTGGTGATGTCATTTCCTGTTTGTTTTCTGAGGGGTTGATAGATGGTATCTAGATCTGTGTGTTTGTTTATGGCGTTGTGGTTGGAGCGCCAGGCCTCTAGGAATTGTCTGGCATGTCTTTGCTTAGCCTGTCTCAGGATAGATGTGTTGTCCCAGTCGAAATGGTGTTTTTTTTCATCCATGTGTAGGGCTATGAGGGAGAGGGGGTGGTGTCTTTTTGTGGCCAGCTGGTGTTCGTGTATCCTGGTGGCTAACTTTCTTCCTGTTTGTCCTACGTAGTGTTTGTGGCAGTCCTTGCATGGAATTTTGTAGATGATGTTGGTTTTGTCCATGGGTTGTACTGGGTCTTTTAAGTTTTTGTTTGAGAGTGTTGGTGGGTTTGTGTGCTACTAGGATTCCGAGGAGTTTTAGTAGTCTGGCTGTCATTTCTGAAACTTCTTTGATGTATGGTAAGGTGGTTAGGGTTCCTGGCTGTGTTTGGTCTGCTTGTCGTGGTTTGTTCTTGAGGAATCTGCGCATTGCATTTTTTGAGTATCCGTTCTTCTTGTATACGTTGTATAAGTGGTTCTCCTCTGTTTTCCGAAGTTCGTCTGTGTTGCAGTGTGTAGTGGTTTGTTGGAGTAGTGTTCTAATACAGCTTTGTGTGTGTCGGGATGGTTGCTGGTGTAGTTAAGTATTTGGTCAGTGTTTGTCGGTTTTCTGTATACGCAGGTTTGTAGTTCTCCGTTGTCCTTTCTTTCAACTGTGACGTCCAGGAATGCGAGTTTGTTGTCGGTTTCTTCCTCCTTGGTGAACTTTATGCTTGTGAGGGTGTTGTTAATGATGTTGAATGTCTCTTCTATCTTGTTTCGTTTTGTGATGACAAAGGTGTCATCTACGTCACGGCCCCAGATTTTCGGTTTGATGGTTGGTAGAGCTGTTTGTTCTAATCTTTGCATTACCGCTTCTGCTATGAATCCTGATGGCGGAGATCCCATGGGTGTGCCGTTGGTTTGTTTGTAGATTATGTTGTTATGAAGTTTATAAAATTATGAGGGGCATGGATAGTGTAAATAGACAAGGTCTTTTCACTGGGGTGGGGGAGTCCAGAACTAGAGGGCGTAGGTTTAGGGTGAGAGGGGAAAGATATAAAAATAACCTAAGGGGCAACTTTTTCACACAGAGGGTGGTGTGTGTTTGGAATGTCCTTAAATGTTTGAGAAGATGATGAAGGACAGGAGTGAATGTTGTCTACATGGACTTTAGTAAGGCATTTGATAAGGTACCTCATGGCAGGCTGGTACAGAAGGTAGAGTCTAATGGGATGCAGGCTGAGCTGGCTAGATGGATACAAAGTGGATTTGCTTATGGAAGACAGACTTTAGCAGTGGGAGGGTGCTTTTCGGATTGGAAATCAGTAGAAGTGGTATTCCACAGTGATCAGGGGCTGGGACCTTTGTTGTTTGTAATGTATAAATGATCTGGAGGAAAATGTAGGTGGTCTGATTAGTGAGTTTGTGGATGACACCAAAATTGACAGAGTTGCAGATATTGAGGAGGGTTGTCAAAGGATACAGTGGGATGTAGATTTTTTGCAGGTTTGGGCAGATAGAAATGAGAAATGGCAGATGGAGTTTAATCCAGACAAATGCGAGGTGATCCATTTTGGAACGTTAAATTCAGGTGCAAATTATGCAATAAATGGCAGAACCTTGAGGAGCATTGATACGTGGGCATACAGGTCCGCAGATCCCTGAAAGTGGGAACACGGGTGAATAAGGTGGTCAAGAAAGCATGCAGCTCACTTGCCTTCTTTGGCTGGGGCATTGAATATAAAAGTTGACAAGTTATATTATGGCTGTTCAAAACTTTAGTAAGGCCACATTTGAAATATTGCATGCAGTTCTGATTGCCATGCTACCAGAAGGATATGGATACTTCAGAGAGGTTGCAGAGAAGGTTAACCAGCATGTTGTCTGGTCTGGAGGGTTTTGCTATGAGGAGAGATTGGAGAAATGTGGATTGTTTCCACTGGTAAGATGGAGGCTGAAGGGCGACCTGATAGAGTCTGCAAAATTATTTTGTTTATCTATGGGATGTGAGCACACTATCTACTGCCCATGGAGCAAGTGAGGACCACAGATGCTGGAGATCAGAGCCGAGGGTGTGTGCTGGAAAAACACAGCAGGTCAGGCAGCATCCAAAGAGCAGGAGAATTGACGTTTCGGGCATAAGCCCTTCATCAGGAATGAGGCTCCTCATTCCTGATGAAGGGCTTATGCCCAAAACATTGATTCTCCTGCGTCTTGGATGTTACCTGAACTGTTGTGCTTTTCCAGCAACACACTGTCATCTCTTGCCCATATCTAGTTGAGTTTGAAAAACTGGTGATGAGCTGCACTCCATCCTACTCTTCATCCATTGAATTGAAAACACCAGGTTATAGTCCAGCAGGTTTGTTCTGAGGCGCTGGCTTTCGGAGCGCTGCTCCTTCATCTGGCTGTGGAGAATAAGATTGTGGGATGCAGAGTTTTTAGCGAGGGTTTCCAGTGTAGTATAGCTGGAATTATATATTGAGTCTCTCGTCATTTAGAGTGACCGTGTTGGTGTCAGTTCTTCCATATGTAAGATTGGATTCCCTACAGCGTGGAAACAGACCCTTCGGCCCAAGTAGTCCACACTGACCCTCCAAAGAATAACACACCCAAACCCATTGCCCCTAACTAATGCAACTAACTCTATGGCAATTTAGCATGGTGATAGCTGTGGGAGTCAGTTGGTTTATAGTAAATGTCCGTGTTGATTCGGTCGCCCGAGATAGAAATGGAAAGGTCTAGGAAGGGGAGGGAGGAGTCTGAGATGGTCCAGGTGAATTTGAGGTCAGGATGGAAGGTGTTAGTAAAGTTGATGAACTGTTCAACCTCCTCGTGGGAGCACAAGGCAGCGCCGATACAGTCATCGATGTAGCGGAGGGGGGTGGTGCCAGTGTAGTTGCGGAAGATGGACTGTTCCACATAACTTGTACAAAACTTGCGCCCACACCTCCTCCCTTACTTCTCTCCAAGGCCCCAAGGGATCCTTCCATATCCACCACAAATTCACTTGCACCTCCACACCCATCATCTATTGCATCCGCTGCACCCGATGTGGCCTCCTCTATATTGGAGAGACAGGCTGCCTACTTGCAGAATGTTTCAGAGAACACCTCTGGGACACCCGGACCAACCAACCCAACCACCCCGTGGCTCAACACTTCAACTCCCTCTCCCACTCCACCAAGGGAGGAACCCTAGGAATCCTCCAACCACAAGGGATGAACTCAGATTTCTCCAGTTTCCTCATTTCCCCTCCCCCCACCTTGTCTCAGTCAAATCCCTCGAACTCAGGACTGCCTTCCTAACCTGCAGTCTTCTTCCTGATCTCTCTGCCCCACCCCACTCCAGCCTATCACCCTCACCTTGACCTCCTTCCACCTATCACATCTCCAGCGCCCCTCCCCCAAGTCCCTCCTCACTACCTTTTATCTTAGCCTGCTGGACACACTTTCCTCAATCCTGAAGAAGGGCCTATGCCCGAAACGTCGAATCTCATGTTCCTTGGATGCTGTCTGACCTGCTGCGCTTTTCCAGCAACACATTTTCAGCTCTGATCTCCAGCATCTGCAGTCCTCACTTTCTCCGGGCAATTTGGCATGACCAATTCACTTAACTTGCACATCTTTGGACTGTGGGAGGAAACCAGAGCACCCGGAGGAAAGCCACACAGACATGGAGAGAATGTCCAAACTCCACACGGACAGTTGCCCGAGGCAGGAATTGAACCTAGGTCCATGGTGCTGTGAGGCATCAGTGCTAACCACTGAGCCACTGTGCGGTAAATCGCAAAGCTTTTTTTAAAAGTTACATTCTCAGGTGCACTTTAACAATTGGTGTCATGTTGGCCCAGATAAGGTGTTGAAAGTGTTCGCACACTGAGAGGCACTTGAGAATGTAACTTTTCAAAAAAGTTCTGCAATTTACATATGAAAGAACTGTTACCAACATGGTTATTCTGAAAGATGAGAGACTTAACAAACAAACGGGATCTTTTTCAACATAATTTCAGTTACATCACATTGTAAACTTTTGCTATAAATTCTGTGTCTTAGTCTTATTCTCCACAATCACCTGATGAAGGAGCAGTGCTCTGCAAGCTAGTGCTTCTAAATAAACTTAGCATCATAGAGATACATGGAAACAGACCCTTCGGTCCAACCTGTCCATGCTGACCAGATATCCCAACCCAATCTAGTCCCACCTGCCAGCACAAGGCCCATATCCCTCTAACCCTTTATATTCATATACCCATCCAAATGCCTCTTAAAATGTTGCAATTGTACCAGCCTCCACCACAACCTCTGGCAGCTCAGTCCATACATGCGTCTCTACGTGAAAAAGTTGCTCCTCAGGTCTCATTTATATCTTTCTCCTCTCACCCCAAACCTATGCCCTCTAATTCTGGACTCCCTGACCCCAGGGAAAAGACTTTGTCTATTTATCCTATCCATGTCCCTCATAATTTTGTAAACATCTATAAGGTCACCCCTCAGCCTCCGATGCTCCAGGGAAAACAGCCCCAGCCTGTTCAGCCTCTCCCTGTAGCTCAAATCCTCCAACGCTGGCAACATCCTTGTAAATCTTTTCTGAACCCTTTCAAGTTTCACAACATCTTTTTGATAGGAAGGAGACCAGAATTGCACACAATATTCCAACAGTGGCCTAACCAATGTCCTGTACAGCCGCAACATGACCTCCCAACTCCTGTAGGAGAAAGCGAGGACTGCAGATTCTGGAGATCAGAGCTGAAAATGTGTTGCTGGAAAAGCGCAGCAGGTCAGGCAGCATCCAAGGAGCAGGAGAATCGACGTTTCAGGCATGAGCCTGAAGAAGGGCTCATGCCTGAATCGTCGATTCTCCTGCTCCTTGGATTGCTGCCTGACCTGCTGCACTTTTCCAGCAACACATTTTCAGCTCCCAACTCCTGTACTCAATATTCTGACCAATAAAGGAAAGCATACCAATGCCTTCTTCACTATCCTATCCACCTGCGACTTCACTTTCAAGGAGCTATGAACCTGCACTCCAAGATCTTTTTGCACAGCAACACTCCCTAGGACCTTACCATTAAGTGTATAAATCCTGCTAAGCTTTGCTTTCCCAAAATGCAGCACCTCGTATTTATCTGAATTAAACTCCATCTGCCACTTCTCAGTCCATTGGCTCATCTGGTCCAGATCCTGTTGTAATCTGAGGTAACCCTCTTTGCTGTCCACTACACCTCCAATTTTGGTGTCATCTGCAAACTTACTAACTGTACCTCTTATGCTCGCATCCAACTCATTTATGTAAATAGCAAAAAGTAGAGGACCCAGCACCGATCCTTGTAGCACTCCACTGGTCACAGGCCTCCAGTCTGAAAAACAGCCCTTCACCACCACCCTCTGTCTTCTACCTTTGAGCCAATTCTGTATCCAAATGGCTAGTTCTCCCTGTATTCCATGAGATCTAACCTTGCTAATCAGTCTCCCGTAGGGAACCTTATTGAATGCCTTTCTGAAATCCATATAGATCACATCTACTGCTCTGCCCTCATCAATCTTCTTTGTTACTTCTTCAAAAAACTCAATCAAGTTTGTGAGACATGATTTCCCACGCACACAGCCATGCTGACTATCCCTAATCAGACCTTGCCTTTCCAAATGAAACATGTTGGACTACAACCTGGTGTTGTGTGATTTGTAACAGAGTTACAGTGAGGGGGCAGGGGTTATCAGAGCAATAGAGTAAGGGTTGTCGGATATATCAGAATGATATAGTATAGGCTGTAGTTAATATCAGAGTGTTATAGTGAAGGGTGTGGATTATACTATGATATTCCTGTGAGGTATTTGAGATATTTCATTATGCCAAAGTGAGGGTTGTGTGTAATATCAAATGTAACAGTGAGATGTGGGTTATGTTAAAGTGTTACACTAAGGTGAGTGGTTAACATCAGAGTGTTACAGTGAGGGTGGGGAGTACATCAGAGTTGTTGTGAGGGGTGTGGGGAAAATCGGTGCTGCACCGAAAGATGTGAGTAATATTGAAGTGTTGCAGTGAGGACTGTGGGGTATATCAAATTGTTATAGTGAGGGTTTTGGGAGTACATCAGTGTTACGCTGAAGGGTATGGTTAATATCACAATGTTACAGTGAGGTGTATGGGAATTATCAGAGTGATACAGTGTGAGGTGTGGGGTCGATCAGTGTTTTCTGTGAGGGATGTGGTTAATATCGGAGTGATATAGTCAGAGGTGTGGGGTTTATCAAAATGATACAGTGAGGGATGTGGGGCTTATCAAAGTGTTACAGTGAGTGATGTGGATATACCAAATTGTTATAATGAAGGGTGTGGGGTATATTGGAGTGATACTTTGCAGGGTTTTGGATAGATGAGTGTTACAGTGAAGTCTTTTCCCATTTAGGAAATCAACTACATGTCTATTCTTCCGATCAATGCGCATAATCTAACACTTTCCCAAAATTGTGTTCCATCTGCCAGTGTTGCTGTGAGCGGTGTGTGGTATATCAGAGTGTTTTTTTTTAGATTACTTACAGTGTGGAAACAGGCCCTTCGGCCCAACAAGTCCACACCGACCCGTAACCCACCCATACCCCTAGCCTAACACTACGGGCAATTTAGCATAGCCAATTCACCTGACCCGCACATCTTTGGACAGTGGGAGGAAACCAGAGCACCCGGAGGAAACCCACGCAGACACGGGGAGAACGTGCAAACTCCACACAGTCAGTCGCCTGAGGTGGGAATTGAACCCAGGTCGCTGGTGCTGTGAGGCAGCAGTGCTAACCACTGTGCCACCATGCCGCCCCCACTGTGCCAGTGTGGTGTTGGATATCAGAGTGTTTCAATGCATGGAGTATATCAGAGTTGATGCGAGTAGAACTGTTTATATGTTAATGATTTGGATGTAAGGAACTGAGAGCATTGTTACTAAGGTTGCAGATGGCACACAGATAGGTGGAGGTTAAGGAAGTGATGAGGAGGCTGTAGAAGGATTTGGACAGGTTTGAAGATTGGGCAAAGAAGTGGCAGATGGAATACATTGTGGGAAAGTGTCAGATTATGTACATTGGTAGGAAGAATAGAGATATAGATCATTTCCAAAATGGGAAATGGCTTTGGAAATCTGAAGCACAAAGGGTCTTAGGAGTCCTCGTTAAGGATTTTCTTAAGGTTAACATGTGAGTTCAGTTAACAATTAGGAAGGCAAATGCAAAGTTAATATTTGTTTTGAGAGGCCTAGAATATAAGAGCAGGGGTGTATTACAAAGGCTGTACAAGGCTCTGGTCAGACCACATTTGGAATCTTGTGAGTAGTTTTGCGTACCGTGCCTAAGGAAGGGTATGCTTGGAAGGGGTCCAGAGGAGGTCCGTAAGAATGAACATATAAGTAGCAATTGAAGACTCTCGGTCTGTACTTGATGGAGTTTAGAAGAATGATGAGGGGTTCTCATTGAAACTTGCAGAATTCTGAGAGGCCTGGTTAGAATGGATATGCAAGAAATGTTTCCACTATTAGGAGAAACTAGGACCCAAGTGCCCACTTAGAGTGAAGGAATGATTCTCTAGAACTGAGATGAGGTGGAATTTCATTAGCCAGAGGGTGCTGAATCTGTGGAACTTATTGTCGCAGACGGCTATGGAGGCCACGTCATAGACTCATGAAGTCATAGAGATGTACAGCATTCAGTCTTTTTTTGATTCATTTATGGGATGTGAGCATCGCTGGCTAGGCCAGCATTTATTGCCTGTCCCTAGTTGCCCTTGAGTAGGTGGTGGTGAGCTGCCTTCTTGAACCCCTGCAATCTGCCTCTGTGGGTTCTCACACAGTATGCCATTAGGGAAAGACTTCCAGGATTTTGATCCAGCGAAAGTTTAACACTTCATTAGATTAGATTACTTACAGTGAAGAAACAGGCCCTTTGGCCCAACAAGTCCACACAGACCCCCCGAAGCGCAACCCACCCAGATCCATTCCCCTACATTTACCCCTTCAACTAACACTATGGGCAATCTAGCATGGCCAATTCACCCACTCTGCACATTTTTGGACTGTGGGAGGAAACTGGAGCACTCGGAGGAAACCCACGCAGACACGGGGAGAATGTGCAAACTCCACACAGAGGCGGGAATTGAACCTGCTGTGCTAACCACTGTGCCACCGTGCTGCCCGGTGATAGATAGGTTCTTGATTAGTAAGGGTAATTAAAGTTATGGGGAGAAGGCAAGGAGAATGTGATTGAGAAACATATCAGTCATGAGTGGATAGTGGGGCAGAGCCGGTGGGCTAATGGCCTAATTTTGCTCCTATATCTTATGGTCTTGTGGGTGTTAAGTATATCAGTGTGTTGCTGTGTGGGGTATGGGGTCTTTTGGAGTGTTTCATGAAGCAGTGTGGAGCATATCAAATTGTTACAGTGAGGGTTTTGCCATATATTAATGTTACAGTGAGGGATATACGATTTATCAGAGTTACAGTGAGTGGTGTGGGATTTATCAGAGTGATAGAGTGAGGGATATGGGGTATATCAGAGTGTTACAGTGAAGGGTGTGAAGTATTTTGGTGTTGCTGTGAGTGATTGGGGGGATATATCAAGAGTGTTGCTGCGAGGGCTGTGGAATATCTTGAATTAGTATATACTGTTAATTAACATAAAACAGTGGGGATTGCTTACTTCTGTGCTGTATGGAGCTTTACCTCAAATACATTCTGTGTAATTAATTTAGAAATAAATATCAATTTGTTGAAATATTTTTCTTTTTCTCCTTTCTCTCTAGCCCGTGCTGCATTGCTAACAGGTCGTCTTCCCATTAGAAATGGTTTCTACACGACAAATGCTCATGCTCGAAACGGTAAGAGATAGTCTCAACTGGTCAGCGTAGTAAGCATTTTCCAGCCTGGCTTCTTGGTGATACTTGTAACACTTTGTGTGTGGGAGAGAGCCCACTTTATATAGTCTTTTAATTCTTGCACAGATTGTGGGCATCATTGGCTTGGCCAGCATTAATTGCCCATGCAGTGATCTGTTTCTTACTGCTGTAGTGCATGTATTGTAAGTAGACCCACAATACAGTTAGGAATTCCAGGATTTTGACCTGAGAGTCACTGAAAGAATGACAATGTATTTTCAAGTCAGGATGTTGAGTGGCTTGGAGGGGAACTTGCAGGTGGTAGTATTCCCATGTATTTTCTGCCCATGTCCGTTTAGATTGAAGTGGTTGGGGATGAAAGATGTTGTCAAAAATCACTTGGTGAGTTGAAGCACAATATCTTGTTGCTAGTGCTAACAGTGTGCATTGATGATGAATGGTGAAGGTTGTGCCAAGCTGCTTTGACCTCGATGGTGTTGAGATTCTTGAGTTGCAGTCATCCAGTCAAGTGGTGAGAGTTCCATCACATTTTTGACTTGTGGATGACAGGCAAATTACTTGGCAGACAGGAGATAAATTACTTGATGCAGTATTCCCATCCTCTGACCTTTGTGGCTGTTGTACTCACAGTATTTTAATGGCTAGTCCAGTTTGGTTTCTGGTCAATGGTAACCTCCAGGATGTTGACAGTAGGGAATTTAACAATGTAATGTCAAGGGCTAATGGTCAGTTTCTCTCTTGTTGGAGATGGTCACTGCCTGATACTTGTGTGGCTTGATTATTACTTGCCGTGTAATGGCCTAAGTTTAGATATAGTTCAAGTCTTGCTACGTAATAACACAGTCCTCTTTAGTCTTTCTGGGGTTGCAAATTATGCTGAACATTGTGCAATCATTAGCAAACATCCCCGGTTAACAGAAAGAAGATCAAAGATAAAGCAATTGAAAATGATTGGCTAGAATACTAGCCTGAGGAACAGAAATGATAAAGCAGCCTCTGATCAACAAGATCATCTCAGCTAATTCTGTGGACAGGGATCACTGAACCAGTCTTTCCCCTTTTCCCATAGCACCAGTGTTCCTTTTAATGTTTATTTGTACATACGTGTAGTGGAGGACTTTTCTAAGTGGGTTAAAGTTCTAACTAGTAGTTATATGTTGATGGTTCATAATTGTTTATTTGAAGTTAGAATCCATAAATAAATAGTCATTCTTGTTAAGAACTGAAACCTTGTTCATGTTTTCTGTCAACCCAGATCTGAAAGAAGGTAAGTTGTGAATTCCATGTACTGTAACAATTCTGGGAATAGTGCAGCTTGACTTCCAGCATGCTACTCCAGTGGTGTGTAACAGTAAGCAGTGAGTGGCAGTTATTTTCGGAAAGGCGTGTGGTAAAATGGGACTAGGATTGGAGGAGAGGGACACCACAGGGGCTTTGTAGGTAGGTAATAAGGCAAGTTTGGCAAGCTATGCCAAGAGATCTCACTAGACCTTGTTGGCAAAATAACACTCCAAAATATTCGGTGAAACTGACAGTTGGCCACGAAAATGTAAGATGCAGCCTGCCTTTGTTAATTTCTTGGGTTGAGTATAATTGTCCTCCATGAGGGCCCAGTGGGCCCTGTAGAGGCCAATCAGGGACACACAGAATCTATTGCAGTGTAGCTTTGGTGGGTAGTAACAGTAATTGGAAATGGTCACGTGTACACCTTCTTGATGTTCTGTCTCTCCTTGGGCAAGAGTCACTTCTGTTCAGTTATATCATGGCGTATAACTCCCTGCTGGATGATGTTTCACTATGTAGTCATGTTCTCCCAATTGTCGATGTTGATATGGAATTTCTTGAGGTTGGTCCAGATGTTATCTTTGAAGCAATTCTTTTGGCCAGCAGGAGTATGCGGACCTTGCTTCAGAGGGAGTACATGTTCAGTTTTAGGAGGTGTGACTTGGGCATTTGGATGACGTGGATTGTCCACATCTTCCCAGGTGATTTGCAGGGATCTCTGGTGGTGTTGTTCCGGTGCTTTAAGGTGCCTAGGTAGTCCATGTTTCAACTCCAAACAGCAGTGTGGAAAACAATGGCTTTGTAGACCAGAAATTTAATCTGGGCCTGTAGGTCATGGTCTTCAAGCATCCTACCTCAGAGTCAGGCATAAGTTCTACTGGCACAGGTCAGACAGTATTGTATTCAGCCCTGTGTCACACGTAGAATTACACACACACACACTCTCACTGTAGGCTGAATCTTACATACGTATCCTGCATGCCCTCTGCATCGTCTACTCCCTTGCTCAGGACTCTTCACACGTACAGCAAAAGTAACAGCTGTGCCTTCCACTTTCAGCTCTCATAGTAGCTTCCTCACTCTCATTCCAGGAAAACAGCTCACAATAGGCCTCAAAGAGTCAAGGTGGGTGGTATCCTGCTGGATGTGTGGCTTCTCACCCCTAATGTGGAGAGGATTTTGATTCTGAAACTGAGCTGCTGACTATCCGTGTACAAGCCACTGGACTGGAAACGCAGGCTGCCCATGAGGACTCCCTGATCAAAGGCTATTTTCCTTGACTTGATTGAGGACAGTTGACAGGATTCCTTGCTTTGTGTTTGCACTAAATGGCACAGCCATCCAGCAATATTGTGAGCCTAGTATCTCTGGCTGAGAGAGCAGAGAGCAAGGCAAGACAGCGATGCAGTGAATATTCAGGTTTTTAAGAGAGTAAGTGGACTGGCTGGAGATGCAGTCTGGTCTAATCCATGAGCTAGGTGTGTGTCTTTTCAGCACAAAGTGTCCCTGCTTTACCATTACAATCAGATTGCCATTTTGCCCCAAAGTGTGGCATTGAAGTGCAGAAGTATACTTTGAGTGGTTCAGAAATGTACCATAAGAGATCTTAGAGGCTGGCACATGTCAGATGCAATGTCCATGCAATGGGGTGGATGCGTGTGTTTGTGACACACAATATTAGTGCAATACCTCATGAGATGAATGAACTTCGGGTGGGAAGCGCCACCTCCTTTGATCATATGCCTTGCTCTCACCCATAGTATGATACCCCCTGTTTGGACCAAACTCCAGAGGAGTAGCTTGCAAATTATGAGAGCAGACAATATTTCTTGACAAATTAATTCAATAAAGCCAGCCTTGTATGTGAGTAATACCACTGCTTTTCTCTGTTTGCAGCATACACACCACAGGAGATTGTGGGAGGGATCCCTGATTCAGAGATCCTTCTGCCAGAACTTCTTCGGAAGGCAGGATATTCCAGCAAAATCGTTGGGAAGTGGTTCGTCAACTTTAAGTCATCAGTGTTCTGAGTAATGTGTCTGTAGGATTACAGTACAAATGTTAACATGGATTCATAGATGATAAAGAAGGCCATTTAGCACAGCATGCCTGAACAAATTCTTTGATCGAACAATCTAATATATCAGCACACTGTAATCTTTTCCAGTAGATCTTCAAGTATTTAACCAATTCTGTTTTCGAAGTTACATTGAGTCCATTCCATCTACTGTGCAGGTCATTGTTGCTTAAGAAAAGACATTTATTTATGTCTTCTCTGTTTGTTTTGGCAGTTATTTTAAATTTGTGTCCTCTGATTAGTAACTTTGTTGCCAGTGGAAACATTTTGTTCTCCACACTTCCTCTGTCAAATGCCTTTCTGATTTTGAAATTCCTCATCCCTGAAACCATTTGTAAATTTCCTCTACACCCTATCCAAGGCTTCGACGTCCATCCTAAATTATGGTATTGAGAGATTTTTTTATTTTTCCATGGGATGTGGGCATGGCTGGCAGGGCTAGTATTGTTGCAATCCCTGATTACCAATGAGAATGTGGTGGCGAACTGCCTTTTTTGAGCTGCTGTCATTCTTGGAGTGTGATTACACCAACAGAGCTGGTAGGGAGGGAAGTCCAGGATTTTGACTTAGCGATACTGAAGAATGGCAGTACATAATCTACTTGGGAACGACATTTATCTCCCACTTCAATTTTGAAAACAGCCTTCACCGATGCATTCTGCTTTCTGTCCCTTCAATTCCGTATTTACACTGTAACTGTCCTTTTCTACCTATGGTCTTTTAATTTTATGAACACACCTACTATATGTAACTTTTCTGAAGCTATTTGAAACTCTATGCAGATAATATCAACTGTCTGCATCAACTTTCACCAATGAAGTTATGCTGAGTTGCCAATAATTGCTGGATTTAGTCTTTTCTCTTTTCAACTAACATTTTAAATTCACAATCTTCTTGGCCTCTGGTACCACTGCCATTGTGGCCTGACCTTCTAAAACTGTCACCCTTAACTCCCCTTAGTGATTAGGATGCTTCTCATTCAGACCAGGTAATTGACCGACTTCGAGGACTTCCAGGTTTTGCCATAACTCCTCTAATTTATTTTGATCATATCCAACATCAAAATTTCCTCTTCCTTCTCTGTATATCTCAAGTGAAGACTTTGCAAAGACATTTGGTACCTCAGCCAACTTAAGAGATCTTTTTGGTTACTAATTAACCCTATTTTTCCTTTCTTTAAATACATAAAAAGGAAGAAAGAGTTGGGAAGATGTTAGCCTCTATTATAAAGGATAGATGGACTTCAGATTAGTTCCACAGGTCGGTGCAACATTGAGGGCCGAAGGGCCTGTACTGCGCTGTAATGTTCTATGTTCTATGATACAATAGCAGAAAATTTAGGAATGCATAGAATGATCAAACAGAGTCAGCACGACATCATTGTGGAAATTGTGTCTGACAAATTTATTAGAATTCTTTGGGGATGTAATGAGCAGGATAGATAAAGAGGAAGCAGTGGATGTAATACAATGGATTTTCGGGTTTGATAAGGTACCATGTTAGGCTACTTAATAAGATGAGAGGCCATAGTATTGGAGTAATATATTAGGATTGAAAGAGGATTGGCTAACTAATGGAAGATAAAGATAAAGAGTTCGGATAAGGGGTGGGAGGGAGGGTCAGTTTCGGGATGGCAACCTGTAACTGGTAGTGTGTCCCAGGGATCAGTGCTGGGGCCACAGCTGTTCATGACATAGATGATGAAAGTGAATGTATAATAGCCACTTCTACAGATGTCACCTAAATACGTGGGCAGGCAAGTGGTGAGGGTTGCACAAAGAATCTGCAGATGGATGTAAGTTTGCTTGCTGAGCTAGAAGGTTCATTTTCAGACCTTTCATCACCATACTAGGTAACATCATCGGTGAGCCTCTGGTGGATCTGCAGATGGATATAGACAGGTTCAATGAGTAGGCTAAAGCTTGGCATATGAAGTATAATGTAGGAAAATTTGAAGTTATGCATTCTGGCAGTAAGAATAGAGGAGTTGAATCATTCAAATGGAGAAAGACTGCAGAAAGCTACAGCGCAAAGGAATTTGGGAGTCCTTATGTATGAATCTCAAAAATCTAGTTCACAAGTTAATCAGGTAAGAGGGAAGGGTAATGGAATGTTGGCCTTTATTTCAACATCTAGAAGTAGGAAAAGCTTGCTAAAACTTAAACTGCTTAGACCACAGTTAGAATATTTTGAACAGTTTGGACCCTTTATCTAAGAAAAGAGATACTGACATTCGAGGCAGTCCAGAGAAGGTTGACTAGGTTGATCTAAGGTATGGGGGGATTGGCTTATGAAGAGACATTTTGTAGGTTCGGTCTGTGCTCATTAGAGTTTAGAAGAATCAGGGAAGTGTTTATTATACATTCACTTCCATCATCTATGTCTTATTGAAGGATACAAAATTCTTAGGGGACTCGATAGGGTAGGTGTAAAAGGGTTGCTTCCCCTTGTAGGAAAGTCTAGGACAAGACAGCGTAATTTCAGAGTAAAAAGTTGAACAGTTCGGACAAAGGTAAGAACTTCTTCTCCCAGAGGGTAGCGAATGGGGAGGATTCCTTTACTGCAGAGTGCTGTTGTGGTGGAGTCATTAATTATATTCAATGCTGAGACTAACAGGTTTTTAATCAGTAAGGGAATAGTCAGGCAGGTGGAGTTGAGGATTAATAAATCACCCATAAACTTATTGAATGGCTCTGCAGATCCACTCTGCTTTTTTGTCTTACGGGCTACATTTTGAATATTAGAATGTTTTTAACAAATACTTTATGTGTTCCCTTTTATGTTAGCTGCTAAATTATTCTCAAAATTTCTCATAATAATATCCAGAAACTGATGAGTTTTAAAAAGACATATAAACTTGCTGTTAATAGCTGAAATGATATATGGCTGAAAGGATAGGGAGGCAATGATATTATTGCTGGACTGTTAATCCAGAGAACCAGGTCATGGCCTGGGGACTTGGGGTTTGAATCCTGCCATCTATTGTGAATTTGAATTCAATAAAAATCTGGAATTAAGAATCTAATGATGACCATGAATCCATGGTCGATTGTCACAAAAACCCAACTGGTTCACTAATGTCCTTTAGGAAGGAAACTGCTATCCTTACCCAGTCTGGCCTCCATGTGATTCCAAACCCACAGCAATGTGGTTGACTCTTAACTGCTCCTCTGGGCAATTAGGGGTGGGGTGGGCAGTACAAAAAGAACAAATCTCATGATTACAGATCTTTACTGTAACAAAAGACTGAAGACAATATTGACTAATCACTAGCTTAGTAAACAGCCTAGATTTTAAATCTCAAAATTGAAGTTCCCTTTTCCTTTATACAACTGAAAATATAGTTCACAGACAGGGAGACCTAGTGTTTACTGAACCAGTAATCCAAGGTTTGAGATTACTGCACTCATAACTGCTCTCTGAAATGGCCGTTCAGTTCAAGGGCAGTTACAGATGGACAACAAATGCTGGCCTTACTATGACGCCCATATCCCGTATTTTACACTGTCCAGGTACACATTTATGTGACCCAAAACACTCCAAGCAGATTATTACTTCTTTGTGCTGCTAACTGGATCAGCCTTTATTGATCTTCCCTAATTTTTATTGAAGAGATGGTTGTGAGCTACCCTCTTGAACTATTGTTGTTTGTGAACTATTATGTGGAGGTAGACCCATAGTGCTGTTAGGGACACAATGTCACTTGAACAAATGGCAATACATGTACAAGTCAGAATTGTGAATGTCTTGGAGGTGAACTTATAGGTGGTGGTGTTCACATGTATCTGCTGCTCATGTCCTCTAGATGGCAATGATCATGGATTTGGAAAGAGATGGTCAATGCCTGGTACTTGTGTGGTATAAACGTTCCTTACCACCTTTTGGCCCAAACCTAGTCATTGTCCATGTCATAGTGCAGAAGGACAAGGACTGCTTCAGTATCTGAGGGGTACGCTGAAAATTGTGCATTCAACAGCGAACATCCTGACTTTTGCCCTTACGATGGAGGGAAGATCTATTGTGAAGCAGCTGAAGATGTTTGGGTCTGGAGCACTATCCTAAGGAATTCGTAGAGATGTCTCAAAAGTGAGATGACTAATGTCCAACAAACACAACCATCTTCCTATATGCCAGGTATGACTTCAAACAGCAGAATGTTTTCCCCAGATTTCCACTGACTCTAATCTTGCAAGACCTCCTTGATGCCACGTGGTGAAATACAACTTTGATGTCAAGGGCAGTTCTGTCACTTTACCTCTGGAGTTTAGCTCTTTGTCCAGGTTTAGTCCAAGGCTCGAATGAGGTTAGGAGCTGAACGGCCCTGTTAAAAACCCAAGCTGAGTGTTAGTGAGCAAGTTATTGCTAAGCAAGTGCTACTTCATGGCACTGTTGATGATACCTTCATCACTTTACTGGCAATTGAGAGCAGAATGAAACAGTGGAAGTGGCAGAATTGAGTTTTGTCCTGTTTCTCGTACAGAAGTACCTCAGCAATTTTCCACCTTTTGGGGATGCTAATGTTGTAGCTGTACTGTACCATCTTGGCTAGGGAATGTGGCAAGTGTGGGGCACATCTTTGGTACTATTGCTGGAGAATTGTCAGGACTCATAATCTTTGCGTATTCAGTACCTTCGGCTGTTACTTGATATAATATGGAGTGCGTTAAATTGACTGAAGGCTGATAACTGTGGTGCTGAGGACTATTGGAGGAGATCAGGATGGAATATCCACAAAGCAATACTTCTGTTCTTTCTCTTTCTCAATCTGAGGTCTTTTAATCTCCAAACTGCCTTTCACATTGAGGTGATTTCCCTCAAAGATTCTCCTTAGAATCGTAGAATCATACGGTATAGGTGAGGCTTTCAGCTCATCAGGTCAGCGCTGACAAAAAATACTCCAATCATTTTCCACTGCTTGGTCCAGAGTCTTGAATATTATTGATAATTCAAGTGCTCATCAAGTACTTTTTAAAGGGAGGTTTCTTGCCTCAACTACCCTCCTCGGCAGTGCATTTCAGATACCCACCACCACTAAGCGAGAAGTATTTTCCTGAAATTCCCTCTAAACCCCTTGTCTTTCACCTTTAAATTATGTCTCCTTGTTATTGATCATTCAACTAAGGGGAACAGCTGCTTTCTATCCAGCATGTCCATGCTCCTCATAATCGTATGCATCTCTATCAGGTCCCTCTTCAACCTTCTGTGCTGCAAAGAAGAAACATGAGCTTATCCAGCCTGTCCTTATTGATCAATGTTCTATCCCAGTAACATCCTGGTGAATCCACTTTGCATCCTCTCCAGTGCAGTCACATCCTCTGATACTATGGTGACCAGAACTGCACATAGTCTTACAGCTGTGGCCCAACCAGCTCTAACATAACCTCTCTGCTTTTAAAATCTATGCCACAATTGAAAAAGACAAGTGTTCTGTAAACCTTCTAAACTACCTTGATAAGTTGACCCGCTGTCTTAAGAAATGTTTGTATGTGGAACTTTAAGATTATACTCTTTACCAGATTGCATTCTTAAGTCCAAGCATTCTTAAGTTGGGCATTTATAAATCGGGGACTCCTGTATAAACTATTCTGCAATTCTCCCTAATCTGACCCATCAATGTTTCTTCATGCCTCTGCTATGGACCAGACCAACCCACCCCCCCCTTAAAATATGTTAGGAAGACAGATTAGACCCGAAGCTTTTTTTGTTTAAAGGTAAGTGTAAGGCGTTGCATTCTAGATGCAATTTAATTGGTTAAACTATGACTTTAAGCGAAACACACTTTATTTTGACACTACAGTTATAATACAGACAAGTAAAAATTTTAAAAAAGCATTGGCTTAATTGTAACTACCAAAATGCCAAGCAAAATAATATATTTTAACCATTACTAATTATCTGTTATAGTAACATTCCATAAGCACACCCTTGGCAAAGGCAAATTCAGTAAAATAGATGGTCTCACATACAATTCCAGCAGGAGGAAGAGAAGTGAACTGTAACAGAGAGAGGAATAAGAGCTTCCACATCCAGTTTCAAGGCATCAGCAACTGCAGAAAGCTAAAACTAAAAAGCCTGGTTCAGAGGAGCTTGAAAGTGAGGACTGCAGATGCTGGAGATCAGAGCTGAAAATGTGTTGCTGGAAAAGGGCTGAAGAAGGGCTCATGCCCGAAACGTCGATTCTCCTTCTCCTTGGATGCTGCCTGACCTGCTGCGCTTTTCCAGCAACACATTTTCAGCTCAGGGGAGCTTGACTCCACCCATTCAGGCTGCTTCTATTTATTTTGAAAAGAAACCAAGGCCTTACAAGCTGTTTATTGGCTTTGAGCATACCACTCAGCGCCTCTGTCTCAACCTTTCTTCATTTAAAACCAAGGACAACGTAGACCTCTTACAGCTGTAGCATCATCATACCCCACCTCACTGTCCTAACCGTTCTCTTATATTTTCCCTGCACTTTCTGGATTACTCCATTGCTTCACTTCTCTGCATCTATATCAATCAGGTCCAAAATGATAGCTTTGCAATAAGTAGTGAGAAATTATTGTGTACAGTTCTGGTCACTGCATTATAAGAAGCTTTGGAAAGGGTGCAGAGGAGATTTACTAGGATGTTGCCTGGTATGGAAGGAATTTCTTACGAGGAAAGGCTGAGGGCCTTGAGGCTGTTCATCCTAGAGAGAAGAAGGTTGGGCAGTGACTTAATAGAGACATATAAGATAATCAGAGGGTTAGATAGGGTGGACAGGGAGAGCCTTTTTCCAAGTATGGGGACGGCAAACAAGAGGGGACACAACTTTAAAGTGAGGGGAGATAGGTATAGGACTGATGTCAGAGGTAGTTTCTTTACTCAGAGAGTAGTAAGGATATGGAATGCTTTGCCTGCAATAGTAGTAGATTCGCCAAGTTTAAGTGCATTTAAGTCGTCATTGGACAGGCATACGGTCATACATGGAATAGTGTAGGTGGGATGGGCTTCAGATTGGTATGACAGGGCGGCGCAACATCAAGGGCCGAAGGGCCTGAACTGCGCTGTAATGTTTTTTTAAAAAATGGTTTGATTAGAGTAGCCATTATCCCACAGAATTGTCTTTGATGCTTCTGATTTCAGCAATACTCGAATTCTGTACTAACAAATGACTAATTAGAACACTCTTTGATTCTGATCTTCTCTTTCTTTTCCCTCCACTGTACTCTGTCTATCCGAGTTGATGGTAATATGACAGAATCCTTTGAGGTCGAGACAGGAATGAAGGATCACCCTCACTCTTTTCTCCATTGTCATTGCCATTATTCTTCATCTTGTCAAGAACAAGTTTCCCATTAGTGTGTACATTAAAACGTTTTCCATCCACTCTGTAGACAATGTGTTGCTGGAAAAGCGCAGCAGGTCAGGCAGCATCAAAGGAGCAAGAGAATCGATGTTTCGGGCATAAGCCTTTCTTCTGTCGACAATGTCAACTAGTCAAAATCCAAGAAGAAAGCGACACTGACATCACTGTGGAATTTCAGTTTGTGGATGACAGTGTCATCTCTGCACCACTGAAGGGGATTCTTGGCCTTGCCTAATGTTTTCATTGCAGCATACTGAAGAATTAGTCTCTGCATTGAGAAAACTCAAATGCTTTACCAATCCATCCCAGTGCAAGTTCTGGTCTATCTGATCATTCAGGTCAATGAAGCAATCCTCCCAAATATGAAATATATTCACTACCTGGGGAACCACTTCCCATCTAAAGCTGGCATGAACGTAGAGATCCAACAGTGCATCCAATCCGCTTTTGGATGTCTCAGGATGAGTGTCTTTGATGACCGTGACATCGTAATATCAAGATCCTTGTGTATAAGCAGTCATCCTTCTGACTTTTCCAAATGGCTCCAAAACTTGGACAATGTATGTATACTACATCGAGACCCTTCAGCAGAACCAACAATATTGTTTGAAAACATTCTATGCAACATTTAGGAGGATGGGTGTAATAACGTCTCCTTGAAGGAGCCAATAGCACAAGCATCAAGATCATGATCATGTGAAACCAACTAGGCTGGGCCAGCCACGTGCTGAAAATTAGTTCCCACTGCCAAATCAAGTCTTCATCGTCCAGCTCAAGGAAGGTACTCAAATGAGAGGAGAACAGAGAAAAAATTTCAAAGACTCTCTGAAGGCTTACCTCAAGAAATTCAACATAGATGTCATTGCGTAGGTGACTCCACTCAGAAGAAACTGTCCAAAGGGACACAAATTGTCAAGAGCAACTCTCGGCAAGTGGAGTATGGAAAAAGAACCCAAGAAAGGAATGGCAGCATTCTTGAGTCCAAGGACTAATTCTACCTCCCAGAAACAGCTTCCAAATGTGTGGTTGGAGATATGATTCTAGGATTGTGCTCCTTAGCCACACGAAGACCCACAAAATGAACAGTGACACCGAATGTCCCAAGTGGGCAATCATACTCGTTAGCCAGTGATTGCCAATAGTGACTGTTCTCCACTGTTTCCTTTCCTTTCCCAATTGGGAATGAGCTGATTTCCTCACCAAACCATATCCTTTTTGAAGCTCTTAATAGTTTAATGAATGTTCCCGATTATCAGTTTCCTGTTGACAGAAGTTACTGTAACTTGCTTGTAAATGTACTTCTCTATGTCCTTCTCAATGGATAGTGACGTAGAGTTTTAAACCAACATCATTATACCTCCTCGATTCCTTCATTCCAACCAAATTAGTTTTGCTTTTCATTCCTCAAATGCATCATACTAGACAAATCGCTGAAGCTGTATCCATAAATGTTGTGGTTCTGCTCGCCGAGCTGGAAGTTTTTGCTGCAAACGTTTCGTTCCCTGGCTAGGGAACATCATCAGTGCTGTTGGAGCCTCCTGTGAAGCGCTGCTTTGATGTTTCTTCCGGTATTTATATTGGTTTGTTCTTGCCGCTTCCGGGTGTCAGTTTCAGCTGCAGTGATTTGTATCTGGGGTCCAGGTCGATGTGTCTGTTGATGGATGTTCTTGCCGTTTCCGGGTGTCAGTTTCAGCTGTAGTGGTTTGTATATGGTGTCCAGGTCAATGTGTCTATTGATGGAGTTTGGGGATGAATGCCATGCTTCTAGGAATTCTCTGGCTGTTCTCTGTCTGGCTTGTCCTATGATAGTGGTGTTTTCCCAGTCAAATTCATGTTGCTGGTTGTCTGAGTGTATGGCTACTAGAGATAGCTGGTCGTGTCGTTTTGTGGCTAGCTGATGTTCGTGGATGCGGATTGTTAGCTGTCTTCCTGTTTGTCCTATATAGTGTTTTGTGCAGTCCTTGCATGGTATTTTGTAAACTACGTTAGTTTGGCTCATGCTGGGTATTGGGTCCTTTGTTCTAGTGAGTTGTTGTCTGAGCGTGGATGTTGGCTTGTGTGCTGTTATGAGTCCTAAGGGTCGCAGTAGTCTGGCTGTCAGTTCTGAGACACTCCTGACGTATGGTAGAGTGGCTAGTCCTTTTGGTTGTGGCATGTCCTCGTTCCGTGGTCTATCTCTTAGGCATCTGGTGATAAAGTTGCGTGGGTATCCGTTTTTGGCGAATACCTTGTATAGATGTTCCTCTTCCTCTTTTCGCAGTTCTGGTGTACTGCAGTGTGTTGTGGCCCTTTTGAATAGTGTCCTGATGCAGCTTCGTTTGTGTGTGTTGGGGTGGTTACTTTCATAGTTTAAGACTTGGTCTGTGTGTGTTGGTTTCCTCTGTATCCTTGTGGTGAATTCTCCGTTGGGTGTTCTCTCTACTAACACGTCTAGGAATGGGAGTTGGCTATCCTTTTCTTCTTCTCGTGTGAATCGGATTCCTGTGAGTGTGGCATTGATGATTCTGTGTGTTTTTTCTATATCTGTGTTTTTGATGATTACAAAGGTGTCATCAACATATCTGATCCAGAGTTTGGGTTGGATTTGTGGTATGGCTGTATGTTCTAATCTTTGCATAACTGCCTCTGCTATGAGTCCCGAGATTGGTGATCCCATAGGTGTTCCGTTGATTTGTTCGTATATCTGATTGTTGAATGTAAAGTGTGTGGTGAGACACAGGTCCAGTAGTTTAAGTATGCCGTCCTTGTTGATAGGTTCGGCCTCCTGTGTTCTGTTATGTATGTCCAGTAGGTTGGCTATTGTTTCTCTGGCTAGGGTTTTGTCAATTGAAGTGAACAGTGCCGTCACGTCGAATGATACCATGGTTTCTTCTTTGTCTATGTGTGTCTTCCTGATGACGTCCAAGAATTCCTGTGTTAATTGTATGGAGTGTTTGGATCCGCTGACTAGGTGTTTCAGTTTTTGTTGTAGTTCTTTGGCCAGTTTGTATGCTGGTGTCCCTGGTAGTGATACTATGGGTCTGAGTGGGATGTCTGGTTTGTGTACTTTGGGTAGTCCATAGAATCTGGGGGTGTTGTTGCTTTCAGGTTTCATTCTTTGCTGGTCCGCTTTGGTTATCTGTCCGTTTTTTTGTAGATTCCTTAGTGTGTTGATTATTCTATTGGTGAGTTGTGGTGTGGGGTCGGAATCCTTCATTTGGTAGGTGTTGGTGTCTGCGAGTAGTTGTTGTGCTTTACTGATGTAGTCTGATTTATCTAGGATGACCGTCATTCTGCCTTTATCTGCCGGTAGTATGATTATGTTTTTGTCATTTTTCAGTGCTTTCAGTGCTTCCCTCTCCTTGGTGTTGAGGTTATGTGTTTGTTGTTTTCTTATCATCATGGGTACTACCGTTTGTCTCACTGTTTGTTGTGTCTCTTCTGTCAGTCCATTGTTCCTGAGTGTGCTTTCTAGTGCTGCTAGGAAGTCTGCTGTGTTGGCATCCCTGTGGTTGTATTTGAGTCCCTTGGCCAGTATAGTTCTTTCCATATCTGTGAGCTGTCTGTGGGAGAGGTTTTTAACCCAGTTGTGTGTTGTAGTGTCCTCCTTTTTGTGTGTTAGTTTGTCCATTTTTTCTCTTAGTGCTGTTTTTTTGCGGAGTGTTGTCCTGTTCTGTCCTATAGTGATAGCCTGTTCTATGGTCCGGGTCCATTCCTGATTAGTGGTTTTTGAAATTAACGACTTTTGGCGCGCAATTTCTTGCTTGTATCTGTGCAGTCGGTTGTGAGCGTCCGTGATCATTACCTGGACCATCCTGAATCCGTTCTTCTTGGCTGTTTCCCTGGCTTGTGGGTTATTTACTGGAGGTCTGTACTTGACACATTGTGGAAGGATTTGATTTTTTCGGCATTCGTGGAGGAACCGGAGTTGTTCATATGTTGCGCTGAGGCGGTTAGCGCAGGATTCCCATCTCCTGGCTTGTTTCAGCGTTTCTCGCCCGTAAGTGTTTAAAATCTGATTGAAGATTTGTAGCTCGGGTATCCGTTGTCGTGGTTCTGCTCGCCGAGCTGGAAGTTTTTGCTGCAAACGTTTCGTTCCCTGGCTAGGGAACATCATCAGTGCGGTGGGAGCCTCGTGTGAAGCGCTGCTTTGATGTTTCTTCCGGTATTTATATTGGTTTGTTCTTGCCGCTTCCGGGTGTCAGTTTCAGCTGCAGTGATTTGTATCTGGGGTCCAGGTCGATATGTCTGTTGATGGATGTTCTTGCCGTTTCCGGGTGTCAGTTTCAGCTGTAGTGGTTTGTATATGGTGTCCAGGCTCAGACAACCAGCAACATGAATTTGACTGGGAAAACACCACTATCATAGGACAAGCCAGACAGAGAACAGCCAGAGAATTCCTAGAAGCATGGCATTCATCCCCAAACTCCATCAATAGACACATTGACCTGGACACCATATACAAACCACTACAGCTGAAACTGACACCCGGAAACGGCAAGAACATCCATCAACAGACACATCGACCTGGACCCCAGATACAGATCACTGCAGCTGAAACTGACACCCGGAAGCGGCAAGAACAAACCAATATAAATACCGGAAGAAACATCAAAGCAGCGCTTCACACGAGGCTCCCACCGCACTGATGATGTTCCCTAGCCAGGGAACGAAACGTTTGCAGCAAAAACTTCCAGCTCGGCGAGCAGAACCACAACAACGGATACCCAAGCTACAAATCTTCAATCAGTATCCATAAATTGAAACATTTAAGCCAATAACGGCATCTGATCAAATATATCCCAGAATGTTGTGGGAAGTAAGGGAGGAAATTATGAGACCCCTTGCTGAAATATTTGCATCATCTATAACTACGAGTGAGGTGCCTGATGACTGGAGGGTGGCAAATGTTGCATCTTTGTTTAAGAGGAAGAAACTGGGGAACTATAGACTTGTGAATCTGACTTCAGTTGTGGGCAAATGGTTGGAGGCGATTATAAAAGATAGGATTTATGGACATTTAGAGAGGTAAAAAATTGATTAGGGATAGTCAGCATGGTTTGGTGTGAGGAAAATTCTGTCTTACAAACTTGATCGAGTTTTTCGAGGAAGTTACCAAAAAGGTTCATGATAGCAGAGAAGTAGATGTTGTTTACTTGGACTTTAGTAAAGCCTTTGACAGAGTTCTGCAATGTAAACTAATTAATAAAGTTAGGACACATGGGATTCAGGGTGAGCTTGCCAATTGGACACATAATTGGCTTAACAGCAGGAAACAGAGAGTAATAGTGGAGGGTTGTTTTTTGGATTGGAGGCCTGTAACTAGTGTGTTCCACAGGGACCAGTTCATAGGACATAGAACAATACAAAGTAGAACAGGCCCTTCAGCCTTTGATGTTGCGCCAACCCATGAACTAACCTAAGCACATCCTCCTACACTATTCCATCGGCTCAGTGGTTAGCACTGCTGCCTCACAGCACCAGGGAACCAGTGTTCAATTCCAGCCTCGGGCGACTGTGTGGAATTTGCATGTTTTTCCTGTGTCTGTGTGGGTTTCCTCTGGTGCTCCGGTTTCCTCCCACAGTCTAAAGATGTGCAGGTCAGGTGAATTGGCCATGCTAAATTGCCTGTAGTGTTAGGTGCATTAGTCAGAAGGAAATGCGACTGGGTGGGTTACTCTTCGGAGGGTCGGTGTGGACTTGGGCCGAAGGGCTTGTTTCCGCATTGTAGGGAATCTAATCTAATCTAATATGCCTATCCAAGGACTGGATGTAGGTTTGCTCGCTGAGCTGAAAGGTTTGTTTTCAGACATTTCATCACCATACTAGTTATCATCATCAGTGAGCCTCTGGATGAAGCACTGGTGGTGTGGCCCTCTCCCTATGTATGTGTTTCGGTTTCCTTGGATCGGTGATGTAATTTCCTGTGGTGATGTCATTTCCTGTTTTTCTCAGGGGGTGATAAATGGGATCCAAGTGAATGTATTTGTTGATAGAATGCCGGATGGAATGCCATACTTCGAGGAATTCTCGTGCATGTCTCTGTTTGGCTTGTCCTAGGATCCTAGCATGAGAATTTCTAGAAGCATGGTGTTCCAACCATATCAACTCTATCAACAAACACATTGGCGTGAATCACATTTACCACCCCCTGAGAAAATGAACAGGAAATGACTTCACCACAGGAAATTACATCACCGACCCAAGGAAACCTAAACACATAAATAGGGAGCAGGCCATGCCACCAGTGCTTCATCCGGAGGCTCACTGATGATGTTGCCTAGTATGGTGACGAAAAGTCTGAAAATAAATCTTTCAGCTCAGCGAGCAAACCTCCATCCAGAACCTCAACTTGAGCTACAAATCTTCTCAAAACTCCTTATCCAAGGACTGTTTAAATGTCCCTAATGTGGCTGACTTAACTACATTGGCAGGTAGGACATTCCACACCCCTACCACTGTCTGAGTAAAGAACCTGCCTCTGACATCTGTCTTAATCTATCACACCTCAGTTTACAGCTATGCCCCTTGTACAAGCCAACGTCATCATCCGAGGAAAAAGACTCCCAATGTCTACCTAATCTAATCCTCTGATCATCTTGTATGTGTCTCTTAAATCCCCTCTTAGCCTTCTTCTCTCAATGGGAACAGACCCAAGTCTCTCAGCCTTTCCTCATAAGTCCTTCGCTCCAGACCAGGCAACATCCTGGTAAATCTCCTCTGCACCTTTTCCAATACTTCCACATCCTTCCTGTAATGGGGCGACCAGAACTGTGTACAATATTCCCAGTAAGGCTGCACTAGCATTTTATATCGTTGTAGTGTGACATCATGGCTCTGGAACTCAATCCCTCCACCAATAAAACCTAACACACCGTATGCCTTTTTAACAACACTATCAACCTGGGTGGCAACTTTCAGGGATCTATGTACATGGACACCAAGATCTCTCTGCACTTCCACACTACCAAGAATCTTTCCATTGACCCAGTACTTGGCCTTCCTGTTATTCTTCCCAAAGTGGATCAATTCACATGTATTTGCTTGAACTCCATTTGCGACCTCCCAGCCCAATTCTCCAGTTTAGCTAAGGCCCCATGTAACATGCAGCATTCTTCCACACTGTCCACCACTCCACTGACTTTAGTGTCGTCTGCAAACTGACTAACCCACCTATGCCTGCATCCAAGTCATTTATAAAAATGACAAACAGCAGAGGTCCCAAAACAGATCCTTGTGGCGCACCACTAGTAACTGGACTCCAGGCTGAATATTTTCCATCAACCACCACTCGCTGCCTTCTTTCAGAAAGTTAGTTCCTAATTCAAACTGTTAAATCACCTTCAATCCCATGCCTCCGTATTTTGTCCTCCAATAGCCGACCATGTGGAATCTTTTCAAAGGCTTCACTGAAGTCCATGTGCACCACGTCAACTACCGTACCCTCATCCACATGCTTGGTCATCTTCTCAAAAAACTCAATGAGATTTGTGAGACACGATCTGCCCTTGACGAAATCATGTTGACTATCTCCAATCAAATTGTTGCTTGCGAGATGATTATAAATCCTATCTCTCATAATCCTTTCCAAAACTTTTCCTACAACAGACATAAGGCTCACTGGTCTATAATTACCTGAGTCATCTCCACTGCCCTTCTTGAACAAGTGTACAACATTTGCAATTCTCCAATCCTCTGGTACTAATCTGTTGATAATGACAACTCAAAATCAAGGCCAAAGCCTCGGCATTTCCTCCCTAGCTTCCCAGAGAATCCTCAGATAAATCCCATCCGGCCCAGGGAACTTGTCTACATCACACCTTCTAGAATTGATAACACCTCTTCCATACTTTATAGCCCGTTTCTCAGTCTTCTCCTCTACAGTATTTTCCTTGAGTGAAAACAGATGAGAAATATTTGTTGAGCACCTCTCTGATCTCCACAGGGTCCACACACAACTTTCCACTTCTGTTTTTGACTGGCGCTATTCCTACCCTAATCATCCTTTTATTCCTCACCTATCTATAGAAAGCTTTAGCGTTCTCCTTTATTCTACCTGCTAAAGACTCTCTTCTAATCCTTCCTAGCTAATCTGTAACTCTCCATCGCCTCATTTGAACTATCTCGTCTCATCGTCACATAAGCCTCCCTCTTCTGCTTAACAAGAGATACAATTTCTTTCATAAACCACGGTTCCCTTACCTTATCACTTCCTCCCTGTCTGACAGGGACATACCTATCAAGGACATGCAATGTCTATTCCTTAAACCAACTCCACATTTCGATTGTTCCCATCCCCTGCATTTTGCTACCCCATTCTATGACTCCTAAGTCTTGCCGAATCACATTATAATGGTTCATCTCCCATCTATAACTCTTGCCCTATGGCATGTACCTATCCCTTTCGATCGATAAACTAAACAAAACTGAATTATGGTCACTCCCTCCAAGGTGCTCACCTACCACTAAATCAAACACCTGGCCTGGTTCATTACCAGATCTAGTGTGGCCTCCCCTCTTGTCGACCCTTTGACATACTGTGTCAGGAAACCTTCCTGCACACATTGGACAAAAACTGATCCATCCGACATACTAGAGTTATAGCATTTCCAGTCAATGTTGAGGAAGTTAAAATCCCCCATAATGACCACCCTGTTCCTTTCACTCCTACCCAGAATCGTTTTGCCAATCCTCTCCTCCACATCTATGGAACTGTGCAGAGTCCTTTAAAAAAAACTCCAAGCAGTGTGACCTCTCCTCTCCTGTTTCTAACCTCAGCCCATACCACCTCAGTAGACGAGTCTTCGTCAAAAGTTCTTTCAGCCACCGTGGCACTGTTTTTGACTAACAAAGCCACACCTCCACCTCTTTTACTGCTTTCCCTGATCTTAAGGAAAGATCTAAACCCTGGAATCTGCAACATCCCTGCTCTATCCATGTCTCTGCCATAGCATCGAAGTCTCAGGTACGTATTCCTGGAATGGCGGGACTACCTTACGCTGAAAGACTGGAGCGACTGGGCTTGTATACCCTTGAGTTTAGAAGACTGAGAGGGGATCTGATTGAGACATTTAAGATTATTAAAGGATTGGACACTCTGGAGGCAGGAAACATGTTTCCGCTGATGGGTGAGTGCCGAACCAGAGGACACAGCTTAAAGATAAGGGGTAGACCATTTAGAACAGAGATGAGGAGAAACTTCTTCACCCAGAGAGTGGTGGCTGTGTGGAATGCTCTGCCCCAGAGGGCAGTGGAGGCCCAATCTCTGGATTCATTTAAGAAGGAGTTGGATAGGCTCTCAAGGATAGTGGAATCAAGGGTTATGGAGATAAGGCAGGAACAGGATACTGATTAAGGATGATCAGCCATGATCGTATTGATTGGTGGTGCAGGTTCGAAGGGCAGAATGGCCTAATCCTGCACCTATTCTCCATTGTCTATTGTCTATTCATGGTGCAAGCTCACCTACCTTATTCCAGATACTCCTGGAATTGAAGTAGACACACTTCAAACCAGCTTGCTGTCTGCCCTTACATTCCTGTGACCGTGAAATCTTGTCCGTGTCCTCCCTACTCTCATCCTCCTGTGCACTGGAACTGCACCACAGATTCCAATCTCCCTACTGAGCTCGTTTAAACCCACCCGAATAGTGCTAGCAAATTTCTCACCCAGCATCTTAGGACACCTGTGGTTCAAGTGAAGACCATCCTGCTTGTAGACGTCCCACATTCCCCAGATTGAACCCCAATTATCCATATACCTGAAACCCTCCCTCCTGCACCATCCCTGCAGCCTGCAGTTCTGGGTCCTGTTGTGTTTGTCATTTATATAAATGAATTGAATGAGAATATTGATGGCACGGTTAGTAAGTTTACGGACGACACCAAAATTGGTGGCACAGTAGACAGTGCAGAAGGTTTTCCAAGATTACAAAGGGATCTTGATCAAATGCAGGGATCCAGGTTCGATTCTGGTTGCGGGCAACTATCTTTGTGGAGTTTACACGTTCTCCCCGTGTGTGCGTGGGTTTCCTCCGGGTGCTCCAGTTTCTTCCCACAGTCCAAAGATATACAGATCAGGTGAATTGGCCATGCTAAATTGCCCATAGTGTTAGGTGCATTAGTCAAAGGGAAATGGGTCTGGGTGTGTTACTCTTCGGAGGGTCGGAGTGGACTTGTTGGGCCGAAGGGCCTGTTTTCACACTTTAGGGAATCTGATCTAATCTAACCTAAATGGATTAATGGGCTTAAAAATGGCAGATGGATTTCAATCTGGATAAATGAGAGGTCTTGCATTTTGATACAACTAACAAGGGTAGGGCTTATACAATTAATGGTAGGACCTTGGGTCATGTAGTAGAACAGAGGGTCTTAGCGATGAAGGAACATAATTCTTTAAAGTTTGCATCACACTTAGACAGGGTGGTTAAAAAAGCATTTGGCATGCTTGCTTTCATTGCTCAGTCTTTTCAGTATAGGAATTGGGACACTATGTTGAGGTTGTATAGGGCATCAGTGAGGCCTGTTCTGGAGTACTGTGTCCAGCTCTGGTCGAGCGGTTATAGGAAGGATATTAGCAAGTTGGAGAGGGTTTAGAAGAGATTTATCAGGACGTTGCTGGGAGTGGAAGGTTTGAGTTATAAAGAAAAGCTGGGACTTTTTCCTGCAGCATCAGAGGTTGAGAGGTGACCCGATAGAAGTTTATAAAATAATGAGAGGTATTGATAGAGCTGCTGGTAGTTGTCTTTTCCCCAAGATGGGGAATTTCAAGACCAGTAGGCACATTTGTAAGGTGAAAGGTGAGAGATTTTAAAAAAAAAGAAAAACATGACCTTTTTTTGCGCAGAGGGCGTTTTGCGTGTGGAATGAACTTTTGAGGAAGTGGTGGATGCGGGTATAATTACAAACATTTGAAAGAATTTGGATGGATACATGAATAGGAAAGGTTCGGAGCAATATGGACCAGGAGGAGGCAGGTGGGACTAGTTTAGTTTGGGATTATTTTTGGCATGGACTAGTTCGACCAAGTAATCCAAAACCGCAGGCTAATGTTATGGGGAAATGGGTTCAAATCCCACCAAGACAAATAGTGAAACTTGAATTCAATAAAAATGTGAAATAAAAGCTAGCTTAATGGCAACCATGTAACCATTATCAATTGTCAGAAATCCCAACAGGTTCCCCAAAGGCTTTGAGGGAAGAAAATCAATGTTCCGTACCTGGTCTGGCCAAAAGCGGACTCCAGACTCCCAGAAGTTGGCAGACGCTTAATTGCTCACAGGCTATATTCCCTCTAATATTTCCCACGACTGCTTGAATATCTGAAGTGGAGGTGCCAGTGTTGCCCTTTAGATATTTGAAGTCCATGTACAATCATGGTTTCCGGAACCAGACATCAATGCATCTGGATACCAACAGGCATGCATTGCCAGGTTAGGGGGGGGGAGGTCGTTTGTTAAGTTTAGAGGAAACATTGCACTCTCAGCTGTTACGTTGGATAATAATTGCTGCTCGAGCTAGTGAGCAAACTAACCCCCCCTGGCAATGCATGCCTGTTGGTATCCGGATGCATTGATATCTGGTTTCGGAAACCATGATTGTACATGGACTTCAAATATCTAAAGGGCAACACTGGCACCTCTACTTCAGATATTCAAGCAGTCGTGGGAAATGTTAGAGGGAATATAGCTTGTGAGCAATTAAGCGTCTGCCACACTTCTGGGAATCTGGAGTCCGTCTTTGGCCAGACCAGGTACGGAACATTGATTTTCTTCCCTCAAAGCCTTTGGGGAACCTGTTGGGATTTCTGACAATTGATAATGGTTACATGGTTGCCATTAAGCTAGCTTTTATTTCACATTTTTATTGAATTCAAGTTTCACTATTTGTCTTGGTGGGATTTGAACCCATTTCCCCATAACATTAGCCTGCGGTTCTGGATTACTAGTTCAGTGACATTATCACTAGTTCACCAACTCTCCCCTAACTATGAACAAGTAGTCTGCCTAGCAGCAAGTGTTATTTTAGTTATTCTGTATCTTGTCAGAATTTGCAATTTATCCATGTGGGACACACTCCCTCAGATTAGTGTTTCAAATTACAATTTTTTGTAATCTAAATCTTCCTTTCTTTCTTTCATAGGCACTTGGGACATCAAGCCCAATTCCATCCCATGAAGCATGGCTTTGACGGATGGTTTGGAGCTCCAAATTGTCACTTTGGACCATACAACAACAAGGACAAACCCAACATTCCTGTCTACAACAACTCAGAGATGGTTGGCAGGTAAAGCACAGAAAAAGCAGGAGGAGAGAGAGCAAGAGTGGTGGAGGCTTGGTGGGTATTACTAGCATAGGATAGGGAGTGGGAATATGTATTCTGACAAAGTATAGAAGAGAATAATATGGGTGGGTTTTGTGAATGCAGAGAGAAAAGTTTTGATTTCACAGAGTACATTTTAGTTTACACAGATATTTCGAGCTGGCTGCCTAATTAACAGGTTTGACTTCCCTTGCAGCTTTGTGGCAGATGTGTGGTGGGATGTGGGAAGTAGGAGACTTTGATCTTGGTGAAGGTGGCCATTGATTTTTCCATGTGAACGCTTTATGATTTGGGGGTTCCAAAGAGAGCAAAGGAAGAATAATGAACCGGAGGAAAGCAAACTTTTTTTCCCCAGCCTGATGAGCAATGCTGCGAAGACCATTTCCTCAAAACAGACTTTGTCTCCCTTTTGGTGCTGTGTTTTCTGAAGCCCTGGAAGCCTGCTGGCAAAGATTGAACTTGGAAGGCAGGCTAACATGAGAGGCACTAAGCTATACAGTATGATTTAAATAACCAGTCTGCTTCCTGAGAGTAGGTTAATCACCCATCACTTTTACAGTGGTAGCTTTCCTACACCTGAGCCAGGAGGCCAGGTTAAATTTGCATCTGCTCCAGAGGTGTGCTATAACATCGCTGAATAGGTTGAAAGAAAATCTAAAGAATATATCCATCCAACATTTTTCCTCGATCTTAATTAGTGAGGTAATGATAAGGGGATGATTATCTCCCCTGTGCCAACTCCCCTATTATTTTCATTTTGCACCATCTACAGGTAGGAGAAAATTATGCCCCTTTTACTGTTATTTATCCATGTAGTCTCTAGTTTTTCATCTCTTTCCTACGAGTACAGTTTTAAACAATTTTTAAATGTTGCTCATTGTTGGTCTCTATTCTTTGCTAATATTGTTGTTTATTTCATTTATCCTATTTTGTCACCTTGTGGGAGAGTCTAGGAACAGAAGCTATAATCTGTAAAACAAAGAAGCGGAGGTAGACCGATGAATCTGCTCCATCATTCAACAAGATCATGGCTGATCTGATAATCCTCAACTCCACTATCTAGCCTTTCTCATGTAATGTTTGGTTCCCTTACTCATTAAAAACCTGTCCACCTCAATGTTGAATATTGTGATGTGGAGGTGCCAGTGTTGGACTGGGATGGACAAAGTTAAAAATCACACAACACCAGGTTATAGTTCAACAGGTTAACCTGACAAAGGAGCAGCGCTCCAAAAGTTGGTACTTCCAAATAAACCTGTTGGACTATAACCTGGTATTGTGTGATTTTTAACTTTGAATATAGTTAACAACCTTGACAGCCCTCTATGGTAAAGAATTGCAGAGGTTCACTATCCTCTGAGAGAAGAAACTCCTCCTCTGTCCTATCTAGATGACCTCTCATTCTGAGATCATGCTGTCTGGTTCTAGATTCTCCCAAAAGGGAAACATCCTTTGTACATTTACCATGTTAAGTCCCCTAGGATTCTCCTGCTCCTTTGATGCTGCCTGACCTGCTGCGCTTTTCCAGCAACACATTTTTCAGCTCTGATCTCCAGCATTTGCAGTCCTCACTTTCCCCTAGGAATCTTGCATGTTTTAATAGGGTACCTCACCTTCTTCCAAATTTCATTAAACACAGGTCTGACCTAGGAGAAAGTGAGGACTGCAGATGCTGGACAATCAGAGTCTGAAAGTGCGGCACGAGAAAAGCACAGCAGATCAGGCAGCATCCGAGGAGAAGGAGAGTCAACTTCTCGGGCTTAAGCCCTTCATCAGGAATGTTCATCCTGAAAAAGACTCCTTTATCCTCACTCACTGCGTTCTGGCAGTCAGCCAATCCCCTGTCTGTGCCCCTAATAGCTGGTCTCTTACCTTATTTAGCAGATCCTGTGCAGTACCTGGTCAAAGCCTTCTGGAAATAAGTTGAGGTATAGAAATTGAGAGCAAAAAGGTCATGCTGGGAAAGGTAAACATCATCAGTTAGACCATAAGTTGAACATTATGTTCAGTTCTGGTCACTCCATCACAGAAAGGATGTAGTCAAACTGGACAGGGTGCCGAGATTTATGAGGAGTTTGCTAGGAACATGCAACAACGAAAGTAGGATAGGCTGGGGTTAATTCCATAGAACATAGAAAAGTACAGCACAGAACAGGCCCTTTGGCCCACGATGTTGTGATGAGGATTAATCCTAATGTAAGATAAAATAACTTAACCTACGCATCCCTCATCTCACTGCTATCCATGTGCATGTCCAGCAGTCGCTTAAATGTCCCTAATGACTCTGCTTCCACCACCACCGCTGGCAACACATTCCATGTATTCACAACTCTCTGCGTAAAGAGCCTTCCTCTGACATCCTTTCTATACCTTTCTCCTAACATCTTTAAACTATGACCTCTCGTACCAGTCCATCCTGCCCTGGGGAAAAGTCTCTGGCTATTGACTCTGTCCATTCCTCTCATTATCTTGTAAACTTCGAACAGATCACCTCTCTTTCTCCTTCTCTCCAGAGAGAAAAGTCTGAGCTTATACAACTTCTCTTCATAAGGCAAGCCCCCCAGTCTAAGCAGCATCCTGGTAAACCTTCTTTGTTCCCTTTCCAAAGCCTCTGTACCTTTCCTACAGTAGGGCTACCAGAACTGGACACAATATTCCAAGTGTGGTCTCACCAGGGACTTGTAGAGCTGCAGCAAAACCTCGTGGCTCTTAAACCTGATCCCCCTGTTAATGAAAGCCAAAATGCCATATGCTTTCTTAACAGCCCTATCCACTTGGGTGGCAACTTTGAGGGATCTATGCATTTGCATACCAAGATCTCTCTGTTCCTCCACACTGCCAAGAATCCTGTCTTTAATTCAATATTCAGCATTCGAGTTCAACCTTCCAAAATGTATCATTTCGCATTTATCCAGGTTGAACTCCATCTGCCATTTCTCAGCCCAGCTCCGCATCCTGTCTATGTTGCACTGCAGCCTGCAATAGTCTTCGATTCTATCAACGGCACCTCCAACCTTTGTGTCATCAGCAAATTTACTAACCCACCCCTCAACCTCCTCACCCAAGTCATTTATAAAGACAACAAAGAGCAGAGGCCCAAGAACAGAGCCCTGCGGGACACCACTCAACACTGACCTCCAGGCAGAATACTTTCCATCTACACCCACTCTCTGCCTTCTGTCAGCCAACCAATTCTGAATCCAGACAGCCAAATCTCCCTGTATCCCATACGTCCTGATTTTATGAATGAGCCTTCCATGGGGAACCCTATCAAATGCCTTGCTGAAGTTCATATACACCACATCCACTGCTCGACCGTTGCCGACCCATCTTGTCACCTCCTCAAAGAACTCAATAAGATTTGTGAGGCATGACCTGCCCCTCATAAAGCCATGCTGACTGTCTTTAGTCACATTATGCATTGCCAAATAGTCATAAATCCTATCCCTCAGAATTCTTTCCAAAACTTTGCTGACCACAGACATAAGACTGATTGGTCTGTAATTGCCAGGGATTTCCCTATTTCCCTTCTTGAAAAGAGGAACAACATTCTCCTCCTTCCAGTCCTCCGGTACGACTCCCGTGGAGATTGAGGAAGCAAAGATCTTCACCAGCGGCTTAGCAACCTCCTTTCTCACTTCCCGGAGCAGCCTAGGATAAATCTGGTCTGGCCCTGGGGACTTATCAATCTTAATGTTTTCCAAAATTTCCAGCACATCAACTTCATCAATCTGGATCTGTTCAAGCCTGTTTCCCAGCTCCTCAAAGTCCTCATTCACAATAAGGTCCCTTTCCTTGGTGAAAACTGAAGCAAAAAACTCATTTAGGGCTTCCCCATCTGCTCAGACTCCACGCACAACTTCCCTATGCTCTCCCTGTTTGGTCCTACCTTCTCCTTGATCGTCCTCTTACTCCTCACGTATGAGTAAAATGCCTTTGGGTTCTCCCTAATCCTTCCTGCCAAACCTTTTTCGTGTCCCCTCCTGACTCTCCTCAGCCCATTTCTGAGCTCCTTTCGAGTAAGCCTGTAATCCTGTAAAGCTGTGCTAGATCCTTGCTTCCTCCACCTTACGTAAACCGCCTCCTACCTTTTGACAAGAAGCTCCTCTGTTCTCGTCATCCAAGGTTCCTTAATCTTACTGGATAAAAGCAAATTACTGCGGATGCTGGAATCTGAAACCAAAAGAGAAAATGCTGGAAAATCTCAGCAGGTCTGGCAGCATCTGTAAGGAGAGAAAAGAGCTGACGTTTCAAGTCTAACTGAACCCTTTGTCAAAGCTTTGACAAAGGGTCAGTTAATCTCGAAACATCAGCTCTTTTCTCTCCTTACAGATGTTGCCAGACCTGCTGAGATTTTCCAACATTTTCTCTTCTGGTTCCTTAATCTTACCCCTTCTTACCTGTCTCAGAGGAACAAATGCGTGCATCACTCGCAACAACTGCTCCTTAAATAGTCTTCACATGTCTGTTCTGCCCATTCTGTGGAACAATTGCTCCCAATGTGTACTTCCCAACTCCTATCTGATAGCATCATAATTTCCTTTTCCCGAATTAAATATCTTTCCTCGGTAACTGCACCTTTCCTTCTCCAAGGTTATGGTAAATGTGAGGCAGTTGTGGTCACGGTCACCAAAGTGTTCTCCCACCATGAGATCTGACACCTGTCCTGGCTCGTTGCCGAGCACCAAATCCAAAATGGCCTCTCCCCTTGTTGGTCTGTCTACACACTGAGTAAGGAAACCCTCCTGAACACACCTGACAAAAACGTATCCATCCAAACCATCTGCACTTAGGAGGTTCCAGTCGATATTGGGAAAGTTGAAATCATCCATAACAACAACCCCGCTACATCTGCATTTTTCCAGAATATGATCGCCTATGAGTTCTTCAATCTCCATACTGCTATTAGGGGGTCTGTAGAAAACCCCCAATGAGGTGGCTGTTCCCTTGCACCCAAACTGACTCAGTAGACAAACCATCCTCAACAACCTTTGTTTCTGTAGTTGGGATGCACTCCCTGGTAAGCAACATTGCACCCCCTCCTCTTTTTCCACCCTCCCTGATTTTTTTAAACATTCTAAACCCTGGAACATGAAGCAGCCATTTGTGGCCCTGTGAAAACCACATCGCCATTATGGCCACAACATCGTAGCCCCAAGTACTGATCCATGCTCTAAGTTCGTCGCTCTTATTTCTGACACTTCTCGCGTTAAGGCAGACACACTTTAACCGATCCCTTTGTTTCATCGCATGAGAAACCTTCCCAATAGATTCACTGCATCCTGTCACTGCCCTGTCTGCAACTGCACCCTCTGAGGTAGGTGGCTCTGATTGCCACACCCTGCCAAACTAGTTTAAACCCACCCGAATCACACGAGCAAATCTCCCACTCAGGACATTTGTACCCCTCCAGTTCAGATACAACCCGTTCTTCATGTACAGGTCCTACCTTCCCCAGAAGGCATCCCAGTGGTCTAGGTATCTGACACCCACCCTCCTGCACCAGCCTCACAAGCCACGTGTTAAGCTGCATATGCTGACTGTTCCTCACCTCACTATCTCGTGGCACCAGTAGCAAACCTGAGATCACCATTCTACTCGTTCTGCTCTTCAGCTTCCAGCCCAGCTGTCTGTAGTCACTTTTCAGATCCTCAATCCCTTTCCTGGCTATAACATTGGTGCCAATATGTACCACGATTTCTGCCTGCTTACCCTCCCTCTTCAGAATTCTGTAATTCAGAATTCTGACATCCCGGACCCTGGCAGCGGGGAGGCAACATACCTTCTGGGAGTCCCGTTCCTGACTACAAAATCTCCTGTCAATCCATCTAACTATTGAGTCCCCGACCACAAACACTTTTCTATTCTCCCCCCTGCCCTTCTGAGCCTCAGTGCCAGGGACCTGACAACTGCAGCTTTCCCCTGGTAGGCTGTCCCCACCAGCAGTATCCAAAACGGTATACTTATTGCTGAGGGGAACGGCCACAGGGGATCCCTGCTTTGACCGTCGGTTCCCTTTTCTCCCCCAGACTGTAACCCAGCTGTCCTTACCCTGTGTCTGAGGAGTGACCATAGCCCTGTAGATCTCACCCACTTAAAAACTTCCCAGCAACACTCGTTTCTCTCTGCCCTCTGTTTTTAAAAAAAATGCTTTATACTCACCTTCCCAGCAGTCCTTCACTTCTCCCTCACACCTCTCGGCAAATGGAGGCCCCAACTCCTGACATAAGTTTTTTAAACTGTTATACTCACTCCTTCTTGGTATATTGGAGGCTAAGGAAAGATTTGATTAGGGTATACATATTTGGAAGGCGCCTGGACAGTGTGGATGGGAAGGAGCTATGTACCTGAGATGCTCAGTGACTAAGGAGCATACACTTACAGTGCTGGAAAGAGAGGGCAGATGAAGAAATCCTTTCTGCTCTGGTAAGATAGAGGATTGGGATAGTTTTAGAAATCAACAAAAGATGACTAAAACAAAATTAAGAGGGAGAAGATAAAGTTTGAGGGTAATTTTGCAAGTGATATCAGAACAGACAGTAAAAGCGCTTTATTGAAATATATAATAAATAAGTCAGAAGTTAAAGTGAATATAAGCCTCTTGGAGAATGAGGCTGGGGAAATAATAATGGGGAACCAGGAAACGGCAGAGCAGTTAAATAAATATTTTGGATTTGTCTTCACAGTAGAAAACTCTAATATCATTCCAAACTTACTACATAATCAAAAGGCAAAAAGAAGAGACGTGATAAATACAATAACTATCACCAGAGAAAATGTGTTAGGCAATCAAATTGTAACGTGAACCAATGCACAGTGAAAAGCTTTGACTTGCAAGCAGTACAGGCAGATCACAGTTAAGTAGCATAGATAAGTAAATAATAGGTAAACAGCGGTAAAAACCAAAACGAGGTACGAATGTTAAGAGTTTATGAGTCCATTCAGTATTCTAACATAGTAGGGTAGAAACTGTTGCGAAACCAGCTGGTGTGTGTGTTCAGGCTTCTGTACCTTCTACCCGATGGTAGAGGTTGTAGAAAAACATTGCCAGGGTGGGATGGATCTTTGAGAATGCTGGCAGCCTTTCCTTGACAGCGGGCCTGGTAGATGGATTCTATAGATGGGAGGTTGGCCTTTGTGATTGTCCGGGCTGAGTTCCCCACTCTCTGTAACCATCTCTGATCTTGAATGATACAGTTGCCATACCAGGTTGTGATATATCCAGACACCTCTTGAAGGTGCATCTATAGAAGTTGGCAAGGTTATTCGCTGTCATGCCAAATTTCCTCAGCTGCCTGAGGAAGAAGAGACATTGTTGGGCCTTTGTAACCAGTGCGTCCGCATGAAGAGTCCAAGAAAGCTTGTTGTGGATAAGCACTCCCAGGAGCTTGACACTCTCCACTCGTTCCACCTCTGTGCTGTTAATGTGTAGGGGGCATGAGTAACATCCCGCCGAAAGTCAGTAGAGTTCCCAAAATGCATAATCGCACATTTTCCCACATTGTATTCCATCTACCAGCTTCTGCCCACTCACTTAATCTGTCATTATCCCTGAGCAGACTCTGGGTCATTCTCATCAGTTGCATTCCCATCTACTTTTGCATCATTTGCAAGTTTAGTCACTTTTGATATCCAAGTCACTAATATATATTGTAAATAATTGTGGCCTCAGCACAAATCCCAGTGGCATCCACTAGTTACAGGTTAATGTCCAGAAAATGACCCCTATCGCAGCTCTCTGTCTTCTATTATTTCGTCAATCCTCTATCAATGCTAACAGACTACCTCCAATGCCATGGGCTCTTATTAAAGAGTCCAAGAAAGCATGTTGTGGATAAACACATAGCTTCAGCAAAATTTCCCTATTCAAAGTACTATCTAGACCACAGTTGGAATACTGTGAACAGTTTTGGTCCTCTTATCTAAGGTGAGATACAATAGCATTGGAAACAGTCTAGAGAAGATTCACTAGACTGATACCAGGTGTTGGGGATTGGTTGACTGGCAGAAGGCAGAGAGTAAGGATAAATGAGTCTTTTTCAGGATGGCAGCCTGTGCCAAATGGAGTTCTGCAGGGGTCAGTGTTGGGATCACAATTATTTGTGTTATATATTAATGATCTGGATGAAGGAACTGAGGGCATTGTTGATAAATTTGCAGATGACACAAAGGTGGAAGGACAGGTAGTATTGAGGAAGTGGGAACATTGCAGAAAGACTTGGGCAGGCTAGGAGAGTGGGCAAAGATGTGGCAGAAGGAATACAACATGGGAGAGTGTGAGGTCATGCGCTTTGGCAGGAAGAATAGAAGTGTAACTTATTTTGTCAATGGGGTAAGATTTTGGAAGCACAGAGAGAGTTAGGAGTCTTACTTCAAGATTGTCTGAAGGCTAATATGCAGGTTCAGTTGGCAGTTAGGAAGGCAGATGCAATGTAAGCATTCATTTCAAGAGGGCTAGAATACAAGGGCAGGGATGCTGAGGCTGTATGACACTCTTGTCAGGCTGCATTTGGAATATCGTAAGCAGTTTTGTGCCCTGTATGTAAGGAAGGATGTGTTGGTCTTGGAATGGATCCAGGGAGATTGCAGGAATGAAGGGCTTGCTATGTGAGGAGCATTGAGGACTCTGGGTCTGTACTTGATTTTAGAAGGATGAGAGACAATAATCTTATTGAAATTTACAAAATATGTGTGCTTAATCCTTTCATTGAAACATAGAAGCATTGAAAATAGAAGCAGGAGTAGACCTTCAGCCCATGGCCTGCTCCACCATACAGTACTGTCATGGCTGATCTCCGGTTTCCGCTTTCATCCGTGCCCTTCAATCTGTTTAGCTGTAAGAACCGTATCAAACTCCTCACAGAGCACCAGGTTATAGTCCAACAGGTTTATTTGAAAGCACTAGCTTTCGGAGCGCTGCTCCTTCATCAGGTGGTTATGGAGTATAAGATCGTAGGACACAGAATTTATAGCAAACGTTTACAGTGTGATGTAACTGAAATTATACATTGAAAAAGACCTGGATTGTTTGTTAAGTCTGTCATCTTTTAGAATGACCATGTTGGTTTCAGTTCTTTTATATGTAAATTCCAGAAATTTCTTAAAGTTCATTCTTAAGTGAACTTTAACAATAGGTACCATGTTGGTTCAGCCCTGTGTGAGGCTGTCTGTGCCCCAGTGTTCAGACTGATTCTAATAAAAAAAAGGGATTTACAGAATCTTACATGGATCTAAGCAGTTTTTGAGCAAAATTAAATGTAATTCTGCAAGTACAAATACACCCCACACTTATCTGTGTGTGTGTGTATGCGTGTGTGCAGAGGCGTATGAGAGTGTTGAGTGTGTGTATATGCGTGCATGCAGAGGCATATGAGTGTCTGTGAGAGTGTGTCTGTGTGTGTGAGTGTAAAAGATATATGTGTGTGAGAGGGTGCTTGTGTAATTTGATGCTACACTTCTCCAGCTTCCACCCGAAACATATTAAACAGCTGTCCCCAAGGACAAGCCCTACGCGTACACAGGCTCTTTTCAGATGGGGAGGAATTTGATGGGCACTTTGAAGTACTCAAGGATGCCCTCACAAGAACGGGTAACGATGCTTAACTCATCGACCGCCAGTTCTGACGTGCCACAGCGAGAAACCGTAATGACCTCCTCAGGAGACAGACAGGTGCTGCAACTGACAGGGTACCCTTCGTTGTCCAGTACTTCCAAGGAGCCAAAGAATTACGCCATGTTCTTCATGACCTGCAACATATTATCATTGAGGATGAGCACCTCACCAAGACCTTCCCCACATCTCCACTACTCGCCTTTAAACAACCACCAAACCTCAACATATCATTGTTTGCAACAAACTGCCTGGCTTTCAGGACAACACCATACAATCTTTTCACGGTAAATGCTGCAAGACATGTCAGATTGTCGACACGGATACCACCATAATACGTGGGGACACCTCCGACCATGTGCTTGACAGGTACTCAAGTGACTTGAGTTGAAAATTGTGGTGCTGGAAAAGAGCAACAGGCCAGGCAACATCTGAGGTGACTTGGCCAACATTGTCTCATCTGCTGCAGGCAAGGATGCCCTGAGGCGTGATACATTGGTGAGACCGAGCAGACGCTACGGCAGCGGATGAATAGACACCGCACAACAATCAACAGACAGGAGTATTCCCTCCTAGTCGGAGAACACTTCAGTGGTCCAGGACATTCGACCTTGGACCTTCGGTGACCATCCTCCAAGGCGGACTTCGGGACAGGCAACAACACAAAGTGGCTGAGCAGAAGCTGATAGCCAAGTTCGGTACCCATGAGGATGGTCTCAACCGGGACCCTGGGTTCATGTCACACTACAGGTGACCCCAATGCACTGCGTACACACACTCACATGCACACACACAGACACACACACACACATGCACGCTCCTACAGATCCATACACTCACACAGATCCTCTCATTCACTAATATATACACTCCCACACTCACACAAGCACCCTCTCACAGACTTATACCCCTTTACACTCTCACTCACATACACACACTCTCTCACAGATACTCATATTCCCCCTGCACACACACACACACACACACACAAGTATAAGTTTGTGGGGTGAGTTTGTACTTGGAGAATTACATTTTATTTTGCTCAAAACTGCTTAAATCTATGCAAGATTTTGTAAATCCCTTTTTTAGATTAGAATCAGTCTGAACAATGGGGCACAGACAGCCTCACACAGGGCACCTCATATCTTCAGTGCATTATCTAGGCCAACATAGTTACATCTCACTGCAAACCTTTGCTATAAATTCTGTGTCCTACAATCTTATACTCCACAACCACTTGATGAAGGAGCAGTGCTCCTAAAGCTAGTGCTTCCAAATGAATCTGTTGGACTATAACCTGACGTTGTGTGATTTTTTTTAACTTTGTCCACCCCAGTCCAACACCGGAACCTCCAAATCATAACTCCTTGAGCATTCATTGTTTTTGCCTCAACCAGGGCAGTGGCCCTGGTTTGTATACATTAGGTAATCCCTAGAAGGGGTGTGTTGGATCCATCAGGTTTTATTTTTTGGAGTTTTGTCTTGTTAATGTGTCCTGATTTATGAAGCTTCAATGCAGCTATGATACTGTTTTCTAGCTGTGGAGTAGGGCCTGTTACCACCTTTTGATAAGTGTCAGTATCTGCAAGCAGTGAGTTCGCCTTTTCATTGTACCGTGTTCTGTTTAGGATGATGGTCATGTGCCCTTTGTTCTCAGATAGGTAGGATTGCAATGTTTCTGTCTTTTTTGAGTCCTTCTAGGGCTTTTCTTTCCTGTGTGTTGAGGGTGATCCCTTCCGTCTTCCTGCCTAGTGTTGGTGCAAGCAACTGTCTGTTTGATGGTCTGCTGAATTTCTTCTGTAAGTTCGTTGTCTTTCAGAAAGGTCGATCTGCCTTTCTGTTTTTGCAACCGAAGTGCACTACCTTACATTTGTCCACATTATACTGCACCTGCCATGCATTTGCCCATTCACTTAACTTGTCCAAAGAGGGGCTATTTGGCCTATTGTGTCTTTGCTTTTTGACAAAGAACTACTGAGTGGAATCCCTTTCTACAAAGGGCTCCTAGCCCAGAAGTTCAGAGCCCTTCAAATGGACATTCAATTACTTTTTAAAGTGTGGTGAGATTTGTACTTCTACCACCCTTTTAGGCAGTAGGTTCCAGGTCCCTTCATTCTTCAGGGTGAAAGAATATTTCCACTTCTCTCTAATTGTTCTGTCAGATACTTGCTGGTTTTTGGCCCTCTGCTAAGTGAAATCGATCATCCCTATTTAGATTATCTATAATCCTTTGATAGTTAAATCTCTCCGTTTATTCTGTTACAAGAAAAATAGACCAAGATGATCCTTTCTTTCCTTAAACCTAAATATGTCCAGTCCTGGCAAATCCCCGTAAAGCTCCTCCGACCATCTCCAATAGATATTTCTTACGATGAGATGAACAGAATTGCGTGCATTACCCAAGATGTGGTTAAGTTACTATGCTATACAATTCTCTCAAAATCTCCTTCTTCTTTTACAAAAGCTTAACATAATCCTGCACACTGTCGTATCACATGAACATCGTTCTCCAGTTAGAAATTTATGTTGAGCCTGTGAGAGCTGGGTTTCAAGTATGGTTAGGAGTGTATAGTCATGGAAGAAAGATGGTTCTGTGTTAAGTTGTTCTGCATAATTTTCCAGGAATCAATTAATAACATTAGGCCAAGTCCGTTGAAGGGACGAATACAATAGGCAGATCATCCCATCATCCATTTTAAAATGACAGTACAAGGTAGTCATCCCATCCTCTTGTACCACTCCTGTAATCCAGCAGGACTGAAATATGAGTTTCTGCACTTCCTGCCTTGCTACTTATCACAACCTGGCATATAATTCATCTGGATCGGTAATTTATCTACTTCAGAAGATTGGTCAGAGTATTGAATACAGGGATTGGAAGGTCATGTTGCGGCTGTACAGGACATTGGTTAGGCCACTGTTGGAATATTGCATGCAATTCTGGTCTCCTTCCTATCGGAAAAATGTTGTGCAAATTGAAAGGGTTCAGAAAAGATTTACAAGGATATTGCCAGGGTTGGAGGATTTGAATTATAGGGAGAGACTGAACAGGCTGGGGCTGTTTTCCCTGAAGCGTCGGAGGTGAGGGGTGACCTTATAGAGGTTTACAAAATGATGAGAGGCATGGATAGGGTAAATGGGCAAAGTCTTTTCCCTGGAGTGGGGGAGTCCAGAACTAGAGGGCATAGGTTTAGGGGGAGAGGGGAAAGATAAAAAAGAGACCTAAGGGGCAACTTTTTCACACAGAGGGTGGTACATGTGTGGAATGAACTGCCAAAGGAAGTGGTGGAGGCTGGTACAATTGCAACATTTAAGAGGCATTTGGATGGATATATGAATAGGAAGGGTTTGGAGGGATATGGGCCGGGTGCTGGCAGGTGGGACTAGGTTGGCATGGACGAGTTGGACCAAAGTGTCTGTTTCCGTGTTGTACATCTCTATGACTCTATGTCAAACCTTTTAATAATTTCTTTCTTGTATGCTTATCCCATCTAATATCTCATGATCTTTCCCTTAACTGTCTTCCCACATCACCAAAAGTGACATAAATAATAAGGTTATGTTCATTTGCAATGAATTTGCAAAGCTTAGCAATCCGGTTTTATATTCAGGCTGGGAAATCACGACTTTGATTCTCCCCCTTTATCCTCTTCATCTTGGTCTTCTGTCCTGTCCCATTTGTTCTCTTCTTTGTCAAAAATCTTGATTCACCATTCATTCTGTTCTCCTCAGTTCCCACACCCAGAGTGTTCCCCTTGTCTGTGCAGAGTCCACTGTTAGAATTCAATTGCAAAAACTATTTTGTCTGAAGATAACCCAGTATCTGTGGTTCTTATGCAGGTATTATGAAGAGTTTAAGATTGACTTAAAAATTGGAGAATCCAACCTCACTCAGATATACTTACAGGTAATGCAGCCATGACACTGTTGTTATGAATACCCTGCAACAAACACAGAATGCTGGAGAAACCAAGCAGATTTGGTATTCTCTGTGGAGAGAGAAACAGAGTTATGTTTCAAGTCCAATATGACTCTTACATTCTATATTCCTTAATATTTTCTCCTGATTAACATTCTGAATGAACTTAAATCCTTGGGTTTAAAATACAAATTTACCATACAAAATTGTCACGTTATTTTGTGGATAGTTGGACAGTTTTATCTCAATTTTCTCTTTATTATCTTTTAAACAACTCCCTGGACGAGGCTGCTCCACATATATCCCCTTCTTCAATGATGGAAGAGCCCAACACATCAAAAGGTAAAGCTGAAGCTTTCATAGCAATTTTCAGCCAGAAGCATCAAGTGGATGATCCATCTTGGCCTCGTCCGATCTCCTCCTGTCCCCAGTATCATAGATGTCTGCAGGCAATCCAATTCACTCTATGTGATATCAGGAAATGTACGGAGGCACTGGATGATGGAAGGTGTCATCAACAGTGCTATCAAGCCTCTCCTGCTCAGCAATAACCTGCTCACTGATGTCCAGTTTGGGTTCCACCACAGTCACTCAGCTCTTGACCACATTACAGCCTGAATTTCAGAGGTGAGGTGAGAGTGACAGCCCTCGACATCAAGGCTGCATTCAACCGAGGAGCAAAACTGAAGTCAATGAGAATCGAGAATACTCTGATGGTTGAAGTCATATTTGGCACACAGGAAGATGGTTGTGGTTGTTGCAGCTCACTCATCTCAGCTCCAGGACATCTCTGCAGGAGTTCATCAGGGGAGAGTACTAGCCCAACCATCTTCATTTGCTTCATCAGTGACCTTCCATCCATCATAAAAGCAGAAGTGGGGATGTTCACTGATGATTACTGGATGTTCATCACCAATCGTGACTTCTCAAATACTGAAGTGGGCCACATCCAAATGTAACAAGACCTGGACAATATCCATGTGTGGGCTGACAAGTGACAAGTAACATTTGTGACACACAAATACCAGATAATGACTATCTCCATTAAGATACAATCTAACCATCATACCTTGACATCCAATTGTATTACCATCACTGACTTCCCCATTATCCACAATCTGGGAGTTACCGCTGTCAGAAACTGAATTGGGATAGCCATATCAATACAGTGGCTACAAGAGCAGGTCAGAGGCTACACACAGTGCTTAACTCCCCTCCTGACTTTCCAAAACCTGTCCACAATCTAGAAGTCACAAGTCAGGGGTGTGATGAAATACTCCCCAATTGAGTGGATGGGTGCAGCTCCAACTACAATCAAGAAGCTTGACACATGCAGGATGAAGCAGCCTGCTTGATTGGTACCATTTCCACAAACATCCACTCCCTCCACCACCGATGCTCAGTAGCAGCAGGGAGTACTGTCCATAATATACACTGCAGAAGTTTATCAAGGCTCCGTAGGCAGCACCTTCAAACCCCTGACCATTCAGTCTAAAAGACAAGGGTAGCAGATACATGGGAACACCAGCACCTGCATGTACCCCTCCAAGCCACTCACCGTCCTGACTTGGAAAATTAATGCCCTCCAGAAATGTCCCTGGATAAAAATCCTGGAATTCCCTCTCTCAGGGCATTGTGGTACCAACAGCTCACGGACTGTAATGATTCAAGAAGGCAGCCAAGCGTCTCTTTCTCAAGGGCAATTAGGGATGGGCAGTAAGTGCTCACCAGCCAGCAATGCCGACATGTCATGAGTGAATACAAAAGAAAATCATTTTTGACTGGCATTTTAATGTTGGTTCTCTCTAGTCTTCATTCATAATATAACTGAAGGAGAAGCAAACACTTCCCAAACACAAGAAACTAAATTGGAGAACAAGTGGTATGCTGAAAAATCTGGAGTCTCAGGCCAATGTGAGGGTCAGTCCCTGTGCTGGAGTCTTGGGTCAGTGTGAGGGTCAGTCCCTGTGCTGGAGTCTTGGGTCAGTGTGAGGGTCAATCCCTGTGCATGGATTCTCGTGCCAGTGTGAGGGTCAGTCCCTGTGCATGGAGTCTCAGTCCAGTGTGAGGGTCAGTCCCTGTGCTGGAGTCTCGGGCCAGTGCGAGGGTCAGTCCCTGTGCTGGAGTCTCGGGCCAGTGTGAGGGTCAGTCCCTGTGCATGGAGTCTCAGGCCAGTGTGAGGGTCAGTCCCTGTGCTGGAGTCTCGGGCCAGTGCGAGGGTCAGTCCCTGTGCTGGAGTCTCGGGCCAGTGTGAGGGTCAGTCCCTGTGCATGGAGTCTTGGGTCAGTGTGAGGGTCAATCCCTGTGCTGGAGTCTTGGGTCAGTGTGAGGGTCAGTCCCTGTGCATGGAGTCTTGGGTCAGTGTGAGGGTCAATCCCTGTGCATGGAGTCTCGGGTCAGTGTGAGGGTCAGTCCCTGTGCATGGAGTCTCGGGTCAGTGTGAGGGTCAGTCCCTGTGCATGGAGTCTCGGGTCAGTGTGAGGGTCCATCCCTCTGCTGGAGTTTCAGACCACTGTGAGGGTCAGTCCCTGTGCTGGGGTCTCGGGTCAGTGTGAGGGTCAGTCCCTGTGCATGGAGTCTCGGGTCAGTGTGAGGGTCCATCCCTCTGCTGGAGTTTCAGACCACTGTGAGGGTCAGTCCCTGTGCTGGGGTCTCGGGCCAGTGTGAGGGTCCATCCCTGTGCTGGAGTCTCAGGCCGATGTGATGGTCAGTCTCTGTACATGGATCTCAGACCAGTGTGAGGGTCAGTCCCTGTGCATGGGGTCTCAGGCCAGTGTGAGGGTCAGTCCCTGTGCTGGAGTCTCAGGCCAGTGTTAGGGTCAGTCCCTGTACATGGAGTCTCAGACCAGTGTTAGAGTCAGTCCCTGTGCATGGGGTCTCAGGCCAGTGTGAGGGTCAGTCCCTGTGCTGGAGTTTCAGACCCTATGAGGCTCAGTCCCTGTGCATGGAGTTTCAGACCACTGTGAGGGTCAGTCCCTGTGCTGGAGTCTCTGGCCAGTGTGAGGGTCAGCCCCTGTGCTAGAGTCTTGGGCCAGAGTGAGGGTCAGTCCCTGTACATGGAGTCTCAGCCCAGTGTGAGAGTCAGTCCCTGTGCTGGAATCTCAGGCCAGTGTGAGGGTAAGTCCCTGTACCTGGAGTCTCAGGTCAATGTGAGGGTCAGTCCCTGTACATGGGGGTCTCAGGCCAGTGTGAGGGTCAGTCCCTGTGCTGGAATCTCAGACCAGTGTGAGGGTCAGTCCCTGTGCTGGAGTCTCAGGCCAGTATGAGGGTCTGTCCCTGTGCTGGAGTTTCAGACCCTATGAGGCTCAGTCCCTGTGCATGGAGTTTCAGACCACTGTGAGGGTCAGTCCCTGTGCTGGAGTCTCTGGCCAGTGTGAGGGTCAGCCCCTGTGCTAGAGTCTTGGGCCAGTGTGAGGGTCAGTCCCTATACATGGAGTCTCAGCCCAGTGTGAGAGTCAGTCCCTGTGCTGGAATCTCAGGCCAGTGTGAGGGTCAGTCACTCTGCTGCAGATGGCTGGTATTTAGTGGTCTAGTCGGTTTTTTAATGATGTTCCTCTTGAATGCGCAGGAAGCAATTGAGTTTATCAGGCGACAGGCTGCCAAGAAGCAAAACTTCCTCCTTTATTGGGCTGTTGATGCAACACATGCACCAGTCTATGCATCAAGAACTTTCCTGGGAACAAGTCGGAGAGGCTTGTAAGTACTGGTCAGTGCATTCTGTTCTAAACAGTGGCATTGCTAAGCTAATTATGGTTAAGACTGTAGGTGTGAGATTGCCAGGGCTTTTGTAACCAATTAGAACATAGAACAATACAGCACAGAACAGGCCCTTCGGCCCACGATGTTGTGCTGAACATCTATCCTAGATTAAGCACCCATTCATGTACCTATCCAATTGCCGCTTAAAGGTCGTCAATGATTCTGACTCTACCACTGCCACGGGCAGCGCATTCCATGCCCCCACCACTCTCTGGGTAAAGAACCCACCCCTGACATCTCCCCTATACCATTCACCTTAAATTTATGTCCCCTTGTAATACTCTGTTGTACCCGGGGAAAAAGTTTCTGACTGTCTACTCTATCTATTCCTCTGATCATCTTATAAACCTCTATCAAGTCACCCCTCATCCTTCGCCGTTCCAACGAGAAAAGGCCGAGAACTCTCAACCTGTCCTCGTACAACTTATTCTCCATTCCAGGCAACATCCTGGTAAATCTTCTCTGCACCCTCTCCAAAGCTTCCACATCTTTCCTAAAGTGAGGCGACCAGAACTGCCCACAGTACTCCAAATGTGGCCTAACCAAAGTCCTGTACAGCTGCAACATCACTTCACGACTCTTGAATTCAATCCCTCTGCTAATGAACGCTAATACACCATAGGCCTTCTTACAGGCTCTATCCACCTGAGTGGCAACTTTCAAAGATCTATGTACATAGACCCCAAGATCCCTCTGTTCCTCCACCTGACTAAGAACTCTACCGTTAACCCTGTATTCCGCATTCTTATTTGTTCTTCCAAAATGGACAACCTCACACTTGGCAGGGTTGAACTCCATCTGCCACTCCTCAGCCCAGCTCTGCATCATATCTAAGTCCCTTTGCAGCCGACAACAGCCCTCCTCACTGTCCACAACTGCACCAATCTTCGTATCATCTGCGAATTTACTGACCCACCCTTCGACTCCCTCATCCAAGTCATTAATAAAAATTACAAACAGCAGAGGACCCAGAACTGATCCCTGCGGAACTCCACTGTAACTGGGCTCCAGGCTGAATATTTACCATCTACCACCACTCTCTGACTTCGACCGGTTAGCCAGTTTTCAATCCAATTGGCCAAGTTTCCCTCTATCCCATGCCTCCTGACTTTCCGCATAAGCCTACCAATTAGCTTTCTGTGACAGGCTTATTGATCTGATCTTGTGATACAGTAAGCTGAGGATGAGATTTGACACTATGGTTTAAGATACTTTCTGCATGACTCAGATATTCCTGCAGATTAACACAGTTTGGTGCATGCTGGACAAACATTTAACCTTCATCCCATCTGTGCATTTGCCAGATTAGCGGTTGTAGCTGGTTAAAAGTTAGCGGTACTCCCTCCACTGCATCTTTTAGAGTCTCTGTGCCTTAGCTCAGACAATCGCACATAAACTCCTGAGAGTTGAGTAAATGCACTGACCTCCATGCAGAGAGAATGTGTGAAATTTGCAAAGAAACATATGGATTTCTCAGAACATGGTGGCAGTTTTACAATTTACTGGGCGCTCTCTAAGCAAATAAAAACCACTAGTTTAATTTAATCAACTATCGTTGTAAACTGTGAAATAGGTGCTGTTGACAGTGGTTTGTTTTTTGCATTGTAACATTGTGTTTGGACTGTTTCCAGATATGGGGATGCAGTCCGCGAGATAGATGACAGTATTGGGAAAATCCTACAGGAACTGCACACCCAAAATATTGCCAACAACACATTTGTGTTTTTCACATCAGACAATGGAGCTGCACTCATCTCAGCCCCCAATCAAGGTGGGTTCATTTAGTGATAGGTACAAAACATAAGTAGCCCACTGAAAGAGGTGCCTGTCACTCCGTCCATAGTTATGACAATTCATGTCTCTTATGAATAGTTTAGAATCATATAGAAATTCAGCCTATCATGCCTGTGCTGACTCTTAGAGCTCTTCAATTGGTCATACTCCGTATGCTCTTTCAATGATAGAAATACCTCAGCAAGGGGCCCAGCAATCACTTCCCTAGCTTCCCACAGAATTCCAAGGTGCATCTGATTAGGTCCTGGGGATTTATCCACTTTTATGTGTTTCAAGACATCCAGGACTTCCTCCTCTGTAATATGGACACTTTTCAAGATATCACCATCTATTTCCCCACATTCTATATCTTCCATGTCCTTCTCCACAGTAAACAATGATATACTTGTTTAGTATCTCCTCCATCTCCTGCGGCACCACACATAGGATGCCTTGCTGATTTTTTGAGGGGCCCTGCAAATATTTTTTACTTCAAGTATATTTCAAATTCACTTTTAAAGTTACTGCTATTCATGCATTTCAGATCTCCTCATCACTCCTCAGGTATTTGTGCCAAATATAACTGAAATTAGACATTGAAAAATACCTTGATTGTTTGTTAAGTCTCTCATCTGTTAGAATGACCATGATAGTTTCACTGCTTTCATATGTAAATCACAAAACTTTCTTTAAAAGTTACATTCTCAGGTTAACTGTAACAATTGGTGTCAGCGCAAATAAGATGTTGAGATGTTGAAGGTGTTAGCCCCCTGTGTTCCCTGTCGTGCCATAATGTGAGTTAACAGTCTTACATGCATTCATGCAGTTTTTAAGCAAAGTATAATGTAACTCTGCAAGTACAAATCACCCCAAAAACATAAATGTGTATGTTTGCATGTGTGTGTGTGTCTGGGGTGGGGGTTTGTGAGTGTCTGTGAGAGAGTGTGTATATGTATGTGTGTGTGTAAAGTGTCTAAGTCTGTGAGAGGATGCATGTGCGAATGTGTGTATGTCTGTGGGCGTGCGTGTGTGTGTGTGTGTCTAGGGTGGAGGGTTGTGGCTGTCTGTGAGAGAGTGTATATGTGTATGAGAGTGTAAAGTGGTTGAAGTCTGTGAGAGGGTGCATGTGAGAGTGTGGGAGTGTGTGTGTCTGTAGGAGTGTGTGTGAGTGTCTGTGCATGTCTGTGCATAGGAGTCAGTTACATCACACTGTAAACTTTTGCTATAAGTTCTGTGTCTTACAATTGTGTACTCCACAACCACCTGATGAAGGAGTGTCGCTCCTTCAGCAGGTGGTTGTCCAAGTAAACCGGTTGGACTTTAACCTGGTGTGTGTGATTTGTAACTTTGTACACCCCAGTCCAACACCAGCAGCTCCAAATTATAAATATTGAAGTTAACTTACCAAATCTTTACAAAATTTCCCAATTCGTTACAAGGTAACTTGCATAATAATTCAAGAACAAAGAACACTCAGAATATCCCACATTGAAAAGTATGGTGCTGGAAAAGCACAGCCAGTCAGGCAGCATCTGGGGAGCAGGAGAGTTGATATTTTGGGCATAAGCCCTTCATCAGGAGCATGGGAGAGTGGGAAAGAGGGCTGAAATAATTAGGAGGGTGGGGTTGGGGGAAGGTAGTTGGGAAGGGGATAGGTAGGTGCAGGTGGGTGGGTAATAGTGAAAGGTCAGGGGGGCGCGGTTAGGTGGGAAGGAAGATGGACAGGTAGGACAGTTCAAGAGGGTGGAGCATAGTTGGAGGGTTGGATCTGGGATGAGGTGGGGGGTGGTGATCTGTTCCTCGGATGCTGTCTGACCTGCTGTGCTTTTCCAGTGCCACACTTTTTGACTCTGATCTCTAGCATCTGCAATCCTTACTTTCTCTTCAACAATATCCCTAGTTTGGTGAGTTACATTGTTTAATTTAAACAGAATAATTTTGATCTCAAACCTGATGTCTGGGCTGCCTAGGTTACCTGCTCTATCTGAATACATCCAAGATGAGATGTAATCTTCTCCTTAATTAAAAACACATCTTTCATCATTGCCAATCCTCAAAATCAAATTGCAATCTGTCACCTTCAACAACCTCTCAATTCTCAAACATCACCACCCTTGGCCGCCAATAATCTCCTGGACAAGGCTTCTGCTGCCTGTGTGCAAGTGTGCAGCAGAAGTTTGGTCAGGATAGTCTGTGTCTCTTAAGAGCTCTGCTTCAATTTAAAAATCTTATCCTTCTTTTCAAATCATTTCAAAACCTCACCATTCCCTATCTCTACCTTTTTTAGTATCTTTCTTTCTTTCATTTCTTCCCTCACAAGTACTGTGGCTGTACCTACTAGAGATGGTGTGGTGCTGCAAAAGCACAGCTGGTCAGGCAGCATCCAAGAAGCAGGAGAATCAGAGTTTCGGGCTTTAGCCCTTCATCAGGAATTCATCAAGAATTGAAGTGCTTATGCCCGAAACGTCGATTGTCCTGCTCCTCAGATACTGCCTGACCTGATGTGCTTTTCCAGCACCACACTCTCGACTCTGATCTCCAGCATTTGCAGTCCTCACTTTCTCCTATGAGAGAAGGTGCAAAACTTGATCTACTCTTGGGAAATAAGGCAGGGCAGGTGACTGAGGTGTCAGTGGGGGTGCACCTTTGGACCAGTGACCATAATTCTATTAGTTTTAAAATAGTGGTGGAAAAGGAAAAGTTGATATTGGCAGATAAAGAGATGGCTGGAAAATGGGAAGCCTTCAAATATGAGATAATGAGAGTCCAGAGACAGTATATTCCTGTGAGGGTGAAAGGAAAGGCTGGTAGATATAGGGACTGCTAGATGACTAGAGAAATTGAAGTTTTGGTTAAGAAAAAGAAGGAAGCATATGTCAGGTGTAGACAGGAGAGATAGAGTGAATCCTCGGAAGAGTATAAAGGTAGTAGGCGTATACCTAAGAAGGAAATCAAGAGGGCAAAAAGGGGACATGAAATAGCTTTGGCACATAGGGTTAAGGATAATCCAAAGGGTTTTTTTATAAATACATTAAGGACAAAAGGGTAATTAGGGCGAAAATAGGGCCCCTCAAAGATCAGCAAGGCGGCCTATGTGAGGAGCTGCAGGGTTGGGAAAGATACTAAATGAGTATTTTGCATCATTGTTTACTGTAGAGAAGGACATGGAAGATATAGAATGTGGGGAAATAGATGGTGACATCTTGAAAAATGTCCATATTACAGAGGAGGAAGTACTGGATGTCTTGAAACGCATAAAAGTGGAAAAGTCCCCAGGACCTGATCAGGTGTACCCTAGAACTCTGTGGAAAGCTAGAGAAGTGATTGCTGGGCCCCTTGCTGAGGTATTTGTATCATCTGTAGATAGTGACAGCACTCAAGGATGTTACATGAAAACAATTATTACTATCAATGTGTCAGCAGCTAAAGTGATTATCCTGCAGTTAGTTTATGTTGAGATTTGTTTTGCTGTAGGTGGGAGTAATGGTCCGTTCTTGTGTGGAAAGGAGACAACATTTGAAGGAGGAATGCGGGAGCCTGCAATTGCCTGGTGGCCAGGACACATATCTGCTGGACAGGTGAGCATCTCTTCATCAGGTGGAAGTAAAGTTACTGTGATCTCTGTAATTTAGGGTCACTCCAATTTGTGATTGTACCAAGGGGTGTCTTGACAGAGATCTTTAAATTATGAAAGCTGATTGATTTTAGGGTAAATCACTGTAAGTGTAAAGTGATAAAGTGTGAAGCATGCTCCTGCAGGGAGCAGGTGAAAGTGGGTGCTGCAGATGCTGGAGATTAGAGTCAAGATTAGAGTAGTGCTGGAAAAGCACAGCAGGCCAGGCAGCATCCAAGGAGCAGGAAAATCGACGTTTCAGGCAATTCCTGATGAAGGGCTTTTACCCGAAACGTCGATTTCCCTGCTCCTCAGATGCTGCCTGACCTGCTGTGCTTTTCCAGCACCACTCTAATCCCACAGGGACTAGTTGAAGCAGATAGCATAGACTGAGGAAACTGAATAAATATAGGAGAAAGAAAGAAATAGAGAAATGTGTTGATGGGGTAAGATGAAATGGGCTGCATGGATACTTGAGAATAAAAATGAGGGAACCTGTTGGCCTGAATGGCTTTCATCTGTGCTGTAAAATTCTGAGATATATTCAGGGCTGGAGTTTGAGGAGGAGCGGTTGTGGGGAATGGGTATTGGGTCTGGGCAGTAAAAGGCAGGTTTTGGTCTGGGACATCGTTCTGAATTATTATGATGCATTTTAATTCCAGTCAGAGAGGGAGTGCAATGAATTATATGTTGACCTGCTGAGAAACAACAGCTGCAGCTGATAACAATATCTGTTCAGGACTTGTTCCAATGCCTCATGTAATTGAGCTTTAATGTACCACTATGTCAAGGAGGCAGCAGAGAAGAGTATGGTCTAATCTGAAGCAAGCTGATGACAGGGAAAAGCTGCAGCAACTGCTGGTTGCAGATGAAAATCAGCAAAGATGTGAGTGGAGAGTTGGAACAATTGTGAACTGAGGATTGGTATCTGCCCAGCAAGTGTCACCATCCTCAGACTCTGACTAACTGGGTGACTTGTGCAGAGCTTCACAGCAGGCTCTTTGTGTTCCAGACGAGAGCACTGACTGAAGTTTAATCCTCTCAGGAAACATTTGATCTGCTCCTGCCATTTTTCCAGATTACGAAATGATAAGGAATGTTTAGGGATAGTCACCATGGCTTTGTGCATGGGAAATCATGTCTCACAAACTTGATTGAGTTTTTTGAAGAAGCAACAAAGAAGATTGATGAGGGCAGAGCAGTAGATGTGATCTATATGGACTTCAGTAAGGCATTCAAAAAGGTTCCCCATGGGAGACTGATTAGCAAGGTTAGATCTCATGGAATACAGGGAGAACTAGCCATTTGGATTCAGAACTGGCTGAAAGGTAGAAGACAGAGGGTGGTGGTGGAGGGTTGTTTTTCAGACTGGAAGCCTGTGACCAATGGAGTGCCACAAGGATCGGTGCTGGGTCCTCTACTTTTTGTCATTTACATAAATGATTTGGATGCGAGCATAAGAGGTACAGTTAGTAAGTTTGCAGATGACACCAAAATTGAAGGTGTAGTGGACAGCGAAGAGGGTTACCTCAGATTATAACAGGATCTTGACCAGATGGACCAATGGGCTGAGAAGTGGCAGGTGGAGATCAATTCAGATAAATGCGAGGTGCTGCATTTTGGGAAAGCAAACCTTAGTAGGACTTATACACTTAATGGTAAGGTCCTAGGGAGTGTTGCTGAACAAAGAGATCTTGGAGTGCAGATTCATAGCTCCTTGAAAGTGGAGTCGCAGTTAGATAAGATAGTGAAGGCGGTGTTTGGTATGCTTTCTTTTATTGGTCAGAGTATTGAGTACAGGAGTTGGGCGGTCATGTTGCGGCTGTACCAATGGACATTGGTTAGGCCATTGTTGGAATATTGCATGCAATTCTGCTCTCCTTCCTATCGGAAAAATGTTGTGCAAATTGAAAGGGTTCAGAAAAGATTTACAAGGATATTGCCGGGGTTGGAGGATTTGAGCTATAGGGAGAGGCTGAACAGGCTGGGGCTGTTTTCCCTGGAGCGTCGGAGGCTGAGGGGTGACTTTATAGAGGTTTACAAAATGATGAGAGGCATGGATAGGGTAAATGGGCAAAGTCTTTTCCCTGGGGTGGGGGAGTCCAGAACTAGAGGGCATAGGTTTAGGGTGAGAGGGGAAAGATATAAAAGAAATCTAAGGAGCAACTTTTTCACCCAGAGGGTGGTACGTGTATGGAATGAGGTGCCAAAGGAAGTGGTGGAGGCTGGTACAATTGCAACATTTAAGAGGCATTTGGATGGGTATATGAATAGGAAGAGTTTGGAGGGATATGGGCCGGGTGCTGGTAGGTGGGACTAGATTGGGTTGGGATATCTAGTTGGTATGGATGTGTTGGACCAAAGGGTCTGTTTCTATGCCTCACCTCTCCACGACTTACAACACAGGGAATCAGTCTTTGAGGAGTGACACCAGCCACCCACTAATCCTCACGCACCTCACTCATCCTTTTCTGTACCACTACATACAGAAGTAGCCACCCACTCACCTGTGTGTTCGATGTAAATACAGAAGCACACACAAACATGTGCAGGAACACAGGAATACGCCATTCAACCCATTGAGCCTTTTCTGTTTAATACGAAAATGACTGATTGAACACTTCAGTAACTTTTAACACAAGTATTTTCATGTTTCATCCCCATAATCCTTTATGCTACTGGTGATCAAAAATTTATCAGTCTCTAAAACCATGACTGCACATGCGTTCATGCATTGTAAATAACACTTCCTTGGCTTGCAAAGACGGTATCTTTTTATTTTTCTGTATTTTTTATTGTGGACTGAAATGAGAAATAGATTGATTTAAAAGCCAATATTTGTTGAAGGATTGCTGCACTTGGTAAAAGCAAGTTATCTGATACTCATTGTAAGTGCTGTTTACACAGCTGTTGGTTCAGTGGGGAAATTTGTCTGTAACCGAGCTGGAGCTAGAGGACTCTGTATAAATTGAGATTTAGCTGGCAACAAGCTGCTGATTGATCTGTGGACGAGTAACCAGTTATTGTTGACAATGGCCTCCTTGCCAATAATTATGTGACTGACTTCTAGGGAACTAAACAGTTTGGGATTGTGAATGTTGGCTTCAGAAGCTCTCAGACCTTTATAAAGAAAGGATCTGTTTTAGCTCTGCATTAAAAACCATCTCAGGTCTGAGGAGAGCCACTTTATTTCCCCTCACCATATGCTGTAAATTGTGATTTTAATGAATAAATCAGAGGTGTTTGTTAGTGTGAAGCAGTGACCCTGTGCCTCCTGCAAACAAGGGAAAGAACCTGTAAAAGGAAATTGAGAGGCAGCTTCCTTAGTCAGCAAAAGGATTACCTCAGTAATCTCTCTGGACAGGGAACGCTGAAATACCTTCCCTGTTGTTCCCTCTGCCCAGAACACTCTTTTTTTTAATATATGTGTGTGAGAGTGTGGAGGGGGTGAGTCTTGGAAATGGTTAAGAGTTTTAACTTGCAGTGTTATATGTTAGCAGTTCATAATTATTTATCTGTAGTTAGAATCTATTTATTTGTAATGAATAGTAATTATTGATAAGAACAGAAAGTTAGTTCCTCCTATCTGTAAACACGGGTCTGAAAAACGAGTAAATCGGGGTATCTTGTGGTTTTTAAAAAAATATTTTTATTGAAAGGTTTTACTTTCCAAAATTAGAAAGTTACAGCAACATGAAAATATAGCTTCATAACATCAAAAACAACAATAAACCAACTACTGTACTACTCTACAAAAGAAACCAAAACTATACTTAATACAAATCAATAAATAAAGAAATAACATCGCTCAGCTCAATAAGACCATAGCTCTCAACCTTCGAGAGTCAAATAGACTTACAGCACGGAAAATACCCTTCGGTCCAACCCATCCATGCCGACCAGAAATCCCAACCCAATCTAGTCCCACCTGCCAGAGGCCCATATCCATCCAAGTCCTTCCTATTCATATACCCATCCAAATGCCTCTTAAATGTTGCAATTGTACCAGCCTCCACCACAACCTCTGGCAGCTCATTCCATACACGTACCACCCTCTGTGTGAAAAAGTTGCCCCTTAGGTCTGTTTTATATCTTTCCTCTCTCGCCCCAAACCTATGCCCTCTAGTTCTGGACTCCCCCCACCCCAGGGAAAAGACTTTGCCTATTTACTCTATTCATGCCCCTCATCATTTTATAAACCTCTATAAGGTCACCCCTCAGCCTCCGACACTTCAGGGAAAACAGCCCCAGCCTGTTCAGCCTCTCCCTATAGCTCAGATCCTCCAACCCTGGCAACATCCTTGTAAATCTTTTCTGAACCCTTTCAAGTTTCACAACATCTTTCCGATAGGAAAGAGACCAGAATTGCACGCAATATTCCAAAAGTGGCCTAACCAGTGTCCTGTACAGCCGCAACATTATCTCTCAACTCCTGTACTCAATACTCTGACCAATAAAGGAGAGCATACCGAATGCCTGCTTCACTATGTGGGCGGCACGGTGGCACAGTGGTTAGCACTGCTGCCTCACAGCGCCTGTAGACCCGGGTTCAATTCCCGACTCAGGCGACTGACTGTGTGGAGTTTGCACGTTCTCCCCGTGTCTGCGTGGGTTTCCTCCGGGTGCTCCGGTTTCCTCCCACAGTCACAAAGATGTGCGGGTCAGGTGAATTGGCCATGCTAAATTGCCCGTAGTGTTAGGCAAGGGGTAAATGTAGGGGAATGGGTGGGTTGCGCTTCGGCGGGTCGGTGTGGACTTGTTGGGCCGAAGGGCCTGTTTCCACACTGTAAGTCTAATCTAATCTAATCTAATATCCTCTCTACCTGCAACTCCACTTTCAAGGAGCTACGAACCTGCACTCCAAGGTCTCTTTGTTCAGCAGTACTCCCTAGGACCTTACCATTAAGTGTATAAGTCTTGCTAAGATTTGCTTTCCCAAAATCCCACTTCTTGGCCCATTGGCCCATTTCAAGTCCTGACTCTCTCTCCCAAACCTCACGTAGACAATCAGTGCCATCCAAGGAGCCTTCCCCCATCAAATGATAGAAAGTACTCACTGAAAGAATGCTTTTAGCCTGAAGCACCCTCTTTTCCATATCACATCCAAAACACTCAGCCAAAAGTGTGGTCTCCTTTCAGATAAAATCTGTAATCTGAAAGAGATGGAAGACGTCCCTACTTGACTATCTATATTTCCGAGTTATTTGATCAAACAGATCACCCAAACAAGACACTCCCCTGTCCGCCCAAAGACTAACCCCAGGATCCATTGTCCCTGGCCAGAAACCCAACATGCCAACTAATGGAGTAAGAAAAGATGTTTTAGACATTTTGCCATCCATCTGCCTCATTGCCTTCCATGTTTTGACAATGTTAGTAACTATTGAATTGCGGTAATGTTCCACAAACAGTCCTCATTTTGTCTAAAAACAACAGGTTGATCAGAGGACATTTCGTTTGGGAGGCCTCAATGTCCAACCATGTTGATGTCGAGTCCCCATTGGCTCAGTCACTTACAAACAATAGGAGGGAGCTCAGTTGATATTGTCTAATGTCTCGAGAGTGTGGTGCTGGAAAAACATAGCAGGTCAGGCAGCATCCCAAAGGGCTTACGCCCAAAACGTCGACTCTCCTGCTCCTCAGATGCTGCCTGACCTGCTGTGCTTTTCCAGCACCACACTTTCCAGCATCTACAGTCCTCACTTTCTCTAATTGTCTAATGGCTGGGAGGTCCACTCCGCCCAATCCCTGGACACTTGCAGTTTTGCAAGCTTAATAAGGGGCTACTTATAATGCCAAATAAAATAAGTAAACCAGCCATTCAGTTTCTGAAATATTTGCCTAGGAAAGAGCAAAGGGAGCATCCGCAAAGAGTACAAGAAGCAAGGAAGAATATTTGATTTGGTAAGAGCAACTCGACTCAACCATCATATCGGAAGGGCCCCCCAACTTTGAAGGTCTTGTTTAATCTTGTCAAACAAATGAACAAAGTTAGCCTTGAATTACTGATCAAAGTGAGGGGTAACAGAGAGGCCCAAGTAAAGAAAACCTCCTGTGCCCACTTAAAGGAGAACCCACCTTCCACGAAGACACCTCTCCCCCCGCCGTAGGCATAGCCTCTAACTTTGAAAAATTGATCTTGTAAACTGAAAAAGAACCAAATTAATTAATACATTATATAAAACAGGGCACCAAGACTACTGGGTTCAAGAGAAAAATAAGAGCATCATCCGCATTTGGTGTAATCTTCAGTCCCACCTTTGGGCCAGCTATATTAGGATTCCCACATGGCCTCAGCTAACGGCTCAATCACCAATATAAAAAGCAAAGCTGAGGGGGACAGTCTTGTCGACTGTCACTACCTATGTAAAAAGTATCAGACTTTATCCCATTGGTGAGAACTGCTGCCAGAGGATCACTTTAAAGGACCCTTGCGCTCCAGGGTATAAAAAAGATGTGGCCATTCCACACGATCAAATGCCTTCTTAATGTCCAAATAGACCACCAACCCTTGAACCGATCACTGCTGGCACACTTGAATCATGTTAAGCAACCTCCTAACATTATTAGAGGATATGTGACCCCGCGATCTTTTTAGATTAGATTAGATTAGATTACTTACAGTGTGGAAACAGGCCCTTCGGCCCAACAAGTCCACACCGACCCGCCGAAGCGCAACCCACCCATACCCCTACATTTACCCCTTACCTAACACTACGGGCAATTTAGCACGGCCAATTCACCTGACCTGCACATCTTTGTGACTGTGGGAGGAAACCGGAGCACCCGGAGGAAACCCACGCAGACACGGGGAGAACGTGCAAACTCCACACAGTCAGTCGCCTGAGTCGGGAATTGAACCTGGGTCTCAGGCGCTGTGAGACAGCAGTGCTAACCACTGTGCCACCATGCCACCCACAATAGAGGGTAACACCCCTTTCAACCTTAAGGCCAAAGTCTCATACAAAATTTTAAAATCAGAATTTAGAGTGAGATAGGTCTATAAGAAGCACAGTCCTCCAGTGCCTTCCCTTTCTTGAGGATAAGAGAGAAATTAGTGTCTTTCAAAGATGGCAGGAAGCAATCATGACTATGTAAATAGTTATACATATCTGGCATTGGCCCTGACAGGATGTATACAAATTCTTTATAAAACTCACTGGCAAGACCATCAGGGTCAGGCGCCTTTCCACTTTGAAGTTGCCTCACCCCCTCCTGTATCCCTTGTGCTGTTAATGGAGCTACTGAGGAGAGACACCTGCTTAGCAGACACCCCTGGAAGATCCAAGTTCCTAAAAAAAACTCCATTTTATCCCGTCTATTCTCACCACATTCAGACTAATGCAGTTCAGAATAGACGCCGCATTGATTTTTGTAGCATTACAAGTAAGAGTCCCATTCCCTTCCCTGATAGAAGGAATAGATTGAGAGGCATTCTTCTTCCTAATCAGATATGCCAAATATTTACCCAGCCTAGCAAACAAGCTTTGTTTTGCAAAGGACAGTTCCTTCCTGGCTGTATGCGTAAGTATGGAGTTTAAGGTGGATCGAAGGACTGTGATCCGCTGCAGCTTAGTCACTGACGGTCAAGTGTAATATATTGTCTCAACTGCCTTCAATCGTGCTTTGAGCAGATGCTGCTGCTCTCCCTTCTGTCGCTTCTGACTGGTTGAGTATGAGGTAATTATCCCTCTAGCATAGGCCTTAGCAGTCTCCCAAAGAATGGATGGATCACTAGCTGTACCTGAGTGGTGGCCAAAAATGCTTCAAATTTCCCTAAAAAGTATTCAACAAACTTGTTTTCCTTGAGGAAGAAGGGATCCATTCACCAATACCTTGAGTTCATTACATTATCCTTAACTTTGACCACTAAATATACTGCTGCATGATCAGAGATGGCAATATTCCCAATTGAACAAGATACCATCGAATCTAGAAGAGCTGTGAGAGTTAGGAGAAACTCAGTCCTTGTATGGCACTTATGAGGATGGGAAAAGAATGTAAAGTCCCTGCCCAAAGGGTGGAGACATCTCCAACCTCAGCTACATACATAGATCACTCAACAGTTTAGGTTGTGGAGAAAGCTTTGGGGGGCCTTTGGTCATTCTATCCAGCACAGGATCCATAAGGCAATTAAAGTCCCCCCTGCTATGATAATGTCCCATGATGCAAAGGCTATCAGCTTAGATAGTGCATCAGTCAAAAACCTAAGGGGTTGGACTGGAGGACAATAGGCATTCAAAATACCATATTCCTCACCATCTATTAGGGCCTTAAGGATAACCGACTAACCATATTCACCTTTAACACAATCTATTAAACTAAATGAAAGATTCTTCTGGACGAGTATGGCTCCCCTGCTGTTAGTGTTAAAGGACAAGAAAAACATCCGATCAGACCCACCCTGCTGTAACTTCAAGTGTTCCTTGTCATTAACGTGAGTCTCCTGGAACAGGGCAACATCCACCCTCTCCTTTTTGAGGCTTGACAATACCTTTTTCCTTTTAATTGGCAAAAGGATCCCTCTAGTGTTCCAGAAGCACCATTTCAGAAAACTGCTCGCCACGATCCTTTACAACTACCTTTGACCTGCTGAGAGGAAGAATTCAACTTACAGTACGCTGAGCAGATACAAAAGAAGACTGGTGGGGTCTATTTACAAAAAACCAAAAAACTAAACAAACTACAAAACACAAAAGGCATTTAATGGGGAACTCTACCCCTTGTCCATTGAGGACACTTACACCTCACACACATCGCCATTCCCCCGTCCAGCTCAAGCCACACCCTATTACCAAGCAACAGAATGAAACAGACAAAATAGTGAGCACTCCACCCACCCCAAACTATATGCCAACACCAATCCTAATTGGAGAAAAAACAAGAGTAGCTTCTTTAAGAAAAGGGTAACATCACAAGAAACATAGCAAGAGGGAAAAAAACAAACATTATTGTCCATGTCTATAATCCATCCAACACTTTATTTTAAAGTGACCAGGAAAATTTTCACTTTTTCTGAGGAATCAGATGACTGCGCCATCTCCTCATGAGTAACACGAAGCACCGCTCAGTATCTCATTGAATATTGAATACCAAGGTCCATTAATTTTCTTTTGACATTATCAAACGATTTCCTTTTACGGATCACTGCCGCAGAAAAGCCCTGGAAAAACATTATCTTAGTTCTGTAATAAGTCAGGGCCTGTGGATCTTTCCCCATCTTTCTAGAAGATTCTGGGCCTCTCTGCTTGCCCCCGTAGCTTTGAAATCTTAGTAGGACTGGGCAGGGGCACCGATCCAACCAGATCTGCACACTGCAACCCAGTGAGCTCTGTCACCCTTCACCGTATCTGCCTCAGCATCCCAGCCAAGAAACTCTGGCAGCTAGTCTTCAAAAAAATTGCTAGCTGCCCACTTTCTACTCCCTATAGCAGCCCAACGATCCAGATACATTTCCTCCTTCCTCGATTTTCCAAACCATCGACCTGTTCAGTCAAGGCCCGGACCTGTTTTACGAGGGCCTAGATCCGTCCCACTGAGGTCTCAGCTTCGGTCTCCGAGGCCACAGTTCATTGCTTCAACTCGCTTCCTGAGCCTTTCCAACTCCTTCTCATGCTTTTGAAGAATGACCAAAATTCAGCTGAGTACGATTGTCTTCCATTAACTCATTGATCATCCCTTACATCACCGTGAGATCTTAGCGACGTTCTGCTGCGCAGGTACCTCTTTCTTGGCTGCCGAGTGAGCTGCAGCTGTAATCACAGGTGTAGGCCTGCCCGATGTTTTCAGCGAGTGTCCCATATCTTGGCGCTTGGCTGTTTGCTTTTCTTGTGTTGTCCTCACACCTTAAAAAAGAATTTACTGCAGTACGTCGACTATCCAAACATCAACCATCCGAATCCCAGACTATCCGAACAAGATCTCAAGGCCCTATAAAAATGGCACCAGGCAACCCAGCATTTAGTTATCAGTTAAACGCATTATGACATGCATTGCCGGATAATCGAGAAATGCTCAAACAACTGCACTCATAGATGACCGCTTGTTTCTGGCCACCCGAACAATCAATCAGCCAATCAAAACCTCTCCGCTCATCTTGTTGAGACACTGGAGGCTCCACTGCAAATGGATTTAAATGGTTTCACAACTGTTTATCATCAATTTTCTCCAAAAAAAAAGGTAAGGTGGGTCAGGTTAAAGAAAATCACTACTGCTGGGCTGGGATGCAGAACTCAGCAAGGCAGATCTGCTCAGATCACTGCCATCTTGGATCCCCAATTTTGTATGTTTTTTTTAAAAGCCCAGGAATTGCAGGGCTTTTCACTTGCCACTGTAGTGAGGCTTTGGGACATCCTGTGGTCCTAAAAGACATTATCGAAAATAGGTACAAGGTTAGGTCATTGTGTAAATTCAGTTCATAGACAATATGCAGCACTGTATGTTTTAGAGACAACAAGGATCTCCTATACCGATGGGAGCCCTGCATCAGCTCTTTCCATGAAGTCCTGCCAAATACTGATCCAACTTGGCTTCAGCGGCTTTGTTCAGAATCAAGGAAGCTGGCTCAAATGTCCACTGCTGAGCCACTCAGAAAGCTCTGTGTTGTTCAGGAGCACCATTGGTTTGGCAGTGGCTACTGTGGCCCCTATAGCAGCCTCAGGCCCCCAGTTGATAGACCCTGGCATAATTAGTGAAATGGGACTCAGGGAGGAGTGGGTTGGCAGCGACAGAGGGTGTGTCCAGCTGCCCTTCCTTCCCAATGCCAGGACTCTTTTCAAGCAATAGGTGAAATTGAATGAGGGAACCCTCTATCTCTTTACGTTTACCTTATAGCTACCTGCCACTGGGTGAGTTCAGGTCGCATTGGGATGAGATAATTAATTATCCACTTAAGGGCTTCAATTGGTGGCGGGCACAACGGCTGTCTCTCGCATGGGCCTTAATCAGGTCGGAGGAGAGGAGGCAGTGGGATCCCCACTTGCAGTCTCCTGCACTATTAAAATGTGCTTCAGCTACCAAGTTTTGCATTCAGTGATTTGGAACTGAAATTTGGTTTTATTTTTGGTTACAGGTCAGTTATCAGCTGGGTACTGTCATGGATCTATTCATGACCAGCCTGACACTGGCTGGGCTTCAACCACCTACTGATCGACAATTGGACGGGATTGATCTTTCACCTGTGCTGTTCCAGAATAAGATTATCAGCAGGTACCTGGCTCAGGATCAGGGGAAGCACAAGATTTTTATTAAAAATAATAAAAACACATTGAGGGGAGAGAAGGTACGGCCTGAAAGCAGAAACAATATTTTTCACTGCATGCATCCAAGTCAAACCTAAACATTACAAAGCATGTGTTAGAAGTAGTGTGAAGCTCCCTTTAAACTATTCCCATCAAACACTCCCAGGGTCGAAATAAATTGCTAATTTTGAAGTGCACTGGCCAGATATTGGACTGGCTGGAATGGTGGTAGGTTGGACTCCTCAAGCCAACCAATAGAGGAGATCTCACGGTCTGGTGAAGATTAGTGGGAAGCCAGAGGATTAGGAAGCCTTCAAAAACCAGCAGGTGACAACTAAAAATGTATTAACAGGGAGAAGATGAAATATGATGGCAAACCAGACAGTAGTATTAAAGAAGATTGCAAGAGTTTTTTAAAAAAACATAACAGGTCAGAGAGACATTAGGACTACTGGAAAATGAGGTTGGAGAAGTAGTAATTGGGAACAAAGAAATGGCAGAGGAATTCAGAAGGTACTTTGTGTCACTCTTCACAGTGGAAATCAGCAGAACTTCAAGAGAGTCAGGGGGCAGAGATGAGTGGAATAGCCGTTATGAAGGAAAAGGTGCTGGGGAAAGTGAAAGGTCTGAAGGTAGATAAATCACCTGGACTGGATAGACTAGAGTTCTGAAGGAGATAGCTAAGGAGATTATGGAGGCAAAAACAGAAATTGCTGGAAAATTTCATCAGGCCTGGCAGTGGAGAGTAAACATTTAGGTCCAGTGAGCTTTCTTCAGAACATTCCAAAACATTAACTGATTTCTCTCCACTGCCAGACCTGCTGATTTTCCAGCAATTTCTATTTTTGTTTTGGATTTCCAGCATCCACAGTTCTTTCGGTTTTTTGAAATCATGGAGACATTGGTGATGATCTTTCAGGAATTGTTGGAGTCAGGGAGGGTCACAGAATTGGAAAATGGCTACTGCAACAACCCTGTTCAAGAATGAAGGGAGGCAGAAGTTGGAAAATCAAAGGCTGGTTAGCCTGACCTTGATCATTGGTAAGATTTTAGCATCCATTATTAAGGATGAAATTGTGGAGTATTGTTTAAATGGTGCAAAATTGTAGCATGCTGCTGTGCCGAGGGACTTGGCTGTCTTTGTGTATGAATCACAAAAAGTTGGTTTGCAGGTGCAGCAGGTAATTAAGAAGGTAAATGGAATATTGTCTTGACATTCTGAATGAAGGAACTGAGGACATTGTTTCTAAGTTTGCAGATGACATAAAGGTAAGTGGAGGGACAGATCATGTTGAGCAAGTTGGGAGGCTGCAGGAGGACTTGGACAGGCTAGGCGCGTGAGCAAAGGAGTGGCAAATGGAATATATTGTACAAAGTGTGAGGTTATACACTTCGATAGGAAGAAGAGGCATAGACTATTTTCTAAATGGGAAAAAGCTTTGGAAATCTGCAAAGGGACTTAGGAGTCCATTCAGGATTCTCTTAAGGTTAACATGCAGGCTCAGCTGGCAGTTAGGAATGCAAATGCCATGGTCACGTTCATTTTGAGAGATGTAGAATACTAGAGAAGGGATGTAGCTGATACTGTATGAGATTCCTACTAATGAAAACAAACCTAACCTACTCAGCCTCTCTTCGCCAGGTGCTAGCTATGAGGAGGGGTTAAGTAGGTTAGGTTTGTTTCCATTAGAAAATAGGTGATTGAGGGGGAGTTGATTGAGGTTTACAAAAGCGTGAAGGATTCAATAACGAGAGGTCACGCTTTCAAGGTGAGAGGTGAAAATTTTAAGGGGGATACACGTGGCAAGTATTTCACACAGAGGGTGGTGGGCATCTGGAATGCTTTGCCAGCAGAGGTGGTAGAGGCAGGCACATAGATTCATTTAAGATGCGTCTGGACAGATGCATGAGTAGATGCGGAGCAGAGGGATACAGATGCTTAGGAATTGGGTGATAGGTTTAGACAGTGGATTTGGATTGGCTCAGGCTTGGAGGGCCGAAGGGCCTGTTCCTGGGCTGTAAAGTTTCTTTGTTCTTTGTTCTATTCTGGTCAGACTGCATTTGGAATATTGCAGGCAGTTTTAGGCCCCGTACCTAAGGAAAGATATGCCAGTTATGTAGGGGTTCCAGAGGAGGTTCACAACAATGATTTCATGAATAGTAGATTTATCATTTGAGGAGTGGTTGAGCACTCTGGCTCTGTTCTCAATAGAGTTCAGAAGGATGATAGGGGAATCTCATTGAAACATACAGAATACTGAGAGGCCTGGATAGAGTGGACATGAAGAAGATGTCTCCACTGGTTGGAGAGACTAGGAACTCAGGTCACAGTCTCAGGTTTTAAAGATGACCCTTTAGAACTGAGATAGAAATGTAGTGAATCTGCGGAGGTCATTGCTGCAGAGGGCTGTGGAGGCCAGGTCATTGAGTCTATTTAAGACAGATAGACATGTTCTTGATTTGTAAGGGGATCAAGGGGTTTGCAAGGAGGCAGGAGAATGGGATAAAGAAACATATCAGCCATTATCGAATGGTGGAGGAGATGCTGTGGGCTGAATGGCCTAATTCTGATCCACTGTTTTACAGTCTTATGATCTCAATTTCAACTCAGATCAAAAGGATGAAGTTCTCTTAACAGTTATTACATGGGATTATATAGAATATGTACTGCCTGCTTCCTAAAATGTTAGTACTTCCAGATTAATTTTAATTCTGGGGTTTCGATGTGCATCTTGTTATTGCCATAGAGTTATACAGTACAGAAATAGACCCTTCAGCCACCCCCAGCAGATATCCTAAACTGATCTAATCCCATTTTCCAGCATTTGGCCTATATCCTTCTAAACCCTCCCTATTTTTATAACCATCCAGATGCCTTTTAAGTGTTGTAATTGTAGCAGCCTCCACCACCTCCTCCGGCAACTTGTTCCATACTCGCATCATCCTTTGCATGAAAAAGTTACCCCTCAGGCCTCTCTTAAATCTTTCCCTGTCTCACCTTAAACCTATATCCTTTACTTTTGGACTCCCTACCCTGGGGAACAGACCTTGGCTATTCACCCTATCCATGCTCCTCATGACTTTATAAACCTCTATATGGTCACCCCTCAGCCTTTGATGCTCCAGGAAAATAAGCCCCAGTCTTGTCTTATGTGATGTCTGACTCATCTGTTGAGAATATTGTGACTCAGTGATATTTCAGTTGTTCCTCTCTTGTTGTGCAGGCCAGTGTTTTACTACCGAGGGAATGAGTTGATGGCTGTACGGTTCGATCTGTACAAGGCTCATTACTGGACATGGAGTAACTCCTGGGAGGAACTGCAGCAGGTGAGACCAGTCCTCTGTAGACTGAGCCAGGAGCTTGCTGATATGGGGATGGAAGGGAGATAAACCTCACACCCAATGAATACAACAAGAGAAAAAAAGAAAAATATTAAATATAATATATGAGCTTTTCCCACTCAGAAACATGTTCAGTGCATTCAGGGTTTGAAATTATGTGGTGAAAACGGGAACTCAATTCCTCTACAAGCTTCCATTAAAGAGCCATAGAGTTCTACAGGATAGAGACAAGTCCTTCAGCCCAAACTGATCCATGCCGACAAAAGATTACCATCTACACTAACCCCATTTGTCTTCACTCAGTCCATATTCTTCAAAACCTTTCCTATCTATGTATTTGTCCAAATGCCTTTTAAATGTTGTTAATGTACCCACCTCAACCACTTCTGCTGACAGCTCATTCCATATGCATACCATCCTCTGTGTAAAAGGTTGCCCCTTAGGTTCCCATTTATTCTTTCCCCCTTACATTAAACTGACATCCTCTATTCCCCAACCCTGGGAAGAAAAACTGAGTGCATCCACCCTTTCCATGCTTCTCGTGATCTCATACACTTCTATAAGATCCCCCTCCAGTCTCCTATGCTCTTAAAAACATAGTCCTAACTTGTCCATCCTTTCCCTATAAGTCAGTCTGAACAACATTCTTATAAATTTCTTCCACACTCTTTCCAGTTTAGTAATATCCTTCCTATAGCAAGGTGACCAAAAATGAACACAATACACCAACATCCTGTTTAACTGCAACATAACTTCCCAACTTCTATACTCAGTGCCCTTACTGATGAAGGGAATATGACTTGAAAGAAGTTCTGGGATTTACATATTAACGCATTAGTTCTGTGTCCTACGATCCTGTCCCATTATCTACCTAACAAAAAAAACAGCGCTCCGAAAGCTAGTACTTCCAAATAAACCAGTTGGACGATACCCTGGTGTTGTGTGATTTTTAACTCTGATTGTTAAGGTCAGTTTGCGATAAACCTCCTTCACTGCCCTGTCTACCTAAGACTCCACTTTCAGAGAACCTTCCACCTGTGCTCCAATGTCTCTCTGTTCCACTACACTCCTGAAGGTCCTACCATTCACCATGAAACTCCTATCTTGATTTGACTTTCCAAAATGCAACACCTCATACTTAATCTATATTGAACTCCATTTGCTATTTCTCGCCCCACTTCTCCAGCTGATCAAGGTCCTGCTGCAATTTCTGATAACCTTCCTCACTGTTCACAATACCATCTTTCTTAGTATCATCTGCAAACTTTAGTATCATCTGCAAACTTACTAATCATGCCTTGTACATTCTAATGTAAATTATTGACATAGAGAACAAGCAGCAATGGGCCTAGCACCGACCCCTGAGGCTTGCCACTAGTCACAGGCCTTCCAGTCCAACAAGCATCCTTCTGCTATGACCCTCTGTTTCCTACCATCAAGCCAATTGTGTATCCAATTTGCCAGCTCGCCCAACTCACCTTCCAGAGCAGCCTACCATGTGGAACCTTATCCACAGCCTTACTGAAATCCATACAGACTATGTCTACTGCCTTACTCTCATCAACCTTCCCAGTCACTTCATCAAAGAACTGTAACAAATTTGTGAGGCATGATCTCCCACTCACAAAGCCATATTAACAACTCCAAATCAAACTCTGTCTTTCCAAATGCATGTATATCTTATCCCTCAGAATCTTCTCAAGTAACTTAATTACTACAGATGTTAAACTTACTGGTCCATAGTTCCCAGGCTTTTCTTTGCAGTCCTTCTTGAAGAACTACATTTGCTATTCTCCAGTCTTCCTGGACTTCACCCATGGCTAATGATGATGCAAAAATATCAGGCAGGGTCCCTGCAATTCCTTCTCCAGCCTCTTGCAATGTTCTTGGATAGATCTGGTCAGGAGAGTTATCCACCTGCATACATTCTAATACGTCCAACACCTTCTCTACTGTGATATGGACTGTCCCCAAGGTATCACCACTAACTTACCCAAGTTCCCAAGTCTTCATGTCTTTCACCGTGGTAAACATAGAGGAGAAATATTCGTTGAGTACCTTGTCCCTCCCTTGTGGTTCCTCCTTGAGGGGCCCTATTTTCTCTCTCTCGGGTAACATGGTGCTGACACCACTGAGGTTTATTCATATTAGCAAGGAAAAAATGTACTGGAGAAATGCATGGAATTGATTGGAAAAGGGTATTTCAAGTAGCTTTTGATTCTTGTGATCATCATCTCTGTGTGTTTAAGAGATTTGTTTCAGTCAGTCCTATTGCTAATCGATAGCTATTACTAGTGGTAAAGAAAGGTCACAGTCCCAGAAAAGCAACAAAATGAATTTCCCCCAGACAAACCCTAATTTTCCTGTACATTAGGCCAGCATTTATTTTCCATCCCTTGTTGTGTTTGAGAAGGTGCTGGTGAGATGCCTTCTTGACTGTGTCCTTGTGCAATATGTAAGTCCACAATGTCAGTAATATGTTAGTTCCAGGACTTTGGAACACTGGTGACACCGAAAGAACTGTGATCCATCATTGAGGTCAGTTGGGAGAATCAGTGGCAAGCTAGAATTCCAACAAAGCCATACCCTCTCTGACATAATAAATTAACATGATTAGTTAATAACTTCGCAATAAAGATATCCTTAGGTGACAGCAAATGCCATGTGATTATATTCTAGATCCAATTTGAAAAGCTGAAGCCTGGGTCCAAGACTAGTATCTTAAACTTAAATTAGGGCATGCTGTGTGGCGATAAAAGCTGTGCTATATGAAATGAACTGGCATGCTGAGCTAAAGGATTGATTAATAGAGACATAACAGCAAAAACAGAGTCATAGCAATGTATGCCACGGAAACAATTATCCTCTGTTACTCTTTTAAAGTTTCCCAGTCCTCCGGTTTCCAGCTCATCTTTGCTATGTTATACTTCTGTTTTATCTTTATACAGTCCTTAACTTCCCTCGTCAACCACGGCCACCCCTGCCTCCCCTTAGGATCTTCCTTCCTTTTTGGAATGAACTGATCCTGCATCTTCTGCATTATACCCAGAAATACCTGCCATTGTTCCTCCACTGCCATCCCTGCTAGGGTATTGCACCATTGAACTTTGGCTCCCTCATAGCTCCATAGTTCCCTTTGTTCAACTGCAAATGACACTTTCAATTGTCCCTTCTCCCTCTCAAATTGCAGATTAAAGCTTATTGTATTGTGGTCACTACCTCCTAATGGCTCCTTTACTTCGAGGTCCCTGATCAAATCCGGTTCGTTGCACAACACCAGATCCAGAATTGCCTTCTCCCTGGTAGGCTCCAGTATAAGCTGTTCTAAGAATCCATCTCGGAGGCACTCCACAAACTCCCTTTCTTGGGGTCCAGTACCATCCTGATTCTCCCAGTCTACCTGCATGTTGAAATCCCCCATAACAACTGTAGTAATATCTTTGCGACAGGCCAATTTTAACTCCTTATTCAACTTACACCCTACATCAAGGCTACTGTTTGGGGGCCTGTAGATAACTCCCATTAGAGTCTTCCTACCCTGAGAATTTATCAGCTGTATCCATACTGACTTTACATCTCCTGATTCTATGCCCGTCCACAGAAGGGCCTGAATATCGTTCCTCACCAACAGGGCCCCCCACCCCCTTTGCCCGTCAGTCTGTCCTTTCGATAGCACGTATAGCTTTGAATATTCATTTCCCAGGCCCTGTACCTTTGAAGCCACGTCTCAGTTATCCCCACAACATCGTAACTGCCAATTTCTAACTGCGCCTCAAGCTCATCCACCTGATTTCTATTGCTTCGTGCATTCATATATAATATTTTTAATTGGTTACTGCCCACATCCTTCCTATCAATCCCTATTTTACTTGACCATACTGTATGATTCCCTCTTGAGTTTGCTGCTCCGTTGATTCTGTTGTCTTTCTTAACTTCTCTTATTCTCACTTTCCCTTTAATTTTCTTCTTAAATTTCCAGTTTGTCCCCTCCCCCCACACCTGTGTTGCAGTGGCAAACCTCCCTGCCAGAATGCTGGTCCCCCACTTATTAAGGTGCAACTCATCCCTCTTGTATAATATATCCTTTCCGCAAAACATATCCCAGTGATCCAAAAATTTAAATCCTTTATTCCTGCACCAGTTCCTCAGCCATACATTCAAGTCCATTGTCTCCCTGTTCCTGCCCACTCCAGCCCGAGGAACTGGAAGCAAACCGGACACAACCACCCTGGAAGTCCTGATTTTCAGCCTTCCAAATTCTCTGAAGTCCTACTGTAGAATGTCCCTCTTCTTCCCGACGTCATTTGTGCCAATATGCACTACCACCTCTGGCTGTTCACCTTCGCCCTTGAGGATTCCCTGCACTCTGTCGGAAGCAAAGAGTAATGCTCAGTGAATATTTTTCAGGCTAAAGGAAGGTTTGCTGTAGAGTTCCACAGGGATCAGTATTGGGACCCTTGCTTTTCCATCTGGATCTTGGTGAGCAGTGGACAATTTCATAGTTTGCAGATGACAGTAAACTTAGCAGAATTGTGAACAGTGAGAAGGACAGTAGAATTCCAAAAGGCCATTGACAAGTTGGTGGAGTGGGTGGATAGATAGCAGATGCAGAGACGTGTGAGGTGACGCATTTTTACCACCAGATATATATTCCCCTTTCCTCCCTGGTTAGCATTCTGCAGGGTCTGTTCCTTCTGGGATATCATTGTCCATTCCTCCGCTTCCAACACTTCCCAACAGCCCTACGGCTTCTTCCCTTATATTTGCACAAGGTGTAACATAGAACAAAGAAAATGTACAGCCCAGGAACAGGCCCTTCGGCCCTCCAAATCCACAGTCTAAACCTGTCGCCCAATTCCTAAGAATCTGTATCCCTCTGCTCCCCACCTACTCATGCACCTTCCAGACACACCTTAAATGAATCTACCATGTCTGCCTCTACCACCTCTGCTGACAACGTGTTCCAGGCACCTACTACCCTCTGTGTAAAGTACTTGCCGCGTGTGTCCCCCTTAAACTTTCCACCTCTCACCCTGAAAGTGTAACCTCTCGTAATTGAATGCTTTACCCTGGAAAAAGCTTGTCTCTATCCACCCTGTCTGTACCCTTCATGATTTTGTAAACCTCAATCTAGTCCCCCCTCAATCTCCTTTTTTCTAATGGAAACAAACCTAACCTACTCAACCTCTCTTCATAGCTAGCACCTTCCATACCGGGCAACATCCTCATTAACCTTCTCTGCACCCTCTCCAAAGTGTCCACATCCTTGTGGTAATGTGGCGACTAGAACTGTGCACAGTATTCTAAATGCGGCCGAACCAGTGTCTTGTACAATTTTAACATGACCTGCCAGCTCTTATACTCAATACCCCGTCCAATGAAGGCAAGCATACTATATGTCTTCTTGACCACTCTATCCACCTGTGCAGCAACCTTCAGGGTACAATGGACCTGAATTCCCAGATCTCTCTACTCATCAACTTTTCCCAAAGCTCCTCCGTTTACTGTATAATTCGTTCTAGAATTAGAATCTGCCACTTCTCTGCCCAACTCTCCAGTCTGTCTATATTCTCCTGTATTCTTTGACAGTCCTCTATGCTTTCTGCTACTCCCCCAATCTTTGTGTCATCTGAAAACTTGCTGATCATTCCAACAATAGCCTCTTCCAGATCATTTATGTATATGACAAATAACACTGACCCCAGCACTGACCCCTGTAGAATAGCACTGATCACCTTTCTCCATTTCGAGAAACTCCCTTTAACTTCTAATCTCTGTCTCCTGTTGTTCAACCAGTTCTTTTTTTCACCTCGCTAGAACACCTTGCAACAATGTGACTTCACTTTCTTCATTAGTTTACCATGGAGAACCTTATCAAACGCCTTACTAAACTGCATGTATATGACATCAACAGCCCTTCCTTCGTCTGTCAACTTGGTCACTTCTTCAAATTACTCTATTAAGTTGGTAAGGCACAATCTCCCCCGCACAAAGCCATGTTGCCCATCACTGGTAAGCCCATTCATTTCTAAATATAAATAGATTTTATCCCTCAGTACCTTCTCCAGCAACTTTCCCACCACCAACGTCAGGCTCACTGGTCTGTTGTTACCCGGAATATCCCTACTACCCTTCTTGTTCTAGGGGACAGCATGAGCAGTCCTCTGGCACCTCACCTGTGTCTAAGGATGCCACAATGATATTTGTCAGGGACCCAACTATTTCCTTTCTCGCCTCCCTCAGCAACCTGGGATAGATCCCATCTGATCCTGGGGATTTGTCCACCTTAATATCCTTTAGCCTACTCAACACATCTTCACTCCTTATATCGTGATCCAGAGTAAACAAACTTCAATCTCTAATCTCAGAATTCATCACCCCTGTTCCTCAGTGAACACTGACGCAAAGTAATCAATGAGAATCGCACCCATTTTCTCAGGTTCGACACATATCTGTCAGTTTACATCTTCCCTCCTCACTATCCAAGGCCCCAACGCATCTTCCAGGTTAAGTAGTGCTTTACCTGTACTTCTGTCAATCTCGCCTACTGTATTGGCTGCTCACAGTATAGTCTCCTTTACATTTGGGAGACAAAATGTAAACTGGGTGAATGCTTTGCAGAACACATATATTCTGTTCGCAAAAATAACGGCAAGTTTTCAGTTGCCTGCCACTTCAGAACACACCACTGTGCTCCTGACCAACATTTCTGACTTGGACTTGCTGCAGTGCTCCAGTAAAGCTCAATGCAAGCTGTAAGAACAGCATCTCATTTTCCACTTGGATTATCCTTGCAATCTTTCCTGAACAAGACCATAATGTTTGCGATTATCCAGATTCTGCCACTTCCTCCAAGTGAGGAAACAGCCACTGAAGAGTAGATGGTGATCTCTGATCACATTGAATGGTGAAACTAGCTCAGCAGGCTGATTGGTCTTCTCCTGTCGCCATGTTTCCACTTCAGGACATGTTTCGAGTTCAATACATGTGCTTTACCTAACCTGCCATCCCAGGTCTTGTCATGACATTTGATTTGATTTATTGGATTTATTGTTGTAATCACATGTACTTAAATACAGTAAGAAGTTTTGCAAGCAGTACAGGCAGATCATAGCAAACAAGGACAACACTTTCATCATAGCCAACCTATTTTCACCGACTAATGGCCCCCTTTATCAGCTTTTTCTCCCTGTTTTACCATTACCAATTCCTTTGTCTGCCTGTCTTTTTGTCCCTCTGGGTTCTGTCTCCACCTGTTGCTTACTCCCTACTTGCTATCCTGAGCATATGTGCCAGCTTTCCCAAGCTACCATAAGTTCTGAAGAAGAGTCCCCTGGACCTGAAAAGTTAAATCCTGAAAAGGTGCTGCCAGGTTTACTGAGATTCTCCTGCAATTTCTGTTTGTTTCATTTACCAATTATCTGTTCATTCTGAGAGCTTATTAATGATTTTTTGTAATTTATTGCAGTCCTCCTCAATTTTGACTAATTTCCCCATATATTTGGTACCATCTTTGAATTGAGAAATTCTGTTTTTAATTACAATGTTATTGTAAAATGTAATAGTGCCATCCACTGGTCCTATAGAACACCACTTCCCACCTACAGGTACCCTGAATAATCCCCCATCCCACTCCTTTCCTTTCATATTCTGTTTTCTGTCTTGAAACTAGCTAGCAATCCACCTTACCACTTGCCTCTGACCCTACATTCTCTAATGTTATTCATCAATCTATTATGACACTTCTTGAAGGTCTTTTGAAAATCCACCTGAATTATATTTACTGCTTTATCATTGTATACTGTCTCTGTAATCTCCTCAAAATCCATTTCAAATAATTATTTTTATATTTCTTGTTTCTGGATGACCATTTCTCTCCTTTAGGAAGGATTCTATTATTTTTCCAAATGTCAGTGTTAAACTGACTGCTCCGCAGTTTCCTATACATATTCTGCTCCCCTTCTTAATTTGCATTTTATATTTTAAATGCACTAATCAGGGTATTCATCTTATTGTTCAAAGTTGTGTGTACTCTTCTGTTTCCTTGATAAATACTGAAGTGAAATATTGATCAAGTATTACTGGAACTCTCTTTTATTACTTCTGATATTATTCTGTCTATCTCTTAATAGTCTTATTTCCATCAGAGAGGTTTCTTTTTCATAATGTGCCTGCGGAACGTAAGAACAGGAATAGGCAGTTCAACAGGGTTATTTAGTTTCATCCTCTGCCTTCATAATTGTTTTTGACTTCTCTCTAATGTCTCTACATATTCTCCTTTATCAACATATCTGCTGTCATTGTACTTGATGTCTTCCTAACGTTCGGTTGTTTCCTCCCATGTTTATTCATTTGCGGAGCCCAACTGTTGCTTGGTTTCTTCTTTCCATTGAACAGAATACATTTTCCTTGCACTCTGTTTAACATTTTAAATGTTTCAAGTTGTTGTTCTGTGTGGTTGTTTACAGATCCTGATGAAAGATTCTGACCTGAAACGTTGACTCCCCTGCTCCTCTGATGCTGCTTGACCTGCTGTGCTTTTTGTCAGTTCCATACTTTATTGACTGTGTTGGTGTTGCTACCTATTTAATTTCCTGGTTCTGTTCTTGGACTCTTACACTGTCTTTCTTTAAACTCTTACCTCATTTTCACCAGGATTGCTGTTAGACCCTGAGATGTGCTCGACAAAGCACAATTATAAACATTTCATTCAGTTTGGATCATCCCCACCAAAGTGATGGGGGAGTCTCAGAGAAAGTGAGGACTGCAGATGCTGGAGATCAGAGTCGAGAATGTGTTGCTGGAAAAGCACAGCAGGTCAGGCAGCATCCGGGGAGCAGGAGAATTGACATTTTGGGCATAAGCCTTTCACCGGGAAGGGCTTCATTCCTGATGAAGGGCTTATACCCGAAACATTGGTTTTCCTGCTCCTTGGATGCTGCCTGATCTGCTGTGCTTTTCCAGCACCATACTTTCGACTCTGATGGGGGAGTTTCTGATTAGATTAGATTACTGACTGATTAGATTAGATTACTTACATACAGTGTGGAAACAGGCCCGTCGGCCCAACAAGTCCACACCGACCCGCCGAAACTCACCCATTCCCCTACATTTACCCCTTACCTAACACTACGGGCAATTTAGCATGGCCAATTCACCTGACCTGCACATCTTTGGAGCACCCGGAGGAAACCCACGCAGACACGGGGAGAATGTGCAAACTCCACACAGTAAGTCGCCTGAGGCGGGAATTGAACCCGGGTCTCTGGTGCTGTGAGGCAGCAATGCTAACCACTGTGCCACCGTGCCGTCTTATTGGTTCAGCAATTGATGGGTGGGACACATGGCAGCAACACAGAATCCAGCCTTATATTCATCAATGTAGTGACATTTTATCTCACTTTTAATAGTTTTCATCTATTACAACTTTAACGGGGTGATTTCAGTCCTTTTCCATAATTCTATTTATCCCCTTGCCAGCAGGTTTCTCTCTAACTTTGTTCTCACCTGCCTCATACAGTATACAGTTAGACTGCATATATTTCTTGCAAATCTCTCATTCACCTGATCTCCCTCCCCAGGGTTTGCCATCTGATGTCAGAAATGTAAGTTTTCTAGCCTTTTCAATTTGAGGCAGTCCCTATGACACTAGCAGCATTCATGTAGAGAGAATGTCGAAGGAATTGATGAATATTGTCTCTCTAACTGTTAGAGTTGTAGCTGATTTGTCCGAGTGGGTGTGCAAGCATGCAAATGTGAGAGTGTGTGGGTAATCCAAGATGGAGGACAGGAAAAATTTCTGGCTATAACAGCTGCTCCTTTTTTGAGGTATTTTAGGTGTTGGAGGTAATTTTCTCGAATTCTAGGAACAACAATTACTGTTTTATATGCTGTTACATTGTTTTGAAACTTTGGGGAAAAAAATGTCAAAACAACAGCAGTTTTAAAAGGGAGAAGAACAGACAAAGGAAGCACATGGTGAGGTCAGTGCAGGAGAGTGCACAGTTCCTGCATTTGCTGTTTGAATGCATGTATCGCTGGTCATCGGAGTGCGTCTGGGAAAATTAGCAAACAGTGAAATTCACAACTGATCTTGGAGGAACTATTTGGGCAAAGTTCACAGCACAGAAGCAGATAAGTGTATTGTTTTTAAGTGTGACTTACAGAAAGTCTGCAATAGTGAGTAGAGGGTGGTACGTGTATGGAATGAGCTGCCAGAGGAAGTGGTAGAGGCTGGTACAATTGCAACATTTAAAAGGCATCTGGATGGGTATGTGAATAGGAAGGGTTTGGAGGGAAATGGGCCGGGTGCTGGCAGGTGGGACTGGATTGGGTTGGGATATCTGGTCAGCATGGATGGGTTGGACCAAAGGGTCTGTTTCCATGCTGTACATCTCTATGACTGTGTGTGTGTGTGTGTCAGCTTTTTGTTGGATGAGGATATCTAAAGTGCACTAAACAAGGGGTTTGAGGTACAGATCAGCCATGGCTTGATTTAATAGTGGAGCAGCCATGATGGGCTGAATGGCCTCCTGCTGTTCCTGTACTGACTGGGCTCAGTGTTCTAGGGGCTCACACATGCTCTCCAAAGATTCTCTCATCCCAATGTTTTCACTAGTCACATTTTTTCAGAACATAGTGATTGAAAGGTTTCAACAGGAATTTTCTCAAAAAAAAAATCCTTTTTATATAATTTCAGGGAATTAATTTCTGCCCAGGACAGAATGTGACCGGTGTCACAACACATGATCAAAAGGACTACACCATCCAGCCCCTGCTCTTCCATCTTGGGAGGGATCCTGGAGAGAGATACCCAATCAGGTGAGAGGAACAGATGGAGAGAGGCTCAGCTTTTAGCTGTCTTTTATTCTGTAGATAAACCTCCCCAAATCAAATTCTAGTCTGTAACTCTCTCCCAGGTATCTGTTAGTTTACTTATAAACTACCCTCACTTCCTGAATTCCTTAATTACATTCCAGTTTATATCTTATTCAAGGTATTTGTTATTTTACATATATACTAGTCTGAACTTGTCAATAAGGATCCAGCCTGTAATTCTCTTCCAGGTGTCTACTATTTAACATATAACTCTCCCCCACCTGAACCCCTAGATTAGATTCTGGCTTGTGACTCATTCTGGGTTATTTATCTTGTTTTTTTAGAACATTACAGCGCAGTACAGGTCCTTCGGCCCTCGATGTTGTGCCGCCCTGTCATACTAATCTGAAGCCCATCCACCTACACTATTCCGTTTACATCCATATGCCTGTCCAATGAAGACTTAAATGAGCTTAAACTTGGCGAATCTACTACCGTTGTAGGCAGTGCATTGCATATCCTTACTACTCTCTGAGTAAAGAAACTCCCTCTGACATCTGTCTTATACCTATCTCCCCTCACTTTAAAGTTGTGTCCCCTCATGTTTGCCTTCCCCATGCTTGGAAAAAGGCTCTCCCTGTCCACCCTATCTAACCCTCTGATTATCTTGTACGTCTCTATTAAGTCACCTCTCAACCTTCTTCTCTCTAGCGAGAACAGCCTCAAGGCCCTCAGCCTTGCCTTGTAAGACATTCCTTCCATACCAGGCAACATCCTAGTAAATATCCGCTGTACCCTCTCCAAAGCTTCAACATCCTTCTTATAATGCAGTGACCAGAACTGTACATAATACTCCAAGTGTGGCCAAACGAGAGCTTTGTACAGCTGCAGCATAACCTCCTGGTTCCGAAACTCAATCCCTCTATTAATAAAGGCCAAAACACTGTATGCCTTCTTAACAACCCTGTCAATCCGGGTGGCAACTTTCAGGGATCTGTGTACATGGATACCGAGGTCTCTCTGCTCATCTGCACTCCCTAGAATCCTACCATTAGCCCAGTACTCTGCATTCTGATTATTCTGTCCAAAGTGTATCACCTCACACTTGTCCACATTAAACTCCATTTGCCACCTCTCAGCCCAGCTCTGCATCCTATCTATGTCTCTCTGCAACCTACTACGTCCTTCATCACTATCCACAACTCCACCTACCTTAGTGTCGTCTGCAAATTTGCTAACCCACCCTTCTATGCCCTCATCCAGGTCATTTATAAAAATGACGAACAGCAGTGGACCTAACACTGACTCTTGTGGTACGCCGCTAGTAACTGGACACTAAGATGAACATGTTCCATCAACTACAACCCTCTGTTTTCTTTCAACAAGCCAATTACTTATCGAAACTGCTATGTCTCCCACAATCCCATACCTCCGCATTTTGTATAATAGCGTACTGTGGGAAACCTTATCGAGCGCCTTGCTGAAATCCATAGACACCACATCAACCGGTTTACTCTCATCTACCTATTTGGTCACTTTGTCAAAAAACTCAATAAGATTCGTTAGGCACGACCTACCCTGCACAAAACCATGCTGACTGTCCCTGATCAGATTATTTTTTTCTAGATGGTCATAAATCCTATCTCTTATAACCTTTTCCAATACTTTACCAACAACTGAAGTGAGACTCACTGGTCTGTAATGACCAGGGTTGTCTCTACTACCCTTTTTGAACAAGGAAACCACGTTTGCTATCCTCCAGTCCTCAGGCACTATTCCTGTAGACAATGATGATTTGAAGATCAATGCCAAGGGCTCGGCAATCTCTTCCCTTGCTTCCCAGAGGATCCTAGGATAGATCCCATCTGGCCCAGGGGACTTGTCTATCTTCACGTTTTGTAATAATTCCAATACCTCTTCCTTATGAACCTCAATCTCTTCTAGTCTAGATGAAAGTATCTCTGTATCTTCCTCGCCAACATTGTCATCTTCTATGTTGAACACTGTTGAAAAATATTTATTTGTGTTTCCCCTATCTCCTCTAACTCCACACACAACTTCCCATTATTATCCTTGATTGGCCCTAATTTAACTTTCGTCATTCTTTTATTCCTGACATACCTATGGAAAGCCTTAGGGTTTACCCTGATCATATCCACCACCAACTTCTCATGTCTCCTCCTGGCTCTTCTGAGCTCTCTTTTTTGGTCTTTCCTGACTTCCTTGTAACCCTCAACCGCCCTAACTGAGTTTTCACATTTTGCCCAATCATAAGTCTTCTTCTTCTTCTTGACCATAGATTCCACTTCCTTAGTAAACCACAGCTGACGCGTTCTATGTCTTCCTCCTGCCTGACAGGTACATACTTATCTAGGACACACTGGAGCTTTTCCTTGAATAAGCTACACATTTTTAATGTGCTCATCCCCTGCAGTTTCCTTCCCCATTCTACACTTCCTAAATCTTTCCTAATTGCATAGTAATTTCCCTTCCTCCAGCTGTAACTCCTGCTCGGTGGAGTACACCTATCCCTTTCCATCACTAAAGTAAACTTGACAGAATTGTGATCGCTGTCTCCAAAGTGCTCACCTACATCCACATCTAACACTTGGCCAGGCTCGTTACTCAGTGCTAAATCTAAAGTGGCTTTGCCCCTTGTTGGCCTGTCTACATACCGTGTCAGGAAGCCCTCCTGCACACACTGGACAAAACCTGACCTATCTATTGTACTCGTACTATAGTGTTCCCAGTCAATATTTGTAAAGTTGAAGTCCCCCATGACAACTACCCTGCCTCTCTCACTCCTATCGAGAATTATCTTTGCAGTCCTTTCCTCTACATCTCTGGGACTATTCAGAGGCCTATAGAAAACTCCCAGCATGGTTTTATATATAAAGCACACCGAACCCTTTGATTAGAATTCAATCTTGAACTTAGTTCCATTTATCCTATATTAAAACAACTCAAACCCCTCAATTAGATTCCAGTCTGTAATTCACTCCCAGTATCTATCTGTTATTCTGTAAATAAACCCCTGAAACCCTCGACTAGATTCCATCCTGAAAAAGGTGGCACAAACTCGGTGGGCAGAATGATCACCTTTTTCTATGTTTGATTCTATCTGGCAGCCTGATCTTCCAATGAGTAGTTTGGAGCATCAAAAATCAGGAGTCTCAGAAATGGTTAGAACAACATATTGTTAGTGTTAATTGTTAGTATATTAGTCCTCTAGCTATATGATGTCGAGCTACTTTGAGCTCAATAACCTAGATTCCATCTTGCTGAGTTCTAGGTGATCCTGGGTAAAGGATTAGATCAGCCAGAGCTCTTGATTCAGTAAACTCTGTGCATATGAGTTCCTTTTAATCATTGGAGAGGGATGAGAGTGATGTTTTGGGGAAGTTAAAGGGAGTGCCAGTGCTGGAGATCTAGTGGGAGAGTGAGCACGCAGGAGAGAGAGAGAGAGTGTGCAAGAGAGTAAGCAGGTGAGGGAGTGCACAGTACAGTGAGAGAGACAGAGAGTAACGCAGAGACACACACACACACACACACACCTGAGACAGCATGGGAAAGTTACTAAGAGACACCTGAAGAAAGGTTAGCGTAAGAGAGAGACAGACAGATAGTATGGTAGAGTTAGTGAGAGAGAGAGAGAGATAGCATGGTAGAGTTAGTGAGAGATAGAAAGAGTAGGAGTGTTCGTGAGAAAGTGAACATGCTAGAGAGTTAGAGAGAGAGCACAGGGGCATTAGTGAGAGAGAGAGAGAGAGAGACTGATGGTGCGTTAATGGGAAAGGACAATATGGGGGTACAATTTTAAGAGGAAATGTTAGAAGGGATTTGAGGAAATTATTTTTCACCCAGAGGGTGGTGGGAATCTGAAAAGGTGACCAGTGGAGTGCCACAAGGATCGGTGCTGGGCCCTCTACTTTTTATCATTTACATAAATGATTTGGATGCGAGCATAAGAGGTACGGTTAGTAAATTTGCAGATGACACCAAAATTGGAGGTGTAGTGGACAGCGAAGAGGGTTACCTCAGATTACAACAGGATCTGGACCAGATGGGCCAATGGGCTGAGAAGTGGCAGATGGAGTTTAATTCAGATAGATGCGAGGTGCTGCATTTGGGGAAAGCAAATCTTAGCAGGACTTATACACTTAATGGTAAGGTCCGAGGGAGTGTTGCTGAACAAAGAGACCTTGCAGTGCAGGTTCATAGCTCCTTGAAAGTGGAGTCACAGATAGATAGGATAGTGAAGGCGGCGTTTGGTATGCTTTCCTTTATTGGTCAGAGTATTGAGTACAGGAGTTGGGAGGTCATGTTGCAGCTGTACAGGACATTGGTTAGGCCACTGTATGAATACTGCGTGCAACTCTGGTCTCTCCTATCGGAAGGATGTTGTGATACTTGAAAGGGTTCAGAAAAGATTTACAAGGATATTGCCAGGGTTGGAGGATCTGAGCTACAGGGAGAGGCTGAACAGGCTGGGGCTGTTTTCCCTGGAGCGTCGGAGGCTGAGGGGTGACTTTATAGAGGTTTACAAAATTATGAGGGGCATGGATAGGATAAATAGGCAAAGTCTTTTCCCTGGGGTGGGGGAGTCCAGAACTAGAGGGCATAGGTTTAGGGTGAGAGGGGAAAGATATAAAAGAGACCTAAGGGGCAACTTTTTCACGCAGAGGGTGGTACGTGTATGGAATGAGCTGCCAGAGGTTGTGGTGGAGGCTGGTACAATTGTAATATTTAAGAGGCATTTGGATGGGTATATGAATAGGAAGGGTTTGGAGGGATATGGGCTGGGTGCTGGCAGGTGGGACTAGGTTGGGTTGTGATATCCGGTCGGTATGGATGGGTTGGACCGAAAGGTCTGTTTCCATGCTGTACATCTTTATGACTCTATTGCTGTCTTTCTCCTTATTCACTCTCCTCTGTTGTCTTCACAACATTAAAAAACTACTTGGATGAGCACATGAAATGTCATGAATCCGTGAGTCCGTGATTAAGAAAGCGAATGCAATGTTGTCACTTATCTCAAGAGGGTTGGAATATAAAAGCACCGTTGTGCTACTGAGACTTTATAAAGCTCTGGTTAGGCCCCATTTGGAGTACTGTGTCCAGTTTTGGTCCCCATATCTCAGGAAAGACATATTGGCAGTGGAACGTGTCCAGCGGAGATTCACACGGATAATCCCTGGAATGGTTCGTCTAACATATGAGGAACGGCTAAGGATCCTGGGATTGGATTCATTGGAGTTTAGAAGATTAAGGGGAGACTTAATAGAGACGTACAAGATAATACATGGCTTTGAAAGGGTGTACGCTAGGAAATTGTTTCCACAGTTTGTGAGAAGATTTGTAGCTTGGGTGCTCGTTTTTGTGGTTCTGTTCGTCGAGCTGGGAGTTTTTCTTGCAAACATTTCATCCCCTTCAAGGAAGAAGAACATCTATACAAGGTATTCAACAAAAACGGATACCCGCGCAATTTCATCAACAGATGCCTCAGGGAAAGACAACGAAATGAGGACATGCCACAACCCAAAGGACTGGCCACACTCCCATACATCAGGAGCATCTCTGAACTGACAGCCAGACTGCTGCGACCACTAGGACTCATAACAGCACACAAACCAACAGCCACTGTCAGACAACAACTCACCAGGACAAAGGACCCGATACCCAGCAGCAGCAAAACCAACGTAGTTTACAAAATCCCATGCAAGGACTGCACAAAACACTACATAAGACAAACAGGAAGACAGCTAACAACCCGCATCCATGAACACCAACTGGCCACAAAACGACACGACCAGCTATCCCTAGTAGCCATACACTCAGATGACAAACAACACGAATTCGATTGGGACAACACCACTATTATAGGACAGGCCAAACAGAGAATAGCCAGGGAATTCCTAGAAGCATGGCACTCATCCACGAATTCAATCAACAGACACATCGACCTAGACCCTATATACCGGCCACTGCAGCGGACAGCTGCTGACAACCGGAAGCAGCAGATTCAAACCAGTATAAATGCTGGAGGAATCAGCACAGAAGCGCTTCACAGGAGGCTCCCAAGCACTGAAGATGTCACCTAGAAAGGGGACGAAACGTTTGCAAGAAAAACTCCCAGCTCGGCGAACAGAACCACAACAACGGAATTGTTTCCGTTAGGCGAGGAGACTAGGACCCCGGGACACAGCCTTAAAATTAGAGGGGGTAAATTCAGAACAGAAATGCAGAGACATTTCTTCAGCCAGAGAGTGGTGGGCCTGTGGAATTCATTGCCACAGCGTGCAGTGGAGGCCGGGACGCTAAATGTCTTCAAGGCAGAGATCGATAGATTCTTGTTGTCTCGAGGAATTAAGGGCTACGGGGAGAATGCGAGTAAGTGGAGTTGAAATGCCCATCAGAGCTGAAAATGTGTTGCTGGTTAAAGCGCAGCAGGTCAGGCAGCATCCAAGGAACAGGAAATTCAACGTTTCGGGCATAAGCCCTTCATCAGGAATGAGGAAAGTGTGTCCAGCAGGCTAAGATAAAAGGGTGATAGGCCGGAGTGGGGTGGGGGGCGGAGACCTATCACATCTCACCTTGACCTCCTTCCACCTATCACATATCCATCACCCCTCCCCCAAGTCCCTCCTCCCTACCTTTTATCTTAGCCTGCTGGACACACTTTCCTCATTCCTGAAGAAGGGCTTATGCCCAAAACGCCGAATTTCCTGTTCCTTGGATGCTGCCTGACCTGCTGCGCTTTTCCAGCAGCACATTTTCAGCTCTGATCTCCAGCATCTGCAGACCTCACTTTTTACTTGAAATGCCCATCAGCCATGATTGAATGGCAGAGTGGACTCAATGGGCCGAATGGCCTTACTTCCACTCCTATGTCTTATGGTCTTATGATATTCAAGGCTGTGGAGCTAGTGCTGGAAAGTGGGACTACAGGGGAGGCGATGGCCTAGTGGTAACAAATGCTGGTCTTGTCAGCAACGTCCTCATCCCATGAATGAATAAAGAAAAAAAATGTAGATTTAATGTAGCTTTGCGGTAATGACTCAGTAAGCTAATGGGCCTCTTCTGTACTATGTGATTCTGTGAGTAAATGAAAGAGAGGGAGAGACAGCAGGGGAGAGTGAATAAGGAGGAAAGACAGCAATAATCTGCTCAGTAACACCCAGTTGGAGTATTATCAGGGCCACTCAGCTCCTGACCTCATGACAAACTTGGTTCAAACATGGACAAAAGACCTAAATTCCAGAGGGAAGGTGAGAATGACAGCCTGTGACATCAAGGCTGCATTCGACTGAGTGTGGCATTAAGAAGCCCTTGCAAAACAGGAATCAGGGGACTGATTGGTTTTCATTGTTGGAGGTCAGTCATCTCAGCTCCAGGACACATCTGCAGGAGTTCCTTAGGGTAGTGTCCTCGGCCCAAACATCTTCAGCTGCTTCACCAATGACCTTCTTTCAATCATAAGGTCAGAGGTGGGAGTGTTCACTGAGGATTGCACAATGTTCAGCACCATTCGTGACCCTTCAGATATTGAAGGAGTCCATGTTCAAATACAAGAAGACCTAGGTTGATGGTGACAAGTAACATTGGTGCCACATGAATGCCAGTCAGTGACCATTTCCAAGAGACTATCTAACCACCACCCCATGCCATTCAGTGGTGTTACCATCACTGAATCCCCTCGATCAACATCCTGGGAGTTTACCATTGACCAGAAGCTGAATTGGATTCATCACATAAACACAGTGGCAGCAAAAGCAGGTCAGAGGCGAGGAATATTGCGGAGAGTAACTCAACTCCTGACTCCCCAAAGCATGTCCACCATCTACAACCCGGTAGAAGTCAGGAGTGTGATGGAATAAGCCCTACTTGCCTGGATGGGGGCAGCTCCAGCAACACTTGAGGATCTTAATACAGTTCAGGACAAAGCAGCCCGCTCGATTGGCACCACATCCAATTGCATTCACTCCCTCTACCACCAATGCCCAGTAGCAACAATATGTACCATCTCCAGACTCACTGCAGAAATGCTCCTTAGACAGCATCTTCCAAACCCACGACCACTTCAGTCTAGAAGGGCAAGGACAGGACATATATGTGAACACCGCTACCTGCAAGTTTTCATCCAAGCTACTCACTATCCTGACCTGGAAATATATCACTGTTTCTTTGCTGTCACAGTGTCAAAATTCTGGCATTCCCTCCCAAATGGCATTGTGCCTCAATTCACAGCACATGGGTTGAAGCAATTCAAGAAGGCAGTTCAGCACTACCTCTTCAGAGCAGTTAGGGATGGGCAATAAATGCTGGCCCAGCCAACGATGCCCACCAGTCTCTTGATTGAAGTGTTTTGAAGAAGTGACGAAGAAGTTTGATGAAGGCAGTTTGATGAAGGCAGTTTGGTGGCTGTTGTGTTGATAATCTTCAGCAAGTCGTTTGATGTGTTTCCACATGGTGGACTGGTTAGCAAGGTTAGATCACATGGGAGCCAGGGAGAGTTAACCACTTGGAATCAAAATTGGCTTGAAGGTAGGAGACAGAGGGTGGTGATGGAGGCCTGTGACCAGTGGTGTCCCTCAAGGATTGGTGCTGGATTCACACTTTTTGTCATTTATATAAATGATTTGGATGTCAATATAAGAGGAACGGTTCATAAGTTTGCAGATGACACCATAATTGGTGCTGTGTGGAAATTGAAGAAGGTTAGCTCACAGTACAGTGCAAATGACTGTGTACAGACACAAATTGACAGCAACTCCTCCCTACTTCTCTTTTTCTCTGTTTTTCTGTGTTTATTCTCTGTTACCTTCAATTCTCTCTCTCTCTCTCCATCTCGGATTACCTCTCCCTTATATTACAGGTTTTCCCACCAAGAGTATGAGACAGTAATGAGAACGATCACAAACATCGTGCAACATCACAAATCTTCGCTGGTGCCAGGAGAGCCGCAGCTAAATGTCTGTGACCAGGCTGTTATGGTGAGTGATCAGAATCATTTTTATACCACATGTTCAGCACAAAAGAGAGAACATAAGCTATCAATCATAGCTTTTATATAAAAATCATTCAAGTACCAGGCATTGCTGGGGGATAAAAATTCCAACTGCAGCATTACTGCCACCCTCTGGTCACACCTTGTACAGGATGTGCTTCCGCTCAGAACAACTCATCTTCCCTATTCCTCTTTCATTTGGCAATTCAATCATTTGCCATTAGCTTTTCCCTCAACCCTCCTTCAATCCCACTGTGTCTAAAAGGTTCCCCACACTTAATAACTCCCAATACCATATGCACACTGCCCAAAATCAAAAATCCACAAACAAAGGGAAAATACTGTGAATACTGGAAATCTGAAACAAATACAGAGGATATTGGAGAAACTCAGCAGGACTGGCAGCATTTGTGGAGAGAAAAAAAATAGAGTTACTGTTTGAGTCTGGTACGACTCTTTTTCAGAATACAGAACAATTCTGAAGTTTATAGTTCTTCCAATTTTTATTCTGACTATAAAAGTTGAAATTGTCCCTTGCTAATGAAAGTTGTCAACCTGCCTTTTTTGTTGTATTTTGCCGAAAATTCGTACAGGTAAAATCTTCTGCTTTTCCCTCATCATCCTTCTCTGTCAACTCAGTAAAATAAGTCAATTCGTCAAACATGATCTGCCTTTTACATATCCATGCCTTCTGTCCTGAAACTAACTCCAATCTGTCCAAGTGCCTGTTAAGTTGCTTTGTTTTTGTTTGACAACCTTACCCATAACTGATGTTAAACTGGTCACCCTGTGCCAGCTAGGACTGTCCTTACATGCTGGAGATCAGAATATGCAGGAAAAGCACAGCCGGTCAGGCAGCATCCGAGGAACAGGAGAGTCGACATTTTAAGCATAAGCTCTTCACTAGGAATGTCTTGATGAAGAGATTATGCTTGAAACTTCAACTCTCCTGCTCCTCAGATGCTGCCTGACTGGCTGTGCTTTACCAGCACCACACTTGAAGATTATGGCAAGCCCTTCTGCAATTGTCACCATCACTTCCTTCTGTAACCTGGAATGCGTGCTATTCAGACCAGGCAATGTATCACAGGGGATAGCCAGCCTTTCCAGTATATCATGCCTGACAATATTCACACTATTGATTACCTCTAGTATCTCTGCTTTGACCAATAGTAAACTTTGACACAAGATACTCAAGCACATATGACCCTCTTTGTCCCTAATAAGTCTCACCATGTCTCAAACTGTATCGTATTTTTTACAAGTGGATAGAAGAATTTAGATTTTGATTTTACATTAACTGCCAGTCTATTGCCATGCACGCTTTGCCATTTATTTTCCTCTTCAATATCCACCTTAACTATTGTATTTGGCCGTCTATTTGCTTTAAGAATTCACTTAATATCTATAATACGTCCTCTTTTTCTTTCCTATTTGTTAAATACTCTGCCTCATTATCCAAGGTGCAAGACTTTGGTTTCCCTGCTGTCCACTTTTGTTGGAATGTACCAAGCCTGTAGCTGAAGCATCTCCCCATTAACGATCACACATTGCTCCATCATAGCTTTTCCTGATCTTTAGTTCCACTTTACCTTGGCTCAGACCCCTCTTCCTATTGAAACGCTCTTGCTCTTCGTCATTAATAATCAAACTACTACATCATTACAATAATTCTTCATTAATAATCAAACTACTACATGTCATTACAACAGTGATTACATTTCCAAAGTGCTTTATTAGCTATGAAGAGCTTTGGAAATATAAATTCATTCTATTTTCTTGTTTTACCCATCTGTCTACCCTATCTAATTGATTTCTCTTCTGAAGCATGAATGGGGTTTGATTTGTATCCATTTCGGTGTCCTTCTCCCAGAATATATTTCAGGTAATTCCTCTTTGGATGGGAAGTTTCCTGATGTCCATGTTAGTCCTGACTCCTTGGCTTTAAATTAGATTCATTGATATTTGAAGCTTCCTCAAAGGGAATAACTGGTGTCTCAACTCAATCTAAACTGTGACAACATAAAAGGCCAAAAGAGGATTATGCAGCCCGGCAGGCTGGCATGGAGCCTGGTATAACAGTTCATGAGTAAGGAAAGTTGTGAGCCAATAATGTGAGGACTGAGACGTCAAAGTCAAAAGCCCATATACGCATTCTACAAAGTGGTTAGACTTTGCCAGGTTATGAATAAAGGGAGGATGAGTAAGAGGAGGGTGCGTAAATAACGATGTTTGAGAAGTTCTTATTTAATGTCTTCCATTTTTTCCCATCAGAATTGGGCGCCTCCTGGTTGTGAAAAGCTTGGCAAATGTCTGAAGATTCCCAGGTCAAACCCATGGAAATGTAACTGGCCACATTAACGTTACTTACAGATGTCACATTTATTCTGTTCACACTGGATTCTAGGGAGTCAACAGCAACATTTCAAGAAGAACCGTCACTCAGTGAGAGGCAGTACCTTCAGGAACTGTATCCCAGCGAGAGTCAGCCCCTTCAGGAACTGTATCCCAGCGAGAGTCAGCCCCTTCAGGAACTGTATCCCAGCGAGAGTCAGCCCCTTCAGGAACTGTATCCCAGCGAGAGTCAGTCCCTTCAGGAACTGTATCCCAGCGAGAGTCAGCCCCTTCAGGAACTGTGTCCCAGTGAGAGTCAGTCCCTTCAGGAATTGTATCCCAGTGAGAGTCAGTCCCTTCAGGAATTGTATCCCAGTGAGAATCAGCCTCTTCAGGAACTGTATCCCAGCGAGAGTCAACCCTTTCATCTACTGTATCCCAGTGAGAATCAGCCCCTTCAGGAACCAAATCCCAGTGAGAGTCAGTCCCTTCAGGAACTGTATCCCAGTATGAGTCAGCCCCTTCAGGAACTGTATCCCAGTGAAAGTCAGCACCATCCGGATCTGTATCCCAGTGAGAGTCAGCCCCTTCAGGAACTGTATCCCAGTGAGAGCCATCCCCTTCAGGAACTGTGTCCCAGTGAGTGACAGCACCTTCAGGAACCGTATCCCAGTGAGAGTCAGCCCCTTCAGGAACTGTGTCCCAGTGAGAGTCAGTCCCTTCAGGAACTGTATCCCAGTGAGAGTCAGCACCATCCAGAACTGTATCCCAGCGAGAGTCAGCCCCTTCAGGAACTGTATCCCAGTGAGAGTCAGCACCATCCGGAACTGTACCCCAAGGAGAGTCAGCCCCTTCAGGAGTTGTGTCCAAGTGTGAGTCGGCACCTTCAGGAACTGTATCCCAGTGAGATTCAGCACCATCCGGAACTGTATCCCAGGGAGAGTCAGCCCCTTCAGGAACTGTGTCCAAGTGAGAGTCCTCCCCTTCAGGAACTGTATTCCAGTGAGAGTTCCCCTTCAGGAACTGTATCCCGGTGAGAGTCACTCCCTTCAGGAACTGTATCCCAGTGAGAGTCAGCACCATCAGGAACTGTATTCCAGTGAGAGTCATCCCCTTCAGGAACTGTATCCCAGTGAGAGTCACCCCCTTCAGGAACTGTATCCCAGTGAGAGTCAGTCCCTTCAGGAATTGTATCCCAGTGAGAGTCAGCACCATCGGGTACTGTATCCCAGTGAGAGTCACCCCCTTCAGGAACTGTATCCCAGTGAGAGTCAGTCCCTTCAGGAATTGTATCCCAGTGAGAGTCAGCACCATCAGGAATTGTATCCCAGAGAGAGTCAGCACCATCAGGAATTGTATCCCAGTGAGAGTCAGCACCTTTAGGAACTCTATCCCAGTACCAGTCAGCAGCCTTTGAAACTGTTTTGAGTATACTCAATGATTGAATCTCAGCAGCTGTTTGCGACAACTCCCCTGTGAGAGAAGACATTCCCTCTATCTGTAGCTTAACTTGTTTAACCCTTCCTTGGAGGTTGTGGTGCTTTGTTCTTGGACTCTTCTCAAGGGGTAACAACCTTTTCACAAATAAGGTATTCGACAAGGTTCCCATGGAGACTGGTTAGCAAGGTTAGATCTCACGGAATACAGGGAGAACTAGCCATTTGGATACAGAACTGGCTCAAAGGTAGAAAACAGAGGGTGGTGATGGAGGGTTGTTTTTCAGACTGGAGGCCTGTGACCAGTGGAGTGCCACAAGGATCGGTGCTGGGTCCTCTACTTTTTGTCATTTACATAAATGATTTAGATGTGAGCATAAGAGGTACAGTTAGTAAGTTTGCAGAGGACACCAAAATTGGAGGTGTAGTGGACAGCAAAGAGGGTTTGCTCAGATTACAACGGGATCTTGAGCAGATGGGCCAATGGGCTGAGAAGTAGCAGATGGAGTTTAATTCAAATAAATGTGAGGTGCAAATCTTAGCAGGATTTATGCAGTTAATGGTAAGGTTCTGAGGAGTGTTGCTGACCAAGGAGACCTTGGAGTGCAGGTTCATAGCTTCTTGAAAGTAGAGTAGGATAGTGAAGAAGGCGCTTGATGTGCTTTCCTTCATTGGTCAGAGAAATACAGGAGTTGGGAGGTCATGTTCCGGCTGTATAAGACATTGGTTCGGTCACTTTTGGAATATTGCGTGCAAATTTAGTCTTCCTATAGCAAGGATTTTATGAAACTTGAAAGGATTCAGAAAACATGTACAAGGATATTGGAGGATTTGAGCTATTGAGAGGGGTTGAATAGGCTAGGACTGTTTTCCCTGGAACCTTGGAGGCTGAGGGGTGACCTTATAGAGGTTTATAAATCATGAGGGGCATGGATAGGATAAATAGAGAAAGTCTCTTCCCTGTGGTGGGGGAATCCAGAGCTAGAGGGCAAAGGTTTAGGGTGAGAGTGAAAAGATATAAAAGAGACCTAAGGGGCAACGTTTTCACACAGAGGGTGGAACGTGTATGGAATGAGCTGCCAGAGGAAGTGGTGGAGGCTGGTACAATTGCAACATTTAACAGGCATTTGGATGGGTATGTGAATAGGAAGGGTTTGGAGGGATATGGGCTGGGTGCTGGCAGGTGGGACTAGTTTGGGTTGGGATATCTGGTTGAGTTGGACCGAACGGTCTGTTTCCATGCTGTACATCTCCATGACTCCCAAATCCCAAAGTCATTAATATACATAGTAAATAATTATGGCCCCAATACATCCCTGTTGTACACCCCAATTACAGGCTGCCACCCTGAAAATGCCTCCTTTTCCAAGCTCTGTCTTCTGTTTTTTCGACAGTCTTCTATCTACACAGAGACACTAACTCCAATACCATGGGTTCTTCTCTTAATAAGTAACCATCTGTGTGGTACCTGTTGAATGCCTTTTGGAAATCCATTATAAAACATAGAACAGTACAGTACAGCACAGCAGAGGCCTTTTGGCCCACAATGTTGTGCTGAGTGTTTATCTTAATCTGAGATCAACCTAATCTACACTCCCCTCAAATTACTACCGTCCTTGTGCTTATCCAGCAGTTGCTTAACTGTCTCTGACTCTACTCCCACCGCTGGCAGTGCATTCCACACACCCCCACTCTCTGTGTAAAGAACCTAATTCTGACATCTCCCCTAAACCTTCCTCCAGTCACCTTAAAATGATGACCCCCTCATGACAGCCATTTCTGCCCTGGGGAAAAGTCTTTGGCTATCTAGTCTATCTGTGCCTCTCATTACTTTGTACGCCTCTATAAAATCACCTCTCTTCCTTCTCTCCAGTGTGAAAAGCCCGAGCTCACTCAACCTCTCTTCATAAGACATGCCCTCCAATCCAGGCATCATCCTGGTAAGTCTCATCTGCACCCTCTCGAAAGCATCTACATCCTTCCTATAATGATGCGACCAGAACTGGACACAATATTCCAAGTGTGGTCTAACCTGTCTTTAATTCTATATTCAGCATTCAAATTCAAACTCAATCTTCCAAAATGAATCACTTCACATTTACCCAGGTTGAACTCCATCTCCCACTTGTCAACTCAGCTCTGCATCCTGTCAATAGTCTGCAACCGCTCTTGTCGCTATCTACAACACCGCTGACCTTTGTGTCATCGGCAAATTTACTAACCAACTCTTCCACTTCTTCATCCAAGTCATTTATAAAATCTACAAAGAGCAGAGGCCCAAGACCAGATCCCTGTGCGACACCATTGGTCATCAACCTCCAGGCAGAATACTTTCCATCCACTACCACCAGCTGTCGTCTTTCAGCCAGCCAATTCTGTACCCTGCCAAATTTCCCTGTATCCCATACCCCCTAATTTTCTGAATGAGCCTTACCATGAGGATCTTTATCAAATGCCTTAATGAAATCCATATTCACCATATCCACTGCTCAACCTTCGTTAACCTGTCTTGTCACATCCTCAAAGAATTCAGTGAGGCTTGTGAGGCATGATCTACCCCTCACAAAGCCATAATGACTATCTTTAATCAAACTATGTTTTTCCATATAGTAATAAATCCTATCTCTCAGAACCTTGCTTACCACAAGACTGACGGGTCTGTAATTTCCAGGGATTTTCCTATTCCCTTTCTTGAACAGAGGAACAACATTCACCTCCCTCCAATCATCCAATACTCCTCTCGTGGAGAGTGAGGATGCAGAGATCATTGCCAGAGGCACAGCAATTTTATTCTTTGCTTCCAATAGTAACATTGGATATCTCTGGTTTGGTCCTGGAACTTACCTATCTTGATGCTTCCCAGAATTTCCAGCACATCCACTTTCTTAATATCAATCTGTTGAAGCCTATTAACCTGGTCCACAGTGTTCTCACTATCAACAAGGTCCCTCTCCCTAGTGAGTACTGAAGCAAAAAACTCATTCAGGGCCGCCCCCCCCCCCACCACCTCTTCAGACTCCAGCACAAGTTCCCTTCACTATCCCTGATCAGCCTGCCCTCTCTCTCTGATCATTCTCTTATTCCTCACATAAGTCTAGAATGCCTTTGGGATTTCCCTAATCCTTCCCACCGAGGCTTTTTCTTGCAGCATGAAATCCTTAAACTGCCTCCACATTTCTGTTGTGCAATTCCTGTAGAACAATTGTTCCCAATTCCACAACTCCTGCCTAATAGCAGTATAATTTCCCCTCCTCCAATTAAATACCTTCCCACATTGTCTGTTCCTATCCCTCTCCATGGCTATGGTAAAGCTGAGGCTGTGTTGTCACTGTCACCAAAATGCTCTCCCACCGAGAGATCTGACACCTGGCCAGGTTTGTTGTGCAGCACCAAATCCAATCTGGCCTCCCCCCAGTCGGCATATCTACATATTGAGTCAGGAATCCTTCCTGGACACACCTGACAAAATCGGCTCCATCCAGACCCATCTGCACTGAGGAGATTCCAATCAATATCAATATAATGAAGTCACCCATAATTACGTCTCTTGGTGTTCCTCTATCTATCTTGCTTGTTACCTCCTCATAATTTCCCTTTCATGAATCCATGTTGACTCTGTGAGTGTTATGACTATTAGATCCTTCATAATGGACTCTTAACATTTTCCTGTTCCACCTCGCTGGGGTAGCATGTTGAAATCAAGCCCTGCTAATCTTGGACTTGTCGCAGAAATTAAAATTTGTAAAATTATGCAGAATTCCCTAATTTTCAGTCTTTCAGACCTGGGTTGACAAAAAGATGAACCAGGATTCTGTATTTAACAAGAATGAGTATTTGTTACAAATATAAATAGATTCTAACTTCAGATAAACAGTTATGAAACCACTGAATATTACTTTACTTATTCTTACTAAGTCTTAATGCCCTTATAAACGCCCATTGACAAATCGGCGGCTTGTTGCTGGCCAAAGCTCCATTTGTACATAGTCCTTGGCTTCAGCTCATCTATAATCTAGACTTGCACAATTGCTTGAGAAAGCAGCAGTGTAAAAACACTTACAATGAGTAAATAACACAGCTTTACGTTCCCAATAACACATGTGAAGCAAAGTGGCCTATGGATACTGTTCTTTATGTCTGGTTCATCCATGGTTTTCAGTTGGGGAATAATTAAATTAATTTCTCTGGCATGCAGTCTTTTACAACTTTACTGGTGAAGTTTGTGATGGTAGTGGCATTCTTGATAAGGTTCACCACTGAATTCCTGAATATGGGCCAGTCCACTGACTAAACAGTCTGCTAGAAGCCCTTCCATTGTCTCGGACCAGCATTGCACTATTTTCTGTACTGGGTCCTCGCGCTTCATTTTCTGTTTGTAATCTGGGAGGGGGAGTACAGTGCTGTGATCTGATTTTCCAAAATGTGAACGGGGTTGCTGTGGTAGGCATCTCTGATAGTTGTATAGCAATGGTCAAGGATGTTCAGACCTTTAGTGGGACAGAAGACATATTGATGATATTTTAGTATTTTGATATCTTGATTTAGACTTGAATGTAGAAGTCTGCAGGTGATACAAAAATTGGTGAGATGGTAAACAATGAGGAGGATAGCCCTTAACTACAAGAGGACTGATCTCAGGCTGGTCAGATGGGCTGATCCATGGCAAATGGAATTCAATCCGAATAAGTGTGAGGTAATACACTTGGGCAGGATAAACATGGCTTGGGAATATATAGAGTCCAACAGCATGGAGATAGGCCCTTTAACCCGAACTGGTCCGTGCTGACCAGAATGTCTATCCATGCTAACCACATTTCCCTGCACTTGGCCGATACCCTTCCAAGTTAAAAATCACACAGCCTCAGGTGATAGACTAACAGGTTTATTTGGAAGTACCAACTTTCAGAGCACTGCTCCTTCATCAGGTAGCTAGTGGGGCAGGATCATAGGACACAACATCTATAGCAGAAGATGATAGTTTCGTACAACTGATACAATACATTAACAAACGTAGATTGCTGTTAAGTTTTTAGTCTTTTAGAATGGATTGCAGTTTTCGATGAATTAATATGTAAATCCCCAGAACTTCTTTCACGTCACATTCCTAAGTTAACTTAAGGTTTTATGAAACAAAAGTGAAATCTCAGCTCAGACAATGCATTAAAGGTGTGAGGTTAGTATCTGGCTATTTCAAACTTGAGTCAGACTGGTTCTATTTCCAAAATAGGAATTTATAAAATGGCACATGGATTGACTGCCTTCAGATTGTGTGCCTTTTGAACAAATTAAAATGTATTTGCAAATACAATTCTGCAAATGCAAATTCACCCCATTGACTTGTGCTTGTGCGCACGCGTGTGCATGTGAGGACGTGAGAGTGTGTGTGTGCGTGCTCAGAGTGAAATTGTGTGTGTGCTTGATAGTGTGTGCGTGAGTGTGACAGTATATGCCCGTGAGAGGGAGTGCCTGTGTGCCTGAGGGAGCATCTGTATGAGGGAACATCTGCCAAGATGTAAGAATGTTTGAGTGTATAGCGTAGTAGGGTCACCTGTAGTGTGACATGAACACAGTCTCGGTTGAGACTATTGTCATGCGTACAGAACTTGGCTATCAGACTCTGCTTGGCCACTCTGCATTATTGTGTATCCTGAACTTGGCCTTGGAGGATAGTCACCCAAAGATCTAAGGCCGAATGTCCTTGACCGCTGAAGTGTTCCCTGATTGGAAAGGAACACCCCTGTCTGGTGATTGTGACAAATAGGCAGAAAACTAGCCACCAGGATACATGAACATCAACTAGCCACAAAAAGACATGACCCACTCTCACTAGTATCCTTACATACAGATGAAGAAGGACACGACTTTGACTGGGACAACACATCTATCCTAGGACAAGCTAAACAGAGACACGCACGAGAATTCCTAGAAACATGGCATTCCAGCCGGAACTCTATCAACAAATACATTGTCTTGATTCCTATTTACCAGCCCCTGAGAAAAGGAACAGGAAATGACATCACCAACCCAAAGAAACCAAAACACAAATAGAAAGTGGGCCATACTACCAGTGCTTCATTCGGAGGCTCACTGATGATGTTACCTAGTATGGTGACGAAACGTCTGAAAACAAACCTTCCAGCTCAGTGAGCAAACCTACAATAATAAATACTGTCTCTCAAAATTCTCTCTAACAATTTGCCCACCACCGATGTAAGACTGACTGGTCTGTAATTCCCAGGGTTATCCTATTTCCTTTCTTGAACAAGGGAATAACATTTCCCACCCTCCAATAATCTGATACTGCTCCAGTGGACAGTGAGGATGCAAAGATCATCACCAAAGGCGCAGCAATCTCTTCTCTCGCTTCCCATAGCAACCTAGGGCGTATCCCGCCTGGCCCAGGGGACTTAACTATCTTCATGTGTTTCAAACTTTCCAGCACATCCTTCTTCTTAGTATCAACCTGTTACAGCATATCAGTCTGTTTCACACTGTCCTCACAGAAGACAAGTTCCCTCTCAGTACTGAATACTGAAGCAAAGTATTCATTAAAAGCTCCCCTATCTCCTTCAACACCAGGCCATAACTCCCCTCCACAATCTCTGATCAGCCCTACCCTCTCTCTGATCATTCTCTTATTCCTCATGTAAGTGTAGAATGCCTTGGGGTTTTCCTTAATCCCACCTACCAAGGCTTTCTCATGCCGCCTTCTAGCTTCCATTATATGGAAGAAATCATTATTTATACAAATGACAGACAATCCTTTGTCTTTTTGAAACATTTTGGATCAAGGGCTTACGTTTGTTTCAGTGATGCTTAATCCTTCAGCAATACCGAGGAACCTCGATAATCTGAACGAGATGGACGGACACTATTTCGTTCGGATAATTGATTATTTGGTTAATCGATTCAATGCCTTTCCTCTGGGGCTGGGGAGTTTTCTATTAAGTCTGCTCCCTGTTCAGGAGACAAGGCAGCAGCACAGTGCACACGAGCCTCCGCCTGCCCCCAAACCAGTTCAACACCGCCCCCCACTCACCCCGAACATGGCCCATTGCCTGCCCCCCAAACCCCACCAACCTCGCTCCCTCCCCCACCCCCATCTGCTCCCCCCTCTGTCTCCAACACTGCCCTCCGGTCACCCCCAATACCACTACTCCCTCCTCCACCCCCCCACCCACCATGCGCCCCACCGTCTGACCCCTGTCCGGGCACCAATAACAAGACCGCTGCTACTACTACTGCCTTTTTGGGGGTGTGTCTACAAATAGCACACACACACGCAGACATACATACAACTTTTTAACTGCAATGTTTTGACAGGTTCCACCTTTTGCCCTGTACAGGACAATGTTGGAGAGATTAACCGGGGGGGAGGGGGGCATCGGAGGGTTTAGAGTATATGCCTGTGTAGAACTCCAGGGAAAGTGTGGGAAGAGAGAGGCAGGAGTGGGAGGTCAGTCATTTGGAGACGGTGCCTGCGCTCCCATCAGTCCAGGACTGTTCTGTTCTCGGCAGCACTTTTAATCACTATAAACAAAAGACGCGATAAATATTGGATGCCCGTCTTTTATGTAATGTTTCTGTCGGGACCTTGAGACCTCCTTTGGGTAATTCGATTTTCAGATAATTGAGATATGTCTGTACAATTTAAGAATCATTCATGTACCTGGAAAATAAAATGTTATAATGAATGCTCCACCAATCGTCCATATGAAGGAAACCAAGTACTGTGATGTAAATGCATCTGAAAAATATGGTTGGAATGAAATTCATTGTATATTTGGAAGTGCTACAATATTATATTAATGTGACTTAGAAATTGTGTTTCAAAGGAGTGCTAATAAGAAATGAAAATTCCTCTTGAAGATATATTTTAATTCTTCTTGGGTGAGAAGTTTGATGAAAGGTGCATTATATGTGTACATTTTATTGTTCAGTTTAAACCACTACTAGTATGTGGATATTTGTCCATTTTTGTGAAGGGATTTAAAAATGAATTTAGTCGCTCTTTCTGGAATCATAATTTTTAAGCCAGTATGTCCCACTAGATGTATTAATGGAAGCACGTTGATAGAGATCATAAAATCATACAATCCCTGTCCTGCAGGACAAGGCCATTTCTCTGTTGACTCCATCTTGAACCTCTGAAGAGCACCTCACTAAGACCCATCACCCCCAACCTTATTCCCTGTAATCCTGCATTTCCCATGCCTAATCTATCCAATCTACACATCCCTAGACACTGTGGGCAATTTAGCATAGCTAATTGACCTATGGTTGTAAAGAGTAAGCATTCAGTCCATTAACATTGGAAAGTCTATGATGAGTATGTTTTAAAAATATAGTTCAAAATTTTTTGTGTGCGTTCTGAAAGTGACTTGACTGAAGTAGGATGCAACCATTGTCTCTCTGAGAAAAGACAGATTGTTCAAAGCAGTTTAAAAATAAGTTACCTCAATGAAAGAGTGTAGTTTGTGAAACTTTCAGTCCTGAATTGCTTGATTAGAAATCTCAATTGGTTATTCAAAGCTGAGAAAGTCTAAGGTCTTAGGTATGAGTCAACAAAAAAAAAGGCTTCACAAGACTGGACCTTGGAAGAAACAATTAAGTCCACAAGAATTAAAAACAGGAGTACGCTGTCCAGCCGTTCAATAGAATCACAACTGATCCAATACATCCATTTACCTGAGTTTTCTTCATAACCAGTGATTCCCCTACTGATCAAAAATCTATTTCAGTTTAAAATACACACAAAGAGAGTGCCTCCACAGCTCTCAGTGGCAAGGAATTCCAAAGACTCAATCCTCAGGGAAGAAATTCCTTCTCTTCACAGTCTTAATAGAACATGGAAAAGTACAGCACAGAACAGGCCCTTCAACCCATGATCTTGTGCCGAGGATTATTCCTATTCTAAAATAGAATAACCTAACTGACGCACCTGTCAATTCATTGCTGTCCATGTGCATGCCCAGCAATGGCTGAAATATTCCTAATGACTCTGTTTCCACCACCACCGCTGGCAACACATTCCATGCATTCACAACTCACTGTGTCTCGAACTTCCCTCTGACATCGCCTCTATACCTTCTTCTGAAGGAATAAGAGAATGATCAGGGAGAAGGTAAGGCCGGTCAGGGATAGCGTGGGGAATGTGGGCATGGAGTCTGAGCAGTTAGGGGAACCCCTAAATGAGTTTTTTGCTTCAGTTTTCACTAAGGAAAGGGACCTTGTTGTGAATGAGAACTTGAGGAGATGGGAAACAGGCTTGAACAGATCCAGATTGATGAAGTTGATGTGTTGAAAATTTTGGCAAATATTAAGATTGATAAGTCCCCATTGCCAGACCAGATTTATCCCAGGCTGCTCCGGGAAGCGAGAAAGGAGGTTGCTAAGCCACTGGTGAAGATCTTTGCTTCCTCACTCTCCACAGGAGTCATCCCGGAGGATTGGAGGGAGGTGAGTGTCGTTCCTCTTTTCAAGAAGGGGAGTAGGGAAATCCCTGACAATTACAGACCAGTCAGTCTTGCGTCTGTGGTCAGCAAGGTTTTGGAAAGAATTCTGAGGGTTAGGATTTATGACTATTTGGAAAAGCATAGCGTGATTAAAGGCAGTCAGCATGGCTTTGTGAGGGGCAGGTCATGCCTAACTAATTTTATTGAGTTCTTTGAGGAGGTGATGAGCAAGTTGACGAAGGTCGAGCAGTGGATGTGGTGTATATGGACTTCAGCAAGGCATTTGATAAGGTTCCCCATGGTAGACTTTCATAAAGTCAGGAGGTACGGGATACAGGGAGATTTGGCTGTCTGGATTCAGAATTGGCTGGCTGACAGAAGGCAGAGAGTGGTTGTAGATGGAAATTATTCTGTCTGGAGGTCAGTGTTGAGTGGTGTCCTACAGGGCTCTGTTCTTGGTCCTCTGCTCTTTGTCATTTTTATAAATGACTTGGATGAGGAGGTTGAGGGGTGGGTTAGTAAATTTGCAATGGCACAAGGTTGGAGGTGCAGTTGATAGTATCGAGGGCTATTGCACGCTGTAGCGCGACATAGACAGGATGCAGAGCTGGGCTGAGAAATGGCAGACGGAGTTCAACCTGGATAAATGCGAAGTGATGCATTTGGAAGGTTGAACTTGAATGCTGAATATAGGATTAAAGACAGGCTTCTTGTCAGTGTGCAGGAACAGAGGGATCTGGGTGTTCAAGTGCAACTATCCCTCAAAGTTGCCACCCAAGTGGATAGGTTGCTAAGAAAGCACATGGTGTTTCGGCTTTCATTAACAGGGGGATAGAGTTTAAGAGTCGTGAGGTTTTACTACTGCTCTACAAGTCCCTGGTGAGACCACACTTGGAATATTATGTCCAGTTCTGGTTGCCCTACTATAGGAAAAATACAGAGGGTTTGGAGAGGGTGCAAAGAAGGTTTACCATGATGCTGCCTGGACTGGAGGGCTTATCTTACAAATGGAGGTTGACTAGGCTGGGACTTTTCTCTCTGGAGAAAAGGAGGAAGAGAAGTTACCTAATGGAGGTATACAAGGCACTGAGAGGAATGGTTAGAGTCGGTAGCCAGAGACTTTTCCCCTGGGTAGGATTGACTGGCACTGTAGTTTAAGATGTTAGAACATAGAACATAGAAAGTAACAGCACAGAACAGGCCCTTCAGCCCACAATATTGTGCCGAGGATTAATCCTAATCTAAAATAAAATAATTTAACCTATGCTCCCCTCAATTCACTGCTGTCCATGTGCATGTCCAGCAGTCACTTAAATGTCCCTATTGACATTTAGAGCTTCCCCTATCTGCTCATTCTCCACACACAAGTTCCCTCCGCTAGCCATGACCGGCCCTACCTTCTCCCTGATCATTCTCTTATTCCTCACGTATGAGTAAAATGCCTTTGGGCTCTCCCTAATCCTTCCTGCCAAGCCTTTTTCGTGGGCCCTCCTGGCTCTCCTCAGTCCATTTCTGAGCTCCTTTCTAGCAAGCCTGTAATCCTCTAAAGCTGTGCTAGATCCTTGCTTCCTCCACCTTATGTAAGCTGCCTTCTTCCTTTTGACGAGAAGCTCCTCTGTTCTTGTCATCCTAGGCTCCTTAATCTTACCCCTTCTTACCTGTCTCAGAGGAACAAATCTGTGCATCACTCGCAACAACTGCTCCTTAAATAGTCTCCACATGTCTGCTGTGCCCTTTCTGTGGAACAATTGCTCCCAATCTGTACTTCCCAACTCCTGTCTGATAGTGTCATAATTTCCTTTTCCCCAATTAAATATCTTCCCATGGTAACTGCTCCTTTCCCTCCCCAAGGCTGTGGTAAATCTGAGGCAGTTATGTCACTGTCACCGAAGTGTTCTCCCACCGTGAGAAATGACACCTGTCCTGGCTCATTGCCGATCACCAAATCCAAAATGGCCTCTCCCTTCATCGGTCTGTCTACACACAGAATAAGGAACCCTCCTGAACACACCTGACAAAACCAGTTCCATCAAAACCATCTGCACTAAGGAGGTTCCAGACAATATTGGGAAGGTTTAAGTCAGCCATAACAACAACTCTGCCACATCTGCATTTTTCCAGAATCTGTCCGCCTATGAGTTCTTCAATCTCCCTACTGCTATTAGAGGGTCTGCAAAAAAACCCCAATGAGGTGGCTGTTCCCTTGCTGTTTCTAACTTCCACCCATACTGACTCAGTAGACAAACCTTCCTCAACAACCTTTGTTTCTGTAGCTATGATGCACTTTCTAATTAGCAATGCTACACCCCCTCCTCTTTAACTACCCTCACTCTTCTTATTAAATGTCCTGAACCCTGGAACATCGAGCAACCATTCCTGCCTCTGTGAAACCCACGTCTCCATTATGGCCACAACATCACAATCCCAAGTACTGATCCTTGCTCTAAGTTCATCACTCTTATTGCTGACACGCCTTGTGTTAAATTTACACCTCTTTACTCTGAAACAAATGCTCTCTGATCTGAGACACTCTCATGAGGGGAAATATCCTCTCAGCATTAACTCGTCAAACCCCTTAAGAATCCAATATGTTTCAAGAGATCACCTCTCATTCTTCTAAACTGTGAGTAGAGTCCCAACCTGCTTAGCCTTTGCTCATACAACAATCCCCTCCATGCCAGGGATCATCCTCGTGAACCTTCTCCAAACTGCCTCCAAAAAAATAATATATTTTCTTAAATAAAGGAACCAATACTGCATAACAGTCCTCCTGATGTGGTCTCACCGGCACCTTGTGCAGTTGTATTAAGACTTCCTATTCTTATACTCCAAATCCCTTGGAATAAGGGCCAATATTCCATTCGCCTTCCTGATTATGTGCTGTACCTGGGTGCTAGCTTTCTGTGTTTCATGCACAAGTACTCACAAGTTCCTTGGTGTTGGGGCTTTCTGCAGTTCTTCTTCATTTAAATAATATTCTGTCCTTTTGTTCTCCCTTTGAAAAGGAACACCTCACCATATCAAATGCCTTCAAGAAATCTAAAGAGAGTAGATACTCCTGAATTCATGACAAATATTACTCACTCAGCTAAGTTCAATAAGTTTTTTAAAAATTAATTTCCCTTTTACAAAACCATTTTGGCACTGTCAGATTACCTCAAACTTTTCCATGCCTCCTGCTGTAACATCTTTTTGAAGCCATTCAAGTGTTTTCATATACTCCTAAAGTGTTACACCAAACCAGGGTTTTATACACAGGTTTAGTATGAATTCCTTGTTTTTGTACTGCATGCTCCAATTGATAACAAGCCCATCAGTATCAGGAGAATTCGGAATGGGCAATTAATGCTGCAATTACTGTTGGTGCCTGAATCCTACAAAAAAAACTCAAAAAATTCTGTACTTTTGGTAAAGGCTATCTACAACTTCCAAAATTGTGCCCCATCCAGTGAAGGCAGATCATTTATATATAACAGCAACAGCATGGGTGCGGTAACCAATCACAGTGAACTCTGCTGCACACTGGCAGCATTAAGAATTGATTTGATTTTGATTTCTGTTTCTATATTGTGTAAAGGAGACATAATTTTAGTTTCATTTTGGAGTGCTGAGAATGATGTGGGTTGACTGGAAAAGTGTTTTTTTTTAATTCACTTATGGGATGTGGGTGTCAGTGGCTGGGCCAGTATTTATTACTTTTCCCAGTTGTCCTTGAGAAGGTGATGGTGAGCTGTCTTATTAAACTGCTATAGTCCATACAACAGTAGGTAGATCCACACAGGGAGGGAATTCCAGGAACTTGACCCAGTGACACTGGAAGAATAGTGATATATTTCCAAGTTAGGATGATGAGTGGCTTGGAGGAGAACTTGCAGGTGGTGGTGTTCCCGTGTGTCTGCTGTCCACGTCCTTCTAGATGGTAGTAGTTATGGGTTTGGAAGATGCTTAAAGATGGCGGGCAGGCTTTGGGGAATCAGAAGGTGAGTTACTCACTGTAGCAGTCCTCAGCTCTGATCTGCTGTTGTAGCCACTGTTTTTATATGGTGAATACAGTTGAGTTTCTGGTCAATGGTAACCTCCAGGATGTTAATGGTGGGGATTCAGTGATGATAATACAATTGAACGTCAAGAAATAATGGTTAGATTGTTCTCCAATACATCATCCTCTGCCATTTCCACCACCTGCAGTCTGACCTCACCACTAAAATGATACTCCACTCCCCAACCCACCCACTTTTCTCAGGATTGTTCCCTACTCCACACCTGGAACCTTCTTCTGTGGCCACAGATGCAAAACCTGCCCCTCTACCTCACCTCTGACCAAGGCCCCAAAGAATCATTCCAAGCCAGGCAGAGATTCATCTGCATTTCCTCTAACCTGATCTATTACATCCATTGCTCTCAAAGTGGCCTCTACATTGGACAGACCGAGCGCAAACTGCAGGACATGTTTAGGGAACATTTATGGTCCGTACACAACAATCAACCCCACCTTATAGTTGCCATCTATTTCAACTGTCTCTCCCACTTCCCTGATGACATGTCCAGCCTGGGCCTCCTCCATTGTCAAATTAACGTAACACAGACTTGAGGAAGAACACCTCATCTTCCACCTTGGGAGCTTACAACCATACAGCTTTAACATAGAATTCATCAGCTTCCAAATCTCACCACCCTCCCACCTCATCCCAGGCCCAGTGCTCCCTCTCCACCCCACGTCCTTAACATGACCCTACCTGTCCATCTTTCTTCCCACCTATTGTTCCATCCATCTCACTGACCAATCACAGCCACCTCCTACCTGCATCCACCTATCGCCATTCCTACCCATCTTTCACCCAGCCCCACCCCCATCCCTGTATTTATTTTACAGCCCCTTTCCTCTCCCCCAGTCCGGATGCAAGGTTCCAACCTGAAACATGGACTCCCCTTCTGTGATGCTGCCTGACCTGCTGTGTTCTTTCCATCTCAACTATTTATCCACTTTTACTGGACAGAATCATTGCCTGGCATTGGTGTGGCATGAATATTAGTTGCCACTTTTCAGCCCAAGCCTGGATATTGTCCAGGCCTTGATGGAGTTGATTATGGATTGCTTCAGTATCTGAAGAGTCATGAATTGTGCTGAACATTGTGCAATCATCTTTAGACATTTCACTTCTGACCTTATGTTGAAGCAAAGGTCATTGATGAAGCTGTTGAAGTTCATTTGGTCTCAGACACTCCCCTGAGATACACCTGCAGTGATGTCCTGAAGCTGAGACAAGTAGAGTGAACAGCCAATGGGGAACTACAAACCAGCATCTGCAGGAAAACAATACATACGGGCCAAATATTGAACTACAGAAGCAGTCACCCCAACATCCACAAATGAAGCTGCATCAGAACATTATTTCAATGAGCCACCACACACTGCAGCACAGAGGAACTATGCAGAGCAGAGGAAAATCAAAAAGAATGGGTATCCAATGAACACAGTCCACCGATTTCTCAGCAACAAACCCGAACAGGCACACAAAATGCATCCAGAAACCCTAGTCACTCTCCCCTACATCAAAGACATCTTGGAAATGACTGCCAGACCATTGCTAGACCCCTTGGTATCATGGTAGCCCACAAACCCACCAACACACTAAAACAGCAGGTAATGAACTTGAAAGACCCAATACAGACAACAATCAAAACTATTGTCATTTACAAAATCCCATGCAAGAACTGTAACAAACATTACATTGGACAAACAGGCAGAAAACTAGCCACCAGGATACATGAACACCAACTAGCCACAAAATGACATGACCCTCTCTCATTAGTATTCTTACATATAGAGAAGGAAGGACACCATTTCAACTGGGACAACACATCCATCCTAGGACAAGCCAAGCAGAGACATGAACGAGAATTCCTAGAAGCATGGCATTCCAACCGGAACTCTATCAACAAAAACATTGATTTAGACCCCATTTACCACCCCCTGAGAAAAGGAGCAGGAAATAATATCACCATAGGAAATGATGTCACCACAGGAAATGATATCACCAACCCAAGGAACCCCAAACATATAAACAGAAAGCAGGACACACGAGCAGTGCTTCGTCCGGAGGCTCACTGAAAATGTTACCTAGTATGGTGACGAAACATATGAAAATAAACCTTCCAGCTCAGCGAGCGAACCTACACCAAGAACCTCAACCTGAGCTACAAATCTTCTCAAAACTTGCTAACATCTTCCTATATGTCAGGTATTTCTTCAACCAGCAGAGTTTTTTACTTGATACCCATTAATTACAATTTACTAAACTTTCTGGATGCTTTGTGGGCTTGATGTCAAGGGCTGTCATTCTCACCTCACCTCTGGAAATCAGCTGTATTGTCCATGTTTGAACCAAGGCTGGAATGAGGTCAAGAGCCAAATAACCCTGGTGGAACTCAAACTGGGCCTCACCGAGCAGGTTATTGCTGAGCAAGTGATGCTTCATTGCACTGTTGATAACCCTTCCAACACTTTACTGATGATCAAGAATAGACTGGTGGGGCAGTCATTGCCAGGTTGGATTTGTCCTGCTTGTGTACAGGACAATTTTCCACATTGTTGAGTAGGTGCTAGTATTGTAACTATACTGGAGCAGCTTGGCTAGGGGAGTAGCAAGTTCTGGAGCACAAGTTTTCAATACTGTTGCTTGAATGTTGTCATGGCCATAGCCTTTGCAGCACCCAGTACCTGCAGACCTTTCCTGATATCACGCGGCGTGATTTGAATTGGCTGAAAATGGAGATCAATGATGCAGGTGATCACTGGAGAAGGCAGAGATAGATCATCCACTTGGCAGTTGCAGCTGCATCCTAATCTTTTGCATGGACGTGCTGAACTCTTCTATCTTCTTCTATGAAGAAGGGCTCATGCCCGAAACGTCGATTCTCCTGCTCCTTGGATGCTGCCTGACCTGCTGCGCTTTTCCAGCAACACATTTTTCAGCTCTGAATTATGTAATTGTCTATCATCATTCATGACTGGATGTGGCAGGACTTCAGAGCTTAGATCTGCTTCATTGAAACCAGAGCAGCGGGTCACCAAGTGGACGGACTGAGGGCAAGGTAGAAGTTAGAACCAATAAGTCAGAAAGAAAGGGCAGACAGAGATGGATAAATGAGCATGATGGTACTAATGGGCTGAAGTGTGTTGATTTAAATGCAAGGAGTTTTATAGGTAAGGCAGATGAGCTTAGAGAAGAAGATGCTGGAGATCAGAGCCGAAAATGTGTTGCTGGAAAAGCACAGCAGGTCAGGCAGCATCCAAAGAGCAGGAGAATCGATGTTTCAGGCATGAGCCCTTCTTCAGGAGTGACCAGATGAGCTTCGAGCCTGGTTCAGCACATGGGACTATGATGTTGTGGACATTACTGAGACTTGGTTGAGAGAGGGACCAGACTGGTTACTCAATTTTCCCAGGTTTCGTTGTCTTAGATGAGGTAGAGAAAGTAAAATAAATGGAGAATGTCACATCTGCACTCAGACATACTGGAGGGCTCATCCATGGAGGCAATGTGATTGGGGCTAAAAAATAAGATGGGTGCAATCATTCTGATAGAATTATACTGTAGGCCTCCTCCTCCCCATCGAACAGTCACCAAGACATTAAGGAACAAATATGCAGGCAAATTATGGAAAGGTGCAATAATAACATAATTGGCTGAGTTTAATTTCCCAATACTGACTGTGCCTCCCTTCAAGCAAGAGGCTTAGATGGGGCAGAATTTGCTAGTGCATCCAAGCAGGTTTCTTGAAACAGTATGTCCACATTTGACACGTGGGAGGTGTTTAAAGATCTGCTGATCAGAGTTCAGGTCCGGCACATTCTAATAAGAAGGAAGGACACGGTGGCAAGGTAAGGGACTCTAGATTGTGCTGTGGTGGAAGGGAGTAGATGTGGGAGAGAAAGGAGATCAACCCTTTTTAGAAATCTCTGCTGTCACAACATCTCCATGTGGAAATCTGCAACTCATGAATTTCATTTACCATAATCTGCACATTCATTTAAATGCATTGTAACACAAATTTAGACTTTATAAAGTTTATTCTTATGTCACATCCCTCCTTAAATAAAGTGACAAAACTGTCTACAATGCTCTAGGTGTGGTTTCACTAATGCCTTGTACAGCTGTAATGAGACTCTCGCTTTAATACCCCATCACCTTTGCAATAAAGGCTCACGTTCTGTTTGCATTAATTATTCACTTTACTTACAGGCTAACCTTCATTGATTCAGGTACAAATACATCTAGCTGTATTGAGCACTCTGCAATCCTTGTCTACTCCATAGTATTCCTTTATAACTTTTCTTGCCAAAGTGGACAATCTTGCATTTCCCACATTATATTTCATTGGCCATATTTTGCATACGAAGAAAGTACGTATTTTAGTTGTAAACTGGAGTATGTAAAGAACTGTTTTAAAAACAAGGATAGGTGTGAATAGTTTGAAAGATAGTAGCTTGATACTCTTTGTGAATGCAGTTTGTACAGATGTGGGTCTGCAGATAAGACCATAAGACATAGGAGTGGAAGTAAAGCCATTTGGCCCATCAAGTCCACTCCGCCATTCAATCATGGCTGATGGGCATTTCAACTCCACTTACCCGCATTCTCCCCTTAGCCCTTATTTCCTTGTGACATCAACAATCTATCAATCTCTGTCTTGAAGACATTTAGCGTCCCGGCCTCCACTGCACTCTGCGGCAATGAATTCCACAGGCCCATCACTCTCTGGCTGAAGAAATGTCTCCGTATTTCTGTTCTGAATTTACTCCCTCTAAATCTAAGGCTGTGTCCACGGGTCCTAGTCTCCTCGCCTAACGGAAACAATTTCCTAGCGTCCACCCTTTCCAAGCCATGTATTATCTTGTAAGTTTCTATTAGATCTCCCCTTAATCTTCTAAACTCCAATGAATACAATCCCAGGATCCTCAGCTATTCCTCGTATGTCAGACCAACCATTCCAGGGATCATCCGTGTGAATCTCCGCTGGACATGCTCCATTGCCAGTATGTCCTTCCTGAGGTGTGGGGACCAAAACTGGACACAGTACTGCAAATGGGGCCTAACCAGAGCTTTATAAAGTCTCAGTAGCATAACGGTGCTTTTATATTCCAACCCTCTTGAGATAAATTACAACATTGCATTCGCTTTCTTAATCATGGACTCAACCTGCATGTTTACCTTTAGAGAATCCTCGACTAGCACTCCCAGATCCCTTTGTACTTTGGCTTTACGAATTTTCTCACCGTTTAGAAAGTAGTCTATGCTTATATTCTTTTTTCCAAAGTGCAAGATCTCGCATTTGCTCACATTGAATTCCATCAGCCATTTCCTGGACCACTCTCCCAAACTGTCTAGATCCTTCTGCAGCCTCCCCACTTCCTCAGTACTACCTGCCTGTCCACCTAACTTCGTATCATCGGCAAACTTCGCTAGAATGCCCCCAGTCCCTTCATCCAGATCATTAACATATAACATGAACAGCTGTGGCCCCAACACTGAACCCTGCGGGACACCGCTCGTCACCGGCTGCCATTCTGAAAAAGAACTTTTTATCCCAACTCTCTGCCTTCTGTCAGACAGCCAATCCTCAATCCATACCAGTAGCTCACCTCGAACACGATGGGCCCTCACCTTGCTCAGCAGCCTCCCGTGTGGCACCTTATCAAAGGCCTTTTGGAAGTCTAGATAGACCACATCCACTGGGTTTCCCTGGTCTAACCTACTTGTCACCTCTTCAAAGAATTCCAACAGGTTTGTCAGTCACGACCTCCCCTTACTAAATCCATGTTGACTTGCTCTAATCCAACCCTGCTCTTCCAAGAATTTAGAAACCTCATCCTTAATGATGGATTCTAGAATTTTTAACAACCGAGGTTAGGCTAATTGGCCTATAATCTTCCATCTTTTGTCTTGATCCTTTCTTGAACAAGGGGGTTACAACAGCGATCTTCCAATCATCCGGGACTTTCACTGACTCCAGTGACTTTTGAAAGATCTCAACCACTGCCTCTGCTATTTCCTCAGCCACCTCTCTCAGAACTCTAGGATGTAGCCCATCGGGGCCATGAGATTTATCAATTTTAAGGCCTTTTAGCTTTTCTAGCACTTTCTCTTTTGTAATGGCAACCATACTCAACTCAGCCCCGACTCCCTTTAGTTTTTGGGATATTACTCATGTCTTCCACTGTGAAGACTGACACTAAGTACTTATTAAGTTCTCTAGCTATTTCCTTATCTCCCATCACTAGGCTTCCAGCATCAGTTTGAAGTGGCCCAATGTCTACATTTGCCTGTCGTTTGTTTCTTACGTATTGAAAGAAACATTTACTATCATTTCTAATATTACTGGCTAGCCTACCTTCATATTTGATCCTCTCTTTCCTTATTTCTCTCTTTGTTATCCTCTGTTTGTTTTTGTAGCCTTCCCAATCTTCTGATTTCCCACTGCTCTTGGCCACTTTATAGGATCTCTCTTTTTCTTTAATACATTTCCTGACTTCCTTTGTCAGCCATGGCTGTCTAATCCCTCCCCGGATAATCTTTCTTTTCTTGGGGATGAACCTCAGTACAGTGTCCTCAATTATACCCACAAACTCCTGCCATTTTTGCTCTACTGTCTTCCCCGCTAGGCTCTGCTTCCAGTTTATTTTCGTCAGTTCCTCTCTCACGCCCTCATAATTACCTTTATTTAACTGTAACACCATTACATCTGATTTTGCCTTCTCTCTTTCAAACTGCAGACTGAACTCTACCATATTATGATCGCTGCTTCCTAAGTGTTCCCTTACTTTAAGATTTTTTATAAAGTCTGGTTCAGGTCCAGAATAGCCTGCTCCCTTGTGGGCTCCATGACAAGCTGTTCCAAAAAGCCATCCTGTAAGCATTCCATGAATTCCCTTTCTTTGGATCCACTAGCAACATTATTTCCCCAGTCCACCTGCATATTGAAGTCTCCCATGATCACCGTGACCTTGCCTTTCTGACATGCCTTCTCTATTTCCCGGTACATATTGCGTCCCTGGTCCTGACCACTGTTCGGAGGTCTGTACATAACTCCCATTGCGGTTCCTCAATTCCACCCACACAGACTCCACATCATCCGACGCTATGTCATTCAGTGCAATAGATTTAATTTTGTTCTTAACTAACAAGGCAACCCCACCCCCTCTGCTCGCCTCCCTGTCTTTTCGATAAGTTGAAAATCCTTGGATGTTTAACTGCCAGTCCTGACCCTCATGCAACCACGTCTCCGTGATGCCCACCAGATCATAATCATTCACGATGATCTGTGCCATTAGTTCACCTGCTTTGTTACGAATCTACGAGCATTCAGGTAAAGTGCCTTAATGCTAACTTTCTTATCATTAGAGATATTGGAAGTCATAAGATGTCCTAAGTTATCCTTCCTTTTTGCTGCATTCCCAGTCTGCCTCGAGTTTAGATCCGCCTGCACACATGCTATCCTGCTGCTTATCTTTCCATTTAACTCCATACTCCCTGTCGCTTTCACTTTCCCTTCCCCCCAACTCAGAAGTTTAACTCAGATGAACTGGAGCCGACAGGTCAAGTGTAGATGGAACTTTGGTTGGCAACAAGAAGTTAATTGGTCAATTGATGAGTGACCATCTGTTGATGACAGAGGTCTTCTGTCTGTCAACAACCATATGATTAGCTTGCAGGTAACGAAGGCTGGGACTAAAATACAGAAAAGCCATTAGTTCTCAGCCCCCAGACAGCAGTTCTATCTCCGAACATGAAGAAAACCAACACGACATTAGGTTATTGTCCATCAGGTTTATTTGAAATCACAAGCTTTCGGAGCACTGCCCCTTCATCAGGTGAAGACATTTGGACTATAACCTGACATTGACTTTTGACATTGCCCACCCCAGTTCAAACTGGCACTTCCACATCATGAAGAGAATCCATCTATCTTTCCTTCAGTAGTTGCTATAAAATGTGACTCAGTAAGTTAGAGACCTTTCATTAAGTGAACCAGCTACCCTGACCAGCTACCCAGCTAACCAGCAGAAACCACTGCAGAAGGATAACCGATTAGCAAAATTCCGAACAGTATGAGAATCAATACTGTTGTGAACAAACACCACTGGAGTGTGTGCACGTAATGGGGGGGGGGGGGTGCAGGGGCGGGTTATGTGTATTTTAATTGGTAAGGCACAAATCTGACAGTTGTATGACCCATGTCCCAAACCACATGGCACTTCACAACAACTTTCCCCCATGGGGCACTGTACAGTGTTACACCCTCTCACTATAAGGGACTCTCTACAGTGAAATGGCTCCCTACCAGAGTGGAATGTACAATGACCCACCTCTCCACCTAACAATAGGACAATGTAGTGACCCCTCCACCTTCCCATGAAGCACTGTAGTGATACCCCCTGCCAATAGAGCACTGTACAGAGACCCGTTCCACCTTCCCATGCGACACTGTAGTGATTTGCCCCCCATTCCCATGGGACATTGTACAGTGACCTTCCCCTTTCCCATATGGCACTGAACAGTGACAATCCCTACTCTCCATCAGGCACTTTGCAGAGATCCCTTTCCCCATGGCGGGTTGTACAGTGAACTCCCTGTCCATGCGTCATTGTACAGAAAAACCCCCTTCCTGTAGGGCATTGTACTGAGATCCCCCTCCTCATGGGGCGTTGTCAAGAACCTCTCTCCCGAGAGGCACAGTACAGAAAACCCCCTCCAAATGGGGCATTGCAAGGGAGCCGCCTTGGGGTACTGTATAGTGAAAACACCTTTCCATGGGTAAAGCAGTGGATGTTGTCCACATGAGTTTTAGTAAAGCTTTCAACAAGGCTCCTCATGGTAGGCTCATCCAGAAGACTAAGATGCATGGGATCTATGGTGATTTGGCTGTGTGGATTCAGAATTGGCTTGTCCATAGACGGCAGAGGGTAGAGCTGGAAATATATTTTTCAGGCTAGAGATCCACTCTTAGTGATGTTCTGCAGGGACCTCTGCTGTTTGTGATATATATTAATCACTTGGATGAAAACATAGGTGGATGGGTTAGTAAGTTTGCAGATGATACAAAGATGGGTGGGGTTGTGCGTAGTGAAGAAGGTTGTCAAGAATACAGTGGGATATAAATCTGTTGGATGAATGGCAGATGGAATTTATTCCATGTAAGTGTGAGGTGCTGCATTTTGGGAGATCAACTGTTAAGGAACAGTAAACAGTTAATGGCAGAACCCTGAACAGCATTAATGCTTAGAGGGATCTTGGGTTCATAGCTCCCTGAAAATGGCCCCACAAGTATCTAGAATCCCTACAGTGTGGAAACAGGCCCTTCGGCCCAACAAGTCCACACTAACCCACCCAGACCCATTCCCCTACCTTATTTTTCTATATTTATTAATGCACCTAACCCAAATATCCTTGAACACTATGGGCAATTTAGCATGGCCAATTCATCTGACCTGCACATCTTTGGATTGTGAGAGGAAACCAAAACACCCAGAGGAAACCCACGCAGACACATGGAAATTATGCAACCTCCACACAGTCGCCAGAGGTTGGAATCAAATCCGGGTCCCTGGCACTGTGAGGCAGCAGTGCTAACTACACTAAATTTCCACTTTAAGTATTTTGGATGGTAAAGAAGGCATATGGCACGCTTGCCTTTATCGGTTGGAGATTTGAGTACAAGAGGCAGGATATCACGTTGTAGCTTTGTAAGACTTTGGTTAGGCCATACTTAGAGTATTGTGTTTAATTCTGGTTCCACATAACAGGAAGAGGGTGCAAGAGAGGCTAGAAAACTTGGTTTGTTTTCTCTGGAGTGATGCAGGCTGAAAGAAGATCTAATAGAAGTCTATAAAATTAGGAGATGCCCAGATGAAGCTAGAGTAGCAGAAAGCAAAGGGGACTTTCAAAGAATAGAGGAATATATAGATTGACTGAAAAATGTGTTGCTGGAAAAGCGCAGCATGTCAGACAGCATCCAAGGAGCAGGAGAATCAGCGTTTCGGGCATAAGCCCTTCTTCAGGTATCGACTTTTCGGGCATAAGCCCTTCTTCAAGCCGAAACGTCGATTCTCCTGTTCCTTGGATGCTGCCTGACCTGCTGCGCTTTTCCAGCAACACATTTTTCAGCTCTGATCTCCAGCATTTGCAGTCCTCACTTTCTCCTATATCGATAGATTGAAGAGCTGGGCGGAGAAGTGGCAGATGGAGTTCAATCCAGGCAAATGTGAGCTGATGCATTTTGGGAATTATACAGTAAAGGGAAAAGCCTTGCTAAAAGTTGATGGGCAGAGAGATCTGGGAGTGCAAGTTCATTGTACCCTGAAGGTTATTGCACAGGTGGATAGAGTGGTCAAGAAGGCATTATGGTATGCTTGTCAACATTGGACGGGGTATTGAGTATAAGAGCTGGCAGGTCATGTTAAAATTGTACAAGACATTGGTTCGGCCGCATTTAGAATACTGTGTACAGTTCTGGTTGCCACATTACCAAAAGGATGTGGAAGATTTGGAGAGGGTGCAGGGAAGGTTTACGAGGATGTTGCCTGGTATGGAAGGTGCTTGCTATGAAGAGAGGTTGAGTAGGTTAGAATTTTTTTCATTAGAAAAAAAGGAGATTGAGGGGGGACCTGATTGAGGTTTACAAAATCAGGGTAGATAGAGATAAGCTTTTTCCCAGGGTGAAGGATTCAATAAGAAGGTGAAGCTTTCAAGGTGAGAGGTGAAACGTTTAAGGGGAATACACGCGGCAAGTACTTTACACAGAGGGTGGTAGGTACCTGGAACACGTTGCCAGCAGAGGTGGTAGAGACAGGTATGGTAGATTCTTCCTGATGAAGGACTTTTGCCCGAAACGTCGATTTCGCTGCACTTTGGATGCTGCCTGAACTGCTGTGCTCTTCCAGCACCACTGATCCAGAATCATTTAAGATGCGTCTGAACAGATGCATGAGTAGGTGGGAACAGGGGGGTACAGATGCTTAATGAATTGGGCGATAGGTTTAGACGGTGATTTGGATCAGCTCAGACTTGGAGGGCAGAAGGGCCTGTTCCTGGGCTGTAAATGTTATTTTTTCTATGGGGTTGACAGTCAGAATCTTTTTCCTAGAGTCTCCAAATGTCTAATGCTAGATTAGATTACCTACAGTGTGGAAACAGGCCCTTCGACCCAACAAGTGAAAATGTGTTGCTGGTTAAAGCACAGCAGGTCAGGCAGCATCCAAGGAATAGGAAATTCGACGTTTCGGGCATAAGCCCTTCATCAGGAATGAGGAGAGGGTGCCAGGCAGGCTAAGATAAAAGGTAGGGAGGAGGGACTTGGGGGAGGGGCGATGGAGATGTGATAGGTGAAAGGAGGTCAAGGTGAGGGTGATAGGCCGGAGTGGGGTGGGGACGGAGAGGTTAGGAAGAAGATTGCAGGTTAGGAGGGCGGTGCTGAGTTGAGGTAACAACACCACGACGGTTGGAGGAAGAGCGCCTCATCTTCCGCCTGGGAACCCTCCAATCACAAGGGATGAACTCAGATTTCTCCAGTGTCCTCATTTCCCCTCCCCCCACCTTGTCTCAGTCGGTTACAGAAACCCTTCCACCCAACAAGTCCACACCGACCCGCCGAAGCGCAACCCATCCATACCCTGACATTTACCCCTTTACCTAACACTACGGGCAATTTAGCATGGCCAATTCACCTGACCCACACATCTTTGGACTGTGGCAGGCATTTAAGATGAGAGGTGAATGTTCAAAGTAGATGCAAGGGGGAAGTTTTTTTTCACAAGGAGAGTGATAGGAGTCTGGAATGCATTGCCCGGGGTGGATGAGGCAGGTACGATAGGGGCGTTTAAGTGACTTTTAGGGATATGGACCAAGATCAGCAGTAAAGGATTAGTTTAACTTAGTGTCACGTTCAGCACAACATAATGGGCCAAAGGCCTGTTGCAGTGCTGTACAGTTCTATGGGGCAATGTATAGCGATACCCCTACCCCATGGGTCATTATACATGGGACCTCTCTTTTAATAGGCACTGAACAGTGACAACAATCTCCTTCCCCCTTACCTCACACTCACTCGCAAGTCCTTGATTAACTCACTGAATGTGCCCAGTGCCGGCCCCTGTTTGAATATCAGTGGGCCCTCGGTGTGGGGGTCAGATGGGGCCCTGGTGTGGGGGTCAGGGGGGGCCCCGGTGTGGGGGTCAGATGGGGCCCCGGTGTGGGGGGTCAGGGGGGCCCCGGTGTGGGGGGTCGGGGGGGCCTGGTGTGGGGGGTCAGGTGGGGCCCTCGGTGTGGGGGGTCAGGTGGGGCCCCTGGTGTGGGGGTCAGGGGGGGCCCCGGTGTGGGGGTCCTGGGCGCTCGGTGTGGGGGTCAGATGGGGCCTCGGTGTGGGGGTTCGGGGGGGCCCCGGTGTGGGGGGTCAGATGGGGCCCCCGGTGTGGGGGTCAGATGGGGCCCTGGTGTGGGGGGTCAGATGGGGCCCCGGTGTGGGGGGTCAGATGGGGGCCCCGGTGTGGGGGGTCAGATGGGGGCCCCGGTGTGGGGGGTCAGATGGAGCCCCCGGTGTGGGGGGTCAGGTGGGGCCCCCGGTGTGGGGGGTCAGGTGGGGCCCCCGGTGTGGGGGGTCAGGTGGGGGCCCCCGGTGTGGGGGTCAGATGGGGCCCCCGGTGTGGGGGTTCAGGGGGGCCCCGGTGTGGGGGGTCAGATGGGGGCCCCCGGTGTGGGGGTCAGATGGGGCCCCCGGTGTGGGGGTTCAGGGGGGCCCCAGTGTGGGGGGTCAGATGGGGCCCCCGGTGTGGGGGGTCAGATGGGGGCCCCCGGTGTGGGGGTCAGATGGGGCCCCGGTGTGGGGGTCAGATGGGGCCCCGGTGTGGGGGGTCAGATGGGGCCCCCGGTGTGGGGGGTCAGATGGGGCCCCCGGTGTGGGGGGTCAGATGGGGCCCCCGGTGTGGGGGGTCAGATGGGGGCCCCCGGTGTGGGGGTCAGATGGGGCCCCGGTGTGGGGGGTCAGATGGGGGCCCCGGTGTGGGGGGTCAGGGGGGGCCCCGGTGTGGGGGTCAGATGGGGCCCCCGGTGTGGGGGGTCAGGGGGGGCCCCGGTGTGGGGGGTCAGGTGGGGCCTGGTGTGGGGGGTCAGGGGGGGCCCCGGTGTGGGGGGTCGGGGGGGGCCCCGGTGTGGGGGGTCGGGGGGGGCCCCGGTGTGGGGGTCAGATGGGGCCCCGGTGTGGGGGGTCAGATGGGGGCCCCGGTGTGGGGGGTCAGGGGGGGCCCCGGTGTGGGGGTCAGATGGGGCCCCCGGTGTGGGGGGTCAGGGGGGGCCCCGGTGTGGGGGGTCAGGTGGGGCCTGGTGTGGGGGGTCAGGGGGGGCCCCGGTGTGGGGGGTCAGGGGGGCCCCGGTGTGGGGGGTCAGGTGGGGCCTGGTGTGGGGGGTCAGGGGGGGCCCCGGTGTGGGGGGTCGGGAGGGGCCCCGGTGTGGGGGTCAGGGGGGCCCCGGTGTGGGGGGTCAGGGGGGCCCCCGGTGTGGGGGGTCAGGTGGGGCCTGGTGTGGGGGGTCAGGGGGGGCCCCGGTGTGGGGGGTCAGGGGGGCCCCGGTGTGGGGGGTCAGGGGGGGCCCCGGTGTGGGGGGTCGGGAGGGGCCCCGGTGTGGGGGGTCAGGGGGGGCCCCGGTGTGGGGGGTCAGGGGGGGCCCCGGGCCGGTGTGCTGGGCCCTCGGTCCTGGTGGCCATTCAGCCCTCCTTTCCCCGGGTTAGTGTGGGAGGAAGGGGCGTGTCCTGAGCGGGGGGAGGCGGAACACTCAGGTCAGCTGATTCCTCCCGGCCAATGGGCGGGCGCTAATGGCGGAGCTGCCCGGCTCGCGCTCGCTCGCTGCAGCCTCGGGCCCGGCCTCGCGCTCTCGCCGTTCCCTCGCTCAGAGCGGTCCCCCGGCCCAGCCCCAGCCCAGCCCCGGCCCCGGCCTGGCCTGGCCCGGCCCCGCTCGGCTCCTAGTGCCGCACATCGCCACCCGGAGCGCAGGTGAGTCCTCCCGCGGGGAGGGGGAGGGAGGGACCGCGGTGATCATCCCCTCCCCCTTCACACACAAATCACAGGCCTCGGCCTCGGCCTGGCGGCGGCCCCACGCTCGGCCCCTAGGCCTCGGGCTCCTCATGGGCGGGAAACGGGCGCAGAAAGTGCAGTTCCCGGAGCTGTCTTGATGCTGTCGGCGCTGCTGGAGGAAAGAGCGCCTCACTCCCCGGGGATCCCGCTCTGCTCCGGGCAGCGACGGTAAGAGCGAGCTCGGAGCCGGCTTCACTACACCCGGAGCCTGAGGTCGGTGTGGGCGGCCCCCTCACCAAGCAGGCCCCTTTACCTTCACCCTGTCCTCCCGTGGCCGTGCTGACACACTTGGCCTTGTGTACAAACTGGTGCCTGTCATTGTCCCTGACCTGCGGTCAGTTACTGTCCACGGTGTAGATCCCAGTTAATGTCAGTTAAAAGGTCAGTCTTCACTGAATCAAATCCACAGATTTCAGTTTCTACTCATCCTGCTCGCATCGGATAATTTGGGAAACTTTACGAGGATCCCAAGGATACCTCGTTTGGAATGAAGAGTCCTTATAGGAAAGTGAGCAAGTAAAGCAACAGGTCACAGGATCCTTCCTGTCTAAAGTCATTCACCCGGAAGATTCACATTCAGCACTACCGTATATAAATTGCTTAATTTTGAAGCACAGGCATGTATTGGCGCAAAAAAGTGAACATCGTTCTGGACTTATTTATAGATTCAGGATTAAATGGGAAAAGGAGTTGGTCATTCAGGCAGGCTGTAATCATGGCTGGTCTAACACCTGAATGCCTTTTTCCTACCCCATCTCTGTCATCCTGTACACTACAGGTAATCAAATTCTAACAATCTCTTAAACATATTCAAAACTGACCCTGTACTGACTTCTGGGGTAGAGAATTCGAAAAGTTCACAACACTCTGTAAAAATAAATTCTCATTTTGGATCTAAATGGCATTTCCTTATTACTGGCCTTCCCTGATTTGCATACTGGTTAAATGTACTGCTTGGTGTGCAATTGCCCTGTACAAACCAGGATGATCCAGGTTCAATTATCAGTCTGGGTTGAATACCTGTTCTCTTTTAGGTCAAGGTCGAGACATTTCAGTTAGCCATTAAAATATCTTAACTGGTGGGAAACATCAGCTCTGAAAATGTGTTGCTGGAAAAACGCAGCAGGCCAGGCAGCATCCAAGGAGCAGGAGATTCGACATTTCGGGCATAACCCCTTCAGGAATAAGCCCTTCATTCCTGAAGAAGGGCTTATGGCCAAAATGTCGAATTTCCTGTTCCTTGGATGCTGCCTGACCTGCTGCAGCAACACCTTTTCAGCTCTGATCTCCACCATTTGCAGACCTCACTTTCTGCTGGTGGGAAACATCAACCAGTATTCTCATCATTGGCTAATCTAGTAACTGACCACTGACTAATACTAGTGCTTGTCTAGACAGAGAATCTGGCTCAACTATAATTCTATGCAATCAGATGGCCTTTTAGTATCAATTGTCTAGGTATAAGCATTGAACAGTGACAGTTGGACAAGATGGCAGAGGTAAACTGGAGAGAATAGAATGATTAACATCCAAGAGAGAAGGCAATCCAGGGATTTGGGGAGACAATGTCCTCTGCAAAACAACCTGCAACCAAATCAGTAATGTGACATCAAGCTTACTCACGTGGATATGTTAAATCTAGCAGTTGGTTCTGCAATCATGACTTATTGTTCATTCTGATTCCAAAACTATTGCAAGTTCCAAAGCTGAATTGATCTCTTGTCCAATATATATTTGTACAGTTGTCCCCTTGACCAGAGTGAATGCCATAACTCTGCTTGTCCAACAGTGTTTGTTGTTTGTGGAGCACCTCTGCAATTATTGAGAAACTTCAGAACTGTGCATCCTAATTTAAGATGGTATCTGCTACCCAGTGTTTTTGAATTGCAATGGAAACAGTGGACTTGTAGGGCAATAGATACAGAGGAACTAATGTATTATCATTTTGATGAACCCCACTTGATTGCATGTCTTTACCTTGGAATCTTTTTGCCTGTTTTTAGCAAAGACCCTTGTTCTTGAGTAAAACATGTTTGTTATTTCTAAATGATGGTGAGTTTCGAAAAGATTTGTAGTTCAGATTGAGATTCTGGATGTGAATGTAATTGCTGAACAAGAAGTTTCGGTTTCAGATGTTTCGTCACCATACTAGGTAGCATCATCAGTGACGAGAGTATGTTGCTGGAAAAGCGCAGCAGGTCAGGCAGCATCAGAGGAGCAGGGAAATTGATGTTTTGGGCCGGAGCCCTTCATCAGAAATTTGGCCTGAAACGTCGATTTTCCTGATCCTCAGATGCTGCCTGATCTACTGTGCTTTTCCAGCATCGCACTCGACTCTGATCTCCAGCATCTGCAGACCTGACTTTCTCCTAACACCATCAGTGAGCCACCAGTGAAGCGCTGGCATTATGGCCTGCTTTCTATTTACAGAGGAACCTCAATTATCTGAAGGAAATGGGCAGGGAGCATTTCATTCTGTTAATTGAATGCTGGATAACGTAGTTAAGCCAAGCATCGGGATCTTGCAATCTTGTCCGATAATCAAATGCCCGATAATTGAGGTTCCTCTGTACGTGTTTAGTTTTCTTTGGGTTGGTGAAGTCATTTCCAGTTCTTTTTCTCAGAGGATGGTAGACGGGGTCTAACTCGATGTGTTTGTTGATAGAGTTCTGGTTGGAATGCCACGCTTCTAGGAATTCTCATGCGTGTCTCTGTTTGGCTTGTCCTAGGATGGATGTGTTGTTCCAGTCAAAGTGCATCCTTCCTCGTCCATAAGGATACTAATGATAGTGGGTCATGTCTTTTTGTGGCTATTTGATGTTCGTGAATCCTGGTGGCTAGTTTTCTGCCTGTTTGTCCAGTGTAGTATTTAGTATAGTTTACCAATTTCTCAACAACAAATCCAAACAAACAAACAAAACCTGCCCAGAAACCCTAACCACTTTACCCGGCATCAAAGACATCTCTGAAATGACTGTCAGACTACTCAGACCTCTTGGCATCATGGTAACCCACAAACCAACCAACACAGTTAAACAGCAACTAATGAGCTTAAAAGATCCAATACAGACAAGCAATACGAACATCATGATTTGGAGATGACGGTGTTGGACTGGGGTGTACACAGTTAAAAATCTCACAACCCCAGGTTACAGTCCAACAGGTTTAATTGGAAGCACACAAGCTTTCAAAATATCGCTCCTTCATCAGGTGATTGTGGAGGGCTCGATCGTAACACAGAATTTATAGCAAAAATTTGCAGTGTGATGTAACTGAAATTATACATTGAAAAATTGATTGTCTGTTAAGCCTTTCATCTGTTATAGTACAGTGATAGTTTCACTTCTTTCATGTGTAAATCACAAAACCCTTCTTTTTAAAGTTGCATTCTCGAGTTAGCTGCTAACAATAGTGATAGCTAGACAATATCTACAATATCAACATCATCTACAAAATACCTTGCAAGGACTGTAATAAACACTACATTGGACAAATAGGCAGAAAACTAGCCAACAGAATTCATGAACATCAACTAGCCGCAAAAAGACGTGACCCACTGTCAATAGTATCTTAACATACGGACGAGGAAGGACATGACTTTGGGAACAACATATCCATCCTAGGACGAGCCAAACAGAGACATGCACAAGAATTCCTAGAAGCATAGCATTCCAACTGGAACTCTATCAACAAGCACACTGATTTGGACAATATCTGCCATCCACTGAGAAAAAGAACTGGAAATGACATCACCATCCCAAAGAAAACTAAACACATAAAAAGAAGGCAGGACATAATACCAGCACTTTACCGGAGGCTCACTGATGATGTTACCTAGTATGGTGACAAAACATCTGAAACTGAACCTTCCTACTCAGCAAGCAAACACATCCATTTCTAAATGATCTCAACTTAGACTGTACTGGGGTATTGTAGACTGTTGCAGGTGTTGAATCTAGTTGGAATGTTTGAACTTTCTGTCCAAATTTGTGTAAATACTGGTACATTGTACATTTCTAATATACACTGTTGTATGTATCAGCCTGATGCATGTGATGATTCAAGTAATTTGGATATGTGTTAGGAAAGATGACTAATTTTTAAAAAACATTTCCATTGAAATGGATAACTGCCACTAAAGGATCAAAACAAAAGATGTGAACAAGGTACAGGAAAGTGGAGTTGAGGCTTGAGATTGGCCATGACCTCATTGAGACTATTCTGCCATTCATTGACCTGAATGGCCTACTTCTGCTGCTACATTTGTGGCTTATCATCTACAGACTTGTCAGTTTAACATCACTCAGAAGGAGGTTCCTAGACTTTGCTTTTCTTACGGAACAAATGAGTTGGGCAAGTGTGAGCTGATTGATGAGAACATAAGTTTTCTGAAAGGAAGAACTATGTCTGATGAAGCTTGAGACCAACATTTGAATGGGAAATGCCTGTGGATGTTGTTTATATTAACATCCTAATACAAGACATTGAGGCTGGAGCATTATGATCAGTTTTGGACTTCATGCTTAAGGAAGAATGAAGGGGTCGAAGTGAAGGTTCACGAGATTAGTTTCTGAAATGTAAGAGTTGAGTTGAGTGTATATTTAAGTTTAAAGGCAGCAGTATGTTAGGAGTCACAGTTAGGTTTTGTAAATTGTAGTCGAAAGTTATGAAAGAATATAGTTTTAATGGGTGGACAGATCTGTGCCAAATGGAGCTCAATGCAAGAGACCATGTGGTCATCCACTTGTGATTTCAGAAAGTTGACACAGAATGTTTTCTTATTGATGATAAACTAGAAATGTGAAGGTGCAATGAGATTTTGATGCCTGGGTGCACAAATTGTTAAAAGCTAGAGCTCTGGTTTGAAAGGTAAACCAGAATGGTGAATCGGAATATAAGAAGTAGGCCATTCAACTCATTGAGTCTACTCTGCCAGTGAGATCCTGGCTGATCTGATAATCTTCGACTCCACTTTCTTTCCTTTTCTACCTGGATTGTTGGCCTTTATTTATGGCCTGGAATACAAAGGACCTGAAGTTATGCTTCTGTTGCCCACATTCTTTGGGTTACAGTGTTCAGCTGTAGGCACCACACCTCAGGAAAGTTCTGTGAGCTTGGAGGAGCAATAGTATAGTTTCACCCAAATGACACTAGAAACAGGTTTACTGTATGAAAACAGGTAGCATAGGCTTGCCCTTAAAAGGTTGACAAATGATCTAATTGAGGAAACTGCTGCCCATGTCTTAACTTGCAAAAAAGTGCTTGTATCCATCACCCCAATACTCACTCATCTACATTGGCTCCCATGTAAGCAGTGCCTTCATGACAAAATTCTTAAGTTCATAAGATATAGGAGCAGAATTAGGCCATTTGGCCCATCTTGTCTGCTCTGCCATTTGATCACGGCTGATATACTCCTCACCCCCATTTTCCTGCCTTCTCCCCATAACCCTTCAACCCATTACTAATTTAAAATCTGTCTTAACTCTTCCTTAAATTTACTCACTATCCTAGCATCCATCCCACTTTGGGGTAGCGAATTCCAAAGATTCACAGCCCTTTGGGAGAAGTGGTTTCTCCTCAACTCTGTTTTAAATTGTCTTTGTTTTCAGTTTCTGCTGTGACTTTGCTTTTCCAATCTTTGTAATCCCCTCTAACCCTATGTAGGATCATAGAATCCCGACTGTGGCAGCAGGCAGTTCGGCCCATCAAGTTCACACTGACCCTCTGAAGAACATCTCATCCAGATTCACACCCCCCACCCCCCTGCCCTCCCACCATAAACCATCCCTGAAACCCTACGTTTTCCATGGCTAATCCACCCAGCCTGCTCAATCCTGGACCTCAAGGGCAACTTAGCATGGCCAATTGGCCTAATGTGCACATGTTTGAACTTTGAAAGGAAGCTGGAGCACTCGGAGGAAACCCGTGCAGGTACGGGTAGAATTTGCAAATTTCACACAGATAGTCACCTAGTCCTGGAATCAAAGTGTGTTCAAGATGACTAAAGGATTTGATAGCAGTTAGAAAGGGGAAACAGGAACATTTCAGCATTAACTTAAAATTAGAGCTGTTAAGACCTGATGCCTTATGAGAGTGTTGCCCTGTGATGAGGCTGAAGTGGTTCAGAGACACTGTGACATTTAGAAGCACAAGAGATAATTTCTGAGAAGGATGTAAGATTTTGAGAGGCTTGTGAGGGTAGATGCTGATGGGTTGTATCCACAGGCATGAGAGTTTAGAACTAAAAGCATGGCCTTTGCTTAGGAAATCGATTGTTTTACACAGATGCTAAATTTTTTTCAACTAGGATTGTGAATCTTTGGATTCTCAGTTATTGAGTATGTTAAAAGCTGAAATAAAATTTTGAATTCATAAGGGAATCTGGCAGTTGAGGAATCAGGTAACAAAGTGGAGTTCTAGTCAAAAATCATCCAAGATCTTATTGATAGAGTTTAGGGAGGCTTGGATGGAACAAACTGAATGCACAACTCTGGATGTAGGTTTACTTGCTGAGTTGGAAGGTTCATTTTCAGCCATTTCGTCACCAGACTAGGTAATGTCTTCAGTGAGCCTCCTTATGAAGCACTGCTGATGATTTCTGCTTTCTATTTATATGTTTAGGTTTCTTTGGGTTGGTGATGTCATTTCCTCTGGTGATGTAATGTCCTGTTCCTTTTCTCAGGGAGTGGTAAATGGGGTCCAAGTCAATGTGTTTGTTGATAGAGTTCTGGTTGGAAAGCCATGTTTCTAGGAATTCTCTTTGGCTTGTCCTAGGATGGATGTAGTGTCCTTCCTTATCTGTATGTAAGGAAACTAGTGAGAGTATCCTTAAACAAAACAAATTAGAAAAGACCTTCAAGACCATCAATATTACCCTTAGTGACATAAAATTCACTAAAGAGGAGGAAAACAACAACAAACTGCCATTCTTAGATGTTCCAGTAGAGCGAACAGCCAATGGGGATCTTCAAACCATCCACTAAGAAAGCTGCATCAGAACATTATATCAACAAGTCACCACACACTGCAGCACAGAGGAACTACGCAGAGCAGAGGGAAATCACCTGTACAGTGTATTCAAAAAGAGCAGATACCCAATGAACACAGTCCACCAATTTCTCGGCAACAAACCCAAGCAAGCAGACAAAAGTCATCCAGAAACCCTAGCCACTAAAACAGCAGCTAATGAATTTGAAGGACTCGATACAGACAACAAGCAAAACAAATGTCGTTTACAGAATATCATGCAAGAACTGTAACAAACACTACATTGGACAAACCGGCAGAAACGAGCCACCAGGATGCATGAACATCAACTGGCCACAAAGCGACATGACCCTTTCTCACTAGTATCCTTACAGAGAAGGAAGGACATCACTTCGACTGGCACAAATCATCTATCCTAGGACAAGCCAAACAGAGACGTGAACAAGAATTCCTCGAAGCATGGCTTTCCAACCAGAACACTATCAACAAACACATGGACTTGGAGCTCATTTACCAAGCTCTGAGAAAAAGAACAGGAAATGACATCACCAACCCAAAGAAACCCAAACACATAAATAGAAAGCAGGAATCATCAGCAGTGCTTCATCTGGAGTGCTTCACACTGAAGATGTTACCTGTTCTGGTGACAAAACATCTGAAAATGAACCTTCCATCTCAGCGAGCAAACTTACACCTGGAACCTCAACTTGAGCTATAAATCTCCTCAAAATTCACTGAATGCACAACTGAATGTGGGATTGTAAGTGTGAGACAAATGCAGCAATCCCAAAGCCTGAGTTGGCAGAGGTTAAAGATAGGGCCAAATACAAGGAGCAATTTGACACTAAAGATGAGAATTAAAATTGAGTCATTGCTGGGCCAAGGGCCAATTTCTTTTTCATTCATGTAATGTGGGTGTCACTTGCTGGGCCAGCATTTGTTACCCACTTCGATTTGCCTTTGTTAGAGTGCAGTTGTGAAGTATGAACTGGACTTAGTGGTGGTTATGGTATGATGCTGTCTTGAAGGATAGTTAAACTAGTGATAATCAGAGCATGGATGAGCGATTCAGCAACCAATGTATTGAAGCTTGTAAGATAGAGAAGTTAGCTGAAAATGTGTTGCTGGAAAAGCGCAGCAGGTCAGGCAGCATCCAAGGAGCAGAAGAATCGACGTTTCGGGCATGAGCCCTTCAGGAATGAGGAAAGTGTGCCAAGCAGGCTAAGCTAAAAGATAGGGAGGAGGGACTTGGGGGAGGGGCATTGGAAATGTGATAGATGGAAGGAGGTTAAAGTGAGGGTGGTAGGCTGGAGTGGGGGTGGGGGCGGTGAGGTCAGGAAGAAGATTGCAGGTTAGGAAGGTGGTGCTGAGTTCGAGGGTTGGGACTGAGACAAGGTGGGGGGAGGGGAAATGAGGAAACTGGAGAAATCTGAGTTCATCCCTTGTGGCTGGAGGGTTCTTAGGCGGAAGATGAGGCGCTCTTCCTCCAGCCGTCATGTTGCTATGGTCTGGTGATGGAGGAGTCCATGGACCTGCATGTCCTTGGTGGAGTGGGAGGGGGAGTTGAAATGTTGAGCCACGGGTTGGTTGGGTTGGTTGGCCTGGGTGTCCCAGAGGTGTTCTCTGAAACGTTCCGCAGGTAGGCGGCCTGTCTCCCCAAAATAGAGGAGGCCACATCGGGTGCAGCGGATGCAGTAAATGATGTGTGTGGAGGTGCAGGTGAATTTGTGGCTGCACCCGATGTGGCCTCCTCTATATTGGGGACACAGGCCGCCTACTTGCGGAACGTTTCAGAGAACACCTCTGCGACACCCAGACAAACGAACCCAACCACCCCGTGGCTCAACACTTCAACTCCTCCTCCCACTCCACCGAGGATGCAGGTCTGTGGACTCCTCCATCACCAGACCATAGCAACACAACGGCTGGAGGAAGAGCACCTCATCTTCCACCCTCCAAACACAATGGATGAACTCAGATTTCTCCAGTTTCCTCATTTCCCCTCCCTCCACCTTGTCTCAGTCCCAACCCTCGAACTCAGCACCGCCTTCATAACCTTCAATCTTCTTCCTTACCTCTCCGCCCCCACCCTCACCCCTACTCCGGCCTATCACCCTCACCTTAAACCTCCTCCCACTTATCGCATTTCCAACGCCCCTTCTCCCTACCTTTTATCTTAGCCTGCTTGGCATACTCTCCTCATTCCTGAAGAAGGGCTCATGCCCGAAACGTCGACTCTCCTGCTCTTTGGATGCTGCCTGACCTGCTGCGCTTTTCCAGCAACCCATTTTCAGCTCTGATCTCCAGCATCTGCAGTCCTCACTTTCTCCTAGAAGATAGAGAAGTTACCAAGCTGAATGATGAGCAGTATTGGTAATGAAAGATTATTAGCTGAACATTGTTCAACAGATTATTATTAAGTAAGGCAATCCGTGAGGTGTGGATCAAAAGTAAATTTGACTTAAAGTCATAGAGATGTACAGCACAGAAACAGACCCTTTGGTCCAACTGGTCCGTGCCGACCGGATATCCCAACCCAATCTAGTCCCACCTGCCAGCACCCGGCCCAAATCCCTCCAAACCCTTCCTAGTCATCTACCCATCCAGATGCCTTTTAAATGTTGCAGTTGTACCAGCCTCCACCACTTCCTCTGGCAGTTCATTCCATACATGTACCACCCTGTGCATGAAAAAGTTGCCCCTTAGGTCTCTTTTATATCTTTATCCTCTCTAAATCAATGCCCTCTCATTCTGGACTTTACCACCTAAAGCAAAAGACTGTGTTTGTTTATTTGTCCTATCCACGTCCCTCATGATTTTATAAATCTTTATATGGTCACCCCTCAGCCTCCGATGCTCCAGGGAAAACAGCCCTACCCTATTCACCCTTTTCCTATAGCTCAAATCCTACAACTTGGCAACATCTTTGGAAATCTTTTCTGAACCCTTTCAAGTTTCACAACATCTTTCCGATAGGAAGACGACCAGAATTGCACGCAGTATTCCAAGTGTGGCCTAACCAATGTCCTGTACAGCCGCAACATGACCTCCCAACTCCTGTACTCAATACTCTGACCAATAAAGGAAGGCATACCTAATGCCGTCCTCACTAGCTACTTTCAACTCCACTTTTAAGGAGCACTTAGCCTTTCAGAATTTAAGCTGACCTTTTAAGTAATTGTATTTGCTGTCTCTTGATGCTCTTCAGTCACTACTGTTACAGTTCCAACTGATGTTATTACTGGATAAGTCAGATCCTAGACTGAAATTTGGCTTGATAGCTCAGATTTTGTTGTTTTTGGTTTTACTGAAATGGTCTTTCACTGAAACACAAACAGCAAGACTGTAGATTTGTATTTAATAATGAAACTGAAGCTTCTTACATATGAGAAATGAAGATAAAATAGAATAGAGCAAAAATTTACATATAATACAAGTTTTAAAAACTTGAAACACCCTCCATTTGCAATCCGACTAAACCCAACAGCATCCCATTACAATACTCAAACACCAGAGAGAATGCCGTTCACTACCTCACATAGGTTGGCCTTAGCTATAGTTTTAATCCTGGTCATGAGAATCTTCCAGCATCTTCCTTGATTCTTCATATAACTAAGTGTAGACTTGTACAGCTTCACATATAATTGATCTCATTATACTCAGGTAACTAATTCTTACAATTCTAAATTCTTTTTCTCCTTTCTCAGAAACGACTGCTTTACACATCCGGCTTTAGCTAAAAAATCTTGCAGAATTTTCAAACTGTAATTAAAAGTAAAACCTTTTTTCTTCAAGCTATGGATGTTTCTCCTAGTTAAAGGAAAAATAAATCAATTCTTGACCTTCCAAATTTGAGCCTAATATACACTTTGTTTTGTTCTCTCTCCAAATTCTCCCAAGGTAAACAAAAAGAACCCATTATGCTCCAGGAAATCTCTCACACTGTTTTAAAATAAGTCATCACAGCTACAGAAACACTTGCCAGTTAATCACTAAATTGCTTCAGATTCACGCAAAACCCATACGCAGCTTGTTCACATTCAAAAATCCAAACTTAAAATAAATGATATTAGTGTGTGTATATATGAATCACAAGCTTACATCATGCTAATCTAATTTTAGATTTGAATATCTTCTATTGATGAGATTAAGCTGACTAGCTAGTTACCAGGCTTTGTTGTAACTTTTCTTTTTCTCATCCTTTATTGAAATGTGTCTTGTTACTGATTGGCACAGATTGCCTTCTTACCAACATGACCTGTTGTAGCAAATTCTAAATGTTAATCTAGTAAATTAACTCATAGTTATTGTGTCATATGTGGTCTAGAGGGAATCACTGTTGCTTCTGAGCCCAAAGCTTTTGACCGAATTAAGCAAACGGTCTTGGCTAACACTGTAGTGTACTACTGAGTGAGTGCTGCACTGTTGACAGTGCTATTTTATGGATGAGATGTTAAACCCAGGTCCCATCTGTTTATTGTGTTAAATCTAAAGGTCCTATGACAACAATCCTTGTGCTGACTCTCAACCAACACTGATAAAGCAATTTAATTATCTGATATTTGTACATTTTCAGAATTCTAAGGGGAATGGATTGTGTACATTTTGATAATTTATTTCAAGTTGGAGGGCACAACTTGTACTTACATAGCACACATTGGACCTTTCAGTCCATTCAGATATTTGTACTTCACTCAGATCTGTTCTTACCACATTTCATATAATATCACCCTATTACTTCCTGCCTTGTATATTTATGTAGCTTCCTATTGAATGCAGTGGAGCTGTTTGCATTAATTGCTTGTGGTAGCATTTTCCACATACTTGTTATTCTTGATAAAGAAATGTCTCTGTTAGGTTATCAACTATTATTTTATGGGTACTGTACTTGCTACATCCTTTCAAGCTGCCTAATTATCATGAAGGTATCTTTATTCAGTCTTTTCATTAGGTCAAAAAACTCTGTGCACCCATGATTTGTTGATGGATTCTCTCATGCCCCATAATCATCATATGTCGAGTCCTACAGCATGGAGACAGGCCCTTTGGACCAAACTGGTCCATGCCAATCAAAGCGTACATCCATGTTAACCCCATTTCCTTGCACTTGGCCCATACCCTTCTAAACCTTTCCTATCCATGTACAGTAGCGCCTCGACCCCGTTCATGAACAAATCGGTTTACGAACAGGATTGTAAGTAAAATTTTGCTTCAAAGTACTTACGAAATTCAAGGTACGAACGCGAAAAGCCCGTGGTTTCATTGTCATTGTTCTGCTTTTCTACGCACGCTTTGAACACAAAAGCTCTCAGGCCCCGCATGGTCTCATTCAGTTCGTCTTTGGCGCGCACACACTGTGAATGTCCAAGCATTCTTACGCTTTTTTTTGTTTTTTGCATTAAAATTAGCCCTCATTATGACTCCCAAGAAAGTGAAAAGTGCTAGTGTTAGTGATGTTAAGAAGCCTAAACGAAGAAGGAAATAATAGCTAAACACGAGAATGGTGCTCTCGTATCTGATCTCGCTATGCAGTACGGCATGACGAAATCGACTATCTGTACTATCCTAAAGAGCAAAGAGGCACTAACGGCAGCTGACGTGGCTAAAAGAGTGACTATTTTAACAAAGCAAAGGCCTAAATTGTTAGATGAGGTTGAAAAATTATTATTAATTTGGATAAATCAAAAAGAGCTTGCTAGAGGTAGTGTTAACGAGACTATAATCTGCGAGAAGGCTTTACACATACACCGTCATTTGTTGGCGACACCGCCGAGTACAAGTACTGCTAGCGTTGAAGAATTTAAACGAACTGGAATCCATAGTGTAATAAGGAATGGAGAAGCGGCTAGTTTGGACAAAATGGCAGCAGTGGAATTCAATAAATTTGTCGAAGATGAAGGTTATGTCTCACATCAAGTTTTTAACTGTGATGAAACTGGACTTTTCTGGAAAAAATTGCCCGAAAGGGCCTACATAACCCAAGAGGAGAAGGCAGTACCGGGCCACAAACCAATGAAAGACAGGTTAATGCTTTTATTGTGCGCGAATGCAAGTGGGGATTGCAAGATTAAGCCTCTATTAGTCTACACTCTGTAAATTCTCACGTTTTTAAACACAATAATGTGTTGAAGGCTAAACTCCCAGTAATGTGGAGGGCGAATAGCAAGGCTTGGGTCACGCAAATGATTTTTATGGAATGGTTGACGGAAGTTTTTGCACCAGTTGTCAAGGAATATCTTGAAACAAATAATTTGCCAATGCTCCTGCCCATTCTCCAAATTTGGAAGAAGACTTGGACATTATATACAACTTCATAAAAGTAAAGTTCCTTCCTCCCAACACCACTCCTTTCAACCAACACATGACGAGAATGTCATTGCAAATTTCAAAAAATTATATACGAAGGCTTTGTTCGCTAGGTGTTTCCAGGTCACCAACGACACAGCTTTGACCTTTGGTCAGTACTGGAAGGACCACTTCAATATCCTCCACTGTATAAGTCTTACTGATAAAGCATGGAACGAGGTCTCTTTCCGTATGTTGCAGTCGGCCTGAAGGAAACTTTGGCCAGATTGTGAACCTGAAAGAGACTTTGAGGGTTTTGAGGAGGAGACGTCAGTAAATGTGGTGAACGCGATTGTGACCCTGGGCCAAAATATGGGCTTACCAACTTGAGAATTTTTTGAGGAAGTGACAAAGTTAATTGATGAGGAAAGGGCTGTAGATGCTATACATGGACTTCAATAAGGTGTTTGATAATGTTCCTCATGGTAGGCTGATAGGAAAAAGACATCATATGGAGTCTAGGGTATACTAGCTAGATGGGTAGAGAACAGGTTGGGCAACAGGAGACAGAGTAGTTGTGGAAGGGAGTTTCTCCAAAATGGAGAACTGTGACACGGTATCGTGCTGGGACTATTGTTTGTGATACACAATAATGATCTGGAGGAAGATATAGGTGGTCTGATTAGCAATTTTGAAGATGACACTAAAATTGATGGAGTAGCAGACAGTGAGATGGACTGTCAAATAAAGCAGCAGAATATAGATAGATTGGACAGTTGAGTGAAGAAATGGCAGGTGGAGTTCAATCTGTGCAAATGTGAGGTGATGTATTTTGGAAAATCCACTTCAAGAGCAAACTATACGGTCGATGTACATCAATTGCCCTCAGGGCTTTTCCAGAGAGATCTGGGAGTTCAGGTCAATTGTTCCCTGAAGATGGCACCGCAGGTCAATAGAGCGGTCAAGAAGACATACGGCATGCTCTCCTTCTTCGGATGGGATAGTGAGTACAAGAGTTGGTAGGTCATACTACGGTTGTGTAAGACTTTGGTTCGGCCACATTTGGAATACTGCATACAGTTCTGGTTGCCACATTACCAAAAGGATGTGGATGCTTTTGAGAGGGTGCAGAGGAGGTTCACTAGGATGTTGCCTGGTATGGAGGGTGCTAGCTATGAAGAGAGGTTGAGTAGATTAGGATTATTTTCATTAGAAAGATGGAGGTTGAGGGGGACCTGATTGAGGTCTACAAAATCATGAGCGGTATAGACGGAGCGGATAGCAAGAAGCTTTTTCCAAGAGTGGGGGACTAGGGGTCACACGTTGAAGGTGAGAGTGGAAAAGATTTAAGGGAGATATGCAATGGGTGGTGGGTGCCTGGAATGCGTTCCCAACGGAGGTGGTAGACATGACCACGAATGTCATTTAAGATGTACATGGCCAAAGTTTGTGAGAAGATTTGTAGCTCGGGTGCTCGTTGTTGTGGTTCTGTTTGCCGAGCTGGGAATTTGTGTTGCAGACGTTTCTCCTATCTAGGTGACATCCTCAGTGCTTGGGAGCCTCCTGTGAAGCGCTTCTGTGATCTTTCCTCCGGCATTTGTAGTGGTTTGAATCTGCCGCTTCCGGTTGTCAGTTCCAGCTGTCCGTTGCAGTGGCCGGTATATAGGGTCCAGAAGCGCCACATACGAACAACTCCAGTTCCTGCATGAATGCTGAAAGAATCGAATCCTTCCACCATGTGTCAGATACAGACCACCAGTCAATAACCCACAAGCCAGGGACACAGCCGGACAGAACGGATTCAGGATGATCCAGGTAATGATTACAAATGCTCACAACAGACTTCACAAATACAGACAAGAAATTGCGCGCCAAAAATCATTAATTTTAAAAACCACCAATCAGGAATGGACTCGGACCATAGAACAGGCCGTCACCATAGGACAGAACAGGACCACACACCGCATAAAAACGGCACTCAAAGAAAAAACGGCCAAACTAACACACAACAGAGAGGACACCACAACACACACCTGGGTTAGAAACCTCTCCCACAGACAGCTCACAGACACGGAAAGAACAATACTGGCCAAGGGACTCGACTACAACCACAGGGGCGCCAAGACAGCAGACTTCCTAGCAGCACTAGAATGCACACTCAGGAACAATGGACTGACAGAAGAGACACAACAAACAGTGAGACAAAGTATCGTACCTTTGATAACAAGGAAAAGACAAACACAACCTCAACACCAAGGAGAGGCAAGCACTAAAAGCACTAAGAAATGATAAATACATAATCATACTACCAGCAGACAAAGGCAGAATGACAGTCGTCCTGGACAAAGCAGACTACATCCAAAAAGTGCAACATACCGACACCTACCAAAAGAGGGAGTTTGACCCCAGCCCAAGCTCACCAATAGGATAAAAAACACACTGAGGAACCTACAAAAATACGGACAGATAACCAGGTTTGACCTACAAAGAATGAAACCGGAAAGCAGCAACACCCCCAGATTCTATGGACTACCTAAAGTGCACAAACCAGACATCCCACTCAGACCCATAGTATCACTACCAGGGACACCATCACACAAACTGGCTAAAGAGCTACAGCAGAAACTGAAACAACTGATCAGCAGATCCAGACAGTCTATACAATCAACACAGGAATTCTTGGACATCATCAGAAATATACACATAGACAAGGAAGAAACTATGGACTCATTCGATGTAACGGCACTGTTCACCTCTATCGACAAAACCCTAGCCAGAGAAACAATAGCCAACCTGCTGGACATACAGTACAGACAACAGGACGTTGAACCTATCAACAAAGACAGCATACTCAAACTACTGGACCTGTGCCTCACAACACACTTCACATTCAACAACCAGATATATGAACAAATCAATGGCACACCCATGGGCTCACCCATCTCTGGACTCATAGCAGAAGCTGTAATGCAAAGATTAGAACAAACAGTCTTACCGCAAATTCAACCCAAACTCTGGGTCAGATATACGGGTGACACCTTTGTAATCATTAAAAACACAAATGGAGAACACACACTGGATCATCAATGCCACACTCACAGGAATCCGATTTACTGGAGAGGAAGAAAAGGACAACCAGCTCCCATTCCTAGGCGTGATGGTACAGAGAACACCGAACGGAGAATTCACCACAAAGGTATACAGGAAAGCCACACACACAGACCAAGTCCTGAACTACGAAAGCAACCACCCCAACACACACAAAAGAAGTTGCATCAAGACACTATTCAAAAGAGCCACAACACACTGCAGCACACCAGAACTGCAAAAAGAGGAAGAAGAACACCAATACAATGTATTCGCCAAAAACAGATACCCGCGCAATTTCATCAACAGATGCTTAAAGACAATGGAACGAGGACATGCCACAACCCAAAGGACTAGCCACACTACCATACATCACAAGCATTTCTGAACTGACAGCCAGACTATTGCAACCACTAGGACTCATAACAACACACAAACCAATAGCCACTCTCAGACAACAACTCACCAGAACGAAGGACCCAATACCCAGTATGAGCAAAACCAATGTATGTCCAAAACGCTACATAGGACAAACAGGAAGACAGCTAATGGTCCGCATCCATGACCACCAACTAGCCATGAAACGACATGACCAGCTATCCTTAGTAGTCACACATGCAGGTGACAAGCAACATGAATTCGACTGGGACAACACTACTATTATAGGACAAGCCAAACAGAGAACAGCCAGGGAATTCCTAGAGGCATGGCAGTCATTCACAGATTCAATCAATAAGCACATCGACCTGGACCCAATAGACCGACCACTGCAATGGACAGCTGGAACTGACAACCGGAAGGGGCAAGTTCAAACCACTACAAATGCCGGAGGAAAGATCACAGAAATGCTTCACAAGAGGCTCCCAAGCACTGAGGATGTCACCTAGACGGGACGAAATGTCTGCAACACAAATTCCCAGCTTGGCGAACAGAACCACAACAATGTACATAGCCAGATACATGAATGGGCAGGGAGCCAAGGGATACAGGCTTGGAGGGCCGAAGGGCCTGTTCCTATGCTGTAATTTTGATCGTCAGAGTTCACTTGCCAACCAGTCAGCATTCTTCTTGTTCAGTCTAATCATAAACAAAAAAAAACTGCGGATATTGGAAATCAGAAAATCAGAAATTGCTGGAAGAGCTCAAAGTCTGGCAGATCTGTGGAGAAAAAGCAGAGTTAATATTTCAGGTGTGGTGATCCTTCAGAAGTTATTCCAGCAACTTCTGATTTTGTTTATGCAGTGTAAATGTTGGTTTTCCCTTTGTATAGGTATTTTTGCTAAATGTATTGATAAGTGCGAAGAGGTTTGAGGCAATATGTTTCCTCCAGCAATAATCAGGTATCACCTTCAGTATTTATCATCATCTTCTCCAGTGCCTCCATATTCATTTTTATAAAGTGGAGAAAAGTCGTGATTGCTTTTCATCTTGTATGAATTAGAACGATTAAAAAAATCCTTAATTTTCTGGCCAGGCAGTTACATTCTTATTGGTTGGGGTGTTGCACTGGATTTATTCCTCAATTGGAATTCCTTCAGTAAATAATCCAGATTCTGCTCAGAGTCACACCGGAAACCAACTTATGATCATCAGTTAGGATCGCAATGTGATGCATTTGCATGTGATTGAAGCTACATGTATAAATACACAGGACCCAGGTTTATGCCGTCAAAATGAATTTTGGTTTTTTAAAAAAAAGTCATGAAGACAATGAATCTCTGCTGCAGCCCAAGTCACCACACTGACCAATCAAAATCTACCTGCCTGGTCTGAGAATCAAGGTTATCAGTAATCTGTTTTTTGCTATATCTCCATCCTAATATGACCCAGCCAGTCAGCACTCTTTTCTTGTGCTGGACAAAGTGATATCTATTTTCCCAAGTCTGTTTCTTGCTATTTCATCCAATGTGTTAGCAATGTTTAAATTCAATACCATCCAGCAATTATTAAAGTGGAGACCAAAACTATGCACAGTACACCAAATGACGTGTAACTAACGCTCTCAATACTATTCCATTTTTCAATTGAGAGTCTAGAAATGATGCTTAGTACTTTTTAATGTCTTATTAACTTGTGACTACTGTATGTCAATCCCTCTACTTATCTACCCCATGTAAAATGCTCCATTTTTCCAATGTGCATGTAATGCATAGAACAGTACAAGCCCTTCGGCCCATGATGTTGTGCTGAGCATTTATCTTAATCTAAGGTCAACCTAACCTTCACACCGTGCAATTTACTGCCATCCATGTGCTTATCCAGCCATCGCTTAAATGTCCCTAATGTCTCTGACACTACTGCCACCACTGGCAGTGCATTCCACACACCCACCCCTCTGAGTAAAGAACCGAATTCTGACATCTGCCCTATAACTTCCTCCAATCATCTTTAAAATTAAGACCCGTCGTGACAGCCATTTCTGCGCTGGGGAGAAGTCTCTGGCTATCTACTCTACCTGTGCCTCTCATTTCCTTGTGCACATTTATCAAGTCACCTCTCTTCCTTCTCTCCAGTGTCAGAATCCCTGGCTTACTCGACCTCTATTCATAAGACATGCCCTTCAACCCAGGCAGCATCCTAATAAATCTTTGCACCTTCTTTAAAGCATCCTCACCGTTCCTCTAATGAGGTGACCGGAACTGGACACAATATTCCAAGTGTGGTCTAACCAGGGTTTATAGAGCTACAGCAAAATCTCGCGGCTCTTAAATTCAATCCCCCATTAATGAAAGCCAAAATACCATACACCTTCTTAGAACCTCTGTCAACTTGGGTAGCAACTTTGGGGGATCTATTACACGGAACCCAAGATCCCACTGTTCCTGCATAATTCCAAAAATCCTGTCTTTAACCCTGTATTCTGCATTCAAATTTGACCTTCCAAAATGAATCACTTTGCATTTATCCAGGTTGAACTCCATCTGCCACTTCTCAGCACAGCTGTGCGTCCTGTTAATGTTTTGTTGTAGCCTACAACAGCCCTCGACGTTATCTTCAACACCGCCGACCTTTGTGTAATTGTGAAAATTTCTAACACGCCCTTCCACTTCTTCATCCAAGTCATTAATAGAAACTACAAAGAGCAGAGGGCCAGGAACAGATCCCTGAGAGACACCACTGGTCACCGATCTCCAGGTGGAATATTTTCCAACCACTACCACTTGCTGTCTTCTTTAGGCCTGTTAATTTTGTCTCCAGACAGCCAAATCTCCCTGTATCCCATAACTCCTCACTTTCTGAATGTGGCTGTATTCTTCCACAATGTACCCTCGCACTTAACTCTATTAATTTTCGTTGCCAATTATATTTCTATTTCCTATACTAGAAATGATCCTCAATACTCTTTTTATGGTCTTATTAATCTGTGACTACTGTATGCCAATCCCTCTACTTATCTACTCCACCTAATGCATAGGAACCTTGATTATGCTGTATTCAATTAACCAAATTTCGGATTATCTGAACAAGATTCCAAGGTCCTGAAGCTTGGCTAACTGTTATCCGGCACTCGCTTATTCAGCATTCGATTAACCAAAGAAATACTCCCCTCCCGTGTGCTTCGGATAATTGAGGTTCCATTGTATGCTCTATTTTTCCAATGAGCATTCTTCCAAAATGTACCCTCTCACTTATCTGTATTCATTTTCTTTGCCAGTTATATTTCTATTCCCTACACTTACAGCACAGCATGTCCCATCTTTGCCATCTGAGTAACTGTTCTAACTGCATAAACAAAATGCTGTGGACTTCGGGGTGCTGAGGTGAAAGCAAGAGTTATTGGAAATGCTTAGCAGATCAGCCAGCATCCACAAAATACAAGTATACAGTTTATTTAACTCTGTTCCCTTCCTGGAAATTCTGCCATCCCTCTGAGCATTTCCAAGACTTTTTGTTACCTTAACCCCTCCTCTCTTCTGCTTTGTAGTTGGCTTGCAACTTGCCTCCTGAGTCCATCCTTAGCTATGAGTTTATTATCTGATACTTTCAAAGTCTTTGAAACTCTAGATACACTACATGTGTTGCATTACTCTTATACACTCTTTGTTACTTAATTAAATGAAATTAGTTTATTCTTATTTTCCCTTTTTGAATCCATGTTGATTTGTCATTTTTAGATGAGAGATATTTTGAAAGGCATCTATTTTAAATAATCTGCAAGATGTTATATGAGCAAAAATTGTTCAAGCTATGAAACGTTCCCTAGGGACACTATAGAAGCAGCAAGGTAACTGAAATAAAAATTGGATAATTTATTTCAAGCAATAACACTTTAGAATTTCATTCTCGCTATGTGGACATTACTAGCAATGCAGGATTTATTGTTCATCTCTAGTTTTCTTTGCAGGCCATGAGGCTTCTTGTGTTGCTGCAGTCTTTGCATTGATGTTGTACCCACAGTGCCATTAATGAGTTGCAGAACTCCATGATGTAGCATGTGGGTAATTTGACGCATGACATGTTAAACATGGCACGTTTGAGACAAATAGGTTGAGTTTTATGATATGACTCCCAAAGCAGTCCACCCTAGAATTTTCCTCATAAGTTCTCGATTTGGTGGAGATTGATTTAAGCATCTGTTATTAATAATGACTTGTATCAGGTTGTTAGAAGGCAAACAGACTGTGGACTTTTTAAGCAATTTAAAGTCCGACGTCCACATCATTCTCCTTCATTGCTTTCCTTCTGTCATCTAACTTGGGATGACCCTGGCTCGATTCTACTTTTAATGTGACAATGTATAACAGTAGCATCTTTCCTCATCCCTGCATTGTCACCTTAAGACTTCTGGAAAGATTAATAGCTGTCTCATTTTCCACATGTCCAAGCTGTTCCTTGGACAGCCTCATTTTCCAACATAGGGTTGGGGTCCATTTAAATAAATATAACATTAAGCTCCATTATGTCATTCTTTGATGACCTACATTTTCAATTTGTTAAGCTTTGTGAACATAAAGCCACTGTCTTTAGCTTCCAGCACTAATTTCATTACCTTTGCTGATTCAAACTTGTTTCTCTCCACTGTTCTGATGGTTTCTTCTGGGCATTCTTTTCCTTCCCAAGTTGAATTTCCATCTGCATGCCCTTACCTTGTCTTTTGTAATTGCTGTACACCAGAAACATACCCTACTTGTCCAATTTCATTCCCCCGCTCTGGATTCAGCACTGTCTCAACCATCCTCTGTCACATTGTTCCAATGGTGCAACGTTCTGGATCGGCACTTGTAATGCTTTCCTTTTCCCTCAATGGAGAATTGCCTTACTGTGATTGATTGGTAGGGCCCTTGACTATGTCTCCATTCCTGTGTTACTCTAATCCTTTCCTCTCAGAACCATGATAAGGTTTGCCTCATTCAACTATTAGCTTCCCTATTTGCCTGCCTCTGCTATTTCTGCCAGCCCTAGCATGGCATACTCAAAACCCAAATTTCCCTCCCCTTTCATTGTCCCAAAGGGATTCTCCAATAACCTGGACTGTTCTTTAAACACCAACCTACCTTTCCGTAGCACTTTTCGTTATAATCAGAGATGATACAACACCATCCTTTTTCTTCCTCCTTCCTCACTGCCCAGGCCTCAATATTTTTCCACTTGAAACAACAATTTATGTACTCAATTTCATATGTCTGTATTCTCTGCTCAGTGTAGGTTTTCTCTACATTATGGAGACCAAATGCAGATTTAGTGAAAACATTGTGGAACATTTCTGGTAAGTTCACAAGAATTGACTCAAGCTTCTGGTTGCATGACATTTTAATTCTTTAACTTGCTCCCGCTCTGATAATTTTTGCCATCAGCTCCTGTATTGTTCCAAGAAAGCTTGACATAAACTTCAGCATCTCATCTTTTGATTAGGCACTTTGCAGTTTTCCAAACTCAATGTTGTCTTAAGCAATTTTATAAATTAACCTCTGCTCCAGTTTTTCCTTTCTCGTGGCTGACTTTGGTTTTGTTCTCTTATTTTTCCCTTTTGCTTTCACATCGCACCAATCTACCATTAAGGCTTTATCTAAATGCATTATTGATTTTTTTTTAACTTGGGAACATGGAAACTGAAGTAGGTCATGCAGTCTGTCAAGCCTGTCCAACCATTATTATGATCATGTCCGATCGAGCACTTCAATGCCTTTTACCCATCCATTCTCACAACCCTGTACACCACTGGTAGAAATTGATAGAAATCTATCAGTCTCTATCTTAAACATGTTCAGATACTGAGCTTTCATAGCTGAAGATTGAATTCCAAGTGTTCACAACCCTCAGTAACATTGTGAGCACTCTTTGGGGCCCATATCTTAAAGATGGATGTGTTGGCCTTGGGGATTCGGAGGTGGTTCTGGGAATGAAGGGTTGTCATGTGAGGAATGGTTGAGGTCTCTGGCTCTGTACTCAGTGGAATTTAGAAGGATAAGACAGGATCTCCCTGAAACGTATAGAATACTGAGAGGCTTGGATAGAGTGAACATGGAGATGTTTCCTTTAGTAGGAGAGACTATGAACCAAGGGCACAGCCACAGAGTGAAGAGAAACCATGGGATGAGGAATTTCTTCATCTAGAGGGCAGTGAATCTGTGGAACTTTGTGCCACAGAAGGTTGTGGCAGCCATGTCATTGAGTATCTTAAACACAGAAAGATTCTTGATTAGAAAGATGGTCAGAGGTCACAGGGAGAAGACAGAAAAATGGGCTTGTAAAACATCAGGTATGATTGAATGATAGAGGAGACTAGCCGGGCTGTGTAGCCTAATTCTTTATCTCATCATCTTGTGGTCTAGTGTAAGGATTTCTCCTCATCTCCAAACTAAGTGGCATCCCCTTATTTTTAAATTGTGCCCCCTGGTTCTAGACTCCCCAACCTGGATGAACATCTTACTTGCATTTTGATGTTTATCGCTTTAAGAATTTTGTATTTTTCAATGAAATTGCCTGTTATTCTTAAAAACTTGAGAATACAGGCCCAGTTTGCTCAACTTCTCTTTGTAGGACTGCCGTGCCTGGGGAGTGGGGACAAAGCTGGGGAACCTTCATTGCAATCTTTCGACAGCAATAATATCTGTCCTTAGATAAAGAGATCAAAATTGTTTGCATGCAGTCCTCCACGTACAGTCTAACCAAGCTCCAATACAAATGAAGCAAGACATGTCTTTTTTACAACTCCCTTAAGCCTCAGTAGCAGAAATTTGGCTCTTTAGTGCAGAATTTCATGTGACCTAGGGGATTTTTTATCACACCTACTCAGTTTCCCAGCAGCACTTCTGGAATCTGTCTCCCAACTCTTGCTCAAAGGTTTCTTATAAAAGAGGAATTCACCAAGACATCTGCCCCCCTGTTTCCAATTCTGCTGACTCCCTCCTGTTCTTGAAATTAATTCATGTGCTGCTTGTTCTTTAAGCCAGTGTGGAACACCCACTTGGTTGTTAGCTAGCTAAGCTTAAAATGTCTTGTGGAGTTTATTTCCTGGTTTGTTGTTTCAGAACTTTTTTTTCTGTGACTTATGTTTGGTTTTAGTTTTGGCAATTCTCATCAGATGTTGCAGGCTTTTGATTCACACATCTGGAAAACGTCATTTAAAGGTTGCTGCTGGGGTCCACTTTCCATTGAATGTGTTTTGACTTGGTAGAACATAGACCTTTATCAGAATGTTAGTATTATCGACTTTACACTGAGGAACTTTGTGACTGAACTTGGTGTCATTGTGTGCTTAAATACATAGTGTGCACGGTATAGTGGAGAAAATGCTGGAGCACCTGTGGGTGAAATATATTCACATACTTTTCTCTTGTAACAGAATAATATTGTTCTCCGATGGATGTCTCCGATAGTCCTGATCGTGACCCTCATTCACCTGAGGACCAACTCTCTGAAGATGACCTATTGCTTGAGGGTGGACATGAAAACGATGATGAAGAGGACATAGGCAAACGTTCGGACAATGATGGAGAATGCATTGATTCTGAAGATAATGACCATTGCAGTGATGCTGAGAATCGTAGTATTGGTGAACTTGACAATGAGGGGAGCCGGGACAATGGGGAAACCCATGAATCAGAGGTGGAAGAGGAGGAGGAAAAGTTGAGAGAAGAAGGAGATTATAGTGAAGAAAGTGGAAATGAGGAGCCATCTAAAGACTTGGATGCAGGATCTGATCATGATAATGTTGCAAGTCCAAAAAGAACTTGCAATACTGAACAAACTGATAAAGCTGTTTCTGAGAAACAGGATTCCCAAATTGATGAGGACACTGCAAATGATTCCAAGGATGAAGCATCCTCTGTCATCAGGGACCTGGATGAACATGAGCTGGACTATGATGAGGAGGTCCCAGAAGAACAGCCAGGGGCTGTGACAGAAGACAGTGAAAAACAAAGCACGGAAGAGAAAAGTAGTGACTCTCCAAAGGAAGGTGAAGTGGAGAAAAGTCAACTTGAAGAGAGAAAGTCTGAAAGAGACAGAAATGATTCATTTCGTGAGAGAAAAAAGGATGAAGATGATGGTGAGCTTGATGAAGGAGAAGTTGAGGTATGATCTTAAACAATTTTATCCCAAGAAATGTGGAATTCCAACAGTAATGATAGGTGTTCAAGCTTCTGAATTGAATGCTTGCAAAGTACGTTATTGCATTCCTGTGTTTTTAGGTATTATGGTATGGGGGATATAGATGTGTTTATACACAAATCATAAAGTTAGCATACAAATACAGCAGGTGGGACCAGTGTGGAGTAAAGAACTGGAACTAGCATATCTCATTCAAAAGAAAGACTTAATCTAAATTTGTTTAATATACGATTAAGCTCCATGACACTGTGACCCTTTTGCTATGAATTCTTTGTCTTATGATCTTATATTCCTGAACCACCTGATGAAGGAACAGCACTCCAAAAGCTAGTGCTTCCAAATAAACTTGTTGGACTATAACCTGGTGTTGTGTAATTTTTAACCTTGTACAGCCCAGTCCAACACCAACTCCTCCAAATTATCCCTTCCATAAAGGTGAAAATTCCATTTGCCTCGTGATCTATGGTTATAGTGGAGTGCAGGAAAGTGGCATTTAGGTTGCACTCCAATCGTCTGTAATCTTGCTGAATGGCAGTGCAGGCTTGAAGGATCAAATGGCCTATTTTTAATGTTTATGTACAGATCTTGCTGTGGCTGATATTCAGTGTAGAGCTCCTATGTTCCAAAAGCAGAAAGTCATCAACAAGTGTCTCTGTATTTTTCACACTCGTCCCCTCGCACCTTTTTATCCTCCCTCCTTCCATCCACCCAGACATTTCTTTCCTGCTGTATAAGGTGTGGCTAACTGAGCAGCACTTGTTCTTCAAAGTCAGAAGTTGTCTTTTCTAGGTTCACTCCATTGCTGCCTCTGTACTACACTGTGAAGGGCCCTGTTTTATGTGAGATATCCAGTTCAGGCCCTATCTAGCTTTTCAGGTGGATGCATTTTAAAGAAGATCAGGAATAGTTAATGAATTTGGTCTCTAATTAATCTTATTCTTTCCTTGGTTATTCTGTGCTCCTCTTATGTATATAAAATATCTCTGGGTTTTCTTGATTTTCCATCCTAATATATCTTGATATTGCCTTTTTCCTAATTTCCCTAACAATTTTACTCTACACCATCTCTACTTGTGTACATTTTCTGCAGTATCAAACTATTGTTTAGAGAGAGGCTATACATTCTGACCTTGCCAGCCATGTTCAGATCCCTGGAATGAATAAAAATACACACATGCTTCCCCTTCTTCACTTTTGCACCCACTTACGTGCTCATTAGCATCCAATGTCTGGAATTGGAAATGTTACTCTTTTTTTCTTAATTTGATAATTTTTCTTAATGCGAAAATCTTTGTTCAGAACCATCTCCAATTCCTTGAATGCCACCTAAATTCCATATGCTTTGTTCGTAATAGCAAAGTAAAGAATTACCCACCTGGCCCTTTTGAACCTACTCTGCTAATTAATAAAATTGTGATCTGATCAACCACATTCTTAGATTTCCCGATAGTCTTTCATTCCCTTAATAATCAAGTATTAATTCTATATCTGTCTTTAAAATATTTAATGATTCAGCATCAACTACTTTTTGAGAACAAGAATTCAGAAGCCCCTCAATACTCTGAGAGAAAAAATGTTTCCTCATCTCTCTTTTAAATGGGTGTGTTATGGGTAAGTCACCACAAGTTTCCTTTAATTCAGCTACTTAAGAAATCTTTCAGACCATCCAGCATTGAAATAGTGATTGCATGTAACAAACAAAATAGGACCCCTCAAGTAATCAAGTTAAGCCTCATAACTCAACTTTGCTATTACCTCATTTAGCTATGATCCCAACCAATGGTAACTGTTTCTGTCCAGGGTTTCATCCTCATGCAGTGTTGTTTTTGAAGTTCTGCTCCCAAGGAATCCTGAAGTTAAATTCCTTCAAGTTTGTGGTGTGACACTATTAATGGTAGTTCGTTCGACCAAATTATTGACTACTCTTCTGAAACCATTCTAAGCTACAGCTTCGAGGAGAAAGTGAGAACTGCAGATGCTGGAGATCAGAGCTGAAAATGTGTTGCTGGAAAAGCGCAGCAGGTCAGGCAGCATCCAAAGAGCGGGAGAATCGACGTTTCGGGCATGAGTCCTTCTTCAGGATTCCTGAAGAAGGGCTCATGCCCGAAACATCGATTCTCCTGCTTTTTGGATGCTGCCTGACCTGCTGCGCTTTTCCAGCAACACATTTTCAGCTAAGCTGCAGCTTGCCACCTTATCAGAAGTAGCTTTCCTGTTCCTTGTTACAGTTGCCGTTGACTGTGTTTGAAGATACAACTTTCCTGTGATTAACTTCTCAAATTCTCCTGCTGGGCAATCAGTTGTCCTTTTGGCATAAAGTACCAATTATCAAGCAGCTGTTAAAACAGTTTTGCTCATGTAACTTTGACCTCTTCTTCTCTCAGACATGGCTAATTACTTTCAATTCATGTTTGAGTGTGTCCTTGTCTCTTAAAAGTTTATTCCAGCCAGAGTTATTGCTGTGTCTTTCAATCTATGAACAGTTGCAGTATCACAAGTGCTTCCTTATTTTAAACTATGACGACTACATTATCCCAAATTCTCCATCAGTCAAGTCCCCTTGCAGTCTTGCCTGGTTCAATTAAGTCACCTCTGACTCTTCTAAATTCTAGAGGCTGCAGGTCTCACTCTCAGCGGAGCAGGTAACGTCTGTCTGGTGGTGTTTTTTTAAGTCGCGGATATAGTCCAGTTTTTGTTTTTTAACGGCTAAAATTTAAAGTTTTTTTTAAGCGCCTAGCGGATCTGGAAGCTGGTGCCACACTAGCTTACCTGGGAAGGTTTTTTTTCTTATAAAAGCGCGTAGGCGAGGAACCCGAGTCACTACAGGGGTAGAGCCTCCCACCCGCCCTCCTCCTCTAACCTAATAATAAGACCCGTTGTGGTAAGCAGGTAAGTGCTGCATTTTGCTTGTTTGTTTCTTTAGATCTAGTTTTTAAAGTTTACCTTTTAGAGGGGTGGTAGCGAAGGCAGTGCAATGTTCCTCTTGCAACATGTATGAGGTGAGGGACGCCATTAGCGTCCCTGCTGATTACACTTGCAAGAAGTGCAGCCATCTCCAGCTCCTCCAAGACCGTGTTAGGGAACTGGAGCTGGAGTTGGATGAACTGCGGATCATTCGGGAGGCAGAGGTGGTCATAGATCAGAGCTTTAGGGAAGTAGTTACTCCGAAAGTTATAGAAAGATGGGTGACAGTGAGGGGGAGTGGGAGGAAGCAGCCAGTGCAGGGACCCCCTGCGGTCATTCCCCTCAAGAACAAGTATACCGTTTTGGATACTTGTGGGGGGGATGACTTACCAGGGGTAAGCAACGAGGTTCAGGCCTCTGGCACGGAGCCTGTCCCCGTTGCTCAGAAGGGAAGGGTGGAGAAAGGTAGAGCGATAGTTATTGGGGACTCAATAGTGAGGGGCACAGATAGGCAGTTTTGTGGGGGCGACAGAGACTCACGATTGGTATGTTGCCTCCCAGGTGCAAGGGTACGTGATGTCTCTGATCGTGTTTTCTGGGTCCTTAAGGGGGAGGGGGAGCAGCCCTAGATCGTGGTCCACGTTGGAACCAATGACATAGGTAGGAAGAGGGGTGAGGATGTCAGGCAGGCTTTCAGGGAGCTAGGTTGGAAGCTCAGCACTAGAACGAACAGAGTTGTTGTCTCTGGTTTGTTACCCGTGCCACGTGATAGAGAGTCGAGGAATAGGGAGAGAGAACAGTTAAATGCGTGGCTACAGGGATGGTGCAGGAGGGAGGGATTCCGGTTTCTGGATTACTGGGGTTCTTTCTGGGGAAGGTGGGACCTCTATAAACAGGATGGTCTACACCTGAACCTGAGGGGCACCAGTATCCTTGGGGGGAGGTTTGCTAGTGCTCTTTGGGAGGGTTTAAACTAACTCCGCCGGGGCATGGGAACCTGGACTGTAGCTTTAGGGTACAGGACCTTGAGTGTAGGGAGGTTAGGAACAAGGCATCGATCTCGAAGGAGGGTTCCTGTAAACAGGAAGGTAGCTTGAAGTGTGTATACTTCAATGCCAGAAGTATAAGAAATAAGGTAGGTGAACTTACAGCGTGGGTTGGTACCTGAGACTTCGATGTTGTGGCCATTACAGAGATGTGGGTAGAACAGGGACAGGAATGGCTGTTGCAGGTTCCAGGGTTTAAATGTTTTAGCAGGGTCAGAGAGGGGGAGGTGTGGCATTGCTTGTCAAGGATAGTATTACAGCGGTGGAAAGGACGATGGAGGAAGACTTGCCATCTGAGGTAGTTTGGGCTGAGGTTAGAAATAGGAAAGGTGAGGTCACCCTGTTAGGAGTTTTCTACAGGCCTCCTAATAGTCCGAGAGAAGTAGAGGAAAGTATTGCGAGGATGATTCAGGAGAAGAGTGAAAGTATCAGGGTGGTTGTTATGGGGGACTTTAACTTCCCAGATATTGACTGGGAAAGCTATAGCTCGAGTTCGTTAGATGGGTTGGTGTTTGTCCAATGTGTGCAGGAGGGTTTCCTGACACAATATGTAGACAGGCCAACAAGAGGTGAGGCTATACTGGATTTGGTTCTAGGTAATGAACCAGGCCAGGTGTTAGACTTGGAGGTAGGTGAGCACTTTGGGGACAGTGACCACAACTCGGTGACTTTTACTCTAGTGATGGAGAGGGATAAGTTTGCACTGCAGGGCAAGAGTTATAGCTGGGGGCAGGGAAATTATGATGCGGTGAGGCATGACTTGGGATGCGTGGATTGGAAAATAGGCTTCAAGGGAAGAAGACAAATGATATGTGGAGATTGTTCAAGGAACAGCTATTGGGTGCCCTTGATAAGTATGTACCAGTCAGGCAGGGAGTAAAGGGTCTTGTGAGGGAGCCGTGGTTTAATAAGGAATTGGAATCCCTTGTGAAAGGGAAGAGGGCGGCCTATGTAAAGATGAGGCGTGAAGGTTCAGTTGGGGCGATTGAGAGTTATAAGGTAGCCAGGAAGGATCTAAAGAGAGAGCTAAGAGCAGCGAGAAGGGGACATGAAAAGTCCTTAGTTGGTTGGATTAGAGAAAACCCAAAGGCTTTCTATAGGTATGTCAGGAATAAAAGGATGACTAGGGTAGGTATCGGTCCAGTCAAGGATAGTAGTGGGAAGTTGTGCGTGGAGGCGGAGGAGATTGGAGAGACACTAAATCAATACTTTTCGTCAGTATTCACTCGTGAACAGGACACTGTTGCTGATGTGAATATTGAGTCACAAGTGATTAGAATGGATGGCCTTGAGGTATGTAGGGAAGAGGTCTGGGGAATACTGGAAAGGATGAAAATAGATAAGTCCCCTGGGCCTGATGGCATTAATCCTAGGATCCTCTGGGAAGCTAGGGAGGAGATAGCAGAGCCATTGGCCTTGATTTTTATGTCGTCATTGTCTACGGGAATAGTGCCAGAAGACTGGAGGATAGCGAATGTGGTCCCCTTGTTCAAGAAAGGGAGTAGGGATAGCCCTAGTAACTATAGGCCAGTGAGTCTCACTTCTGTTGTGGGCAAAGTCTTAGAGAGAATGGTAAGGGATAGGATTTATGAACATCTGGATAGGAATAATGTGATCAAGGATAGTCAGCATGGTTTTGTGAAGGGCAGGTCGTGCCTCACAAACCTTATTGAGTTCGTTGAGAAGGTGACCAAGGAAGTGGACGAGGGTAAAGCAGTAGATGTGGTGTATATGGATTTTAGCAAGGCATTCGATAAGGTACCCCATGGTAGGCTAATGCAAAAACTACGGAGGTATGGCATTGAGGGTGCATTAGAGGTTTGGATTAGGAATTGGCTGGCTGGAAGGAGACAGGGTAGTAGTTGATGGTATAGGTTCATCTTGGAGTGCAGTTACTAGCGGTGTTCCACAAGGATCTGTTTTGGGACCATTGCTGTTTGTCATTTTTATAAGTGACCTAGAGGAGGGGCTTGAAAGCTGGGTGAGCAAGTTTGCGGATGACACCAAAGTCTGTGGAGTTGTGGACAGTGAAGAAGGATGTGGCAGGTTACAGCGGGATATAGATAAGCTGCAGAGCTGGGCAGAAAGGTAGCAAATGGAGTTCAATGTAGCTAAGTGTGAAGTCATTCACTTTGGTAGGAGTAACAAGAAGATGGATTACTGGGCTAATGGTAGGCTACTTGGTAGTGTGGATGAGCAGAGGGATCTTGGTGTCCATGTACACAGATCTCTGAAAGTTGCCACCCAGATAAATAGTGCTGTGAAGAAGGCATATGGTGTACTGGGCTTTATTGGTAGAGGAATTGAGTTCCGGAGTCCTGAGGTCATGTTGCAGTTGTATAAGACTCTGGTGCGGCCTCATCTGGAGTATTGTGTGCAGTTTTGGTCGCCATACTATAGGAAGGATGTGGAGGCATTGGAACGAGTGCAGAGGAGGTTTACCAGGATGTTGTCTGGCATGGTAGGAAGATCGTATGAGGAAAGGCTGAGGCGCTTGGGGCTGTTCTCATTGGAGAAAAGAAGGTTTAGGGAAGATTTGATAGAGGTGTACAAGATGATTAGGGGTTCAGATAAGGTTGACAGTGAGAACCTTTTTCCGCTAATGGAGTCAGCTGTTACTAGGGGACACAGCTTTAAATTAAGGGGAGGTTGGTATAGGACAGATGTTAGGGGTAGATTCTTTACTCAGCGAGTTGAGAGTTCATGGAATGCCCTGCCAGTATCAGTGGTGGACTCTCCCTCTTTATGGTCATTTAAGCGGACATTGGATAAGCATATGGAGGTTATAGGGCTAGTGTAGGTTAGGTAGGCTTCGATCGGCGCAACATCGAGGGCCGAAGGGCCTGTACTGCGCTGTATTTTTCTATGTTCTATGTCTAGTTTGCCCACCGTTCCTCATAAGCAATCTGCTCATTCCAGGTCCAGTAAATCTTCTCCAAACTGCTTGTAATTAACATCCTAATGTAAATACGTGATCAGTACTATACAGACTATTCCAGATGCTGTTTCACCAATGCTCTGTTTAGCTGAAGTATAATCTCCCAAATCTTGAATTCAATTCCCTTTGCAATAAGCCATGGAATTCATTGAGCTTTCCTGATTACTTTCTGTAACTGTGTACTAACCTTCTAAGACACACGCACTTAGGCACCCAGATCTCTCTGCATCTCAGAGCTCTGCAACCTCCCACCATTTATATAATATGCTACATTTTTATTATTTAACTGAAATTGACAATTTCCATAAGACCAGAAGATACAGAGCAGAAATATGGCCATTCAATCATGCCTGATAAGTTTCTTAACCCATTCTCCTGCTTTCTCCCCATAACTCTAGATCCTCAAGAACCTATCTATCTCAGTCTTAAATATACTCAATGACCTGGCCTCCACAACCTTCTGTGGCAGTGAATTCCATAGATTCACCACTCTGTCCGAAGTAGTTTCTCCTTATCTCCATTCTAAAATATCTTACCTTTACTCTAAGCTTTGTCCTTGGGCCCTAGTCTCTCCTACCAATGCAAGCATCTTCCCAGTATCTACTCTGTCCAGGTCATTCAGTATTCATTGTGTTTCAGTATGTAAGTTTGCATGCTGAGCAGGTGGATTTGTTCTTGGACGTTTCATCACCATGCTAGGTAACATCATCAGTGAACCTTTGGTGTTTTGTCCCACCTGCTATTTACCTGTCTGTTGTTGTGGTAGGTGATACCATTTCCGGTTCTGCTTCTAAGAGGTTGGTAAATGGGGTCCAAATCTATACGATTGTTAATGGACTTCCAGTTGAATGCCAGGCCCTTAAGAGTTCCATATGGGATCACCAATATCAGAACTTAGAGCAGAAGCAGTTATGCACTTCCTACAATCAAGTCCAAGCCTCGGGTCTTTTATATGTATGACACCTTTGTCATCACGAAACACAATAACGAAGAAGAAATCCACAAGCATGTGAACGACAATCCTATCGGTATAAAATTAACCAAAGAGGAAGAGAACAACAACCGACTCCCATTCCTCGATGTCACAGTAAAACGAAAAGCCAATGGAGAGCTGCAGTCCAGCGTTTACAGGAAAGCTACACGCACTCACCAGATACTCAAGTATAGGAGCAGCCATCCCAGCACCCACATGTGGAGCTGCATCATTATTTAAACAGGCCACAACACCCTGCAGCATCCAGGAACTATGAGAAGCCAAGGAAAAACATCGACACAACGTATTCAGGAAGACGGTTACCCGGTAAGCGCAGTCTGTGGATTCCTGCACAACAGACCTAAACGGGAAGACACAGCAAGATTCTTGCCACTCTACTATACATCAAAGACATTTCAGAGATGATGACCAGACTACTCTGGCCTCTAGGTGTCATGGTGGCCCACAAACCTACCACCACACTGAAACAGCTCCTCATGAATTTAAATGATGCCATACCCACAGCCAGCAGGACGGACGTCATATACAAAATACCCTGCAAGGACTACAACAAGCATTACATTGGACATGCAGAAGATTAGCCATCAGGATACATGAGCACCAACCAGCCACCAAAAGACATGACCAACTATCATTGGTATCCATGCACACAGACAAAGAGGGACATCACTTCGGCTAGGACAATACATCCATCCTGGGACAGATCAAGCAAAGTTATGCACGGGAATTCCTAGAGGCCTGGCATTCAAACCGGAGCTCCGATAACAAACATTTTGATTTGGATCCCATTTACCAATCAACAAAAACAGAACCAGCAATGATATCACCCACCACAACAAACCAAGATGCATAACTGGCAAGTGGGGTGAAACGTCAGTGCTTCACCGGAGGCTCACTGATGGTGTTACCGAGCATGGTAATGAAATGTCTAAGAACAAACCCACCAGCTCAGCGAGCAAACTTACAACCTGAGCTACAAATCTTATCCAACATCTGTATGTTTCAATTAGCTTCCCCCATCATCCTTCTAAATTCCGAGTGTAGACCCAGAGAGCTCAAAGATTCCTCATATGTTAAGCTCAAAGCTGCACACGATGCATCAAATGTGATCTGACCAGAGCCTTTTAGAGCCTCAGAAGTACATCCCTGCTTTTATAGTCAAGTCCTCTCAAATGCCATCATTACATTTGGATGTAGGTTTGCTCGCTGAGCTGGAAGGTTCATTTTCAGAAGTTTCATCACCATACTAGGTAACATTTTCAGTGAGCCTCTGGATGAAGCTTCCAGCTCAATGAGCAAACCTACATCCAGAACCTCAACTTGAGCTACAATCTTCTCGAAACACGCTATCAGTACATTTGCCTTCCTAACTACTGACTCAGCCTGCAAGTTTAACTTGAGAGAATCCTGGACTACAACTCCCAAGTCTCTTTGCACTTCAGACTTGTGAATTTTCTCTCCATTTAGAAAATAATCCATGCTTCTATTCTTCTTACCAAAGTACATGGTCTCACACTTTCCCACGTTATACTCCATCTGCCACTATCTTTATATCATCTATAAATGTAGCCAGAATGCCCTCAGTTCCTTCAACTGGATTGTTAATGTATAAAGTGAAAAGTTGTGGTCCCAACACTGAGCCTTGCGGAACACCACTTGTTACCGGCTGCCATCCTGAGAAGGGTCCTTTTATCCCCACTCTACTTTCTGCGAGACAGCCAAGCTTCTATCCTTGTCTCTAGCACCATGGGCTCTTACCTTACTCGGTAGCCTTCCTGTATGGCACCTTATCAAAGGCTGCCTTGAAGTCCAGGTGGATAACATCCATTTGCTCTCCTTGGTCTAACCTGTTTGTTATTTCCTCAAAGATTTCTAGCAGATTTGTCAGGCATGACCTTCCCTTGATGAAACCATGCTGACTTTGTCATATTTTACCTTACACTTCCATGTATTCAGAAATCTAATTTTTCACAGTGGATTCCAGGGTCTTACCCATGACCGAGGTTAAGCTGATCGGTCTGTAATTTTCTGCCTTTTGCTTCACTCCCTTTTTAAACGGGTCTCATTAGCGATTTTCCAGTCCTCTTAGTTCTAGTGCTTCCTGAGAGATCACCACTAATGCCTCCGCTATCTCTTCAGCGATTTCCCGTAGAACCCTGGAGTGTAGTCTATCTGGTGCAGGTGATTTATCCATATTCAGGCCAATCAGGTTTTCTCGCACTTTCGCCTTGGTGATGGCCACTATACTCAGCTCTGCCCTATCACTCTCTTGAATTTTTGGGATATTTCTCGTATCTTCTACCGTGAAGACCGAAGCAAAATAATTGTTCAGTATCTCAACCACTTCCTTGTTCCCCACTACTGTCTCTCCAGTGTCATCTTCCAGTGGCCCAATGTCCACTTTTGCCTCTCTTTTGCCCTTTATATATCTAAAGAAATTCTTGCAATCTTCCTTTATATCACTGACTAGGTTACCCTCATATTTAATCTTCTTCCTGATTACTTTTTTTGTTGCCCTCTGTTGGTCTTTGTAAGCTTCCAAATCCTCAAGTTTCGCTCTGACCTTTGCCACACTATATGCTTTCTCTTTTGCTTTTATGCTATCCCTGACTACTTTCGTCAGCCACGGTAGCCTCATCCTCCCTGTATCACACTTGTTTTTTCCTTGGGATGAATCTCTGCTGTGTCTCCTGAATTACTCCCAGAAACTCCTGCTATTGCTAATCCACTGTCTTTCCTGCAGGGCTCATCTCCCAGTCAGTTCTCCATCTTGCCTCTGCAGTTGGTTTTGTTCACCTATGAAACAATTACCTTGATTCTATCTTCTCCCTCTCATCGCAGAGTACATTCAATAATGTTATGATCATTGCCTCCTAAGGGTTCCTTCATCTTAAGTTCTCTTATCAAGTCTCCCTCTCAGCACAGCACTAAATCCAATATTGCTTGTTCCTTCGTTGAGGAGAGGTCCAAAAAGCCATCTCATAGACATTCCACAATTTTTTCTTTCATATCACTACCAGCCTGATTTTCCCAGGTAAAAACAATGACTGCACATGTTGGAAACCAAATTCTGGATTAGTGGTGCTGGAAAAGCACAACAGTTCAGGCAACTTTCAAGGAGCAGTAAAATCGTCGTTTCGGGCAAAAGCCCTTCATCAGGAATACAGGCAGAGTGCCTGAAGGGTGGAGCCCAGTCCACCTGCATACTGATCATTGCAACTTTGCCTTTCCTATGCATCTTTTCTATCTCTTGGTGAATCTTGCGCCCCAGCCCCTGACTATTGTTTGGAGGTCTGTACATAACTCCAACAATGGTTTTTTTAACCTTTTGTGTTTCCTCAATTCTACCCACACAGATTCTACACCAAAGAATCTTAGAGATGTACGGCACGGAAACAGATCCTTCGGTCCCAACTCGTCCATGCCGACAAGATATCCCAACCTAATCTAGTCTCACCTGTCAGTACCTGGGCCATATCCCTCCAAACTCTTCCTATTCATATACCCAGCCAGATGCTTTTAAATGTTGCAATCGTACCAGCCTCCACCACTTTCTCTGGCAGCCCATTCCATGCATGCACCATCCTCTGCATGAAAAAGATCCCCCTTAGGTCTCTTTTATATCTTTCCCCTCTCACCTTAAACCTATGCCTTCTAAGTTTGGACTCTAGGGAAAATACCTTGTCTATTTACCCTATCCCTGCCTCTCATGATTTTATAAACCTCTATAAGGTCACCCTCAGCCTCCGACGTTGCAAGGAAAACAGCTCCAGCCTATTCAACTTCTTCCTTAGCTCAAACTCTCCAACACTGGTAACTTCCTTGTAAATCTTTTCTGAACTCTTTCACGTTTCACAACATCCTTCTGATAGGAAAGAGACTAGAATTGCACGCAACATTCCAAAAGTGACCTAACCAATGTCGTGTACAGCCGCAACATGACCTGCCATCTCCTATACTCAATACTCTGACCAATAAAGGAAAGTATATCAAATGCTTTCTTCACTATCCTCTATACCTGTGACTCTAATTTCAAGGAGCTATGAACCTGCACTCCAAGGTTTCTCTAGTACCTTATCATTAAATGTATAAGTTCTGCTAAGATTTGCTTTTCCAAAATGCAGCACCTCTCATTTATCCAAGTTAAACTCCATCTGCCACTCCAGCCCATTGGCCCGTCTGATCAAGATCCCATTGTAATCTGCGGTAACGTTCTTTGTTGTCCACTACACCTCCAATTTTGACCATACTTCATTTCTTACTATTGATTTAATTTCATTTCTTACTGATAAAGCAACCCCACTTCCTCTGTTCACCTGTCTGTCTTTTTGATAGGATGTATGTCCTTGGATATTCAGCTCCCAATCCTGATCCCCTTACAGCCACATCTCTGTGCTCACCATGTCATACCTGGCAATTTTGACCTGCATCACAAGCTCATTTACCTTCTTCCTTATACTGCACGCATTCAGATTTAACACTTTCAGTCCTGTATTAACCATCCCTCTTATCATTGTCATTCATTTTTCCAGTATGCTTAAACTTTGATTGCCAAAGCTTTCCTTATATTCTGTCCTATTTGGGTCTGTGCTGGAGGTTTTAATAAACTCTCCTGAGTTCTGTCTTACCATCTCCTTTAATTTGGGTTTTCTCATTTCACCTGTAAGTGAACCCCACCCCCTATTTATGTAATTCCTGTGGTTCCAGCACAATTCTCATAAAGACAGTCCCATCAGAACAGGTTCCTTCTTCCCCTGCAATAGAGCCAATGTCCATGAATTCAAACTCATTTCTCCCACACTAATCTTTGAGCCATCATTTAACTGCTTAATCTTATTGATCTTGTACCAGTTAGCTCATGACATAGGTCTTAATCCAGAATTTATTAGCCTTTGGTTCTGCTTTCTAATTTAGCTCCTATCTGTCCATACTCCCTTAGCAGAACCTCTACCCTAGTTTTATCTACGTTGTTGATGCCTATGTGGACCACAACTACTGGATCTTTATCCTCCCACTCAAAGTTCCTCTGCAGCCCAGAGACGATATCTCGAACCCAAGCACCAGGCAGCAACACAACTTTCACGACTCTCGATTCTGGGCACAGAGTACTGTGTCTATTCTCCCAACTATAGTATCCCCAATTACTACAACATTTCTCTTCTCTTCTCTCCCCCACTTAAATGGCTACCTGTTCCACAATGCTGTAGTCAGTCTGCTCATCCTTCCTGCAGTCACCATTCTCATTCACATGGCAGCAAAACTCTTGAAGCTTTTGGAGCAGGAAGGGGCTCAGGCTCCTGGATCCCTCTCCCTGCCTCACTCACAGTCACACCCTCCTTACCCTGAACATTGGCCAAATTAGAGTATTTAGTGTAATGAATGTGACTGTCTCCTAAAACACAGCATTCAGGTAAATTCCCTCCTCCCTGATGTGTCACAATGTTTGAAGCTCAGACTCCTCATTAACTCTGAGCTGGAGTTCTTCCAGCTACCAACATTTACTACAGATAGCATTTTAAGTTTTTGCACATTATGCTCCATTTGCTAAATCTTTGTCCGTTGACTTAACCTATCTGTATCTTTGTTACGCTCCTTAAGTCCTCTTGAGAACTCCCTTTCCTATCTATGTTTGAATCATTAGCAAATTTAGCTGCCATATCTTTGATCCCATCCTCCAAATTATTTATATAATTTGTAGAGTTGAAGTCTTAGCATTGACCACTGTGGCATACCACTCATGAGATCTGCCAGCCTGAAAAAGGCAGATTTGTTCCTACTCTGTTTCCTGTTAGCAAGCCAATCTATTAACGTCAACATGTCAATCTCCTATTAATATCCCATACAACATGAGCTTTTATTTTCTGCAATAACCTTGGTGTGACACTTATGAAAACTCCTTTGGAAATCTAAATGCAATAGATTCATTGGTTCCCTTAGTCTACAGCACAGCTTCCTTTCTCAAATAACTCCAATTTTCCTTTGAGAAAACCATGTTGGTGCTATCTGAATATCTTGAATGGTCCCTAGTGTCCTGTTGTAATGTTTTAATAAAGCTTCAAATATGTTAAGCTAACTGGCCTGTAGTTTCCTGCTTTATTTGTTCCCTTTTCGAATAAAGAAGTGACATGAGCTATTTTGAAATCTATGTGAATCTTACCTGAATCTAATGAATTTTGGAAAATTGAAGTCATTGCAACAACTATTTCACTAGTTACTTCTTTTAAAACCCTTTTTAAGATGAAATCCATCAGAACCTAGGAATTTGACAACTCAGTTCCAGCAATTCACTCAGGACTACTTATTTGTTAATTATAATGACCTTGCATTCCTCCCTTTCTTTAAATTTCTGATTTGCAACTATTTTTAGGATGCTACTTGTATGCGGATAGACAGAAAATATCTGTTCAATTAATCTACTGACTTCATTACTAATTCCTCAGATGCATTTTCTGCAAGACCAACACTTTGCTTCTTCAAATATGTGAAGCATCTTTTCCAATCTTTTTATATTTTCAGTTAATGTTTTTTGTATTCTAACTTACATCTGTATTAATACTTTAGTTATTCTTTGCTGTATTTTATATTCTGCATGGTCTTCTGACCTGCTACCTGTCTTTTGCAGAATAATATATGAATATAAGTTTGCTTGCTGAACTGGAAGTTTAGTTTTTGGGCATTCCGTCACCATATTAGGTAATGTCATCAGTAAGTCTCCGGTGAAGCACTAGTGTTATGATCTGCTTTCTATTTGTGTTTAGGTTTCCTTGAGGTGGTGCTGTCATTTCCTGTTCTTTTTCTCAGAGGATGGTAAATGGAGTCCAAGTCAATGTGCTTGTTGATAGAGTTCTGGTTGAAATGCCATGCTTCTAGGAATTTTTGTGCATGTCTCTGTTTGGCATCTCCTAGGAGTTCTCCAGCACACTCTGTATAAACACATTGATTTGGACTCCATTTACTACCCTCCGAGAAAAAGAACAGGAAATGACATCACCACAGCAAATCACATCACCAACCCAAGGAAACCTAAACATAAATGGAAAGCAGGTCATAACACCAGTGCTTCATCAGAGGCTCATTGATGCTGTTACCTAGTATGGTGATGAAATGTCTGAAAACGAACCTTCCAGTGAGCAAACTTACATCCAGAACCTCAACATTAACTACAAATCTTCTCCAAGCTCGCTAGGATAATATATATTAAAGTTTGGCATCACATTTATAACATTTTTAGTTAATTGTGCATGGCAGTTTAGAATTTTTCTTATTGGAATGTATCTATTCTCTGCTTTTTGGAATATCCACTTAAATATTTGCCACTGCATCTCTATTGACCTATCCTTAACCTAAATTGCCAGTTCATTTTCGCGAGCTCTGCTTTCATGACTTTATAACTGGAGTTTAAGTTCAAAATAATCGTTTGTACTCTTTCAGAAATTGTATGTAAAATACAATTGTATCATGGTCACTACTACCCTGTTACACTCACGATGAGTTCAGAAAATTAATTATAACTGAAACCAAAATTGCTGGAGAACATCGGATCTGGCGCATTTGTGAGGGGAAAGCGCAGTTAAAATTTTAAGTCTTGTGAGCCTTCATCAAGTGATCAGGTCCTGGTATAGTCTGCTGTCTGCTTGGTGCCATAACTTGCTGGGCTAATGATTTGGAGGAGCCAGTATTGGACTGGGGTGGACAAAGTTAAAAATCACACAACACTAGGCTATAGTCCCTACAGGTTTATTTGGAAGCACTAGTTTTGAAAGTACTGCTGCTTCATCAGGTGGTTGTGAAACAGGACCATAAGACATAGAATTTATAGCCCAAGATTACAGTGTCATGCAGGTGAAATGATGAATTGAACAATCATTTGTAGATCCTTCACTGAAGGATCCATGAAGTGTCTTTGGCAAGTAAGATTAAGGAGAATATCAAGCTATTTTATATACTAGGAACAAAAAGGCAGCCAGAGAAAAGATTGGTCCAATAAAGGAGAAAGGAGGGAATTTATGCATGGAGCCGGAGGAAACAAACACAGGGAGAATGTGCAAACTCCACACAGACAGATGCCCGAGGCTGGAACCGAACCTGGCACTCTGGCACTGCGAGGCAGCAGTGCTAACCACTGAGCCATCATACCACACCTATTGGTCAACTCAATTGGTTGGTGCAAGGAGTATAGAAATTGTGCAATCATGTTGCTGTATAAAACTTTAGTTAGCTTTAAAAAATGTCCCCAATTCATCTCATAAGAAAGATGTGAAAGCTTTAGAGAGGATTCAGAGGCGATTTACCACAATGCTGCCTGCACTGGAGGGTTGAGGGAGCTAGGGCTTTTCTCATTGGAGTGAAGAAGCATGAGAGATGACTTGATAGTGGTGTACAAGATGCTGAGAGGCATACAGAGGAATCTCGATTCTCTGAATATCAATTATTTGAATTTTGGATTATTGGAAGAAGACCTCAAGGTCCCGCAAAAACGTTACTGTACTGAAGAACATGTGAAAACGCTGGTAAAAACAAAAAAAACACAGGCGCCTCAAGCATCAGTGACTGGATTTTTTTTAGGTAAGGGTTAGTAGCTCTTTGCGAAAGTAAGTGCTTTATAGGGTATTCCCATTACAGAGTATTACCGGGCCATTTGTAACAACAGTGACTGAGAAAGTAAACACACGCTTGAGGCGGTGCTTCTGTCTTTCACTCGCAACATTGAGTTCACGGAAACTGGCAAATGCTCTTGTGATTGTAGGAGCTGTTTGGGACCTTGCTTAATGCTGGGATTTCATATACTTTTGTGACAGTTCTTCTCAGTTTAACCTCAATTTGCAGAATGCAAAGATTAGTTTGTTTAAATAACAGACTCATCAAAATTGTAGATTTAAACAAACTCTCCGGTAGAGCACAACGTTAGATCAGTATGCCTTCCCTTGTTTAAGGTCAGATTGATTATCCAAATAATCAGTTATCTGAACAAAATAGTGCCTGCCCATCTCGTTCAGATAATCGAGGTTTTTCTGTAGATAGAGTGGATAGCCGGGAACTTTTTCCCATGGGGGAAATGTTGATCATGAGGGGACAGAATTTCAACGTGATTGGGAATGTTTAGGGGCAATGTCAGAGGTAGGTTCTTTACTCAGAGAGTGGTGGGTGCATGGAATGCACTGCCAGCAATGGCAGGAGAATCAGATATGTTAGGGACATTTAAGCACTTAG